>NC_136072.1:1138802888-1140002888 GCF_964261635.1 Lissotriton helveticus | reverse complement strand
GGCAGCCCTAAAATTATGTATCCTGAATTGGACGTAAGGATAAATTATAGATCTGTGACTTTTGTGCATGGTGACCTAATTTTTATATTATATTAGTCAGTTTTGTTCTGCTTCCTAAGTAGTGTATGGCCTTGTACCATAAAGGAAACCAGGTTCCCTGAAGAAGGAACTGGAACATTAGCTGAGATTACCGTATATGGTGTAGCGGCCAGTGGTAGAGTTTAAATGTGTGTATTATTTTGACCTTTTGTGTATCACCCATACTCTTGGTATTGTGTCACATGCCTGACTATCACCCAAGAGCATCGTGCCAAGTTATTGGGATTTTAGCTGTGTCCTAGTTCCATTTCCCTTTTCCATATTCTTTTCACCAGTTAGCCCATTTCTTTATTGTTGGTGAATTATTCAGGTTCACACTTTCAGATTGCAGTAATGTACCATGGACCCCCATTTTATGTATAATTCCCTTTTGTATAACCAGACTGTTTTCCCTGATAATCTGTATTATGCGATTTTTCTTTTGAGATGTTCTAGATAAGGAACTTAGGAACACCTATATGTAATCATTGAGATAAAATGTGTTTACCCCATTAGACGATGCCACTATGTGTGAGGACATCCATTCAGATAGAATTCCCATGTCGCTATCTACCCTTAGATGGTGAAGGATAAGCTCTCACATGGAAACCCAATTGAAGAGCCTAGAGGCACTGTTTTGCCTACTGCCTTTGTTTTTGTATTGCCTTTGAGAATGACAGTGTATTTCAACGCAGAATTGTCCCATGGCGTACGGCCACTCCTTTGAAGATTGCAGGCCACCTGTTTTCAGTCCCCTTGTTATACAATGAACTGTTTAAAGCATCGCACTTGCTCCATCAGATGGCATTGGACATCACAAGAACCAGAATTTCAGTGCAAAAGAGCGCCTGTCATGTGCTGGTTAACCTCTAACAGTGTGCACTCCCTTGAGCCCCTTGGCCTGAGTTTTGGCCACACACCCCCTTTTTCCTTTGCTCCAACGGAAGTGCAGTGCACCGGAGGATCCAAGATTGGCAAAAGGCACTTCATTCTGGTGCCCATGAAAGAGCAGCCCGAGCATCCTCTGACACTGAAAAGCGAGTGTTGGAGTCTGAAAGTGTTGCTGAGTATGAAAGCCTGTTGCTCTTTCCTAATTGATAGTACTTGGGTCTGCATGAGATGATCTGTGCCCTTGATCAATAGAGAGCACACTATCTGTAGTGCCTGCCGCAGAGAAGAGATATTGGTGCACTGCCTTGAGACATTGAGACTTTCAAGTGAGCTGTGAGTGTTTGCCAGGAGGGCACTCCAACGGATACTGAGCTGTACTATTTTGCAAGGGAGGCCTGAATCCAGAGGCCCATGCAACAACGGGAGCAGATTTGATGGACAATAGAAGCCTGCCAGAGAGGCTTTTTGAACTGACTCTGGGCATAGTTGGTTGTACAAGTGGTTTCCGTGTGATTGCATAAAATGGGTGTTAGGAGACTGATTATTATTGTTTTGCTGGCATTGTTTTAAAGTACTATTCTGTTTAGTAAAAGCAGAATAAAGTCCATTCTCTGTGGAAGAGTATTCCCTTTTCACCTGAGAGCATTGATGAGGGTCACCACTGTTTCACCTGAACATATAATAAATTACTGAAATGCATAGGAGCCCTAAAAATGTTACTAGATGATTTTAGGATTTACTTTTTGCTTAGGGTTGTGAAAAATTATAATTTCGTTTGTAATAGTGGTCACTACTTTCTCCTGTTGTCTATATGTTCTTAACAATGTGTTTTCTAGTGTTTTTAAACATGACATTGTCTTTTATGGGTGGGATTGTTTTTGCTACCCAATTGACATCTGTACCCACCTCCAAACCTATGTCTCTTCCTACTATTACTCCTTTGCATCCTTTCCATATTTTACCTGAACATGAACTGGTTAGGAGGTCAGAGTTTACTAATAATTCCTTTTGTACAGCTTCTGCATCAACACCAGTTAGTAGTGAACATCACTAATTGTTGGGTGTGTGGTTTTATACCACATACTACAGATAGAGATATTCCCTATTTGGTCCTGCCATATATGGCCTTTGTGCTACTACGTGTGTAAGGAGACCTGTTCTGAGAGAGTTGCTAAGTAATAGGATTATGCTCCAGCAACATCTTGATGATCTGATGAATATAGACCTGGATTCAGATTGACGTGAGTTTAGGCTATTGCCTATGTAAGGGCAAAAAGAGGGTTTGAGGTTCCGTGAATTCTGAACCTGGGTCATAAAGGTTGTGGTTCTGTTACGATTTTGGTAACAGCGAACCGTAAACAGTGAGCTCAGCAAGTATGAGTGTTTTCGTCATGTTACACCGATGGATTCACTGTGTATTTGAAGATTTCGTTCTGAACCCTTGGGTTCCATTTTGTGCATGGCAGCCATTTTGTGGTTGCCCTCACATAGGCCGATGACTTTAGCTGACTCTTAGATGACCTGAGTGAACTGACCCTGTTGCCTGAAGCTGACCTTGCCAAACCAGTTCTTGTCCTTTAGCTGATCAAGATAGAGATCAAAGAGCAGGACTTTGCTGAGTTTATGGTACATGCACACACCTTTCTATCTTGCTTCTCATCTGTTTCTGTTCCTTCTTTTATGACCTGTTTATGAAATGGGTTGTGGTACTTTTATTATGGGTTTGGCCGGATTGTGTAAGAAGGAATGTTAGGCATTTTTGCATGCTTGCAAAAGCTAGGATTGCCCCTTACTTGTATGCTGAGTTTTGTAACCCTAAACATATAAAAGGCCTCTGCTTTCTGTACTCTGCAGACTACCTCAGTCAGTTGCTACGGCTTCTGTGTGACGTGGCCTCACTTAATTAAGTTTAATAAAGATGTCTTTTCATATTTCAGCTTCTGTGCCAAGTTCTTTGTTATATCAGTAAGTATTCCCTGAGAATGAAGATTACAGTTCTTCACACCAGGGAAATGCCCGGTGCCTGCTATGGCCAGTCCAGCCCTGCCATTATTCCTGAGCATTTGGGCTTAGGGCCTAAGACTCGACAATGGCGACGAGTGGATCAGCCCCAAGTGTAGCAGCTCTCAAACTTGGCATGGGGAAAAGTGTAGCCTATGCCTAAGGCACCCCTGTCCACACGTCAGGCCACCCAGTAAGCAAGCACTGTCGTGAAAAGGTGACAGCGGACGTGGCAGTGCCCGGGGTCAAGGTCAGGACAGCGCAGACAAGGGATTGCATCCAAGACCCTCGAAATAAGGAAGGGCTGGTGCATGTCCCCACCACAGTGTGCTATGGTGCTCGCAAACTGTCTGTTCTGGTGAGGGGGAACGAAGAACGTCTTCCAGTCATGGCAGGATACACCGGAGCTCCGAGCAGGTACCTGCAGCCCTGCACGCCAAGCCCTGCCCAGAGAGAGAGGGAACGGGGTCACAGCGGGAGACAGGCGCGCCCTAGGTGGCATCCCTGGTGTCGATAATATTATCTCCGCATTAGAGCCCGTTTTCGGGCGAAAAGCGTCAATAATATTATCGCATTATCAGCAAGGACATGCTTGCGCGTGTTTCCTTGCCTTAGCGCCAGCTGTCAGCACTCCTCGCATCGCATCGTTAATGAGATGCAAAGGAGGCGTGCCTGACAAAACCCCATGGGAAAATATCACAAACCCAGCTTTGCGATATTAGCAACGAGCGGTAGCGATATTCGAAATCGCGTTAAGTATGCCTTAACACAGGAATTTAACCTGACTAAGGCCTACCTAACATGGGGGCAGGGCCGGTTCCAGGATTTACGAGGCCCTGGGCTAAAAATCAATGTGGGCGGCCCCTCTAATGTAGATAAATGGCCCCTTGCAAGGAGACCATTCACAGACACTGTGGGAGGCCTATTGTTCAGCATTTTGTCACCCCCCACAGTTTTAACTTTGAGCCCACAAGCATTTCTCACACCTTCAGTCCGATAGGTGTGAGAATTGCTTGTAGGCTAAAAGATAAAACTATGGGGGTGCCAAAATGATGGACAATGGGCCTCCCACAGTGTCTGTGAATGGGTCTCCTTTCAATTGAAGGGAGCGTCTCCCTCCCTTATGTATCCAGATACCATCCCTGAGAGGCCCGGGGAGGTGGGCCCCTCCATTTCAAAGAAAGGTGGCACCTTTCTTTGAAATGGATCACCAGGGAACCGACAGGACGCATCACCAGTGCGTGGCCCCATGCTGGTGAGCTAAGTGCGAGGCCCTGTGCAGCCGCCCACGGTGCCCATGCCTAGCGCCGGCCCTGCATGGGGGTGGATTGTGTGGCTTAGGCGACAGGCCCTATCATCAAGGATATCGCCGTTTTCCATCGAACATCGCTGGAAAACCAGCGATGTTCCATGAAAAACACCGCTATCGCTGGAATAATTATCGCCATTGCGCTATGTGTTGTTGATACATCGCTAGCATGGCGATAATTTCCAGCGATAGCCGGCGATATAAATGCTCACGCTAAGAGCGGCCAGCGATAATTACCGCTGCCGCTTGATAATATGACCTGGGTGAGTTAAAGATACACTTAGAAGAAGGTGCTTGACATCTGAGTAAAAGATACACTTAGAAGAAGGCGCCTGACTTCTGAGTTAAAGATACACTTAGAAGAAAGCAACTGACTTCTGAGAGAAACACATAGCGGGGGTTGGCTGAGAAATAACTCTGGAAGAAAAGAACTTTGAGTTCTGTCTTGAAGGAAGCCAGAGAGAAGGTGTTTTTGAAGCCTTCTATAAGACAATTCACAATGTTGTTTTTACTCCCAGAGAAGAACTTCGACCTTATATGTTCCTCTTTGAGAGCTGGGGTTCTAATAGAAGTGACTCCAAATGATGTGATGATCTGAGCCCACCATGTCCTTCAAGCTTCGATGCTAGGCCCTCATGAGTCTATATTTGCGTAACCTTGTGGGCGATGGAGGCCTTCCTGTAGAATTCTGGGGCTTCTGTAAGTGGCCATTCCAGTATCAAGACTTAGAGCGCCAGTGGCATGATGGAGTAGAGATTTGGCAAGGTCAAACTTTTACAGCACAGGGATTTGACAATAGCCTTGAGGATTTGTTCTGGGACACATTTTCAACTCCCCTAAAACCTCCGTTGAGTCTCCCCCTCACTTGTTTAATGGCTATTATGTGGCATTACTTTTATTTTTTTATTTGTCTTTTATTTCGTAACTTGACTGAATATATCAGAAGCCAGTTTGTCCAGGCCACAGTTTATATTTGTCCTGGCACATCTATGTCCACATCTGGGTCACTACACGCCGAGCCGCAAATTGCAATCATATGCGCCACACAAGGCCCCTAAACGTATTAAGAGGATTCTCCCCCTCAGCCCCCCCCTTAAGCAGACCTAACAAACAAACCACACACGAAAAACAGACCCTACCACCATGATCACCTTCAAAACGACACCCAAACACACCTCCCCTACCGCAAAGATGCCCATCTTGGTACCATTGTGATACCTTTTTCACTGAATAAAGTTAAACCTGCAGTTATTAATGTAGAAATTATGGCAAGAATGAAGCCCGATCCGAAACAGTCTTATCTTTGGTAGGTATGAGAACTGAGATCCAGGAGAACATGCAATGCGTCCAAGATCACACAATGTAGATCAACAGGATTCTTGTATTCAAAGTTCACAATTTAGCCATGGATCACATACTGCATAGAGTTCTACATGAGAACCACCTGCGTTCTAAGATTGTTACCCATCAATGTATCTTGAAATGTTTCTGGGTTTTCCTTTAAAAAAAAAAAAAATCTCTGCATTTCCCTTTGGAAGAAGTTAAACTGCACTGTGATGAGATTCATCCACGCCAGTACAGCTGCAGTCTGTGGTTCTTCGGCTTACCTAATTGTGTCATATTTCCCTCAAAGGAAAAATGCGCGCAGAATTTTTCCATTGAAGATTATATTGCGCTGAACTTTTATATGCACCATTGCATGGTTGAGGCAAACAATTACTTTTCTGTATATCGGCTGCTTCAGAAAAGATTTATTGTGCACCAGGAATGATCTCAAACCTCACAATTTTCGCCGGAATCTCTCGAAGGGAACATTTTCCATAGATTTTCAGTAAAATGGCAAAAATGAAAACTTTGCACATTTCCTAAGCGACATTTCTGCTGGAAATATGCAAAAATAAACACCCGAACAAACTACAAACAGCTGAAACGTGTTCTGGCGATACCTCCAAAACGCAGCGCTCTCGCCACAGGCTGCTGCGCCCCCTCCCTGCCCAGTCGGCTAGGCCATCTTACCTTCAGCAGCGGACTTCGGCGTGCAACCAGGGTAACACGATCAAACACACACATACATACACACACACCCCGAGCTCTGCAGTAAACCTGCTTACCGCAGGCAGCCGCGTGGCAGCGACAGCCTCCCCAGGGCCGCCAGCCAGCAGCAGACGGAGGCCCGCCGAGCTGAACATGTTCACACAGCCCCCGCCTGTACCCGTGAGTGATGGTGGAGAGACTGTTACACTGATGGATGCCCGACTGGTCACCCAGGTAGCGGCGCTGTACCGCAGGCAGGGTGCTCTGGAGCCAAAAATGTGCAGCAAGATTAGATGGAATAAATGACGCCCCACACATTCACTTGGAGGAGTTCTGTTGCAGGGTTATTAAACACGTTTTTTTGGCTCACTCACGGGTGATCCCGGGTAGTCAGTGTCAAGACAGGTGGTGAACTTAGTTGACTGCTCAGCTGAGCAGATACCACCCACCAGGTATTGCTCAGCCTCTGGTGCAGCTAAGTCAATAAACTTTTTTTTGATTTTCGTAGAAAATCACACAAGTATAATAAGCTTTCTGCGTAAAAAAGCAAAGTTGAATAAATAATCAAATACATCGGCCCATAAAATACATTAAAAATCAGTTACATTTAAAAGCAATTACATTAACATTGTATACAAAAGAAAAATAAGTTAACAGAACATTCTTAAGACAGACAAATAGATATTTATGGAGTCATTCTTAAATCCCCAGATAAACAAGCATTTACAATGCAACGGTTTCGCCTTTACAAAAGTTAGAGCTATTGGCATTATAAATGACAACATTTGTATTTATGTGTTGGTTTTGAAAACAGAGAAATAAATGGCACTGTCATTTACAATGCCAATAGCTTAATCTCTCGCAAATGCAACACACCCACACCCACAGAGAGGCCCCCCCACACAGAGCCCCCCAACACACCCACACAGAGCCCCCCCGACCACAGTATTTACTGTGAAGTTCATTTGTTTTTCTCTACCGCCATGTGACATAGGCTCCTCACCGGGACACCGTGTGATGTGAGTCGCTATGTGCGTCGCACAGTGGCACCCTGCGAGTTGACAGGCATGGTAATGAATTAACAGCACAAGGTATCCATTTCAATATAGCTACTGGCACAAGAGCCTGGGGTGAGAGTCTGGGCAAAGGATGAGAGGCGGCAAGAAGGCACACTAGCAGAGCCTGCCAGTAACCACAGGCACAGACAAAGAAGGATGATGGGGGCGCTAAAATAAACCACCACACCACGCACTCCGAGGCAGAGTCTGCTAAGTACCACAGACACGAGGTGCCCAGGGAGAGATTGTGAACACTAGAGCGCGCATGCAGCGAGAACAGAGCATGTAGTGTGCAATGGTCGTGTCACTGTGTGATATCATTTGATGGAAGCTTCACTTCATCCACCTTCAAATGTAATCATTTCTTATCTCCACTGGATAAGTATTTTTAGGATAAAACCCTTCTCTACTCCCTCAGCAAATACTAGGGTGCTGCGTCCCCCTTCTCCCTCTTAGAAAAGCACTTACTCCACAGTCACAAATGTATGTTCAGTCGCAGCGGTGAGTAACTATCTGTACGAGGTATTTGAATACACAAAAACGCCCGTGTTTGTAGATGTTCATTTCTGCAAGAGGCCAGTTTTAAAATGTTAGCGAGCTCACCTCTAAACCTAAATTTGCAGATGCAGCATTTGCACTATATTGGCGCATATTTCAAATTCAAAGAGCACCTTTTACATGAGCAATTGCACCACACCTGATTCTGTAACACTAAATTGTTCCAAGTGGGCTGTTTTACCATACTTAGGAGCTGCATTGGTGAAGACAATGCCTATGAGTCAGGTAACACTGTAGATTCGGAGGTATTGGTGGCAATGTCAATTTCATGACTTAAATGTGATCAGTTATCCAGAAAAAGACAGGTGGGCCTGAGGCTTTAGTTTGCACTCTAGATGAAAACCACAGCCCATGAGAGTTAGATGGCCACCCTTTCCCATGTGTGTTTTTTGAAAGTCTGCATTATTATGTTTTTTGGGCGATTGATGTGGGAAAGCCTCGAAAGAAAGCAGACTCAGGACTGCCACCAAAACTCAGATGAGATATATATAGCACAGAATGAATCGAAAATTTCTTCTCAGTCATCACTTTTAAAGTCCACTTCGACACCCATTAACTTATTCATCAGGAATTAGCTCACAAAAGTGCACCTTACAAAAGATTTGCCATGTGATGTGCCTGTAGTTTTTGGCCCTTGCTTGACAGCATTGAGGTTTAAGCAGCTGGTTAACTGCTACTACAGGAGGGGAAGGAGGCCTCCGAAGAAAGAAGGCTCCCTTGGTAGTACTGCTTAAAAAAATGCCCAGGATATTTTCTAATCCAGGCATGCAATTAAGTGCCAAAGCCTGAAGTTACGTTATGCGCATAATTTTTCCAGGAAACATCGAGGACTGAAACAAGATGTTCTCTAGAATCATAACTATAAAGTAACCAGATGACGCGTCCGCTCGCTGGTCAAGTATTTTTTTACGGTAACTACTATCGTTTGTAATTTAATGGAAAACGCAAAAATCTTTGTTAATACTAAAGAAGGGCATTTACTAATGAAAGGCGGGAGAACTGCGGCGCCCAGTGACTTACACAGAATCGAGAAATATTGTGAGAGAAGTAAGCAAGAATGCTATGAAACAACCAATTACTTTTTTGTTTTTTTAAGTCGCGCCCTTTTGTTTTGACAGCTGTCATGACCGCACGGCGCAGTGAAATGCTGGAACACTTGTCTGTGCTGAGACCTGCTGCCTGTCAGCCGGATTCACTCCACATTGACGGCACCGGCTCCATTTTGAGTCCGGCTGGCGGAACAGCCGCCACCAGATGGAGCTGCGTCTAATACAGCGCAGCGCATCCACAGGGTTGGGGATAACTCAAAAGGAAAAGCGATGCCCGCGTCCGGCAGCCATCTTGAAATGGGGCACCAGTCTACCGAGGACGGGGAAAACATTAAAAAAAACACTAAATAGAGGTGGATCTACTTAAAGTAAATACAAAACATAAACAAGTCAAATCGGCCATGGTGATGAAAACTTACATCTTACAAAAACACGTAAAAATCCAACTTATTACGCATTCTAAGTAACAATCCTATTCGCCATTTAATTCGGCTGCCCCCTACACATTGCGCGTGCCTCATTTCGTAATCACAGCCAAAGGGAAGTTGCATCTGTTTACTTCTCAAGCAATAGAAATTACAGGAACACCGCCCGCCCTTTCTTCTGAGTAGATAAACCCCACACACAAGTAACTGTGGCACGGGCAAGCGTTATAAACGCACATATGGGTATAATAACCCTTTACCGTAATCGCGACTTGTACACAAGGAACTTTCCGTACTGTTTTCAGTACAATGCGCAAGTACTTCAATGCCCGGTTTCAATCTGGCCGCCAAGTCTGCAGATGACAGTGCCCACCAAGACGACGCCATTGGCAGCACGCCCACACACAGCATTTTGAAGGAAGTGCAATGAGCACACCTCTCAGCAAGTAGCTGGCTTTTCCTAACAACGTAAGGACAGCTGCCGACACCAATCAAGCAAAGTGCATTGTCAGTACTGAATTCAAATGTCTGCCAGTACATGTAATGTGCGACGTTAACGCACGTGAACGTGTTAAAATAGAAACAACAACGGCACAATAACTCTTTGTGGGCGTGTTTTTCGCCCTCTCCCCTTCCCATTGGCTGGAAGGTAAAATTCCAGCCAATGGGAAGAGGAGAGGGCGGGACTTAAAAAAACACACGGAAACGCCCCCGAATCGCGTTTTCACGGGGAAAGCGTGATTGACAGCCTCTGTCTCCCAATGGCTAGCCTCCATTTATGGAGCTAGCCAATGGGAGACAGGGGCGTGACCAAAGCCCCATAAGTAAGACATAAGATTTCGCCGTGTGCGGAGCAACTGCTACGCAGTTGCAACGGCCAGGGCGAAACCTAAAAACGGGAAACGAAGAAATACAGTTTTGGGCAGATCTACAAGGAAGTGCTGCAGCATGGCACCACAAGCACTTTGGCTGCCCCACGCTGCGGCACTTCCGAAGCACAGGAATGCAACATATGTACGAGAATATGTCGCATCTCTGTGCTACCCCTGCGCTGGCACACAAACTACAGCCATGCGCGGGCGCAGGCACCCTTGCACCATGGTGCAAGAATGCCTGCGCCATAGGGAGATAGTTTTTGTGCAGGAAGGGGCACTTCCCTGCACAAAAACAATCACTACAGGCATTTTCCTCTTTCAATGCGTGCTGTAGAATACAGAACGCATTGAAAAAGGAAACAAGCATTTGCAATGCAATAGGTCTCGCATTAGGAAAGTTTGAGCTATTGGTATTGTAAATGACAATTTTTTATTTATGTGTTGGTTTTGAAAATAGCGAAATTAATAGCTTTGTCATTTACAATGCCAATAGTTTTAACTTTTGCAAATGTGACACCTATAGCATTTGTAATGCAATATGTGTTGTATTTACGTGGCTTAGATGTATTGATTTTACAAATAATAATGGCTTTTATTTTTTTTAAATAATGAATACTTAAAAGTTATTGTAATTTATAATGGCAATAGCTTAAACTTTTGTAAATAACTTTTGTGAAGTTTATGTTCAGTGTATTTTATTGTGACGAAAATACAAGAACTGAAGTGAAATATTAACATCTTTTTGTGACATTTGTAATAAAGCTTGAAACATTGAGAGAACATATTTGAACCAGTTGTTGTTGAATGGTTGTACAGATTGATGCTGTGGTTGCGCAGAGTGATATTGTGGCGACAAGTGATGATGTGGCGTTCAGTGATGCTGTGGTATCGCATAGTGATGTTGTGGTGCCCCTGAGTGATGCTGAGGTGGTGCTGAGTGATGCTGTGTTGATGCGATAGATAGACTGAGGGAGATAGATAGATAGAGGGAGGGCGACAGATAGAGTGAGGGCGATAGTTAGAAGCGTGCACTGACGTCGGGTGGTGTGTGTGTGAATGGTGAAATTGTGCACTGACAGCTGGTGGTGTGTGTATGCCTGGTGAAAGCGTGCTGTGACGGCTGGTGGTGTATGCCTGCCTGGTGAAAGTGTGAACTGATGGCTGATGGTGTGTGTGTGCCTTGTGGAAGTGTGCACTGATGGCTGGTGGTGTCTGTGTCCGGTGAAAGCGTGCACTGATAGCTGGTGGTGTTTGTGTGTGGTGAAAGCGTGTACTCATGAGTGATGGTGTCTGTGCATGGTGAAAGTTTGCACTGACAGTTTGCTTTTTAGTGTAGTTGTGTGTGTGTTTGTTGTGTGTGTGTTTGTATGTTTAGTTGTGTGTGTGGTTGTATGTGGTTGTGTGTGTGTGTGTGTGGTTGTGTTTGTGTGTTGTGTGTGTGGTTGTGTGTGTGGTTGTGTTTTGTGTGGTGTTGTGTGTGTGTGGTGTTGTGTGTGTGGTGCTGTGGGTTGAAGAACTGAAATCTTCATTCTCAGGGAATACTTACTAATATAACAAAGAACTTGGCACAGAAGCTGTAAATATGAAAAGACATCTTTATTAAATTTAATAAGTGAGGCCACGTCACACAGAAGCTGTAGCAACTGAATGAGGTAGTCTGAGGAATACAGAGGACAGAGGCCTTTTATATGTTTTAGGGTTACATGACTCAGCACAAAAGTAAGGGGCAGTCCTAGCTTTTGCAAGCATGCAAAAAATCCAACATTCCTTCTTTACAGTTTGACCACTCACATGTTTCCACGATAAAAGCAGGATCATGATGACAAGCCCATTTTTCAGTTTGTCCAGCCCAAAATCAATCATTGGTTAAACTTAACATTTTTCATCAGACAGGTCGATCGGACCCATAATAAAAACTGGCACATCCCCATCGTAAATAGGCCATAAAAAAGGAACAGAAACAGATGAGACGCAAGATAGAAAGGTGTGTGCATGTATCATAAACTCAGCAATGTCCTGCTCTTTGATCTCTATCTCGATCAGCTAAAGGGCAAGAACTGGTTTGGCAAGGTCAGCTTCAGGCAGCAGGGTCAGTTCATTTCAGGTCAAACAGGAGTCAGCACAAACTCAAGCTAATTTGCACGTGTCCCAGAGACTTGTTCAGCCATAGTCATGGGCCTATGTGAGGGCAACCATAAAATGGCTGCCATGCACAAAATGGAACCCAAGGGTTTCAGAACGAAATCGTCAAATACACAGTGAATCCATCAGTGTAGCATGACGGAAACACTCATGCTTGCTGAGCTCACTGTTTACGGTTCGCTGTTACCAAAATCGTAACAGAACCACGACCTTTATGATCCAGGTTCAGAATTCACGGAACCTCAGCCCCTCCTTTTGCCCTTACATAGGCAATAACCTAAACTCACGTCAATCTGAATCCAGGTCTATACTCATCAGATCATCAAGATGTTGCTGGGGCATAATCCTATTACTTAGCAACTCTCTTCGGGACAGGTCTCCTTACACACGTAGTAGCACAAAGGCCGCATATGGCAGGACAACATAGGGAATACCTCTATCTGTAGTATGTGGCATAAGACCACACACCCAACAATTAGTGATGTTCACTACTAACTGGTGTTGATGCAGAAGCGGTACAAAGGAATTATTAATAAACTCTGACCTCCTAAGCAGTTCATGTTCAGGTAAAGTATGGAAAGAATGCAAAGAAGTAGTAGTAGGAAGAGACATAGGTTGGGAGGTGGGTACAGATGTCAATTGGGTAGCAAAAGCAATCCCACCCATAAAAGACAATGTCATGTTTAAAAACACTAGAAAACACATTGTTAAGAACATATAGAAATCAGGAGAAAGTAGTGACCACTATTACAAACGAAATCATAATTTTTCACAACCCTAAGCAAAAAGTAAATCCTAAAATCATCCAGTAACATTTTTAGGGCTCCTATGCATTTCAGTAATTTATCATATGTTCAGGTGAAACAGTGGTGATCCTTATTAATGCTCTCAGATGAAAAGGGATACTCTTCCACAGAGAATGGACTTTATTCTGCTTTTACTAAACAGAATACTACTTTAAAACAATGCCAGCAAAACAGCAAAAATTAGTCTCCTAACACCTATTATATGCAATCGCACGGAAACCACTTGTGAAACCAACTATGCCCAGAGTCCGTTCAAAAAGCCTCTCTGGCAGGCTTCTATTGTCCATCAAATCTTCTTTTGTTGCTTTCTTCCGCATGGGCCTCTTCATTCAAGCCTTGCATGTAAATGGTGCTTCTCAGTATCCGTTGGAGTGCCCTCCTGGCAAACACTCAATGCTCACTTAAAAGTCTCAATGTATCAATGCAGTGCACCAGTGTCTCTCCTCTGCGGCAGACACTACAGATAGAATGATCATCATTGATCATGGGCACAAATCATCTCGTGCAGACCCGGGACCATTCTCCGACTCCAACACTCATCATTCAGTGTCAGAGGACGCTCAGGCTGCTCTTTCATGGGCATCAGAATGGAGTGCCTTTTGCCAATCTTGGATCCTCCGGTGCACTGCACTTCCATTGAAGCAAAGGAAAAAGGGGGGTGCGTGGCCTAAACTCAGGCCAAGGGGCTCAAGGGACTGCACACTGTCAGAGGTTAACCAGCACATGACAGGCGCTCTTTTGCACTGAAATTCTGGTTCTGTGGCAAAACCAGCTCCTCCTTCTTTTCTGATGTTGAACGCCTTCTGATGAAGCAAGTGCGATGCTTTAAACAGTTCATTGTATAACAAGGGGACTGCAAACAGGTGGCCTGCGATCTTCAAAGGAGTGGCCACATGCCATGGGACAATTCTGCGTTGAAATACACTGTCATTCTAAAGGCAATACAAAAACAAAGGCAGTAGGCAAAAC
The DNA here is from genome assembly GCF_964261635.1 of Lissotriton helveticus. Lineage (NCBI taxonomy): Eukaryota > Metazoa > Chordata > Amphibia > Caudata > Salamandridae > Lissotriton > Lissotriton helveticus. The sequence continues at coordinate 1,139,988,693 of NC_136072.1, read as the reverse complement.
AGTGCCTCTAGGCTCTTCAATTGGGTTTCCGTGTGAGAGCATATCCTTCACCTTCTAAGGGTAGATAGCGACATGGGAATTCTATCTGAATGGATGTCCTCACACATAGTGGCATCGTCTAATGGGGCAAACACATTTTATCTCAATGATTACATATAGGTGTTCCTAAATTCCTCATCTGGAACATCTCAAAAGAAAAATCGCATAATGCAGATTATCAGGGAAAACAGTCTGGTTATGCAAAAGGGAATTATACATAAGATGGGGGTCCATGGTACATTACTGCAATCTGAAAGTGTGAACCTGAACAATACACTAATAATAATAAAAGCTGACTGGTGAAAGGAATACGGAAAAGAGAAATGGGACTAGGACACAGCTAAAATCCCCAATAACTAGGCACGATGCGCTTGGGTGATAGTCAGGCATGTGACACAATACCAAGAGTATGGGTGATACACAAAAAAATCACAATAGTTTACAAATTTAACTCTATCGCTGGCCGCTACACCATATACGGTAATCTCAGCTAATGTTCCAGTTTCTTCTTCAGGGAAAAATGAAACCTGGTTTCCTTTATGGTAAAAATATACAGACAGCGCCTCCCTGTGGTGGCCTGTCAGAATACGTCTCAGCATTGAGAAATAAGTGCTAGGGCTGAGTACAGGCACACACTGGCACATTGTAAGTGTAGTGGTGACTATAGAACGACGCAGCACTTGAGCCTTTGTTTTCCCATTGTCAGATCTACAATCTTCTGCCCAATGCCAAATTGAAGCAAGAAATGGAACAGATTTTTTGCCACAGATGTGAATGAAATATGACAAACCTTTAACACTAAGCATACCTGAAATTGGACCCATATTAACTACCTGAGCAGACATAGCGCAAAACTCACTATTTATTTCCAATCAGATTATTTTTATATTTTCCTGTCAATTAATTGTTTGGTACGACTTAAAAGAATTCATATTCTTTTTTGCCTTAGTGGAGATTAGAACACTGTCTCAGACGATATGGGAATGAAAAAATTGAATATTTGTGAGCAGTCTTAATTTGATGACTAGTGTTTGATTACTTCTGCCATAGATCAGTTCTACATTTTAATGCAGGTTCCCTTAAGCTTGCTGTTGAAGTGGGGTCACCGTCATAGAAGGCTTGCCACATAAAGTGTCACTCACGGAAAAAAAGAAAATCATTTGGAAAATTAATTTCTCAGAAAACTGTGGGATAGGACGGCTGCTTCTTAATTTACATAATATATTCATTCATGCCAGAATGGACATTTCCAGAGTAAAAACTTTATTAATTTATATGATTTATTTGTGTTTTTGTTCAATGTTATATTTGATTGTTCAGGGTGAAAATAAATATTTGGTAGAAGGCTTGTGGCTGAGAGCTGAGAACAATGTTCAAACTCAACAAAACAAACCAAGGTTCAGGTCTGACTTCTAAAAGGATCGTAGAATCTCCACTTCTCAGTCTTCTTCTCTATTTGTATATTTTTGTTTAACATTTGAAACTGTGATAACCCATAGGATATATGTTATGGTGATTTAACTTTTGTTATGGAATACGAGGCTTGTTTATGCTGTTACTGTATATTTCTGTTTTATGTAGGTGTGTAGAAACACAGGTTTTAATAAAGTCTATTAAAAAAGAGCATGGTTAGTGTGAACTTTGTAAGATGGGACACAAGTATCACATGACAAATGTGTCTTAATATTTGAGTGATGTCGATTAATTGTGTCATATAGTTGGAATATCTTTTTATCGTGAAGGTACACTTATATTAGTTACTGTGTGTTTGAATCTCTTGTTGCTCATTTAAGCAGATACAAATGCATAAGAAAAGTTCAGGAAGACTTCTGGTCTCTGAGAAAAATCAAAACGGATAGATGGGGTAGGCATGAAATTCAGCAAATAAACAAGCTCTTTTTATCCAATGTCAACAATTGCATCCATTTACAATGGAATGACGGTTGGGGTCAGAGTGAAGGTCTATAAGAATCAGGTTCTATCAGCTCCCAGCAGAATCAGAAATAATCGGAATCAGGGTCTATCTGAAACTGAGCCTGTCACATTCAGAGCTAACAGACGAGGGCCAATCAGAACCCACCACAATCAAGTTCTATGAGAATCTGAGCATATCACATTCAAGATTATCATACTTAGGGCCTATAAGCACCCACCAGAATCAGGTCCTATCAGAATCTCATCCCATCTGAATCAGGATTATCAGAATGGAGACTATTAAACTCGGGGCCTATCAGAATTCGCCAGCATCAGGTCCTATCAGAATCTGAGCCTTTCACATTCAAGACTATCAGACTCAGGACCTATCAGAACTCACCAGCATCAGATCCTATCAGAATCTGAGCCTTTCACATTCAAGACTATCAGACTCAGGGCCTATCAGAATTCCCCAGCATCAGGTCCTATCAGAATCTGAGCCTTTCACATTCAAGACTATCAGGCTCAGGGCCTATACGAATTTACCAGCATCAGGTCCTATCAGAATCTGGGCCTCTCACATTCAAGACTATCAGACTACGGGCCTATCAGAATTCACCAGCACCAGGTCCTATCAGAATCTGAGCCTTTCACATTCAAGACTATCAGACTCAGGGCCTATCAGAATTCCCCAGCATCAGGTCCTATCAGAATCTGGGCCTCTCACATTCAAGACTATCAGACTCAGGGCCTATCAGAATTCCCCAGCATCAGGTCCTATCAGAATCTGAGCCTTTCACATTCAAGACTATCAGTCTCAGGGTCTATCAGACTCTGGGCCTATCAGAACCCACCAGCATCAGATCCAATCAGAATCTGAGTCGATCTGAATCAGGATTATCAGGATCAGGGTCTGTCATAGCCCACCAGAATCAGGGCCAGTGAGATTCAGGATTATCGGACCCAGGGCCTGTCAGGAAGAAAGTTATGAAGTGAGAGCAATATTGAGATAGAAGAGAATGGGTGAGATAAGGTTGTGTGAGTTAGGTGGATAGGAGCACCCCCCTCGACCTTTGTGATTCCCCAGCCCCTCTCAGTGGTGCATCCTGAGAGAAATATGACCTTTTAAATGTGACACCTGATACTCTTTGTTTGGCTCTAGGGGGCATAATGTTGCAAAGGAGGCAAATGGTGGTGTTTTTTACTGTTTGAAAGCTTCCCAAGTCTTAGAGATTTGAAGGCTTTTACTAAACAAAGAGTAGAGTCTCTTAATCTTTGCTACCTTGGCAAACTTTGCTAGTGACATTTTCACCCACCTCTAACTATTATTGAACTAACTGTGTCTCTTTTCTTACTTTCTTTCTTAGTAATATATTTTCTTATTCATACCATCTCATACTATTTTGTTTCTGTTTCTGTGCGATATGAGTCTATTGACAGATGTAAGACAGGCAGCTACAGTATATTTCTGTTAGTGATAACTCTCTCTTTTCCTCTCTCTCTCTTTCTCTCTCTCTCTTTCTCACTCTCTCCCTCTCTCTCTCTCTCTCTCTCTCTCTCTCTCTCTTTCTCTCTCTCTCTCTCTTACTCTCTCTTTTTCTCACTCTCTTTTCCCGCTCTCGTTCTCTCTCACTCACCCCCTCTCTCTCCCTCTTCCTCTCTCTCTCTCTTCCTCTCTCTTGCTCTCCCACTCTCTATCTTTCTCTCTCTCCCCTTGTCTGCCCTCGAGATCACGTTTGTGGCAGTCTGCCCCCCACAGCTGTGTTTCCCTGCCTGATTGCCTGTCCGTCTGCCTGTCTGTATGTCTTCCCGTGACTCTTTCTCTCTGCCCCTCTGAGTCAGGAATATAAAAACAACATTGTGGATTTATTATTGCATTACAGAATTACTTCAAGCCAGGCGCAGAGCGGATCAAAGCTGCGAGCTCCCCTCTGCACAAACCTTGTCATGTCTGGAAAATGCATCCGAGCTGCGGTTAACCTCACATAATGTTATTCCTAAGCAGGGGCTGCCAAGCGCCGCTCTGCAGCAACCGTGGGGCTTCCCTGAAGGATGGGGGTGCTGATGCTGCCTCGCTGTGGCCAACCACACGTCACGTTTAAAGGATGCTTGATTGCAGAGGGTTCTTAGATGTGGCTGGGCCCACAGGCCAGGATTCCAGAGGTTGAAAGCATCAGTTACCCTAGGCACACTGGTACCATGACAGAGCCCTCCGCCTTTTAAGAGCCCTGAGGGTCTGAGATTGGCACCTTGGCCTTCACAGTAGCAGAAAGCTTCAGTGCGCTTCTTAAGGTAAGATGAGCTGTCCCACGAGGGGCAAGTTTAGGAGGGATGTATGTCATTACAACGCATGCTTTTACAACGCATGCCATTACAACTAAACTTTTACAACGCAGGATCCATTACAACGCATGCCATTACAATGTAGCTGCTATTACAACGCATGCCATTACAACGTAAGTATGGGTAAGTAATTTATAGTGTAAGAGTTGGATAGTGTAGGGGTTAAAATTACTATTCTAACTCCAGGGGGGCGTAATAGTAGAGTAAGTGTTGGATGGTGTAGGGGTTAAAATTAAATTAAATACTTACCCATATGCGTTCTAAAAGCAGCTGCGTTGTAATGGAATGCGTTGTAATGGCATGCGTTGTAATGGATCCTGCGTTGTAAAAGTTTTTTTGTAATGGTAGTGCGTTGTGTTAGTTGTGTTGTAAAGGATGTTTCCCGTTTAGGAGCAGCTCAAGGCAGCCAACTACCTTTCCGAAAGTCTCTTAAAACTTGGCTTTTTTCAGTCTAGCATCTATCTGGTTTTCTTCTCCTCTCCATCTCTTTTTCGGGACAGTCGGTCTCTAGCACCTTGATGCCTTATGGTGATTCAATCAATCAATCAATCAATCAGGGAATTGTAATAGTGCTACTCACCCGTGAGGGTCTCAAGGCGCTGACTCACCCGTGAGGGTCTCAAGCTGCTGACTCACCCGTGAGGGTCTCAAGGCGCTCTACAAATTATAAATCAAATCAAAAAATCAAATACCGTATAAAGTCACTACTCTTTCATTCTGCGCAACGCAGACAGCCATTACCCATTGCACTGCCTTTTTATGACGGATGATCTGCTCCAGGAGTGTCCAACGCATGCACAAGGGGACTGGATTAATGCCAGATTTTCTGCATAACCGCTAACCTTCTAGAAGATGCCCGTCTCACATTAATCGTATGTAATCTGCCTTATGATATCCTAAAAATATGGCATGGATCTGACCCTCTTGAACTAGGTTGGACACCGCTGATTTTCTCTGGCTCGCTATATGGTCGCCCTACGTATGTAATCAGTAGATTACAACAAGTGGTAATTGATAGGTGAGGATCATTTTGAGATTGAAGTATACGGTGGTACCCTAGGCACAATGTGCGCAATTAAGGTTGTTACGTAAGATAATAAAGGTTTGTGGGGTAAAGAGACCGGCTGTGTCCCACATGAGCTCCCTAGCCACCAACCCACTCTCCCCTGATTTTATCCCTCAATCCAGATGAAGACCCCCTGCTTTAAAAAGGGAAATCTGATGAGTGCAGTCTGATCCTGCCAAGGCCGTGAGCCTGGCCTAACACCCCACTTCAGGTGAGGATGCAAGAGCATCAACTCAGCATCAATTCATTCAATGTATAACCACCACACCTAGCCAATTATTCTAAGCGGGAAACTTTTCAGTTAGTAATTTTTTACTTATTTCATATTTTACAAAATCATTTCAATATATCCAGGAACAAAGAACACTCTTTTAGCGACATTCACATTTGACACCATTAATACAAAAACACATTACAAACAATATAAATGAAATACATTCATAAAAACACCATAAAAAAACAGAGGGAAAGAAAAGATGCCTCTAATTATTTCATTCATAGGGCGCGAGTCCTAATAACATATAAACGAACAAGCGGCTGTTCATTCTATTCTATAGGCCTGCTTGTTTGACTGTGCTGGAAACTCTTTGTTTTTTAGGGTCTAATTACAGGGGGATTCTATCCTAAACTACAATTCTGTAGCACCCCTTATAAATCCTGTTCCAGCACAGGGTCCACGCGTTTCGAACCCAGAATTTGTTTTGGGGTTCTCCTCAGGACATGGACTGGAAATGGCCTTCACTGCAATTCTTTAATTCTTCCCAGAACGGCTGTATATGATTCATGGGGAAACAGTGTCGCTCTCAGGTTGATTCTCGTGTCTGCTAGCGCAATGAGCTGTGGTGGCTTGTTGGCAACACAGTCCTCTAAGCTTCTTAGTGGGGTCAGTTGCGGGCGTGTGCACTTGAGTGTTTACTACCATGCGGTGAACATATTCGGCATTTTCATTCGTCACGTAATGCTCTTTCATTTGTGGGACAGCAATCCATTGGTTGGCCTTCAGACTCTGTTCTTCCGCTACCAGTGCATTAATATCACCTTTAGTGGGACACTGGCCTTCATCTTCTGCGTGACACGTCAGCACCAGGGCCGGACTGGGAACGAAAACCGGCCCAAAGTGCTCGGCCGCCCTCGATTTTGTTACAGGGACGATTTTGCAGCTATGCTGCAAAAACGGCCCTGTAACAAAAACGGCCCCCAGGGGCCCAAAACCGGCCCCCACCCTTGCGGCCCACCGGGGGATTGCCCGGTGCCCGCAACGGCCAGTCCGGGCCTGGTCAGCACTCAACGTCTACGCACTGACGGTCTCACTGAAGGTATGCTGTGGGATCAGAGACATCAACATTCACATGATTATTGTAATAAAAAGAAGCCCAGTAGTCCAGGTGTAGGTTAGGGAAGATTTATTAAGTATAACTAGATTATAACCCATAGGGAGGCATATGGATGAGGACATGAATATATACTGTGGTTTTAATGAATAAAATTATTTTTTAACATTCTTACAACTGTATTAAGAAAATGTCTATTGTACTGTGCTGTGATACTTTATATAGTGGTAAAACGTATTGTGAAAAGAAAGATAAGGTTGAGAAAGTAGATACTATCCCACGTCCAAACACTAGTGTAACTGTTGTGTTTAATAAGGAGGTTTCTCCTTTTCTTAAATACTACACAACAGGGATTTATGTCTTTTTGGGGTTAAAGTTTGCACAGTCATCCAAGAGACATCTCAATGAAAAAAACAGGTGACTTAAACTTTGCACAGTCATCCCAGAGACATCTCAATGAAAAAACGGGTGACTTAAACTGCGCGCAGCCATCCCACACACAACATCCAAATAAAAAACGGGTGACTTAAACTGTGTGCAGTCATCCCAACAACGGACTATATACACATGGAGAGGCAACCACAATCAATGAGTAAATGTTGTGAAGACGAAAAAACAAGGAAATAGATGGTTGCAAAACCTGATTAATGAGTACATTTCTTCACTTTATTGTATTCATTTTTCATTCTTTTTTCAAAATAAAGTAGCCAACGCGTTTCACCAAAAAAGGCTTCATCAGGGCATTAAGTAATAACTACTCCGGAAGGACAAAGTAGCTCTACTGCGTGTAGTCAGACATGATACACTCTTTCATGAATGCTAAAGGTATTAAATCCACAATCTTTCAAATGTTTCGGTACCACGAGGATGTAGGTCATGTAAAGTCATTGTATATGTCGTCACATCCCCATATAAATAAACCTATGTGAGTTAATTATGAGTTCGATCACATGGTAGTCATGATAAACCACCACACTGTGCTGGACTATGCCTGGCTGTTTCCTTGTCTTGTTCAGAATCCCAACAACGAACACCTCTATCAAAAATGGGTGAATTAACCCCTAATAGCCCATAAACAATCATTCCACACAAAACCTCTCAGACATATCAATCACAAGTCATAGTAACACCTAGAAATGGATAAGTGACACAACCCAGCCACATACCACACATAACCTCTGACGTAGAAACGAGAAACGTATCCGTTATTATTATCAATCCACCCATCATCACACACACAACACACTGCAGTAGAGAATGAGTAAATTGCTCCGCACAGTACGTCCTTAAAAGAAATACCTCTAGCATACAGCAAGTAAAATCAGATTTCATGTGCCAGCCCGAAACAACATGAAGGAGAAATGAACATGATCGTACAACATAACATAATAAATGTTGCCAAACCAAGCAGTAATAGACATTCTCTTGCCAACCCCTACCTCAGAGATTAACATTTAATATCCACACATGCACCAGAAACAAATGGAAAATACGGTGCATGACCCACCATGCACAACCAACAATGTCTCGTTATACCATCAGTGAGCGAAAGCTAACTCGACTTGACTGACGAAGCCGCCTCGTGAAGCACTTCACCCCGAATTCCATTTAACACAGTCAAACATGAACTTCGCCTCAGTTGGCTGCACCAGAGACCGCAGGTTTATAGATGAAAACACTTGAAACACTACCTCTGAGAATGTTAATGTAGTAAGTTATCACTTTAATTCATGTCATGTTGTTTTGGAATGTATTCACTGGTGCTTGGTTACCTTAGAATGTCCTATGGGTATTCTTGGGATGATGTCTGTTAGAGCCAGTTGATTCTTACACTGGCTCTCTTTCCATGTAATCTATTAATAAATAATCCTCAAGACAACCAGCTGTTCAAGCTCATTTACTACATTTTATTGGCGACGAGGATGGGATACCCATGACCCCATCTGCTTCACCCATGTCTATGACCCAGCATGCACACTTGTTAGAGAACGGTGATGATGGCCATTACCAGCACAGCTGTACAGGACACACAACAGCTCACAGGATCCCCATGGCGAATGACGAATGACACACAGCATGGCTCCAAGGTCCTCCGAGATCACAATGAAGAAATGCCCGTCTGCTTGTAAGGAAAACAAAATGGCGGCATGTAGAAAGAACGGCATGTACGTGCATTAAAATGCCACGTTTCAGGATGCCAGCTTTAACGCCGCCGAACTCTTCACAGGAAGTTCACATGACCCCAATGGCAGGGTGAGGATGTGTTTTTCACTAGCGAACACCAAAACGGGCATGCCCACAGAGCGAATAATTTCCCCCAGCACAGCGTCGCTCACTAACACAACAGAAGAGTGGATAGTTGAATTGCATGCTGCTGGTCCAACAGCCAACTTCATAGGTCATGCCTCTACTGGGTTTTTCCATATGCAAATCCAAATCTACATGAACATGGGATAAGCGCTAACACCTCGCGCTGCAAGTAATGCTACATCCTTGTTAGGTCTCAGTGCCGGTCATGACAGTAATTACAGAAAGTACACTGCAACCAATATTTTCCTTGAATGTAATTGACAGAAGCACACCCTGCTGGGCTGACCGGCCTTGAGGTCACTGGTGGGGCTCAAGGGCTTTGTATGTTTCTCTGTTCATGACTTCTAGTCTCCTTAAGTTCCAGTTAAAGTTTTTCCCTTTTCTCTTCTATCGTCTTCAGGATTTCATTTCTTGTTTATTGTAGTATTGTTTCCAAAAAATAAATTCTCCTTTCTGCACACACTTAGGTTCTTCTTTGTCAAATTGTCACCAAAATGTTGTAATCAAAAGAAGTCCAGTAGTCCAGGTGTAGGTTAAGTAAGATGGTTTATTAAGTAAACAGAAGGGATAACAATAACATAACATAACTTACCAAAACATAGCATAACATAACATAACAAAGCATAACTTACAATAACATAACATAACAAAACATAGGAACTAGAGGGATGTTACACTTTGGGTTACAAGTCTGTCATTTCCTCGGGTCATGGCTTGAGCTTCAGTCAGGTGGTGAAATCAAATAGAGACAAATAGTAATGGGAAAAGGGAGTTCCCAGAACTGACTAAAGTCAAATGAAAGCAGGACACCTTGACAACACAGAAAACCAAAATGGCAGCCCTGGACTAGACATTAGAACATTGGCACTACTCAATCACCTAGCCACAAGGAGAGGCATGAAATAGGGCCCGACTAGAATCCACGGCTGCCCCAGGAACAAGGGCATGCCAAGGTGACTTCCCAGCAGGATGGAGGCCAGTCTGCTTCTTAGAGTGGTGAGAAGACACCTGGAGACGCACAAAACAAGAGCTGTCATTGAAGCACTAGAATTATCTGGCATTATGAGTAAGGCTTACTGTTTTCCATTTTTACTGAATTTTACAGATAAATACAGACAGAAAACAATGGGGTTCCTGTCTTTATTTATTTTTAAAAGTGGGAAAACACTGAAAATGGTCCTTCTTGTGTGAGACTCGCCATGCCGTCCTTCATGAATTCCAGGCAACAGCTGAGCAGATAGACAGCATGGAGAGTTAAAAAACAGGCTGAGATTTCATTAAATTCAGGCTTATTTTAACATATATTTGTAGTATAACGCTAAAGTGTACCTGTGAGTTTAGTGTTTTGTTATACGTGGCTGCTTAATTTGCTAAATCATGACAGGCATCTATGTATGAGTGCGTGTCCAACAGTTAAATAAATGTGGAAATATACCATTTTACGGTTCCATTTATTCTCAAAACACAAAATAAATATGGATAAATACCAATACGTTTGCCCAAAAATAAATATGGATAAATACAGACGGAAATGTTAAAAAAAATATATATACCATAAAACCGAGAGCCCTAATTATGAGGCATGTCTGAGTGCTAGTGATGTGTCTAAGTGTGTGCAAAGTGACAGGGAATCAGAGGGCGCCATGTCCCTAAGATGCACCTGTGTGACAAGAGATGACTTCTTAGCCTGGTACCCCAGCTATCCCAGTGTCCTCCAACGAAAGATGCTCAGTGACATCACAGAACTGACACATTGTTCTAGTCTTAGGCACACAACAGCCTCACTCAGGGGCACTAAAGGGAAACCCAGGGCTAGCATCTCATACACCGGGTTACCCCAAATTGAGGTTCATGGAAGAAGGTGGTATGGAAAAGGAGGGCCTGGTGGACCTTAGGACGTGGAAAAGGCAAGTGATGTGGTAGAAAAGGAGCAAGGAAGAAACAAAAGTGTGGGGAGCTCAATTGAATGAGGCAACATCCTTTTCTGAGAATAAACAAAAGCAGTACACTTATCTAGCTCAGTAAAGGTGTTTACCCCCACAGACTGCATCAGAAGAGCTACGCTCATAAAAGCTCACCTTGCTGTGCTGTGAATCTCCCACCAGCCACCACCGACTGGGTACTTTGCAAACCTCTGCTTGGCTCTCTTCCTAAGCGTAGTGCTTTTCCAGGAGTGACTGAGTCTTGGAAGAGCGCCTACTTCAGGCGATTATAAACTAAACAATGCGGTTTCCCAATTAAGTTCTGAACAGAGTGCGCATTGTTAGAAAGGTAAGTCTCTTGGATAGCATCCCAGGTAGGCAGGAAGGCGGAGGAAGGGCTTACTGGAGGGAGCTGTGTGCACGGCCACTGTACTACCTTGGTGGTAAACAGCACACTGTGTGGCACTGCACACTGGCAAGTTTTCTGTTTTGTCTTTTATTTGTGCTGTTAAAGGGAATATGTATGAGGTATTTCTATAATGTAAACCAAGCCAGAAGGCTGCAAAGCACTGTACAAAGTCAGAGGAAAAGATATATTTAATTATGTGTTTCTTAATGCAAGGGTAACCAATTACTGCATCATGATGTGGTGTTCTATAAAAAGGTGTGTTTCAAAGGGTTGCATGTGATTTCATAGAAAAACAAGGTCATGGAGAGTCATTATTGAGAAACCATTTCACCTCAACTGGTTAATGGAAATTTGAAGGATGAATGGCACTAACCATTTCATAGAAATTTGCAGCATTGCAGCATTGTGATTGGCTCAGGGGAGCCTGGGTGCTTCTTGCTGCCACCCAGGTCTGCAGGAAGAGAAGGAAGATGACAGAGGAGAGGCGGCGGCTGGCCGTTACAGGTAAGTGGTTTTATTAATTTTTTCATCGATTCTATCTCCCCATCCCACCCCAATCCGCCCCACCACCCGGGTCCACTAATGGCCTGGATGTGGTGTTGGCTGCATGGAGAAGAGGAGACTTTCAAATATTGGTGAATATTGAAGCTGTTATCTGTGAGTACAGTTGCAAGAGACTTCTTTTAAATAAGGGGAACATCATGGAACCCTGGAGAATGCAGTGACGCCACTAGCTGTAGAGATACATGCTGAGCAATAAATGTGGCATGGTGGTCCTACGAATTCTAAGATAAAATAAGTCATAATAAAAATGGGTTTCAGTCAGTAAAGAGAGTGAAAGGTACTGGGACATATGTTTGCATCATGGACACGGTTGTCGCTCCTGTTTACAGTAATCCTATAGCTGGAGATGTTCAGTTTTAACACTTGTAATGTGTTGTTCCACATAACCCTACCAGTCACAGCTGGTAAAAGCCAGATGAGAACACATTGAAATCAATACACAAATCAATTGAACTACGAGAGGTGTATGAGCGCTTTAGGAAAGAGACGTAAGAAGGTGCACAGTTGAAATAATGCATAGCGGCAGATGTCGCGAGTGGTTATCCATACGCCATTCCAAGGATTGCATCCACGGGGGAATGAATATTAACGCAGCCTGGCTATTGCCTCAACATTTGGCTGCATTAGGCATCCTGGGCAGGTCTCCTACTGGTGGAGGACCAGTCAGTGTGTCATTTGAGCTGGTGGTTGCTGGTGGGGGCATTTTTCTTCATCTGACATTTACTGAGAGCAAAAGAGGGAAAAAAATATAAAGCAGAATTGATGGAGGAAGAGAAAGACAGAAAAACCATCACAATGGGGTGAAAAGCAGGGATAGGTGAGAGTCAAGTAAAGGGGCAGAGAGTGTCTGGTAGTGGATTAAAGAGGCATGAGCTAGATTTACAAAAACGTAGCCTTGGTATTCTGCCCATTGATATTTAATAGGAGGCATAAAGGAGGACCCTGCAGTGCAGGGGGGCCCCCCATCATCCACCTCAAAATGGGGACCCCTTGGGCTGGCCAGCTGCAAACAAATAAAACACTCAGAAGCAGTAAGGCAATTAGGGAATAGGTAATGGGGACCCATCATCTTACCTTGCAGGAGGGCCACCTGAGGTTTTGTTACACCACTGTGTTTAATTGCTACAGCTGCGGGCTTCTGAGACGATCTTTGGGCACCAGCACTCACTTATTTACAAATTAAGCAGTGTCCCCTGCTGGTTTAGGGCCAGATCCCCATGGTTTACCGTAGATGTTTCACAATGCTCCTTATTAGCAACACTAAAGGTTAAAAAAAACATGTTTTTAAGGCTGCATTGTGCAGGACACCTTCTGTGCTGCAGCTTATCCAGGAAGCATGAAAAGAGAAGTTGGCCCCTCACAGACACCCCTGCAGGGCTCATATTTACGGTGTGCAGGGTTGAGTGATGGAGAACATGCTGGGTCGCTCAAGGCCTCCCTCACCCCATTGAAGCCATGGAATGCGGGGGGATATGACACTCATTTCTGTACCAGGTATATGTCTGTTCTGGGGCCTAACACACTTGCTGTGATTGATCCATGTACCCCATGCTACCTGGTCTGCATTTGACTGACAAGGCCACTATTTTCACACCACAACCACTAAAAATATTGGGAAAATCAACAAAAGCAAGTACTTTTTATTCTTTGAAATAAAAACATAAACCAGTAAATGCAAAAAAAAATCCTTCAAATATATTTCAGGGTTGGCTTAAGTGTTCCTAAATAATTAGTTAAACAGAAGAAGCCCCTGTTGAAATTCAATACAGAGGATTTTACACAACGTGATCTTCAATAGCCAGTTTCTGGTCCCTCATGAATGTTAAAACGAAAGCCCAGCATTTTTCACCGATAAAGTGGGAAATCCTGGGGCATATTATCAAGAAAGGCAATAAAGTTCTGGTGTTAACCTGGGCTGCTATGGGAATTCACAAGGGCATATTATCAAGCCCATTATCGCCGCTTTTGCTGCAGTTTCCTGCCGCTAAAGCAGCGATAATTTTATCGCCTTTCTTGATAATATGACCCTTAGTTCTGTGCTTATCAAATGTGCCAAAACCTATCCAATTTGAACCTTTCCTAGCAGCAGTATCCTACATTGCGAGTTCCATGCTTGCTTTGGTGCCCAAATAATCACAAAAAAAGGTCTTCGAAGATATTGCGTGAAGGGGAATGGGGCTTTAGGTGCATGGGGTAGAAGACCGGGTGACGGGAGAGTGGCAGAGAACATAAACATTTGCAAGGATGCCAAGGCCAACAGAAAGTATTGGAGTTAAACAAATGCCTAGATAAATTAGAATTGTGCACCTGTTGAGGCGGGCAACATCGTTTACAACGAAACTTTTACCATGCACTACCATTACAATGCAGGAATTACAACAAAAGTCGTTACAACGAGTTTTGCTGGAGGGCGCTGTTGGATAGCGAATAGTTTAATTTTCTATCCAACACCTTCCCTACTATCCACGGGGACTAGAGTTGGAATAGAAAATTAAACTATTCACTATGCAGCGCCCCCCAACGCAAGTCGTTGTAACGACTTGCGTTGTAATACCTGCGTTGTAAAGGCATGCATGGTAAAAGCATGTGTTGAAACGTCATACAACCACAGAGGCTCATGTGTATTAACTAAAGCAATAGCAATTTTGTGTTACCAGAATTTGGAATCACTGTTATCCTGGCTATTTTTCAACAGTCAGTCCTACACACTTGATGTGCTGTAATTTGTCATCATGTGTTGTACTGTGAGCAATCAAGTAAGCATGCAGTCAGTGCACTCGGTAGCTGGCAGCAGGGCCATGACAGCCATGTCGCTAACAGCAGAGTGTGTCAAACACAGGAAAGAGACAGTGCCCACAACCCTTCTCCATCTGGTTCAGTTCTGCGGCTGTCACTCCGATGAGCGCTCCACTGTGGTAGCAGCCGTAAGATTCAAGCGCGCGCCTCCAAAGAGAATAAAGTTATGTTTCTTCACTCCATCCCCATCTGCCTCTGTTCAGCTGCATCTCCAGGCTCCACCAGCACGGTATCAGTGGTGGGATTCAGTCCAACCTCTCCAAAGAGAATACAGTTCTGCTTTAGCACTCTGTCTCCATCTGTCTTTGTTCCATTGTATCATAAAGAGAATACAGTTCCTTTTCTCAGAGTATTCTCCACCTGTCTCTGGTCCTCTGATTCCCTAGATTTTCCTAGCATGGTGTCCACGGTGGGATTCAGTCCAACCTCTCTAAAGCGAATAAAGTTCTGCCTTGGCATTCTGTTTCCATCTGTCTCTGTAACATTGTATCATAATGAGAATAAAATTCCTTTTCTCAGAGTATTCACCACCTGTCTCTAGTCCTCTGTTTCATTAGAATTCCCTAACATGGTGTCCGCGGTAGGTTTCAGTTTAACGTCTCCAAAGAGAATACAGGGGCATATTATCAACAACTAGCGATATTTATCGCTAAATGAGCTTAGCGACATTTTTTTTATCGCCACGCATCGCCGGATTGTATTGCAGAGATAACGTGCTATTAGTAACGTTTATCTCTAAAGCGATAACATTTCCGGTGATTGTAGCGAAATGCGTGAATATCGCTGGAAATCCAGCGATATTCAGGCATTATCACTAATAGATACTTAGCCTGAATATCCACCTTCCATTGGATATACAGGCTAAGAACTGGTCTGAGCAGGCGTTAGGTTTTGGAGATATTCACGCTTAGCGCGAATATTTCCTTTGCTACGCCTGCATTGATAATAGGCGATAGCGATGTTAGCGACTGCTTTCAGTCGCTAACAGGTTGGGTACGCCCCAGAATACTTCCGATAGAGACACCTCAAAGACATTTCTAGAAGGCACAAAAGAGCGAGTGAAGTGGGAATTTTGTCTGATGTTCTTCAGTTGCAACTCATTTTTTGTGTGAAGTTTAGTTGTAAGTGAATTTCAGGTTTGGTTTTCAAGTGTTTCCTAAACTGCGTGTAGTTTGGGTCGTCTCTTACAATTGATTTGGTCTTGGATTCCATAAACCAGGCCTCTGGCCTCCCAAATCTCGGCTTTCATAGTTGTTTGCTGGATGGTAACGTTTTCTATCACTAAGTGTAGAATCCACACCGGTGTAGAAGTTATCACAAGTAGTCTGGACCTTTCACCCAATGGCAGTGGCGGCTCGCATAGGGTGGGCTGAGGGGTGTTGGGGCAGGGAAGAGTGGGGGCGTAGTAAACTCGGACATACGATGGAACGGAGGAACGGAGTAATTACTTTCCTCTGTTCTGTCGTATGTCTGAGTTTACTACCCCCGCCCTGCCCCGCCCTACCGCCCCACAGCACGCCCTATGCTAGCCACCACTGCCCAATGGGCTTTGTGAACAATTAAGAGGATCTTGAGTTCGAACATTGTAACATACATTGAGTAGACCCCTCTAAGGAAACTGAAAGTGAGCTGGCTCAGCAGCACTGTTGAACATAAGCTGCATTAACATTAATGATAGACACAGAAAAGAGACTCACAGAAGCACCTGAAGAGATCTCAGCATTGCTGATAAACATGACACCTCAAATCCTTGTCAGGAAGGGATATTTCAACAATATTGCTAGGGATGTAAAAGATTCGACTCAATGCCATTGAAAAGTATTAACCCCTTCGCCGTGGGCTAATTCCCCCGCGGAGGGGGGGGGGGGGAGGCCGCGCGCTGCGGTGCTTGTGACGTGCTAAGCTCATCACGCAGCACGGTAGCGCTGTGCTGATGACGAGCTGAGCTCGTCATGACTCCGCCCATTTGAATGGAACGCCCAGCACAGCAGGGGAATTATTCCCGCGTGGGCGTTTCGCAGAGGTCATACGAGCTCAGCTCGTCATCAGCACAGCGGAACCATGCCTCATGACGAGCTCAGCTCGTCATAAGCACGCAAGAGGTGGAGGAAACTCAAGTTAATAACAAACGTTAAGAAGTAGACATCTCGTCAGTCTTAAGTATAAAAGAGATGATTTTCTGTCTTTCTGTTTGACTCTTAAAATACAGCCTCCCCTGGAGAACATACAAAAAATAAAAAATAAACCGCAGACGAAAAGATAAAAAAGGAAAGGAAAAAGCAGAGAGGTGAATGAGGGAGGGGAAGATTCCACTGGAGGAAAAGAGAAGGAAATTCAAGGGTGGAGGAGGAAAATGTGCCCTTTGAGGTAAGACTCGGGAGATTTTTCCATGCTTCTCCCGAGAGCCTCTCCTCCTTTCATTTACTAATAAACATCTCCCCTGGCACCTGAGACCGATTCATCAAAGCCCTGTGTCCCTGGCAGGAAGGCTCCTGGTAAACAAGCCCCCGCAGCGTCCCTCTCTTTGAAAACCTGCCACAAGGCCTTCCCTCCGCGGTGGGGACCTGTTTTCAGGGGCGCCTTTTATCTAAGGGTACCAGGGAGACTCCTCAGATAAACAGATTTATTCTAGGAGAAATGTTTACCAAGGGCTGGCAATCCCCGTCGGTGATAGATAACCTCGCCAGCACAACAAGACAAACGAGAAATAGGGCACTGGAATTATTTCTGTTCCATTCTCAGCAAAAGCTGACAAGTGGTGGATGCTACCACAGCGCCACCAAGCGGCCTATCATGGAAGACCGCGGTATTATTGTCAATTGTGGCCTGGCTTTAGAGATGCAGAAGAAATGGGAAAGCACAAATCCAATTTCTTCCAACGATTTGTATGCAATAAATGTGGACTGATCACATATGCTAGAACATGGGATAACTGACATTGGATCGCAGGGATGCTGTGTAAACACAAAGATTTTACGATTTCCTGCTGCAATATAGGATGTAAGGGCCCGATTCACAGAACTAACTTAAGACAAAATCCTAAACTTACTACTTTTGGTATTCACAGAAGTTAGGATTTTGTCTTAAGTTTGTCTTAAGACAGACTTAAGACAAACTCAAGACAGACTTAAGACAGACTTAAGACAGACTTAAAACAGACTTGCAAAATTTCAAGAAAAAATTTCAAGGGAACTAATTATATGTATGTTCTTTAAATACCAAAGCTAGATCAAATAAAGAAAAGATAATAATAAAAAAAAATTATATACGCAAATCTCTTGAAAGGATGTTTGCCAGTATATTATATGAAATTGTCACATGAGGGGCTGGCTTGCGTAAAAATGTGACGCAAGATACCATCATGAGATTGATTAATGATGAAAGTTTTTGGGCGAAACGTTTTCTCTGCGAACGCTGTCGCCTACAAACAAAAGATGATGCAAGGTTAATGAGAAATGTCTGGAAATTCACGTCTTGACCTCCAGGTCTGCAATCTTGTATAATTGAAGATGGCCGCACCAAAGCCATTTCTGCTAGCAAACCCTGGGTTGAAGGACAGCTATTGAAACCATGGCAACACAGAAAAATAAACTTTTAAATGGTCTCCATGGACCAGGAGACATCTCCCAGTGTGTAGTGGAATCAGTTATATGGCTCCTGCAGATGTCGCACGGCCGTGGGGGTGCTTCACCAGGAATATTGTATGTGATGGAATGTCAAGGAAGCTGATGTGAAAATGGACTTTGGTCTTTGTTCTTAAGTCTTGCCTACGACAGCACACGCACTGCATGTGTTCCAGCTTGCAAGAAATATTTTGTATAACAAGAAGCTTGCAGCCCGCCCACTGCTTAACATTTGTTGCCTTCATTGTCACTCTTATTTGGTGCACTGCAATTGGTCAGTACAGATTGTCTTCACTTTCCCTTCTTTTGG
Source organism: Lissotriton helveticus (assembly GCF_964261635.1). Lineage (NCBI taxonomy): Eukaryota > Metazoa > Chordata > Amphibia > Caudata > Salamandridae > Lissotriton > Lissotriton helveticus. The sequence continues at coordinate 1,139,970,066 of NC_136072.1, read as the reverse complement.
CTGGAGCATGGACACGTGCTGACAGTAGCAGCCGGTGTCTCGATAGAGTTGCGGGGTGGGGGAGAGGGGGCAGGTTAAGGGGCGACACATGGATGGCAAGTCATAGAAAACCAAAAAAAAACATACCTGCTTCATCGCTGCATCGCGCTCCTCTCCATGGCAGGCACAGTCTCCCAGACCGCACTGCGGCCAATCTTGACACTGCTTTCATGAATGAGAGCAGCATCAGCATTGGCCTGAGCACCGTTGATTTGTGTTTCCAGTTAGACTGGAAGCCTGTGCTTGCTCTCTCCAAACCGGCAATGCAGCTGGGGTTGGAGAGAGCTTCAGGGCGCATGCCGGTTTGGGCAGCCTGAGATGTCCGGCCAAACCGTCATGTACACTGAGAGCAGTGCAAGCACCTGCCCCTACTGCCTGTCAGAACTGATTGTTACCCCGAATGCTCTATCCTCTTGCTGGCACTTACTCTCAATGCTTTTCACTACGATTGCTGCCAGTGACCAGCAGAGAGCAGCAGAGGACTACGGCGAATTAGAACGCCAGACACCACTCGCCATTCCTCCTGCGGCGGACAGCGGGACAGCGAGCAGCGAGCAGAAGGGGGCAAGCCTCATTGAGCCCCACTGAAGCCTCCTGGAGTTCCTCGGGGGCCCCCTCGGCGGTCCTAGCGGTATTCCCGCCTCCCTCTCTGCCCCCAGCCTGACTGCCAGCTCGCGCCTGAAAGGCAAAAGCTCTACAGGCTCCCGGCTGTTTGCTCCTGGCCCCGCGAGCCGAATCAGCCCTTCTCAAGCCACTGCGAGCTGAATTGGACCTCACTAGAGGTCGGCATCGGGCAGAAACAGCGAGCCGCAGTGGAGCACGGAGGACGGCGAGTGGCGAACAGAGCGGACCAGAGCTGTGGGACAGAACAAAGCCCGGTACTGCAGTCCCGGTGAGTTGCCTTCAAGACCGGTTGCCAATTGCTCCCCGCCCCTGCTCCTGCATCCTATGCCTATGCATCCTATGCTGCCAGATCCTCAGCAGCGTCACTAACCTCACTAACCTCAACACCACCGGAGCCTTACCTCACCTCTCACCCCTGCCTCACGCCCGTTTGAGTTCTGAGTCTGCTTGAGTCTGTCTGCCAGGACGCGGGGAGGCTGAGGCTGCTAAAGTTCCCATTGCGGTCTCAATTGCAGCGAGGGGCGCAGGGGAGAGGGCATAGCCCCGAGGCAACCAAGGCCCCTACTTACTCACTGAACTGAGTCCTGGAAGACTATAGAAGCACTAGAACCGGAGGTGGACCTGGGACTACAGCGAGCGGTTAGGAGCTCAGACCACAGAACACAGCGCCTCAACCTCGCTGACAGAAGCCGCACACTCCATGGACCACGCCGTCCGAGAGGAGCGGGCAGGCGGCGATCTTTAGGGTGACAACTAGCATTGGCTAGATCACAGTACGGATACATCGATACATCGTTCTCAGTGCTGCTCTTTCCTTCCGTCAGGAGCAGCCACTTCAAGGAGGTGAGGCGAGACTACAAAGACGCGACGTGAGCGCGGCTGCCGATAGAGGCGGCCGCCAAGTAAGAGCCGGGGGATTTGACCTAGGCAGGCCCGACTAGGTCCGACTTTGTCAGCAGGTCTCCCTCGAGTGCTCCGCTCACAGTCTGCTCCGCCCACATCCTTATTCTCAGTTCTTCTCCGTTCTTCTCTGAGCCTGCTTCTACGTCTCCCCACAGCCCTCTTACAGATTACAGATTGCTCCAGATTGCTCCAGCGCTCCCATCTTTTCCCTCTTCATCAAAACCGCACCCCGAACCTCCCAAATATTCTGTCTTCAACCATCGGCAGAGGAGCAAACGCATTAGCAAGGGCCAGCAAATAAGGAGGGGGGCAGTTACCCTCCACCTCTCCTTGGCGGTCCAGGGCGGTTCACAGCCCGCTAACACCATCATGAGGTCAGGGAAAGTTAGGGAGCCCCCCGAGCAAAAACCAAAACACACAGCAAAAATGAATGATACAACTGGAAATGGGAAAGGACACAAGAGAACGGAAACAAATGCAAATCCTGCCACTAACACAGAGGGGAACTTTTTACAATCAGAGCAATCATCAGGGCTTTATCAGAGCTCAACAGAGCAGGGCTCGACAGCGGTCTTATCATCAGAGTCTGCAGTAAAGGTGCCACAATCTATTAAAAAGCCATACCAGCCTAAAATATACACAAAATTAGAATTTCTAAAGGACGCAGGCTCAGCCATCTTCTCTAGCAACAGCTATCTGCAGGGCTTGCAAACACCATTACTTCCAGCTGCTGCGAGCCCAGTATGCCCACCATCATCCGCGCCTGAAGTCACAAGTCCATCCGCCCTGGGAAATCATTCGCAAGACCTTACGCAAACTAGTTTTGCGAAGCACATGAATGCAAACACTCCTCTGGAGAGCTCAAGCGTAAGCATAAGCATAAGCATAAGCAAAGAGACACCCAATTTTGCTGATGAGTTCAACCGGAACCAGAATTTTTTACCCTCTCATTCAGACAGCAAGACCCCATACAACAGGGAAACTGAGCTATCAACCCCATCGAACGAGCTCATTGCCAATATGAATGCGTATGAGAAACCAACCTCAGCACAAAAGACAACAAACAGAACAGACATCTGCTCAACTGATAGGGCTTCTAGGAGAGGCCCACAGACAAGCCTACAGACACAAGAGCAGCTCTACACAAAGGAAGCACCACTCAGCCCGGCGCTGGCTTTACAATCCTCGGGCCAACCCCACAGTACCCCTATTAAGTCTCACTCAATGGCTGAACGCGCAACACCTCTCACAGACCAGGGAATCCACGAGGCAGCAAGTCCACATGACCTCTGCCGCAAAGCAGAAGGTAAAGCTACAATGTCCTATCTCAACACACAAAAATGGGAAGACATGTTAGCAACCTACACACCAGACCACAAAGATCCCCACGCCCTTGATCCAGCTTTGGTAGTCAAAAATACAAACTTCCACTCCAACACCTCCAAGGAGAACGGGCGGGGGAAAGAACAAAACACCGGAACGTGGAACTCACTGCTAAATACCATTCAGCTAGCAGTAGATGCATTACAGTATCAATCTGAAAAAATGGAGCTCCAACTTACTCTTCTTAATACACTGGCTGTTTTTACAGCTGGCATCGATGACAAGCTAGGAAATTTAAACAACTTGATAGTAAGAGCACAAACAAACATCTACCCAAGTTGTAACTGCAGTCAGGCACTGGACAAAGTTGCCACACTGCCAACTATGTTAACTGACCTAATAGGAGACCTAAGGAACTTACATAGAGGAAACGCAACTGCAGAAAAGGCCCCCACTATAACATGCCGATGGAGCGCAAAGGAAGGAGGAGTTACCTGGAAACAAAGGAGAGCCAATTGTCGATCACATTCCAGTACACGAAGAAACAAGCCAGACGGGACAGGATCTTCTAAAGAAACCCAACGCCAAGCAACGGCGTCAACAAAAAAGGAAAGGGCGGAAGCAAAAAATTGTTACTGAAACATCGACTCCCAAATACTTCCCAATTTTCTTTGGCTCGAAGGATAAATCCCATCCCAACATCACTAATGCCCACTCCATAGACGGCGAAGATCGCTCATCCCCCAGCTCAATACAGCAGCAGCACAATACAATTTGCAACCTGCCGAATCAAGAAGAGCAAGGACTCCAAGGACTACCAGCAAGTGCCCAATCAGAACAAACAGTCACATACAGAGACATGGCAGTAAAGACTAAACAACTCACACAGCCAAACTGTGACAAGAACACGACAAAGAGGGCCTTTGATGGACACTTGGGAGCTCAAACACCACATAATATGGATCCTCCGCTTCAAAGGGAAAAGGAACCAATTGAGGCAATTACCACTCAAGATACGCCACTAACATCAGTAATTAACTGCCCACTCATGTTAAACTCCGAGGTTGGGCACAGGAATAGCGAGACCGGCCAAACGTTAAGCCAAACTCACGCAGACCACCTTAAAGACACACTAGCTAAGACTACCTATTTGGATCCAAGGCAACTGGAACATCCACAAACAAAGTGGTCTTTTGAAACACACATATCACCAAAGCAAACGCTCCCTCTTAAGGCAACAACACACACAGCCAACCGGCATGGCGAAGACACAACCCCGGCAACTTACGAAGCTCCCTCAGCTCAGGGCTTGTCAGCTCTAGCACTCTACACAACAAATAAACATCAGGAGGAAAGAAGCATCAACCAAGCAACGGAGATGCTTGTCTTCGTTCCGGAGTATACATCGCAAGGGCAGCACGATACGCTAAATCGCGGTAACATTCTCAAATTAATGGAACACATTCCCAGCTTGGAGGGAATAAGTTCGAGCAACTTAATCACTGTTGAATTCCTGCCTGCCATAAACCCAAATAACCCGGAAGCAACCAAAACCACTTGGTCCTCCAGCATCGTTGCAGATTTAATTGCAGCAGAAGCGGAGCAATTTAAGTCCTGGGGTATCAAGCTAGTTCCCACACCAAAACCAGCTTATCCCGCACCACTACAGAGGAGGTCAAGCACAGAACCAGCGGCAATACAGGTAAACACTCTTAGTGTCCTCAGAGGTGCCTTGGGTAGCTCGCCCACAAAAAGAAAGAACATATCGTGGCAATGCTCGGAAGATAGATCGAGGGCATCAGAAGTTCACCCACCAAGAGGGCGAAGGCCAATGCCGAAAGACAATCAGACACACACCCTCCCTACGACTAACCTTTCAAGAGGAAGTCAGCCAAACAACAATACATGTAGACCGTGGGAACGGACATAAGCTACACTGAGGGGAGCCCCTCATCAAAACCAAGCATTGACAAGAGAAATACTGTCTCGAACAATCTTCTTACGCCCCGAGGAGACCTGATGCCACCAACAGACAACAGACGATACAAAGGGCAGTGTGCCACTAATAGGCATCTGCTCGTGGAACATAAACGGCCTCTCGTCAAAAATGGATGACATGGATTTCCAAAAGTATATTTCTCGATTTGACATAGTTATGTTGCAAGAAACGTGGTTAACATTTCCACAACACATCATGGGCTTCACTTGCTTTTCATCTGCAGCAACTAAAGTCAACAGATTTGGTCACCAGTCAGGAGGCTTGGCTACATACATATCTAACACAACAATCTCATCGGCAGCTCTTATGAAATCTTCCACATCGACAACTTTATCAGTAAAGATAAAATTACAGCTTGGCAACAAAGAAGAAGAGATCTGCCTGGTTAACGCATATGTTCACCCCAAACATAGAGTCAATGACTCTAACTCAATTTCAAACCAACTAGCGGAGTATGTCTCTCAAATGGAAAAACCACTCCTCCTCTTGACTGGGGATTTCAATCAAAACTTGCTTGGTTCATCATCAGAGGAAGAGGCTCTGGCTTTAAACAAAATTTACACCATACCTTCACAAAGCTCTCCGCTATGCTGGAAAAGGCATTTAAACAATGCTCTACTCAAAGACCTAGAACATCATAATCTTCGGGCACTAAACGGAAGATTCTCCACCGACTCTCCGCCTGTAGAAACATTCTACTCACAAACAGCGAGCTCCATCCTGGATTATACATTTGCTAGCTTGGCCCTATTTCCCCACATCCTGGGATTCAGAATGGGGGACAAGGGCGAAAGTGATCACCGCCCCCAGGAATGCCATTTAATGGCAAAAATGCCCACTGCATTTAAGCCAAACAAAATGATAGGGGCTATTTATTCCATCAATCAAAAAAGACTTAAATGCACGCCAACCAATCTAACATCTCTGGCAGAAACTGCCCTTACATTACATAACACACTACAATCCAATGAGGTTGGGCACATCCAATACTGGGAGCTATACACTGAGTCTCTGCTACGAGATCTGGCAACCAAGCCCATCCAAAAAAGCAAACTTCCTAATAAGGGCACTATATCCAACTTAAAAAGAGGTCAGAGAGCACAACTAAGGTCACATAAAAAACAAATTAACTCAACTCTACGGAAGCTAAGATCATCAGCAGAGAATTCAAACCTTCGGATAGAGCTGAGGAAACAAAGAGCAGAACTCAAACGCACAAATTGGAACATAAAACAAGAGGCTGAAAACGAAACATGGGCAAAACTGCTATTTGACACCAAAAGCAGTAATAGCGCACGCTTTTGGCAATCGGTGAATAGGATTCTGCGTCCAGAATATAAAGAATCAGCCTCACACATCATGGAACAGACATGGATCAACCACCTTTCCAGCCATTTCAACAATCACCTGGAACAGCCAGGAGCTCAAGAATCCAACAAAAAAGAGCCCCACCACATAACGCCCCCGTCGGAGTGTCAGATTAAGAAGGAGCAAGGCCTACCGGAAAGTATCATGGTCGCATCAGCCTTTCAGCAAATATCATTAATATCAAAACAAATTCGCAAGGGCAGGAAAGAAGGCGCTCCAGGTCCCAATGGCATACCGCCAGCTTTATTCAAGGAAAAGAGCACAGAATGGGCCACTATCATGCAACCGCTAATCTGGGAAGTCAGACTTCTAAATAAAATCCCAGAATCCTGGAGAGGGTCGACAATCGTCCCCATATACAAAAAAGGCGATAAAACGGATCCAAACAACTACCGTCCAGTAGCCCTTCTTGATAACGAGGCAAAATACTTTGCGGGTACAATCCTGGAGGAGATTGTCTCATGGGCGGACTCTAATGAGATTATACCTTTAAACCAGACCGGCTTCCGGAAAAACACTGGAACAACTACCAATATTCTGGCCATCTCACTAATGATCGACGCAGCTAAAACACGGAAATTGCCGCTGCACATGTGCTACATTGATTTCAGTGCGGCATTTGATAACATTGATAGACATAGACTCTGGTGGAAACTGGCACAATGGGGAATACCGCATTCCACGCTAAGCATGCTGAAGCTTCTCCATTCTGACACCTGGGTGCAGGTGAAGCTAGGAGGCGGCACACATCTATCATCTAAAGTCCGCACCACCAAAGGCCTTAAGCAAGGTTGTGTGCTCGCCACAATATTGTTTAATTTGTATATGGCGGATCTACCAGGCATATTAAACACTTGCAATTCCCATTCCCCGAGGCTGGGAGGGAAATCCCTGAGCAACCTTCTGTACGCAGACGATGTCGTGCTACTGAGCCATACCTACATCGGCCTCAAGCAACTATTAATTCAAATGCATAGTTACGCCATGGAAAACAAACTAAAAATAAACTTGAGCAAAACTCGCACTATGTCAATAAACATACACAAAAAAACGCAGAAGATATGGACTCTGGGCGTCCAAAAAATTGAGCCAGCCTCGGACTATAAATATCTGGGAGTCATCTTCGACCAAGACGGTTCATTCTCACAGCAAAAGCTGGAAGCGAAAAGGAGAGCATCTTGTATTGCCGCCACATTAAAAAGCATAGCTAACCAACTAATAGGACCAATTTTGACTCCTTATCTGAAAATCATCCAGGCTAAGCTACTACCATCCATCTGCTATGGCAGTGAGGCTCTACGTGGGAGAGATGCCAAGAATCTGGATTTAATCCAGACAAAAGCCTACCGAACAATGTTTTCGCTCCCGTCCTATACATCGCCCGCCCAACTCAGGCTGGAATTTGGACTACAAAAACAAGCTCTTGCAAGACAGGGCGCTTACATCATTTGCTGCCATAAACTTCGTTCTGCTACTACTAACACTTTAAATGAGCTGTTATGGCAAGACATTCAAAGCAGGGACGCATCTCAGGCAAGATCTTACCTGAAGACAGCCTTGGGGGCCACCAAACTAACGGCGATCTGGGATATGCAACTCGGACACAAAGCATTCAAAAAACTGGTTTGGAAAACTGTCAAAACTCTTTCACTACTAGAGGATAAAGAGTCATTTGCTAAAAGAAACCATGCATGGATGACCATAAACACATATAAATCCCTGACACCTCAACCATACTTCAGCCAGGGTTATCCCAAGACAATAAAACTGAAGTTTCTGAAATACAGACTAGGGGTCTTGCCTACTAGAGAGCATTTTCAACCAGGGCTCAGGATCAATGGCCACGATGCCTGCACCTTCTGCAATACAGAGAAGGGCGACATACTTCATATGACTTGCCTCTGCCAAGAGTTCAGGCCAGCACGCCAGCTGTTCTTAAAGGACCAGCTTAAACAGTTAGGAACTCGCACTAGAAGGCAAGCAGTACTGGCTTGTCTTAACCCTGCAAACACAAAACTAAACTGCAGGTATGTAAAGTTCCTAGCGCTAATTGAGCAGAAACTGCCAAAAAACATTGCACAGTAAAACATATAGACGCCAATTTGAACTTATTGACACCTGCTCTTACCCAAAAGGAATGCATCTGAAACTTTGTATTGGGCTTTTACTGTTTGCTTTTTAATGACGTTTTAAAGATACAACTTCTTTTATGATATTTAACCTGTTCTGTAAAATGTTTGCACTGGTTTTAATTAACTATGCATAATAAAAATTACCTTACCTTACTGCCTGTCATCCTCTGGCCCGACCCCAAGCCTCAGCTCTGAGAGCAAAAATATAAGGATGATAAACAAGAGTTTATTGTTTTATTTTTAATTTATTTTGCCTGCTGACAGGAGAGCAGCGCTCCTCCGCCATAGTGCTGGAGCCGCAGCTGAGTACTGATTGCTTCAGCTTGATTGCTGCCCTTCCGCTGATCGCACTGTGATTGTGGTATTACTTTTATTTTTTCTGTTTCCCTGTCTTCCCTGTTGAACCTCTTGTCATTTGTAGCTATGTTTTGCTATTCCACATATATTTAAAAGCAGCCCTTTTCTCCTTTTGAATGGATGTTTATTGTGACAACAGATGTTATTTGCTTCCAAATACATTTTCACAAAAACATGGACAAGGGTGTAATTGTGTTCTTTATGCAAAAGGATTTTTTTGCCAAATGTCTCTTTTTTTTCACGCATGGGGAGATTAACTGATTTGCTAGGACTCACATTGATGTTGTTGCAAGACCTAATAAGCTTTGGCAAAAGACAATACCTCTCACCATTGAGGCTATTGGCTCTGCCTTTGCCTTTTGTTTATGCTGTACATCATGGGCATTGCTGACTTTGCCAATGTTTTCTAGCCCTGCGGTATAGCAGTGTGGCTGCTATGCAGCATGGCTACAATTAATAGTAATACATACAGGGAATAGTTTCACCTATATGAGATCCATTGGGTGTGTCAATTCTTTTTAACTGTGTTACACAGCAGCATGGCAACTGCAACACGGCTGAAAGTAAAGAAAATGAAAGTGATATTGTGCAGTCAACCATAGTCACCTTATAGCACTTTGATTTTTTTTTTACTTTCAGCCATGTTGCAGAACGGCCATGCTGTTATGCAACATGGTTAAATAATATTGACAAAGCCAATAGATCTTGCATAGTCCAGACCTGTTGTCTTTGCCAATGCTTGACACTTAATAGTGTAGCGGGCTAAGCACCTACTCGGCAGCGTGCAGGTCATATGGTTGATTCAGCTGTTTATTCTTCTGTGGCTGATTACATCAATATGATTCATTTGGGTGTGAATCACCCATTAGCCCCAGTTGTTGCAATGATTTCAGCACTCGCTGCTGACCTCTTGCAACTCTCATCTGCAAGTCAAGCATTCAAAATCTCTCAGGGCTAACCAAGCCTTTCTTACTTCCAAGGTCGAGTGGGTACATTTAAACTGAGTCATACTAGCAGCAAGTACTGACTGCACATACAAACGGAAAGGGTGGCGTAATGCGTGCTGTGAAACACGTTGGGCCATATTATCAAGACCGGCGATAAAATTATCGCCGCTTTAGCATCAGAATGGGCTTGATAATTCACCCTTGTGAATTCCCATAGAAGCCCAGGTTCTGGTGTGAACCTGGGCTTCTATGGGAATTCACAAGAGCATATTATCAAGCCCATTATCACCGCTCTGCCGCTAAAGCGGCGATAATTTAACGTCGTTCTTGATAATATGCCCTGTTATTTTCATACATTACAACTTTAAATAGCTCCGCCTCTCCATGCAGACATCGGCTAGTGCTACTGAGGTTTGTGGCCGAAGCGCAGTCTGCTTTTACGACCCTCCACTTTGTTATTTTTTGTCATGGTTGCTTTGCAGTTCTAAAGAAAGCAGCGACTTGTTTTTTAATGGACCGGTAATCCCAAAGATGTCCAAAGTTACGGAAATGTCTGATTAACGATAAATGTCTGCACATTGATCGCTTTGGGTAATCCATGGACTTTATAATGGGGAGGCAGTTAAGGCCTCTGTGAAAAGTGGGTGCCATATATTTTTATGCATACCTCGAATGCAGGCAGTTTACGCTATCGTGCTGCGGTAATTATCCCATTAATTTGGTTCTACATAAAAAAATAAACAGGTTATTTACTGTGAAACAAAGCTGCAATGTTCTAGGCTTCCTGCCAGTGGCTGGCACAGTTGTGTTCCTGTTAACAGTTACTAGCCATGCTCTAGCACAACAGCTGTTTAAACAAGCATTTTCGTTTGGGTTTGTATAAGCTTTATTCGAGACAATTCTCATAAAAGCACATAAAATCAAAACAGTTACACAAAAGTACATAGTCACATGGTAAAAAATTAATTAAACACAGTGCAGCTCATACTTCATTACACATAAAACGAATTATACCAATTACATAAAAATTTATTAAAAAAGGGAATCCCTGATTACCTGCTACCCCCCAGAGATCGTCGTCTTATCGCCCAAGCCCAACCCAAGTATTTGGCTACCCCCATGACTATTGATTCCTGGTTTGTTGTGCATAAAATTCTTAAGGCCACTGTACTATCTCGTGTCCCCAGGTTTTTACATACCGGCGAGAGCCATTTTCTCCTCGGATTTACATAGGCTTGACATGCGAAGAGAAAATGGCCTATGCTCTCCTCGGCATTTTCACAAGCAGGACATAGATTATTAGTGGGTCTGTGCCAGCCAGATGTCAATTTCTTAAGGGGGATAGATCCTGACCTTAACTGGAAGACAAGTTTCCTGTCCATAGGTACCGTGATATTGGCCCAATAGTTTTCTAGGACAGGAAAAATTTTAGACTCCAGGAAACGACCAGACATAGAATCTGCCCTGATGTCATTCAGCATCTTGCCTCCCACCCAATCCCAATATTGCTCTTTGAGGGCATCTTTACTTGGGAAGATTTCTCCCTCGGGGTTGTTCCAAAGATTCGAATACCCTAGATTTACCAGCATGGTCTTAAGGTGTTTTAACCATTTTATCTTATGGAAGATATCTTCCTTAATTATCCACAGAAAGCCCTCTGCGTACTGTCTTATTTCTGGAGTCGTCCAGAGGCGTCTCCAGTAAAGTACTGGTCGCAATCGAGCTCTGTCGACAATCGTGCGTCTACCTAGCTCCAAGAACAATGGGATTAGGGGGGTGCTCTGTGGAAGTCCAGTAATCCCTCGCATGAAATTGTTCTCAGAAGTCTGAAGAGCCACCAGGCTGTTCCAAGCCCATAGTTCCGCGCCATATAAAGTGGCACCCAAAACCTTTGCATCGTACACAGTCAATGCGGGTTTTATAGGTTTTGTTTTTGATTTGCGGTGTTCCCCCCTTAGGGCACCTGAAAGCTGCTGGTGCTTTAGGACTACTTTATTCACATGCTGCGTCCAGCCAGTCCCCCCCGCGATCTGCACTCCCAAATACGTGAATTCATTAACTATATCAAGCCTGCTGTTATTTAGGGTTATCTTGGGATAACTCCTGTGTCCTACAGAGAAGGCCATTAATTTGTTTTTTCCTACATTTACCTCTAGCCCGTGTTCCAGGCAGAAAGCATCAAAAATGCTTAATGCACGTTGTAGCCCCATGGGGGTCTTAGACAAAATAAGAGTATCATCGGCGAACATCAGGATCGGAACCCTGGTGTCCGCTAATGAAGGGGCATCTACACTAGCCTTCAACATTCTCTCCACTATCCCGTTGATGAATAGCGAGAAAAGTAGAGGGGCCATGGAACAACCTTGCCTAACACCCCTTTCCACTGCGAAGTCCGATGTTATCTCCCTACTTCCTCCCCACTGGACTCTAGCAAAGTTGGATTCATGCAGTCGCATGATTAATGTTAGCAGATCTGCTGGAATCCCCAGCTTTTGGAGAACCGACCATAGCTTGTACCGGGGGACTAGATCGAACGCAGCCCGCAGGTCGACAAACGCGACGTACAGACTGCCCCTTCCCAGATCAACGGTCTTCCACCGCAATATGGTGAAGCGGAAGACCTGATCAATGGTACTAGTTGCTCGCCTAAATCCCGCTTGGTATGGGGAGAGTGCGCTATTATCTTCTACCCAGTCCATTAGCTGGTTTGTTACCATTCTCCCAACAATTTTCTGTATGGTGGCTATTAAACTTATAGGCCTGTAATTAGCAGGCAGTGAGCGATCGCCCTTCTTGTAAATGGGGATAATGGTTGCACCCTTCCAAATGTCAGGGACCACTGCCCCCTTTGCTAGGGCATTTGCTACTAGGAGGGTGTATCTCGCCCATCTAGCCACATCGTGTTTGAAAATATCAGGGGGGATACCATCTGGACCTGGTGCCCTCCCACATTTCGCGGAGTAGATGGCAATTTCTGCTTCTCTAAGGGAGAATAGATCTTCGGTTGCATAAACCGGTATTATATTGTCAGCAGCCACAGGTTTACTACTTTCCGCGTACTGTGGCCCGAAATAATCGACCCAGGCTTCCACCGGTACATTGTTATCGGGTTTTACTGGGCCCGCACCACTACCCCACTTGATAATTTTCCAGAACAACATTGAGTCTTTATTATCAGAGGCTTCTTTTAATTGGGCCCAATGGTCTTCGTCCCATTTCTTTTTGGCACGATAGATGGCTAATTTGTACAGTTTCCTATTCTTTGTCACTGCAGCACGGTCCCTGTTCCTAATGGCATGCCCCAGTTCAAGACGTGCTGTTCTACAGTGGTTATCAAACCACCTGCCCACTTCCTTAGTTTTCTTCCCTTTTGTTTTCTTATTAAAAAAACATGGTCTTAGAAGGGAGAATAGCTTATTGTGGATTTCAGTGATACCGTTGTCCCCTGGGTCCACCGGCACTGCTGCTTCAATCGCGGAAATTGCACGGTCAACCTCATTGGTAATGTATGTCATAGTGGCCTCATTTGCTAGAACCTTGGGCCATTTTAACCTTCGCTCATCGTTACTTAAAAGAGGGGTTTCATCGTGTGTTTCAATAGGGTTTCCTGAACCGGTGTTCCACCACCTGTGGGACACACATAGGGGGTTGTGGTCACTTTCAACCCGGGGCCTAACAGCCATGTCGACAACCCCATTCCACAGCTGGAGACTACACAATATATAATCAATTCGGCTCCTATTAATACCATTATCAAAAGTGTAGCTGCCCACCTTGTCACCTGGTGTTCTGCCGTTAAGAGCTCTTAGGCCATGTTCGTAACAAATTCCATTTAACAATAAAATCTCTTTTGTCCATCGCTTCACAGGTTTTAGGTTTAGAGATGGTACTCCCCAGAGATTATCCTCTTCGCTCTCCATGAGGTCATTTGTACAAGCATTTTCAATATAATAGGTCTGACATTTGCGAGCGTTTAAGCTATTGAAAATGACAATGCCTTTTATTTATGTGTTTTTAAAAGGAACACATATATAAAAGGCATTGTTGTTTTTAATGCCAAGAGCTCAGACTCTCGCAAATGAAAGACTACTTTAATGGTGGCCACGCCCCCTTTTAAAGATGATATTCGCATATTCCGGTTACAGTGAGCACCATGTAAACAAAGGGGCGCGGCCACCATTAAAGTGAAAGCGCAGATGGTGCTTTCATCCAAAGTTTCAATAAAAAAAAGTAATTTCAAAAGCTCTGTAGCATGGCCGCTAAAGTGAAAGTGGCCCGCGCTGATAATTAAAATAATTATATAGGCGTGGCCGCTATAAAGTTGACTGCACTGTAAGTTGAATAAAAATATATTACTATTAAAAAAAAGTGGGCGGGTGTTCCGATGCTGTGCATGAAATAGGGTAAGAGCATTAGAGAAAATAGTGCTCACCAACTTATAAAGCAGACCGTGTACAACCGAAGTAAAAGGGCCAGTTCTCATGGGAGGTTACAAGTGAAGACAAGACAGTACTAAGGAGGGACTAACAAGCCTATGTGTGAATCAGAATCCAGCATTTATGAAGGGCAATTACATAAGCCAATGAAAAATATGGGCAGAGAATGGGCGGCACTTCAAGAGCATACTCCAATGCAGCATGCCTGGCAGCGCGAGTAGCGCATGTGCGCTGCCCCTAGGCTCGACCTAAAAATGTGGGAGATGGAGGGGGGAAGAAATAGTACCTCAATCCCAACAGGAGCAGTGGACCGGCACTGAATAAGTTCAATCAATCTGTGCTTGGTCCGTGCTCCAGAGCAAGCATCAGAAGTGAAGTTTTGCCTGGACTAGCCAATTAGGGACACTGCAAAGAGGAGTGACACTGAAGCGCACAAATGGTTAGCAATGAGCGTGCTCCAAGCCCTTTTTGTAAACAAAAGTGCCCTGCATGCGAGACGCATCTGCTAGTGCATGCTCTTCAGACTCAACCCTAAAAAGGGCAATAATGCATCTAGCACGAATACACTTTAAAAAAAGCACATTAGCCCTGGCTGCGCCTTAGCATTTTAAAATTAGTTTTAGCCACACTGCAAAGCATCTGTAGCTTGGCTACAAAACATTGCAAAAATTAATGGCTGTCATAGGCAAGAGCTATAGTTTTGCAAATTTTTCTCTTCTTCCGAAATGGCTCTCAATATATATATCTGGGCTGCTTCAGAGCACATATGTTTTGGAAGGTACCAATATAGTCATTGCTGATAGTTTTTGAGATGTAAGACAAAGAAGAAATGATGTTATTACGTACAGCATGTAGATGGGTAAATGCAGCAGCAGACTGGACTTTGGCAATGCTCTCTACGCAGGAATCCCAGCCAAACACCTACGACGACTAAAATGCATCCAAAATGCCTCTGCCCGACTGATCGTCAACGTACCCCACCGCAGCCACATCACCCCCCTCCTGTGAGACCTACACTGGCACCCCGTCGACAAGAGGACCACCTTCAAGCTCCTAACCCATGCACACAAAGCACTCCATAACGCCGGCCCAGCCTACCTGAACAGCAGACTTAGCTTCTACACCCCCACCCGCCAGCTCCGGTCCGCCAGCCTCGCCGCTGTCCCCCGCATCCAACGAATGACCTCTGGTGGCAGATCCTTCTCCTACCTCGCCACCAAGACCTGGAACACCCTCCCTACCCACATACGGCAGACCCAAGACCTGCTCGCCTTCAGAAGACGCCTCAAGACAAGACCTGGCTCTTCGAGCGGTAGCAGCACCCCCCCCCCCGTGCCTTGAGACCCTCACGGGTAAGTAGCGCGCTCTACAAGTACTTTGATTGATTGATTGCAAAAAAAGCTTGAGCTTTGCTGAAGACACTTCTTGCGTCATCGAAGGCAACCCTGGTCACAGTTTTACAAGTTCTCATACGACTATCATACGATCTGCTATTCCTTTCTTAGGAACGACTTACATGTGTCTTATTGCTTACTCTCCAATCACCTGCAATTCTGAGAAAAGTTGAAAACGTGGCTTTTTGGCTAATAAAGTGCGGTCACATTAATCGGTTAGTGCCAAGTGCCCACAATATGGTGTTCAAGCGCTGAAGACAAATCACCTTAAACATAAAGATTCATTTTCGCTGATTTGGGTCATCCACGTAAAGCTATCACTATCGATGCCAAGGAACACAGAGCAAACAAAGGTTAGACACCAGTGTCTTGTTTGTCGGACTAGTGATACACATTACTCCTGGCCCATGCAGAAACCTACCTAGAGGCCGAACCAGGTATTAAACACAGAAGGTGACAGACATATTCCTGTCTGTAGGGTTGTATGATGGTACAACGCACGCCTCAACAACGCATGCCTGAACCACACAGTCTTAACCATGACCACATCTTTACTACGCAAGCCTTTACCACGTAATTCCATGGTATAGACATGATTGGTAAGGGGACATGTGTGGTAAAGGTCACACCCCTGCCCTAAAAACGGTCCCTTTTCCCCCACCTTGAGCTCTAAAAACTGTCCCCACACCCTAAAAACTACCCCGACCCAAGCCCACCACACTGATTCCTAAAACCTGTCCCCTACCCCTGAAAACATCCCCGACTCCCCCACCCTCAGCCTTAAAACTTACCATACCCCTCAAAACTATCCCTTTCCCCCACCCTGAGCAGTAAACACTGTCCACACACCCTAAAAACGACCCCGACCCCAGCCCCCGCCCTGATTCCTGAAACAGACCCATAGCCTTGAGAGTTACCCCACCCCCCACCCATAGCCTTAAAACTGACCATACCCTCGAAAACGACCCCAGCTACCCACGCCCTGAGCCCTAAAGCCCAGTCCTCTGTCCTACAAACAGCCTCAATGCCGAGCACTAAAAACTATCCACACCCCTAAAAACTATCCCCTCGCCTTCAAATCCCAGCCCCAGTCCTACTTACCTAACTGCTTCCTCTCCCATACCAGAATTTAGACCATACACTGCCATATGCATGGTTAAGACATGTGCATGGTTAAGGCCAGGGTTGAGTCGGGGTACCATGCGGGTGGACGGCGTCCCCCCATTTATTTTACTAGGAGCTCGATAACTGGAGCAAATGGAGCCACACATTCACTCTTTGGCCTCTCTGGGGCGAGATCGGAGCCCGTTCAGAACGCTCATCACGTACTGGCTTCTCTGATGCAATCGCATCTAAGGTGTGAGCGAGCAGAAGCAATGAGTCTGATGGTGCAAGCCACCTTTCGTGACGTCACTTCCTGTCATGACGTCAGCGTCCCTCCACTTCTTTTTTTTAGGACTTGTGTCCTGGTTAAGGCACATGAGTGGTTAAGGTAAGCGTGGTTCGGCTTGTGGGGAAATGGCACGGGTGGCTCTGCCCGCGTTGTTAAGGTCCTTTCCCTGCCTGTAGACCCCGGTCGATGACAAGGCGGCTGCAGGGTGGTCCTTCCACTGAAACCGACCAGAGCAGCTGAAATGAGTGTCCATTCACAGCTGGACACACACAGTGGTTCACTTCAGGGGACCCAGCTACGCAAGGGCCACAGCTTCGTAAAATCCCGGTTTGCAAGGGGTAAGAGGGAATATGATGCCCCGCCCCCCTCCACCAAGGCCCCTTGACCCCTGCCCCTGCACTCCACACGAGAGAAATTAGAAGGAATAAACAGAGAAAAAAAATGTGAGAGCAAATTAAGCTGCAGCTTGGAAGTGACCGTAGTCTGAGCTTGGAATAAATTAGTTTTACAGATGTGTAGCCAAGTTTATTAATATGGCACTTACAGGTAGATTCATCAAGCATTTTTGCGAGCGCAAACGATGCGAATCGCAAAATTCGGCCGTTTGCGCCCGCAAAAATGGCATTTGAGATTCATCAATGGTTCATGAACTCGCAATTTGAAAAATCGCAAATAATTTTGATTTATCAAATTGCGATCGCATTTAAGGAATCTCAATTTGAGATTCCTTAAATGCTATTCATTAACCTTTTAAAAATTGCCAAATCGCTATTTTTGGCCGCTATTTACCGCGAAGTCTGACTTCGTGGTAAATAGCGAAAACTTAGAAAAATGCACTTTAGTGCATTTTTCTAAGTTGTATGTTACACACACGCGCAACATCAGTCTACATTTACATTTCAGGGGTGCTACAGGGTGTCCTTTGGACACCCCTGGCACCCTTGAAATCGCATCCTTATTTGCGATTAGCAAATTGCTAATTGCAAATAAGGAAGGACTCCCCATTCATTCCTAGTGGCCTTTAATCGCAAATAAGGAAGCTGTAGGAATCGCAAATGAAATTGCGATTCCTACATGAATCCCGTTTTGCGAGTCTTTAATAGCGATTCCTTAATAATCGCTATTAGGGACTCGCAAAACGGGACAATGATGAATCTGGGGGTTAATGCTGAAAGCTTGTTATCTGGTGCTGATGGGGGAAATCATCAAGGGTGGGGGCAGGGCTCACTGCAGGTTTGCTCTAAGCCCCAGAAAATCCTCTCCCACACCGTGATTATCTGACATGAACCACATTACGAGCTCTCCACTGGACAAAGCGTGTGATTAATATATGCAAAGCAGTCTATTTATTTAGAGTTTGAGTGGACTCATGAAAGGGGGGGGTCACTGGAGACACAAGAAGCTCTCGTTGATGACGGGCAAAAGGTCAGGGTGCATCAACGAAGGCCAGGCCTAAGAGCAGAGCCACTGGAAGGATCAGGCAGCATTGGACACAATTGCGAATGCGAGCTTACTAAATTATGCGGCAAGAAAAGACACATTTACATTACGGCGTAGAATCACATAATTCAAGAGGCCCTAAACAAAGGGACTAGTGAGTGCTACTGAGTAGGGGTAGCATGGGCCACTTGTGAGGCAGAGCCCAGCATCATTGTGCGTACAGTGCGAGTCACACAGTGAGACACCGAAAGCACCACAGCACTGGTGAGAAAGCAATAGTGTGATTCAATAAACACTGTGATCAGGGGGGCGTGTATCTTCATCACTCCCACGCAAGTAAGTACATAAAAGTAAGCAAAAGAAAGTAGCCCAACGAGCTAGGAAGAAGGGAGGTTAAAGTTTTTGGGAGGTCTAGTAGCAGGGAGGTCCATAATCTGGAAATCAAAAACATTTCTTAGCCCTTCAGAGCATTCTTTTAGGTCTCTTGGCTCTGTGTACATTTTGTTTGTGGAGTTTTGCAAAGTGTATCATCATTACAGAGAGATGCAGAACCTAGTATGAAAAAATATGAGTTGTTGCTGAGATTGTTTTCTGCAAAACTTATGTTTTGCTGAATGTTTTATTCATTAAAAAAAACTTTGCAACCTTTGTGAATTGCTATAGTAATACATTGTGCTTTTCAGACAGTGCTTCGTGCCACAATGCTGCAAATAATTACTACCCAGTGTCGAAGTACTCAAGTTTCTCACCTTGGAATGATGAAAGGCTGAGTTGGCCTGCCAAGATTCGAACTTGAGACCCAGCGGTCACCAATATGAAAGTCACTGAGTGGCACAGTGAAATGTCCCCTACAGAGAGCTTGCCCCAACTTTCCAATGAAGTTCTGTATTTTTGAATTACTTTTGATTCATTTCTATGTGACACAGAATGAGGCCCTGAGCTGAGTTCTGTTGTCTGGAATGTACATACTCCTTCCTATTCATTAGGGTGATCAGAATTTTAAAGCCACAAACCAGGACATTTCACAAAAATAGAAGAAGGACTACACTTTTACCTTAAGTGAGTGCGCAGGGTTCACCAACATAGAATTACAGAAGAGGCAGACTAAGAACATAAATAAAATAAAAATGTTAATGCCAGTATCATGCCAATTAATTACATTGTTTTCTTAGAATAGCTGCTAACTATCTCTGCTATGGAAAACGTAAAAAGGCACCTGCCACCATTTCAGTCGAGACTCTATAAAACCCGGGACATGAGCTAAATTTCCAGAAATCTGATGGGGCAGCTGGTTAAACCCTGGGACTGTCCTGGCAAATCCGGGATGCCTAGTCACCCTACTTTTCACGAGTGTGACTACTGTCAGCTCACCAGGCTGTAGAGGGCGCTAGTGGTGGCAGCAACAGAATATAGCTGCAAGCCATGCCTTGTGACTTGTCAGCTGCCGGGAAGAGCTGCCTACCTGCCTGTTTTCATACGGGTCTGCCAATCCCCTTCTTGGGTCCTTCCCTCCATTAATTGGGTCCTGGGACGACAGGTGTGTCTTTCTCAATCTTGTGCACAGAAAGCTTTGCTTGGATGGAGTCTGTTGCATATGGCTCTGTCCACACGGGGAACAGCATTTACTAAGCAACTTTTACAACGCTGTGCCTTTACGACGAAACTTTTACAACGACTTGTGCTGGGGGGAGCTCCAGGATAGGGAATAGTTTAATTTACTATCCAACTCCTTCCCTACTATCCACGGGGACTGGAGTTGGAGTAGTAAATTAAACTATTCTCTATCCAGCGTCCCCCAACGCAAGTTGTTGTAACGACTTGCGTTGTAAAAGTTGCGTCGTAAAGGCATGCATTGTAAATGCATGCGTAGTAACGACATACATCCGTCCACACAGGTATCCGGTTTGATGTCCTCCAATGAGGTGGAACCTATTGTGAAGAGTTGGAGAGATCCCCAGATAGCTGTCCTTCTCCCCAGTACTTCTGAGGATCTCTAATATTGGCACGATTTAGGAGTGTGGAGTTTAGGGGTGAGGGTCCCTTTGCAACCTAGCCGAAGAGGAAAATGTAAGAAGAATTTTTCCCTGCATATTTATCTTTGCACAGCGTTTCTATGCACAATTAGAAACGTATGACCAATTTTCCTCTACATTTTACGTAGCTTTTCTATGCACAATGGCAATGCTCAGAAAAAGACCACTAAGGGACCGGTTTAGATCTTGACGGACCGGTTACTTCATCACAACAGTGACAGATATCCCATCCATCGAAGTCAAAATCTCATTATTTCCTATGGGATTAATATTTCAGAAGACGGGGAAATCCGTCACCACTGTGATAGAGTAACCCGTCCACCAAGATCTAAATTAGGCTCTAAGTCTTAGCTTACAGGTGAAAGCGAAATGGATGAAATATTTACTAGACACCACCAAATTTCGCATTTATCATAATTGGTTGCATGTTTTATTTCCAGTAAATTTTGGCATGTTTGCCCAGCTGAGGTTTATTATGGGAAATTGTGGGGTTGCAGTGTTTACACCACATCCCACAATTTTAATCCCTGCAGAGACAGGAATTTGTGCAGAGATCAGTATTCAGCTCCTCGCTTGAAGTTGGTCCTTAACTGTTTTTTGCACAGTATCTCTAAGGCAATTTTTGAGATTCTGTTGCTGTGTTGTTTCCCCACCTAATTATTTATTATCCACACTTGCAACATGGTCCACCATCCGCTGCATAACTTGAAGACTTGAACATAAACTAATTTTGTTCCTAGCTCAAACGGTTCGAAAGTTACTAAAATAAAGTGTAATTTTTCAGTTCTTCAGTTGCTCAATGTGGTATTTTATTATTTAACTAACAACAAGTACGAATGAGGTGACATTTTTGCTTGGACAGTAACAGTGGTTATCCAAGGGGATTATCCCAAATCACCCTCTAGAGGTTTGGGCAGTTGCGCACAAAAAAAGAAGAGAGTAACTCTAGCGGGATAGAGGTATATCTATTAATCATATATATATCCATACTAATAATATAAAGAGAGAGACCAAACCGTTGAGGCGGGTAAGCTCCGGAACCACAGCGCCAACCGGAACACCGCATACAGCATTGGAAAGGTGAGGCAAAGCAGATGGACATAGGCTATATACCAGCGCAACATTTGCTTTGGAAGGGACAAAGCACGTTGTGGGACAAAGTCGTCCGTTGGAAGTAGCACCAGCTCTGAGGTGGGCGTGTGCGTTCAGCTTTGTGGTGGGCATGTGCGTTCAACATTGTAAAGCGTGAGACGCCTGCAGCATTGTAAAGCGTGAGAATAGCGTTCTATCACATAGAAATGCGTGGCGTCTGAGTGCGCCGCCTGCAGCATTGTAAAGTGTGAGAATAGCGTTCAATCACATAGAAATGTGTGGCATCTGAGTACGCCGTCGAATGACGTTGACGCGGTGTCTGGCGTCTCAGTGGACCGCGCCGTGTTTTTGAAGTGCATGAACGTACGAAGGCACCCGGGCATATTGTGCAGGCCAGGACCGCTGTGGTGCGTTTGCACACTGCCTAATTGGGAGCGGGCACACACGCTCACCTTCTGCGCCAAGGACTGAGAACTTCAGAGCGGGCTCACACGCTGAACGTCGGTTCCTTAATCAGCAGATGCAGAGGCACATGAGCATCGCTGGGGCGCTATTTCGCATTTAACTGAGAAATGTGGGACACGCACAGCATCGCCGCTTTTGGACACTGTGAGGCCAAGGGACTTGACAGCAGCCACACACGCTGAATGTTGGCGCCGTCATCAGCGGATGCAGAGGCACATATCGCTGGGGCGCTTTCGGCAGTGGCTGGACAAACGGAGACACATGTTCTGCTGTAAGGTACACCCAGCATTAGCGTGTCTGCACGGATCGACAACACAAGTAAAAAACAATTTCTAAAATAGCGAAAGAAAGCGTGTTAGTCTTGGGAACAACTACATGATTTAGGACCTACTCACCCTACAGCCTTAACTACTGCTGGCTCCAAAATATGTCGCCCTCTCTAGGTCCGGGAATGCCGAAAACCAATTCATTCTAAATCCTGATTCTCATGAAACAAGAAATGTGGTACACCATGAGGTTTTGAAATAAAATATTCTTACCTATTCGAACCATTGTAGACATTCTTTTTCATACCAGGACAACGTCGGGACGGGCCGCTAGTATATATATATATATATATATATATATATATATATATATATATATATATATATATATATATATATATATATATATATATATATATATATATATATATGATTAGGCTGGATGGCAGAGCAATGCAGTGTGCCTTTTCAATGCTTAGGGCATTTGAGGATGATATATATATATATATTCACTGAAAAAACCATAGGTTATAGACCATATATAGTTAGGAATTAGCATTTACAAAACCTTATTTTACTCACACAAAACCATTGAAATTCGCATATATAGATAGTTGCACTAACTATATATCGGGCACCCGCAATCCACTGCTGATCATGTCACATATTACATCATTCATGACATGGTCAGTGACATCACTGATGATATCACTGATGGCATCTCAAATGACATCACTGATGACATCACTGATGACATCTCAAATGACATCACTGATGACATCTCAAATGACATCACTGATGACATCACTGATGACATCACTGATGACATCACTGATGACATCTCAAATGACATCACTGATGACATCACTGATGACATCTCATTTGACATTACTGATCACATCACTGATGACATCATTCATGTGATAATACGATGAACCTCTTCAGACTCTAATATAACCTTAGATACACTCAGTGTAAACAGACACTCACAGACTGTCACTCATCCATGGAGTTACTCACACACCTAGTCAGTCATGCAAAGAATCAATCACACCTCCATTTCCTCAACTATACAGTTATACACACCTTACTTATTCAAACATATACTAACACATATTTACTCTTTTAAACAATCCCTGATACAAGTTCACAATGATCCATACAGCCACTCACACATTCACTGGCTCTTATGCACAGTTATTTATATATGTCAACTCTCACATGTACTGTGTTTTACATATGTACTTACTTTGACATGTAGCACTGAGATATCCATTCACTCACCAATACACTCATGCACACAGTCAACCGCCCATACAGCTGTTTCCATATGCACTTTTGAACCCATACATCTAGTGAATCAACTGCTCACACATCTATGCACAGAGTCATACACCTCCCAGCCACCCACACACACACTCAGTCTCCCATACAAATACTTGGGCAACCAATCAATAACCCATATAGTTACTCATATAGCTACTGATCAACACATGCAGCAGTTTACAGAACAACAGAAATAATGATGCACAAATTAAGACAGTTTAGTCACTAACCCATGCACTCAGTGAGACACATTTAATCACTCACTCATACAGTCAGTCATGCAACTACTAAATCCTTCATCCAGACACTTATACATCCACTCATTCTTCAATATGTAAGACATATTTTAACTTTACAGAAACATACAGTCACTGGATGTTGTCATCAGTGATGTCATCAGTGATGTCATTTGAGATGTCATCAGTGATGTCATCAGTGATGTCACTGACCATGTCATGAATGATGTAATATGTGACATGATCAGCAGTGGATTGCGGGTGCGCGATATATAGTTAGTGCAACTAACTATATATGCGAATTTCAATGGTTTTGTGTGAGTAAAATAAGGTTTTGTAAATGCTAATTCCTAACTATATGGTCTATAACCTATGGTTTTTTCAGTGAATTTTCAAGGTTTTGTAAATGCTAATTCCTAACTATATATGGTCTATAACCTATGGTGTTTTCAGTGAATTTCAATGGTTTTTTAATAGCAAATATCAAAAGCTGTAAAATGTATTCTTCTTTTAAAGGAAAAATATATTTTATATGTATTTAATATAATTTTTTTATGTATATACATTTTTTGAGGGAACGAATTTATCAACTATCATGCTGAAGAAGAGTGTGGGGAAAAAAAACAAAGAGGAGGACTAAGAGGAAAGAACAATCAGTTCAAAAATACAATTGCTTTAAAGCATGAAGTGCTTTTCCACACATTTACATTTAAATAACTCATATTAGAACATACAAAATATCTACAGAGGAGACGGTGTACATTGAATTTTAGACTCTTCATTGGTACCTACATGTTGGTACTTACATCACCCACACAACACAACAGCTCTATTCAGAGCTACCCTACCTCAAAGCACTCTAAAATATTATTTTAATATTTCCCTTGGTTTTCCCCTTGTTACGCTTTCCGGAACGGAGTAGTGTGGCTCACTGGTTAGAGGCGGCAGGCCTGAGAGCAGAAGTCAGCCCGGGACCAGGGTTCAATTCCCGACGCGGCAGGGTCGTGGACCTTGGTCAGCGGACTCGATAATTCTCGCTTCGGTGCTTACTCTAATCAGGGGTTACACTCGGCAACTCTGGGCATTAGCTTGCCTAATCTCCACAACGGCCCCACCAATTCCGGGGATGCCTGGCTCCACCTTGGGGACTCCCAGCAAGGGACCATCCCACAGGGAAAGCCAGGACGGGTTCCCCAGAGTTATACAGCGCTGGGACGCCCCGTTGCTGGGGCAGCTGTGCGCTTTACAAGTATACTACATTTACATTTATTTATTTACAACGCTACCCGGTGCGCGGACCGGGCGCTAACCGTGCGAAAATTTGAAAAAAAAAGGTGTTTTTTTTACATATATGGGCCTCCTCAGCCACCCTCAGAAAACCTAGGGGGTCAGGATATGTCTCCCGTGCCCACTTATACCCATTCCCAACATTGTTTATCCTCCATCTTGTGACTAAATTCGTCCGAAACACAAGATGGCGGACTCCCGTTACACTACCGGTGAGCTACCCGGTTTGCGTACCGGGTAGCGCTTCCACCGCGAAAAATCGAAAAAAAAATTATTTTATTTTTTTGCCCCGCGGGGCCCTTTAATAGCCCCCACATCAATCCTAGGGGGTCAGGAGGGGTCTACCTTGCCCCCTTTCATTCATTTCCCCCTTCGTTTATTTCCACCTCTTGTCTCTCGATCCTACCGAGAGACAAGATGGCGGCCGCTCCGGACTGTTTAGAATGTTGACAGTCACCGGAGAGCCAATCCGCTTCTCCTCGCGAAGTTCCGTTACGCGTCTGGTACGCGAACCGGGGCGCTAACCGGGACGCTGTCACAGATATATATATTTTTTTTAACGTTAATTTCTCAAAATCCACTGGAGCACATATCTTGAGACCTAGCAAAGGCACATCGGGCAAACAGTCTCTACGATTTTGCCAAGTTTCATAGAAATCCATTCAGCCGTTCGAGCTAAAAGTGAGTCCAACCGCCCTATGGAAAACTCAATGTTAAAAACACGTTTTGGGACCCCCCTTTTTTCTCGGCCCCCGCTTGACGAAACCCCCCCCAAACTTTCAGGGGACGCTCAGAAATAAAATGTACCATTTTCCTGAACATTTCAGCCAATTCCGTCCATCAACGCCAAAGTTATTCAACATAGATTTTTCAGAAATCCCTATTCAAAAAAATCCTAACTATATATACCTACTGGCGACCGCCAGTAGGTAATATATATATATATATATATATATATATATATATATATATATATACATATATATATATATATATATATATATATATATATATATAACATTTCTATGGCAAAATGAAACCCCTCATTTTGTTCCTTTTCAAATTAAATGTATTAAGTGTTACCACTTTATTCCAATCTAGATGACTTGAGGTGTGCCATACTTTTGTCATAAGTAAGACTGTTAGCGTTCTAGTTGTTCTTTAGAACACTCTGGGACATTCTGTCATTGGGCTATAGTTGTGCTACATCTGACTGATATTTGGGCTACATTTGGGCTCTTTTGTCTCTGGTGGCCATCTTGGGAGACTGCATATCAGAATGTTTTTAATGAAATATAAGAGGATTTGAGAAGTCACTCAAAATGTGCCTTAATTTTTCTTTCTGCAGCACTAATCATAATTTCTATGGCAAAATGAACCCCCTCATTTTGTTCCTTTGCAAATTAAATGTTTTAAGTGTTAACACTTTATTCCAATCAAGATGACTTCAGGTGTGCCATACTTTTGTCATAAGTAAGACTGTTAGCGCTCTAGTTGTTCTTTAGAACACTCTGTGACATTCTGTCACTGGGCTATAGTTGGGCTACATCTGGCTGATATTTGGGCTACATTTGTTTTTTTTTGTCTCTGGTGGCCATCTTTGGGCTACATTGGGCTACATTGGGCTACATTGGGCTACATTTGGGCTCTAACATATATATAGCCCAATGTAGCCCAATATATATTTTTCAAAGTTAATTTTCGTAAAAAACACTGGAGCATATATCTTGAGACATAGCAAAGGCACATCGGGCTACCAGTCCCTACAATGTTGCCAAGTTTTGTGGAAATCCATTCAGCCGTTCGAGCTAAAAGTGAGTCCAACCGCCCTATGGAAAACTCAATGTTAAAAACACGTTTTGGGACCCCCTTTTTTCTCGGCCCCCGCTTGACGAAACCCCCCCAAACTTTCAGGGGACGCTCAGAAACAAAATGTGCCATTTCCCTGAAGATTTCAGCCAATTCCGTCCATCAACGCCAAAGTTATTCAACATAGAACTTTCAGAAATCCCTATTCAAAAAAATCCTAACTATATATACCTACTGGCGACTGCCAGTAGGTAATATATATATATATATAACATTTCTATGGCAAAATGAAACCCCTCATTTTGTTCCTTTTCAAATTAAATGTATTAAGTGTTACCACTTTATTCCAAAAAAGATGACTTCAGGTGTGCCATACTTTTGTCATAAGTAAGACTGTTAGCGTTCTAGTTGTTCTTTAGAACACTCTGGGACATTCTGTCATTGGGCTATGGTTGGGCTACATCTGGCTGATATTTGGGCTACATTTGGGCTCTTTTGTCTCTGGTGGCCATCTTGGGAGACTGCATATCAGAATTTTTTTAATGAAATATAAGAGAATTTGAGAAGTCACTCAAAATGTGCCCTAATTTTTCTTTCTTCAGCACTAATCATAATTTCTATGGCAAAATGAACCCCCTCATTTTGTTCCTTTGCAAATTAAATGTTTGAAGTGTTAACACTTTATTCCAATCAAGATGACTTCAGGTGTGCCATACTTTTGTCATAAGTAAGACTGTTAGCGCTCTAGTTGTTCTTTAGAACACGCTGTGACATTCTGTCACTGGGCTATAGTTGGGCTACATCTGGCTGATATTTGGGCTACATTTGTTTTTTTTTGTCTCTGGCGGCCATCTTTGGGCTACATTGGGCTACATTGGGCTACATTGGGCTACATTTGGGCTCTAACATATATATAGCCCAATGTAGCCCAATATATATTTTTCAAAGGTATTTTTCGTAAAAACCACTGGAGCATATATCTTGAGACATAACAAAGGCACATCGGGCTACCAGTCTCTACAATTTTGCCAAGTTTTGTGGAAATCCATTCAGCCGTTCGAGCTAAAAGTGAGTCCAACAGCCCTATGGAAAACTCAATGTTAAAAACACGTTTTGGAACCCCCCTTTTTTCTCGGCCCCCGCTTGACGAAACCCCCCCAAACCTTTAGGGGACGCTCAGATATAAAATGTACCATTTTCCTGAACATTTCAGCCAATTCCGTCCATCAACGCCAAAGTTATTCAACATAGAACTTTCAGAAATTCCTATTCAAAAAAATCCTAACTATATATACCTACTGGCGACTGCCAGTAGGTAATATATATATATATATAACATTTCTATGGCAAAATGAAAGCCCTCATTTTGTTTCTTTTCAAATTAAATGTATTAAGTGTTACCACTTTATTCCAAAAAAGATGACTTCAGGTGTGCCATACTTTTGTCATAAGTAAGACTGTTAGCGTTCTAGTTGTTCTTTAGAACACTCTGGGACATTCTGTCATTGGGCTATGGTTGGGCTACATCTGGCTGATATTTGGGCTACATTTGGGCTCTTTTGTCTCTGGTGGCCATCTTGGGAGACTGCATATCAGAATTTTTTTAATGAAATATAAGAGGATTTGAGAAGTCACTCAAAATGTGCCCTAATTTTTCTTTCTTCAGCACTAATCATAATTTCTATGGCAAAATGAACCCCCTCATTTTGTTCCTTTGCAAATTAAATGTTTGAAGTGTTAACACTTTATTCCAATCAAGATGACTTCAGGTGTGCCATACTTTTGTCATAAGTAAGACTGTTAGCGCTCTAGTTGTTCTTTAGAACACGCTGTGACATTCTGTCACTGGGCTATAGTTGGGCTACATCTGGCTGATATTTGGGCTACATTTGTTTTTTTTTGTCTCTGGCGGCCATCTTTGGGCTACATTGGGCTACATTGGGCTACATTGGGCTACATTTGGGCTCTAACATATATATAGCCCAATGTAGCCCAATATATATTTTTCAAAGTTAATTTTCGTAAAAAACACTGGAGCATATATCTTGTGACATAGCAAAGGCACATCGGGCTACCAGTCCCTACAATTTTGCCAAGTTTTGTGGAAATCCATTCAGCCGTTCGAGCTAAAAGTGAGTCCAACCGCCCTATGGAAAACTCAATGTTAAAAACATGTTTTGGGACCCCCCTTTTTTCTCGACCCCCGCTTGACGAAACCCCCCCACACTTTCAGGGGACGCTCAGAAACAAAATGTGCCATTTTCCTGAAAACTTCAGCCAATTCCGTCCATCAACGCCAAAGTTATTCAACATAGAATTTTCAGAAATCCCTATTCAAAAAAATCCTAACTATATATACCTACTGGCGACTGCCAGTAGGTAATATGTATATATATATATATATATATATATATATATATATATATATATATATATATATATATAACATTTCTATGGCAAAATGAAACCCCTCATTTTGTTCCTTTTCAAATTAAATGTATTAAGTGTTACCACTTTATTCCAATCAAGATGACTTCAGGTGTGCCATACCTTTGTCATAAGTAAGACTGTTAGCGTTCTAGTTGTTCTTTAGAACACTCTGGGACATTCTGTCATTGGGCTGTAGTTGGGCTACATCTGGCTGATATTTGGGCTACATTTGGGCTCTTTTGTCTCTGGTGGCCATCTTGGAAGACTGCATATCAGAATTTTTTTAATGAAATATAAGAGGATTTGAGAAGTCACTCAAAATGTGCCCTAATTTTTCTTTCTTCAGCACTAATCATAATTTCTATGGCAAAATGAACCCCCTCATTTTGTTCCTTTGCAAATTAAATGTTTTAAGTGTTAACACTTTATTCCAATCAAGATGACTTCAGGTGTGCCATACTTTTGTCATAAGTAAGACTGTTAGCGCTCTAGTTGTTCTTTAGAACACTCTGTGACATTCTGTCACTGGGCTATAGTTGGGCTACATCTGGCTGATATTTGGGCTATATTTGTTTTTTTTGTCTCTGGTGGCCATCTTTGGGCTACATTGGGCTACATTGGGCTACATTTGGGCTCTAACATATATATAGCCCAATGTAGCCCAATATATATTTTTCAAAGTTAATTTTCGTAAAAAACACTGGAGCATATATCTTGAGACATAGCAAAGGCACATCGGGCTACCAGTCCCTACAATGTTGCCAAGTTTTGTGGAAATCCATTCAGCCGTTCGAGCTAAAAGTGAGTCCAACCGCCCTATGGAAAACTCAATGTTAAAAACACGTTTTGGGACCCCCTTTTTTCTCGGCCCCCGCTTGACGAACCCCCCCAAACTTTCAGGGGACGCTCAGAAACAAAATGTGCCATTTCCCTGAAGATTTCAGCCAATTCCGTCCATCAACGCCAAAGTTATTCAACATAGAATGTTCAGAAATCCCTATTCAAAAAAATCCTAACTGTATATACCTACTGGCGACTGTAAAGTGCTCTGATACCTGATTTGGGTCAAGTTCATGCTATATAAGACTATGTAAAATAAAAGCAAATAAAAATAAATAAATATATATATATATATATATATATATATATATATATATATATATATATATATATATATATATATTCACTGAAAAAACCATAGGTTATAGACCATATATAGTTAGGAATTAGCATTTAAAAAACCTTATTTTACTCACACAAAACCATTGAAATTCCATATATAGTTAGTTGCACTAACTATATATCGCGCACCCGCAATCCACTGCTGATCATGTCACATATTACATCATTCATGACATGGTCAGTGACATCACTGATGACATCACTGATGACATCTCAAATGACATCACTGATGACATCACTGATGACAACATCCAGTGACTGTATTTTTCTGTAAAGTTAAAATATGTCTTGAGTGGATGTATAAGTGTCTGGATGAAGGATTTAGTAGGTGCATGACTGACTGTATGAGTGAGTGATTAAATGTGTCTCACTGAATGCATGGGTTAGTGACTAAACTGTCTTAATTTGTGCATCATTATGTCTGTTGTTCTGTAAACTGCTGCATGTGTTGATCATTAGCTATACGAGAGGCTATATGTGTTATTAATTGGTTGCCCAAGTATTTCTATGGGAGATTGAGTTTGTGTGGGGGTGGCTGGAAGGTGTGTGACTCTATGCATAGATGTGTGAGCAGTTTATTCACTAGGTGTATGAGTTCAAGAGTGCATGTGGAAACAGCTACATGGGCAGTTGACTGTGTGCATGAGTGTATTGATGAGTGAATGGATATCTCAATGCTACATGTCATAGTAAGTACATATGTAAAACACAGTACATGTGAGAGTTGGCATATATAAATAACTGTGCATGAGAGCCACTGAATGAGTGAGTGGTTGTATCGATCATTGTGAACTTGTATCAGGGATTGTATAAGAGAGTAAATATGTGTTAGTATATGTTTCAATAAGTAAGGTGTGTTTAACTGTATAGTTGAAGAAATGGAGGTGAGATTGTTTCTTTGCATGACTGACTGGGTGTGTGAGTAACTCCATGGATGAGTGGCAGTGTGTGAGTGTCTGTATACACTGAGTGTATCTAAGGTTATATTAGAGTCTGAAGAGGTTTATCGTATTAGCACAAGAATGATGTCAAATGAGATGTCATCAGTGATGTCATCAGTGATGTCATTTGAGATGTCATCAGTGATGTCATCAGTGATGTCACTGACCATGTCATGAATGATGTAATATGTGACATGATCAGCAGTGGATTGCGGGTGCGCGATATATAGTTAGTGCAACTAACTATATATGGAATTTCAATGGTTTTGTGTGAGTAAAATAAGGTTTTTTAAATGCTAATTCCTAACTATATATGGTCTATAACCTATGGTTTTTTCGGTGAATTTCAATGTTTTTTTAATAGCAAATATCATAAGCTGTCGAATGTCAAGTACGTGGTAAGTAAAAACATTTTCGTGTTTATGCACACTGATCTGCTTTGAATGCTGCCCCCCACCCCTCATTTCTATTAGGAGTACTCTCTCTTTGCAGATAGTGAAGGGTAGTTAACGCAGGCCTTTGCCCCCTTTGTAATCCGTCGTGCCTGCTTCTCTCTCCATTTGATTGATTGTTCTCTTTGGTTCATTCTCTATTTACAAACAAGCACAGAGTCGCAATACTCTGTTTAGCACAGAAATGCTGTAATTCTTCACACATATTTCTCATGTCACCCAATCAAAACTCTTCCCTCACTTTTTTTCAAATGAAAACCCTTCCCCCTCTGCCCTTTCTGCCTATTTTCCATAGCAACCACCTCCTGGAATACCTCTGGTGTTTGCAAGTTCACACAACAATGTTGCAATTGAACTCTGAACTCTCAGTGCACCTGCATATCCAGTGCATTCTTTCATTTAATGATTTTTTATTGACCACTCAAAATACATCTTTCAAAGAACACATCTGTGCACCCTAACTTTCTGTTTTCATCAATCAAAATCCACCAATCACTGTTACTGCTTCATGAACACAGAAACTCCACAGTTTTTTTTTTCATTTTACACTCTCATTTTTTCAACTGCCATTTCATTGCCACACTTCATCTGACTGCAGGAGAACCTTCTCTCACCATGTTTTCTGTCTGGATTGTTGGTCATAGTTATATTCACTGGGCTCAAAGGTACGTTGAAAGCAGGAATTTACCTAACCTCAATTTACAAGATGTGGAAATTAAGTGGTTTGGCCACAGAGGATTAAAATGTCACCAATTGATACCATTGGTGAAAACCTTTATGCATTTGCCAAAACCTGACCTGTTAATTGTGCACTGTGGAGGTAATGATTTGGGCACTTTGACTGGGGTAGGTCTAGAAATGCTTTTAAAGGACACCTTTGAGCAATTAATGGCACTTTTTCCTCAGACTGCCTTGGTATATTCAAATATATGCCAAAGACAGAAATGGAGGTGGTCAAACCAATTTTGTCCACAAATTGAGAAGTCGAGGAAGCATGTAAACAAATCTGTTTCAGCTTACATGAGAGACCATGGAATGGGCTCCCTGTACAACAATAACTTGCGTTACTACATGCAAGATATCTACAGAGGAGATGGAGTTCACTTCTCAGATGAGGGCAACAGAGTTTTCACTCTGAATTTAAGAATGTGCATTGGTACCTACTTATAAGTACCTAAATGTACCATAAACACAAAAGCTCTTCTCAGAGCTACCCTACATCTAATCACTCACAATTATTATTTTACTCTAACATTTTTCACTAATTTTCAACAAAGTACGCTCCCTGGGGCGCTACCCGGTACGCGTACCGGGAGCTAACCTCGCGAAATTTTTTTAAAAATTTTTTTTTTTCGCACATATAAACCTCCTCAGCCACCCTCAGAAAACCTAGGGGGTCAAGATAACTCTACCGTGCCCCCTTCTACCCATTCCGAACATTATTTGCCCTCCATCTTGTATCTTAATTCGACCGAAACACAAAATGGTGGACTCCCGGAACGCTTAAGGTCCGCGAACCGAGGCGCTCAACGGTTCGCGTACCGGGTCGCTCCCTGGGAAGATAAAGGAAATAAAAAATAATCAAAAAATCCAACAATCAATTAACATACAGCATTTGAAAAGACTATCATTCATTTTTCATTGTAGTACGCTCCCCAGAACGCTTCCCGGTTCGCGGACCGGGCGCTAACCACGAAAAAAAACAAAAATTTTTTTTTTTTTTTTTTTGCCCCGCGGGGCCCCTTTAAAACCTCCACATTAAACCTAGGGGGTCAGCGAGGATCTACTATGCCCCCTTATAGTTATTTCCCCCTTTGTTTTGGCCTCCTCTTGTCTCTCGATCCTACCGAGAGACAAGATGGCGGCCGCTCCGGACTGTTTAGAATGTTGACAGACACCGGAGAGCCAATCAGCTTCGCTACGCGAAGTTCCGGTACGCTTAAGGTCCGCGAACCGGGGCGCTGCCCGGTCCGCGCTTACAGATATATATCTTTTTTTGAACGTTAATTTCTCAAAATCCACTGCAGCACATATATTGAGACCTACAAAAGGCACATCGGGCTACCAGTCCCTACAATTTAGCCAAGTTTCGTGCAAATCCATTCAGCCGTTCGGGCTAAAAGTGAGGCTAACCGCCCTATGGAAAACTCAATGTTAAAAACACGTTTTGGGACCCCCCTTTTTTCTCGGCCCCCCCTGGACAAACCCCCCCCAAATTTTCAGGGGCTGCTCAGAAACAAAATGTTCCATTTTCCAGAAAATTTCAGCCAATTCCGTCCACAAACGCCAAAGTTATTAGACATAGAATTTTCAAAAATCCCATTGGGAAAACATCCTAACTATATATACCTACTGGCGACCGCCAGTAGGTAATATATATATATATATATTTTTTTTTATTTTTATTTTTTTTATTTGCTTTTATTTTACATAGTTTTATATAGCATGAACTTGACCCAAATCAGGTATCAGAGCACTTTACATAGCACCAGTTGCATTACATGAGGACACGTGCATTTTTGTTAGTCACAAGGAGAATAAGTGATTTGCCCAGAATCCCAGGATGTTCAGTGTCATTGCTGAGACTCAAATCCAGTTCCCCTGATTTGAGGTCGACCGCCGTAGCCGTTAGGCCAACTCATCTCCCTTATATATATTGATGGCCCAAAAACACCTTTCCCACTTGGTTCTTTCATGAGGTAGTCCACTTTCTGCTCTTTGTGCCCGTTGCCTAATATTCACATTACGAACATAAAGTGTAATTAGGCCTGTAATCCTTGCATCAATCTTCATTTTCTATTCTCGATGTGGACTCCGCTTGAGTAATAGTCGACGCGTTTCTGCCAATCAATTTCCAGCCTCTTCAGGGCTATACAAGGGAGTGCGCCCCTGCTAAATTCGTCACCAAATTGCTTATAGTCAGACCTCTCTCATGTGTATATATAATCCACTTACCACATCCGATGTCCTCAAGGGCGATATACTATTAAGCAAAGCTGATCAATTAGCTTTATGCAGACAATGCTGTGTTAATATCTCGTACCCCAATGGCCTGAGCACCCATATAGCCAAGACCAAGTATATGGTATGCGGTAAGAAAGTTGGGAAGGTGGACACATTGTCTATTAAAGGAAAGTATAATTAAAGGGTTGCAAAATCCCCCTAGCTAGGGGTGTTGTTTGGCGAGAAATCCACATGGTTGCCCTGCAGAGCCAATCAGTGCTCACATTTTGGTCATTGTGTGGGCGCAATGTTTGATTTCTGTAAGAGATTGGCCAGCAAGTCAGTACAGCCCCTTTTAGAGGTCTTCCTGAGAAAGTGTATACCAGTTTTAACATATGTGGCAGAGACTTGGGGCTACAGGGATTTTGCATCAATTCCGGTTGAGGCGAACCACCTTTGCCATTGCTTTTGGGTTTACCACCTTCGACCCCTCATTTCTTTCTTCAAGAGGAATTGGCCATCACATATGTCACCAACCAGATTAAGGCATCCCTCTTTGTTCTTTGGGTCTCCCTATGGGCTCATGAGGCTTCCTCTTATAATAGGAAAAATTATTGGAGATTGCCTGAGTTGCGAGAAGTGTCTCACCGTCCCCTGGCTGAGCTGTGTGAGGTCCCGTGCCAGAGAAATTGGGAGGGAGGATTTGTTCTTATCCCTGGACTCGCTTGATAAGGCTGAGTTGCGTAAGGTTAAATATCTTTTGGTGTCTCGTTTAGGATATCTAGGAAGCAGGGGCAGATGTGTAAATCTTGTATGCGGGACTATGCTATTGCACAGACCTCATCTAACCTGGAGCAATACTTGAGCTGGGCTGTGAATCCCTGGGAAGGCATTCTTCTGAGTTGCGGCTAGGGTCTACAAGATGGCTGCTTTGTTTCCCTTGGGTCAATTTGATCCTGGCACTGTGCGCATTTGCCCGTGTGATGAGTTAACCATGCAATTGCATGAGCACTTTATTTTATTTCATAAATATTATGCTGCTTTTACTCACATTTTTTAAGCCAGTTCTCAGTGTGTATCGCTTTTTGCAATGGAAGCCCACACTTTGGGGCATATTATCAAGGACAGGCAATACATTATCGCCGCTTTTATCGGCAGGAAACTGCCGATAAAGCGGCGATAATGGCCTTGATAATATGCTCTATGAATTCCAATCGAAGCCCATGTTAGATGTTTTCACATCTAACATGGGCTTCGATTGGAATTCATAGAGCATATTATCAAGGCCATTATCGCCGCTTTATCGGCAGTTTCCTGCCGATAAAAGCGGCGATAATGTATTGCCTGTCCTTGATAATATGCCCCCTTAAGAACGTTGCCTAATATTCTAGCCTGTATGAATGTGGTTATTTAAAAAAAAATCTGCTGTCTCCAAGCGAAGGTCCCTACTTTTTTAATGAGCCAGTTCTCCCGCAAGTGTAACTTTTCTGTATTGTTTACTTTGATAAAGATGTATCGAACGCTATGCTGCTTTTATTTTTTTAAATAATCGAATAAATCCCATTTGATGATGATGATAAAATAGTGAAATCATACTGTCAGAGAATGTGGCTCATTGTACCGCTTAAATTGCCTTTTCTTGATGCATAATTTAGTCAAACCTGCTGCAAATTGTGCCCTCTATTGCAGCTAATCTTTTGCAGAACCATTTTGTTGGCTTTAAATAAGCATTTGTGTGACTTGAATAGG
Organism: Lissotriton helveticus; assembly: GCF_964261635.1. Lineage (NCBI taxonomy): Eukaryota > Metazoa > Chordata > Amphibia > Caudata > Salamandridae > Lissotriton > Lissotriton helveticus. The sequence goes on along the minus strand of NC_136072.1, from coordinate 1,139,933,500 downwards.
CACAATTATTGATGTTCACACTCATCTTTCAATGTGAAGTGTTTCCTAACATCACAAGATTGTGAGGACTTTTCCAGACCTTTTCGAATATTACAACAAACTTTTTTCAGCTACACAACCATTAACACCAACCCGTGCTCCATTTATTTCCCACAGTCTCCACACCATCTTGATGACAAATCAGCCTTCAATAGCTATTGGATTGCATTGAAATATTTCAGTTTTCTTTGCGATTCATGTTTACTTTCTGCACATAATCCTGGCAACTTCCTTCTGCATGAAACCCTTTCAATCCACAATTTTCCTATGCCTTTTCATTGTTTATGAGAATTGAATTCTGGCATCTGTTCCAAATATGCTCTCCTTACAGAGCCCTGGGTCTTCTGATTTCCCTATTAGTCACCCTTGTTGTGAATACACTTCATATATTAAAAGTCCCTCCTTGACCTTGTTCAGCTGGTGCTGACCTGCTTCCTTGAGAGCATCTCTCACCTGCCATGCTGCTGTAGCTGTGCCCCCCTCTTCTGCCTCATTAAACCTCTGTGGATGAAGTGCCTGTATTCTGTCTGTAATTGCCAACACTTGAACCAAGGTTATCCCTTCTCTTCTACAGCAGCAGCCCTTCGAGTGCACTCAGATCACAGGCAAACACCTCACACAATACATTCTAACACACGCAATTCATGCATAAGAACAAATATCCTGGTGCATCAATGTGACACACCACACCAGTGCTTAGTTTGTAAACAAATAAATATATAGGCCCACAGGTTTTCTACAAGCTTCACCAGTGCTGCCAAAGACCATGGCTGTCTTGTCCTGTTACCACCTCATCCTTCCCTTTTCAACCACCCTACACTTCTTGTCTCTATCTCATGAGTACCAATGTTGCCTTTTCTTTATTCAATTTCATGCCGCTTTCTTCCACTGCAGTACACAATCTGTGTCTTTATCTCATGGATATAGTGCTGCCTTGTCTTCATTCTACCTCATGTCACTTTCTTCCACCAACCTACACTTCCTATCTCTTTATTGCAGGAATACCAATGTTGTTTAGTCTTGATACCACCCCATGCCTCTTTCTTCCACCCCTACACTTCCTGTCAGGAACACCTAGTCTGACTACTCTTGAATCCACCTCATGCCTCTTTCTTTCTCCACCCTTTTCTTCCTGTCTATTTACCTTGTGAATACCAACACTGCCTGTTGTTTATTCCACCTCATGCCTCTTTCTCCCTTCACTTCCTGTTTCTTTATCTCATGCATTTATCAATGCAGCTATTTCTTGATTCCACCTCTTGCCTCTTTCTTCCACCCCACTACACGTTCTGTCTCTTTATCTTAGGAATACCAAGTGCCTCTTTCTTCCACCTCCGTACACTTCGTGTCTCTTTATTTCATGAGTATCATGGCTGTTGTTACAACCTCATGTCTCTTTCCTGCACCACCCTAGAATCTCTGTTTCTTTATATCATGAATACCAAGGCTGCCTAATCTAGATTCCACTTCACGCCTCTTTCTTCCACTTTTTTACACTCCATCTCTTTATTTCAGGGGTACCAAAGATGTCTAATCTTGATTCCAATTCATACCTCATTCTTCCACCTATCTACAATCCTGTCTCTTTGTTTCATGAATATCAAGGTTGTCTTGCCTTGTTACGACCTTCTCCCTCTTTATTGTACGTCCTACACTTCCTGTCTCTTCAGGTCAGGAATGCCAAAGATGTCAAGTCTTGATTCTACTTCACGCCTCTTTTGTCCACCTCCCTACAATTCCTGTCTCTTTATCTCATGAATAGTAAGGATGTCTAGTCTTGGTTCTACTTCACACCTCTTTCTTCCACCTTCCTACGCTTCCTGTTTCTTTATCTCATGAATGCCAAGGATGTATAATCTTGGTTCTAATTCACGCCTCTTTCTTCACATTATCAACACTTTTGAGGTCACATCAACACATCCCAGACCTCTTAGCCACACCTTCGAGGGTGCCCCTAGGCATGCGGGTGCTGTTACAAATATGAATTAGGAGCCTGTTGTCATAGCATCTATGCACCCATCGCAGGCACCCGTATGCTTTGGTAGCTGGTTAGGTCATACCATAGCTCGGCACCTCCGTGCTGGTACACGTACACAATATATCCCGGCGGTTTGTCACACAGTACCTATGCACCCATGTGCTCATACACTTAGGAAGAGTTATGTATTGTATCGCACAGTATCTTGGCACCCTTTGTGCCTGAATGCTTAGGTTTTGGTATCTCCATGTCGTGTCACACAGTACCTATGCACCCTTTGTCCTTGTGCAATCAACCTTTTATATGCCTTGGGTTCGTCACCCCCCTTGTGCCCGTACACTGATACTAATAATGTATTGTGTCACACAGTACCTCAGCACCCTTGTGCCTCAACACTTATGCTTTGGATGTCTGTGGTCATGTCACGGTACCTATGCTTGGGGTTTGTACACTTTTTTGCACTAGATACGTATGTGGTGGCTCATATACCTATGCACCCACTTACTTGCGCAATTGATGTCCGTGTTGTGTCACACCATACAAAGGCAACCTGGGCAGAGGGTGGGGCTGGTAAAGGAGGGGTACAGACTCATGAGGTAGTCAGTGGGCTTGGCATGCAAACCGCATCTCTTATCCAAAAACTAGGAGCACTAATCATCTGTGTTTTTATGTTCCTTTATGTATGGAGGGTCCATGAACATGATACTTGAGAGGTGATCTGAATCGCAAATGACGGCGAGATGTCAGAGCCACTTCTGCAAAGGTGGTGGGGGTCACCCCTCACTAACATCCAGTTCAAGAGTCATGTTTTCGCCATCCAAGACGCCGGGTCGGATTCGGCTAACTTTGGGACCCACTCCTTTAGAATTGGGGTGGCCACCGAGGCAGTGGTAATGGGCCTAAGGGGGGAGCAGGTCAAGAGGATCGGTAGGTGGTCCTCTAACTGCGATAAGCGCTATGTGCGCACATACACATGCTTTAGCCCATTGGTTCTGTTTCATGTGAATTGCAAGTTTCTTTATCCTGTGACTCAGGGAGAAGTTTGCATCAGTACACTGTTACGTAGTTTCACGTGCAATAGTGTAGGTTGTTAGCCTGTCAGTAGGACAATACTGACGGATGGTCTAATTTTTTACATTTGCTAGCAGTGTCACGAGTTGGGAACCAGAATTGTTTCATGGACCGAGCAGACAGTGCTTGGGGCAATTCAGGGAGCTGGTGAACCGCGCTTTAAAAGACAGTAAGGGACCACCAGCAATCTCGATCCTGCACCTAGGGGGTAACGACCCGGCTCGCCTGGGATGAAGGGTTTTTAGCTGAGGAGCTGCCCTCCCAGGTGGGATGGTTGGAAAAGAGGTGCCCCGATGCTATGATCGTGTGGTCTCACGTGATCCCCAGGTTCCAGTGGAGAGGGAACATTTAAGTGCGAGCAGTGAATCACGCGGCAACGCGGGTCAACGTTACGTTTGATAAGCCATTCAGGACCCCCAAAAACCTTTTTCAATAGGACATGACCACGAAACCTATTTCAATAAGACATAGATACAGCCGGGGTGATCAACAGTTCCTTTTGCAAGACGGGTTTCACATATCATTCAAAGGGAATCAGACTTTCATGGAGGACATTTTAGCATGGGTGGCGGGCGCGAGTTACAGGCATGACCTTCCTAGTGGGCTGAGGAGGAGGACAGATAGTCGGGCAACTATGCTGTCCTGTGGCAGTAAGGTCATGGTTGGTAAGCATAGTCTTCGGTCCTTAGCAGTCAGAACCAGGTAACTCCAGGGGCAGTGACAGCCGGTAGGTAGGCTGTTAGGGTGCAGGGGCCGGGGGAGTCAATCTTCCCAGTGGGCCTGTGGCCACCCTCACACGCGCATGCGCATCAGGGCACAAGTATGCAGAATTTGCAGCCCCTGTTTGGGGAGTTTAAGGCACAGGGCGAAGGGGGACCGGGGGAAAGTATCCGTCCAATAAGCTGTACCCCCTGCGCAAGCCTACTCCGGCGGAGTAATTTTTTGTAGTTTGCTGAGACCTGGAGGCTTCCAATCATTGACCTTGCCATAGGCTCTAGAGGGGACACGGCAGAAAGTGAATATATGCATTGTTAGATTTACTGTAGGAGTGTCGTGTGTATTAGAGTTTAAGGTTAGCCACGTTACATCATCTGTCTAACAATGCATCCAGACTTTCTGTGTAAAATTGTACAAAAATGTTAATATCTAATGTTTTTTAATTTTGTAATAAATACGGCCGGGGGGATACACCCCCTAATCCAAAAATGGTGTAGTCTTAATGCTTGCCTTGAAGGATGGAGGGTGACCCCATCCAGACAAGGGCCGTGGGTACAAAAGGTAAAAAGGGGACTCTGGGAGTACCAGGCCATATAGGCAAGGCCGAGCGCTGAGTAGCGCGCACTGCCATTATGGTGTACGGACCGGCCCTGGGGGAAAAGGGGGAGGTGGGAACACTCCCACCTCCCCCAAGAGCGACCAATAGGTGGCGGAGGTGTGAACCGGAAGCAGTTAGTGCTTCCGGTTCACACGAGTGTCCAGCGCTGGGGTCCGCCCGGTTTAGAATGGCCTGGCCCGTGCCACCCCTTAACACCATCAATGCTACAGGATTTCCCCCTAGGTGCTGGCTCTCTTTTTTTCCCATTGTTCATGACGAGCTCAGCTGTCCATCATTGTTGTTTTTGCAATTACCGCTCTAAGTGTACTGGGGATGCTCAGACGTGGGTCCCAGGCACTCCACACCACTGGAGTCAAGCTAGCCGGGCTGATGAGAGGTGTTACCTCGAAACCGGGCCGGTCCTCGGATGCTTGATTCCGTTCTGGGAAGGACATGGCTTTTGTAGTTCGGACTGGACTGTTCCCATGGGGCACAGGGTCATCGCTGATTTGCATATCGCCATTGTCTAACCCAGGGTGGTGTGGAGTGCAAAAAAACGATGGATTTGGGCCCAGATCTTTGGACTGGGGTGAATGTGTGACATTGATCCACATTCTGTCCATCATTGTTGTTTTTGCAATTACCGCTCTAAGTGTACTGGGGATGCTCAGACGTGGGTCCCAGGCACTCCACACCACTGGAGTCAAGCTAGCCGGGCTGATGAGAGGTGTTACCTCGAAACCGGGCCGGTCCTCGGATGCTTGATTCCGTTCTGGGAAGGACATGGCTTTTGTAGTTCGGACTGGACTGTTCCCATGGGGCACAGGGTCATCGCTGATTTGCATATCGCCATTGTCTAACCCAGGGTGGTGTGGAGTGCAAAAAAACGATGGATTTGGGCCCAGATCTTTGGACTGGGGTGAATGTGTGACATTGATCCACATTCTGTCCATCATTGTTGTTTTTGCAATTACAACGCAACCATCACAACGCATGACACTACATCGCATACAATTACAACGCATGTCATTACAACGCAGTCATTACAACGCATACCATTACAACACATACCATTACAACGCATAGTACCCTTACACTATCCAACACTTACCCTACTGTTGCACCCCCTGGAGTTAGAATAGTAATTTTTACCCCTACACTATCCAACACTTACCCTACTGTTGCACCCCCGGGGTTAGAATAGTAAATTTTACCCCTATACTATCCAATACTTACCATACATGCAATGTAATGGTATGCGTTGTAAAGGTAGTATGTGTTGTAATGGAATGCGTTGTAAAGGTAGTTTTTAGAAAATTCGTTGTAATGGCATGCGTTGTAATGGAATGCGTTGTAAAGGATGTTGTGTTGTAAAAAATGCATTGTAAAGGCATGCGTTGTAAAAGTATGCGTTGTAACATCATACATTCAACATAAGGAGTATTAATGTGCTAAAACCCCCTGAATTATCACCAGGGACCCCTGCATGACCATCAAACATCGCTCTGCTGTTCTTTTAGAGCTCCATGGAGCATCGTGTAAACGTCCATGCTGCAGTTAAGAACCATCTCTGTATTATGTTGACCCTCTGGAGCATCGTGCAAAAGCACATGCTGTGGTAAAGACCCATTATTGTACTAGTGTCTCAGGGTCTTCTGGAACATCGTGCAAAAACCCATATTGTGGTAAAGAACCTCCTAGTACTATTGAATTAAGGCCCTCTAGAGCATCGAGTAAAAGCACATTGATGTACTATTGTATAAGTGACCTCTGGAACATTTATTTATTTATTTATTTTTAAAGTTTTATATAGCGTGAACTTGATCCCGAAGGATATCAGAGCGCTTTACAATTTGAGGCAATTAAATAACTTCCCACCCTATTACCCTATAAACCCACATCCCACTATGTAACTAAAAATGCAAAATTATAACAGAAAAATAAAATAACTACTAAAATTTTGCACAGATAATAAAAACAAAAACAAAAACAAATCTTATACCAAAAATACATGCATTACACACATACAAAATACATACAAACAATTACATTAATACAAAATCGATATTTTTAACATCTATATTTTTGCATAGATAGATAGATCGATAGAGGGCGATAGATATAGAGTGAGGGCGATAGATATAGAGTGAGGGCGATAGATAGAGTGAGGGTGATAAATAGAGTGAAGGAGATAGATAGATAGAGTGAGGGAGATAGATAGATAGATAGATAGATAGATAGATAGATAGATAGATAGATAGATAGATAGATAGATAGATAGATAGATGTCGGAAGACAGCAGACACTTCAGTCATGTGTAAAAAACCCATACTGTGGCAAAGAATATCATCGTACTACTATATTAAGGCCCTCTGGAGCATCGTGTACAAAGCACAAGCTGTAGTAAAGAAGCTCCTAGTGCTATTGTATTAAGGCCCTCTAGAGCATCACATGAAAGTCCATGCTGTGGTAAAGAACCATTGATGTACTGCTGTAAAAGGGTCCTCTGGAACATCCTACTAAAACTCATACTGTGGTAAAGAAGTATCGCCATACTATTGTATTAAGTAGGGGTGGGAGAAATATTCTCTTCCGCCGGTGGAATTGGCAGAATTTTGGTGACTCTGCTTTACAAGAGTAACAGCCAAATTACGCCAATCGCCGCGTGGCAGAACTTTTTCTCGCAGGTGCGCCAAAACTATAAGTTAGCAAGTAAGATTTCGCATCCCCTGGCACGAGTTTTGGTTGCTAGGAAGACATCCGGCAAAAAAAATTCCATTGTAGGTGGACTCGACCGTTCGGAGTCAGAAGGCTGCCACTCTACTTGAGCAGCAGAAAAATCAACTCGATTAGCTGCGCCCTCTGGTGCACCACAAGGTACTGTTCACAGTGATTTTTCAAAGCGGAACATGCTCCTGGCACTAAATCACAGCGCGAGCAGCGCAACGTGCCTATTTCCACCCATTGGTGGAACTCCGCTGAATCTTGCTGAGTTTTTTTGTAACAGCTGGAGCATCATATGAAAGCCAAGGTAGTGGTAATAAACCATTGCTGTATTATCTTATTAAGGTTCTCTGAAGCCTAAAGTAAAGCCCATGCCGTGGTTAAGAAACATCGCTGTATTATTGTATTAAGGCCCTCTGGGACATTCGTAAAAGCCCATGCTGTGGTAAAGAACCATCTCAGTACCATTGTATGAGGGCCCTCGAGAACATCTAGTAAAAGCCCATGCTTTAGTAAAAAGAAAACATTGGTGTGTTATTGTATTAAGGCCCTCTGGAACCTTGTGTAAAAAACAGCCACGGCCCATGCAGGTAAGAGCGGTGTGGTAAAGTGGGGGGATTTCGACAGACGACGACAAGGGAATATTATTTATTTCTTTTATTTTCTCTCGTGGTTCTTTGTCAAATCCACCCATCCCCCCCCCCCCCAACCTGACCGCACTGTTCTTACCTGCCTGGGCAGATTTCAGGTTAGAGCAGCATCATCAGTGAGACCAGGGCTGTGGTGCGAAGTGGGACAGTGCTCCTTGGTCTCCATGAGCTGTGTCCAGAGGTCACGGTGCAGGTTGCTGCATCAGTGACAGCATCACATCATCAGCGATACCAGGGCAGCGATGTGAGGTGATGTGAAGCGATGCAGTGCGGAGTGCGGTGCCCAAAGTTAATGGTGCAAGCAATGGCTCAGTGGCACCCTTGGACGGTGTCGTTGGTGGCACCAGGGTTGTGGTGCGAAGTGTGGCAATGCCCAATGTGGTGTTTTCAGGTCACAGTGCCAGCAACGGCGTAATTGACAGCGTAGGGTTACCTTTTCTCCTCCCTGGCAGCTGAAACATCCAGTTCCAGAAGCCGCTACCGAGAAGATGTTGAAGTCTTTGATTTTCCTAAGATTTCCACGAGGAGGCAAGTTCTGGGGTCAGAGTCCCAATATTTATAACACATTTTCCTTTGAAGTTGGTACAAACAAAGTTCCTCCGGCACACATAAACCAATTCAGCCTGGCTCAGGCCCGGTTCAGCACATGAGGTGGAGACAGCTTTGTGAGAGGCAGCCACTGTCCATTCAGGTGTAACCTACCACTCCTCTCACTACTCCAGATGCAGTCAGGTCTATTCAGCCTGACTATGAGTCACCCAGGAAAGGCAGAACACACCTCAACCCCCCCCACCCCCATTGTGTTTGTCTAGTGTGATTGCACATGCTCTGCTTTGGTCACTCTGAAACCAGACGGGGAATACGCAAACAGGGAGAGGAGCACCGGATGATTAGACAAGAAAATACCCACTTTCTAGATGTGGTATTTTCATACACACAATACTAAATACCGTACTAAAAGAGATATTTTTAAATCCAGAATGCAGGCATAGTAAACTCCATTCTTCTATCAGCTTCCACTGGCAAACTACATTTTTAAAGTGTTACCAAGCAGCTACCATGTTAACCTATGGGAGAGATAGCCTTTCAACAGTGAACCTAGTAAATCAAATAAGCCAATTATGGAAACACTAATCCATAAACACAATTTGCATGGAGAGCATATGCATCTTAGCACTGAATAGCAGTGGTAAAATGCCAGAGTCCTAAAACCAAAAAAAATTAGGTCCGCTATAGAGAGCAAAGTTTTTTCAGAATTCTGCGTGCTCTTTGGAGCATGGAGTGTGAAAAACCCTGCAAACTCCACAAATGTAGCAGAGTTCACTGTCGAGGCCTAATCGTTATCCTAAGCCCTGCACTCAAGTGTCCAACCACTGCTGTGCTACAAGAAGCGTATTCATCATAAGCCCTGGACCGAAGCGTCCAACCGCTGCTGTGCTGACAGAAGCATATGTATTCTAAGCCCTGGACCCAAGCGTCCAACCACTGCTGTGCTACAAGAAGCATCCTTATCTTAAGCCCTGCAACCAAGTGTCCAACCACTGCTGTGCTACAAAAACCATCCTTATCTTAAGCCCTGCAATCAAGGGTCCAACCACTGCTGTGCTAAAAAAAGCATCCTTATCTTAAGCTCCGCAATCAAGTGTCCAACCAATGCTGTGCTACAAAAAGCACCTTTATCCTAATCCCTGGACCCAAGCATCTAACCACTGCTCTGCTACCAGAAGCATCATTATACTAAGCCTTGGAACCAAGAGTCCAACCACTGCAGTGATGCCAGACGCATTATCGTCCTAAAACCCGGACCCAAGCATGCAACAACTTCAGTGCTACCAGATGCGTCTTTATCATAAGTCTTGGACCCAAGTGGCCAGCCACTGCTCCACTACAAGAAGCATCCTTATCCTAAGCCATACACTCAAGCACCCTATCACTGCTGTGCAAACAGATGCATTTTCATCCTACGCCTTGAACACAAGTATCCAATCACTGTTGTGCTAAAAGAAGCATCCTATATCCTAAGCCCTGCACCTAACTGTCAAACCACTGCTGTGCTACCAGATGCATCTTTATCCTAAGATCTGGATCCAAGCTTCCAACCACTGCTGTGCTACCAGATGCATCTCTATCCTAAGCCCTGTACCCAAGCTTCCAACCACTGCTGTGCTACCAGAGGCATCTTTATCCTAAGACCTGCAAACGTGTCCAATGTCTGCTGTGCTACCAGATGCATCTTTATCTTAAGCCCTGTACCCAAGCGTCCAACCACTGCTGTGCTACCAGATGCATCTTTATCCTAAGCCCTGGACCCAAGCTTCCAGCCACTGCTTTGCTACCAGATGAATCTTTATCCTCAGCCCTGGACCCAAGCATCCAACCACTGCTGTGCTACCAGATGCATCTTTATTCTAAGCCCTGGACCCAAGCATCCAACCACTGCTGTGCTACCAGATGCATCTTTATCCTAAGCCCTGGACCCAAGCATCCAACCACTGCTTTGCTACCAGATGCATCTTCATCCTACGCCCTGAACCCAAGCATCCAACCACTGCTGTGCTACCAGATGCATCTTTATGCTAAGCCCTGGACACAAGCATCCAACCACTGCTGTGCTACCAGAAGCATCTTTATCCTAAGCCCTGGGCACAAGCTTCCAACCAACGCTGTGCTACCAGAAGCATCTTTATCCAAAGCCCTGGACCCAAGCATCCAACCACTGCTGTGCTACCAGAAGCATCTTTATCCAAAGCCCTGGACCCAAGCTTCCAACCAACGCTGTGCTACCAGAAGCATCTTTATCCTCAGCCCTGGACCCAAGCATCCAACCACTGCTGTGCTACCAGAAGCATCTTTATCCAAAGCCCTGGACCCAAGCTTCCAACCAACGCTGTGCTACCAGAAGCATCTTTATCCAAAGCCCTGGACCCAAGCTTCCAACCAACGCTGTGCTACCAGATGCATATTTATCCTACGCCCTGAACCCAAGCATCCAACCACTGCTGTGCTACCAGATGCATCTTTATCCTAAGCCCTGGACCCAAGCTTCCAACCACTGCTTTGCTACCAGATGCATCTTCATCCTACGCCCTGAACCCGAGCATCCAACCACTGCTGTGCTACCAGATACATCTCTATCCTAAGCCCTGGACCCAAGCATCCAACCACTGCTGTGCTACCAGATGCATCTTTATGCTAAGCCCTGGACACAAGCATCCAACCACTGCTGTGCTACCAGAAGCATCTTTATCCTAAGCCCTGGGCACAAGCATCCAACCACTGCTGTGCTACCAGATGCATCTTTATGCTAAGCCCTGGACACAAGCATCCAACCACTGCTGTGCTACCAGAAGCATCTTTATCCTAAGCCCTGGGCACAAGCATCCAACCACTGCTGTGCTACCAGAAGCAACTTTATCCTAAGCCCTGGGCACAAGCATCCAACCAACGCTGTGGTACCAGAAGCATCTTTATCCTAAGCCCTGGACCCAAGCATCCACCCACTGCTGTGCTACCAGATGCATCTCTATCCTAAGCCCTGGACCCAAGCATCCAACCACTGCTGTGCTACCAGATGCATCTTTATGCTAAGCCCTGGACACAAGCATCCAACCACTGCTGTGCTACCAGAAGCATCTTTATCCTAAGCCCTGGGCACAAGCATCCAACCACTGCTGTGCTACCAGAAGCAACTTTATCCTAAGCCCTGGGCACAAGCATCCAACCACTGCTGTGCTACCAGATGCATCTTTATCCTAAGCCCTGGACCTAAGCTTCCAATCAACGCTGTGCTACCAGAGGCATCTTTATCCTAATACCTGGACCCAAGCATTCTACCACTGCTATGCTACCAGATGCATCTTTATCCTATTGTCAGCGAACAACAGGAATAACAATTGGGCTGCACCACATTTCAGGCCTTGGCGGGAACTGCCCCTGATTTTATCTCCTCCGCCATTAGTACTTACTGCCCCAACAGAGAACTTCGCTCTTCCACTACATTTTTTCTTTCTGTCCCCCGGTTCAAGAAAAAGAAATCTGGGGGCCTGAAATTCACTGTCCTCGCCCCTACTTTTTGGAACTCTCTTCCCCTCCACATTAGATCTATTTCCTCTTATCTCAAATTCCGCAGGGCACCTAAGACCTTCTTATTTTCCCACGCCTTCCCACCTCAGTAATTCTGTCACCCTAGCCACGGGTTAAGCATCCTCCAAGCGCCAAGAAACCGCGTGGTATACGTGCGCTATATAAATCTCTGTAAATTCAAATTCAAATACATCGCTCAAATATCTGCTTCATTGCAGGAGCCTTTGAAGGTCTAATGTAATGGGTATTTTTTTGTTTTTTTATTGCACAGTAAGTTAAACATGAAATAAATAAATTAATGAACTTTGAGTCTTTTTACTACCCCTTTTGCCTGTACAAATAGAAAACATATATTGGAAGTTCACTTTGGTTGAAGAAAGAACACTAGTCACAGTTTTTCTCAATAGTTTTAGTTAAATTTCAACAGTGTAGCAAAAGCATAGGTTTTCCTTGAAAATACACTTCTCGAGTTTAATTACAAAACAATTGAAAAATTCCCCAAACACTAAGATTTTCGGATCTTCAATTCTTTCACCGGTAGCAATTGTAATATATTTGCCATTTAAACAAACAAATATTATCACTTTCACACTACTGGCATAAAGTCAAAAATATCTTGTGTCGTGACTCGTAAACACATTTTGTTATTCCCAGTACTAAAGTGCCTCAATTAAATCACACTTTGTTCTTATGATTTATTTTAATGTGCCTAATACAAACAAGTTTAATGAGCACTGAAGAAAGACTCGAAGTGAGAGTTCCTCAAGATACACATTAATCAGTAATTTGAATACATGGAAGAGCTGGAGAACAACACCATTAATCAATAATAAGTTTTGTGAGAGGTGAGAGATTCTGACAAGCATACCTTCCGTAATAAGAATGGGAGTGTTGGATTTCCAATACTGTTATAATTGGTCCCATAGGATCATTTTTATTTTATGTTGTGTTTGTATTGGTAAAATGCACATCTGCCACAGTGTTCAGACAGGGGCGGCTCCTCCAGTAAGGCGGAGGAGTGTCGCCCCACTCCTCTCAGATCACAAGAAAGGAAAATAAATTATAATAACCCAGTAATTATAAAAAAAAAAATCTTTGCTACGGGGCTAGGTTAGGGCGAGATGTGGCTGAAGTCACAGGGGAGGAGAGGTTTGCACACTCTAAGTGCACATGACTGTACGACCGGCCGTCTAGGACCAGCCAAACAGTCATGCACACTTTACATGTTCTCCATCCAGGCTGCATTACACAGCCTGGTTAGGCACATGCCCAGGTTCCCATTCACCATCTGAGCGCCGAACCATGGTCCTCAAATCAATCACAAATTTGCATTGCAGCATTGTGATTGGCTTAGGGGAGGGAGCCTGTGTGCTTCCTGCTTTGCCGAAACTGAGGACAAGGTGGCGTGAGAAGGGACCGAAGCTGAGGAGAGACAGCAGCGGCAGAGGGCAAGTGTTTTTTTTAAATGTATCATTTGGAATGTTGGACGCTATAATAGATCAGATGCAATAAAGCATGTTTAGTCAACCATCATCAATCAATCAAACATTATAAAAGAGAAGCACTGTCACCCCTAGGCGTATCTGGGTGCTGAGAGTACCAGGTCTCTGTCAAAAAGCCAGGTCTTGAGTCTCTTTTGGAAGTCTGCCAGGGAGGGTGCTGTTCGGAGGTGGAGGGGCAGGTCGTCCCAGGTCTTGGCGGCGATGTAGGAGAAGGAGCGCCTCCCACTCTGGCCGCGGCAGATGAGGGGGATATGTGTGAGGGTGAATGATGCAGAGTGCATGTGTCTTGAGGGCAGATGGAAGTTCAGTCTATGGTTGATGCAGGATGGTCCTTGGTCGTGAAGAGCTTTGTAGGCATGTGTGAGTATCTTGAACTGGCCTCATGTCGGATAGGGAGTAACTGGAGGTTTCTGAGGTGAGGAGTGATGTGGGTCCATTTGGGGAGGTCCAAAATGAGTCTGGCTGCAGTGTTCTGTATGGTCTGGAGTCTTCTGAGGAGCTGAGTGGGGATTCTGGTGATTAGCTGCTGTAGTCGAGTCAGCTGGTGATAAGGGCAGGCGTGACATTATTTCTGGTTGATTGAGATCCATCTGAATATTCTGCTGAGCATGCAAAGGGTGTGGAAGCAGGAGGAGGCAACTGCATTGACTTGTCGTTTCTTGGGCAGTTGGCTGTTGAGGATGTTGCCGAGGTTGTGTGCATGGTCGATCGGCGTGGGTGTGGGTCTGAATTTTCTGGCCACCAGATGGGGTCCTGTGCGGAGATGTCTTTCCCGAAGATCTGTACTTCTGTTTTGTCAGAATTGAGTTTTAAACAGTTGTCTCTCATCCAGTTTCCTACATTGGTCATGGTGCTGCAGAAGTTGTTTTTTGCGTTGGAGGGGTCCTCTGTGAGCAAGAGGATTCGTTGAGTGTTGTCTGTGTAAGAGTTCATTTTGAATCAGTGGATCTGATGACTTATGCGAGAGGGGTCATGTGGATGTTGAGCAAGGTGGGGCTGATGGAAGATCCTTGTGGTATGCGACATATACTATCCTTGGCAGTGGAGGTGAAGGAAGGCAGTCAGATGATCTTTGTACTTCCTGTAAGAAAGGAGGCGATCCACTTGAGGGTGTTTTGCTTATGCCGATGTTGTAGAGTCTGTCAATGAGGGTGTGGTTGGATACGGTGTCGAGCACAGCTGACAGGTCATAGAGGATCGGGCTACAGTTTCTCCATGGTTGAGGAGAGTACGGATGTCATCTGTGGCAGCGATAAGTGTAGTCTCAGTGCTGTGGCTGGCATGTAATCCTGATTGTGAGGTTTCAAGGAGGTGGTTGTGATCCAGGTATTCGGTGAGCTGTTGGTTGATGGTTTACTCGAGTACTTTGGCTGGGTAGGGGAGCAGCGAGATCGGTCTGTAGTTTTTCCCCAGCTTTGGTGGGTGACAGTAGTTCTTGGCGGTGCTCTGCTGGGGGTCAGAGATGGTAAAGTAGCGATGGGGTGGTTGGTCCAGGTGAGTTCAGTGACATGGGTGAATTTGACTCTGCCTCTAGAAGTAAAGATGGAGTTGAGTTTGTGTCTGGCTTTGTGTGTGGGTTCAGTGACCACTTGGGTGAGGCCAATGTTGTTCATGTCCTCCAGGAGGGTGATGGAGTTCGTGTTGATGGGGTCATCAATGTGTAAATTGAGGATGCCACGTAGGATGACGCGGTGGGAGTCGATGGCCAGGGCGACAATGAGGTTGAAGATGGCATCGCAAAAAGCTAGTCGGGGTCCTGTGGGCGAGGGTTCCTCTTATTGTGGGCTTGGCGTCGATCTATAAGAAGAAGTTGTTCCATGAGAGGCTGTGTGTCGCTAGTGGCAGTGCATTGGATAGTTTCTCTGAAGATGATGATGATCCCTCTGCCGTGTTTGTTGATGCTGTCTAGGTGTAGCATCTTGTTGCCATTTGGAATGGCAGTAACTATATCAATGCTCGAGGAGGGGTTGAGGCATGTTTTAGTGAAGAAGGCCACGTCCGGAGAAAGGGTGGTGATGGTATACCAGATTTCTGTGGCGTGTTTGCAAATGGAGAGGGCGTTGAGCAGGATTCATTGCAGCGGTTTCAGGTTGTTCGTAGTCTTCTGATCACAATGGTGAAAGTTCCAGAGTAGGCAGGAAGTCATGTGCAGCAGGCAAAACAGTGGCAACAGGTAAAGGGTCGTTTGGTTATTAGTGGGGAGGACGTGAAGCAGCTGTTGATGCAGCTCCTAGGGTCCAGGGCCAGGAGCTCCTTGGAGGTGTAGCGGTAGATTTATTTATTTTATTTTCAAAGTTTTATATAGCGCGAACAAGATCTTCACAGATATCAGAGCGCTTTACATAGAGGGGTACATGAGGGAACATAGTCAAACAATGAATCACTAGATCATACAGTACAAATAGGTGGCTACAAAGCCCATCACGAGAGTAATAAGACAGCTCATACAAATAAGTAAATGGGTCAAGCATGTAGTACAGATCGGTGCAGGGTGTTAACAGAGTTCGAGATAGTAGATCAAGTGTATTTAGCCATGAGGATAGCTTTTACTTCCTTTTTAAATAGTGTAGTGGAGGAGATAAGCCTGGTTTCGGGAGGGAGTGAGTTCCAAATCCTAGGCGCCAATCCTGAGATGGAGCGCTTGTATGTTTTTTCCTTCCTGAATCTTCGAGGTTTCAGCAGAAGATTCTTTGTGCCTCTCGTGTTTCTAATACCCCCAGAGATTGTCAGTTTCTGAGCGAGGTAGCCGGGTGAGTTTAGGTGTACCGCCTTGTGTGTCATGCAGGCGATTTTCAGATGTATTCTGGCTTCAAAAGGCAGCCAGTTCAGGGATTTCAAGTCGGGGGTAATATGGGAGTGCTTTTTTGACCCAGTGATGAGTCTCGCTGCAGCATTCAGAGAAGCTCTTAGTGGTGCGGTAGTAGTTAGGGGGAGTCCGCAGAGGGCGGTGCTGCCGTATTCAATACGTGGGATGACTAGCGCTTGTACTGCTGTTTGGAAGTCCTTGGCTGGGAGGTAGGGTTTAAGTTTCCTCAGAGTATTGATCTGGAAGTTCGCTCCCTTTGTTGCCTTGCTGATATGTTGCTGCATGTTGAGGTTGGTGTCAAGTGTTATGCCTAAGGATTTTGCTGAATCCACTATGGTCGGTTGGACATTGAGTGCTGTTAGGTGCTTAAGCCATGTTTGTGTGGTAGATATTTTCGTGGGAGGTGAGATCAGAAGGAACTCAGTCTTCATAGCGTTGAGTTTGAGGTGGTTATCAGCCAGCCAAGATTGGGTGCTTCTGATCGTTGAGTTCAGACGCAAGATGTCTTTGGGGGATTGTAGCTTGAGATATAGCTGAGTGTCATCGGCGTACATGTGAAAGTTTACGTTGGATGCATGTAGCAAGGAGGTGAGAGGTTCCATGACTAGGTTGAACAAAGTTGGGGATAGAGAGGATCCTTGGGGGACGCCTAGCGTTACAGGTATTGGCGAGGACATCAGGTTGTTGCTCTTGAATTTCTGCGACCTGTTGTGAAGAAAGGAAGTGAACCACTTGAGAACAGTTCCAGATAAACCCATTCTTGTGTTTAGTAGTTCTAGTAGATTCTCATGTTTAACAGTGTCGAATGCTGAAGAGAGATCTAGAAGGATGAGGAGGCAGGTGTCGTTTTGGTCTAGCATTTGAAGTGCGTCGTCAATTATGTGAGTCATGGCAGTTTCTGTGCTGTGTCCTGCTCGGAAGCCTGACTGGTGGGTGTTGAGGAGATCAAATTGCTCAATGTGTTTAGTCAATTGTAGTTGTGCGCATTTTTCCAACAGTTTGGCGAGAGTAGGAATATTGGTGATGGGACGGTAATTGTTGAGATCAGAGGGGTCGGCTGTAGGTTTTTTTTAGTAGAGGTGTGACCTGACCAACTTTGAGGGAGTCAGGTATGCTTCCTTGTTGGAGAGAGCTGTTGATAATTTTAGTCCAGAGAGGGAGAAGCAAAGGGGTAAAGTCTTTTACTGCGGAGGCAGGGAGGGGGTCCGTGAGGTGATTGGAAGGTTTCAGGGTGCTGAGCAGTTTGCCAATTTCTTCTTCCGAGTATGTGCCGAAGGTTGACCATGTAGCATTGTTTTTTGGTTCAGTGGGTGCTAGGCATTGGGGTTTGGAGTAGAGGCTTGCGTCCATGAGGAGATCGCTTTTTATTTTGTCAGTTTTTTGGATAAAGAAAGCAGCGAAGTCTTCACAGGAGGGTGCCTCATGCCCAGTGTTGAGCGGTTGGGGTTGTTCCTTGAATTGTGTTCTGATTAGCTCAAACAGTTTTCTTGGGCGGTTTTTTGCTTGGTCGAGTTGGAGGCTGAAGAAGTCTGATTTTGAGCATTTTATTTTCCTGAAGTAGGCGTTTCTCTTTTTCTTCAGCTCTTTTAGGTGCATTGCAGAGGGAGCTGATCTCCAGGTACGCTCTGCCATTCGCATGTCTCGTCTATCCTCATTGAGACTCCCGTCGTACCATGGTTTGGAGATTTTAGTAGAGACTCTTTTCAGCTCCATAGGAGCAGCCTCATTGATTATAGAGGTCATAGCGTTGAGGTAGTGGTCAGTCAGAGTTTGTACGTCTGTAGCGCCTGTCGGTGGCAGTAGGAGGTTGCAACTGTTGGGGGGAGAAGAGCCTGGGTTGAGCTTTTTCAAGTCTCTTTTCCAGACTTTGGGCTTGGAGAGTTGAGCCGGGTTAACTTTGACTTTTTCATTGATAAAAAATGTGACAATATGATGATCTGACCAGTCACAGGGTTGGATGGACTCGAGTTGGATAGAGTCCTCTTTGGAGATGATCAGGTCGAGGGTAGAACCTTTCTCGTGGGTCGGGCTGTTGCATATTTGGGTGAGGTTAAGGGCATCGAGGACATTTTTTAGACTATTTACCACTGCGTCGTTGCGATCGTTCCAGTGGAGGTTGAAGTCACCAAGGTATATTTGGGTGAGTTGCCGTCTGGAATTAGTTGAGATCAACTCCATTATTTCTTGGGAAAAGGTTAAGTTGTACCTGGGTGGGTGGTAAATGCTGTGAAGCGAGCATATCGGCTTGCCCTCACTAATAATGTCAAGGCATATGTATTCCCAGGATGTTGGGGATGTTAGGGAGGTGGAATTGACTTTCTGAACAGAGAGGTTGTTCCTGTAGATGCATGCGATTCCACCACCTATTTTGCCTGTTCTGTCGAGCCTGATAATGTGGTAGTCGGGAGGAACCAAGATGTCCATTATAGGTGTCGAAGATTCAGTTAGCCAGGTTTCAGTCAAGATGATTAGGTCAAGGTCCCGCGATAAGAGGAGGTCAGCAATGGCGGCGGAATGTTTCTTGGCTGATCTGCAGTTGAGAAGAGTGCATTTGAGACGGGGTGTGTTGGGGGTGGTAGATGGTTCTAGAGAGAGAGGGATTTTTCTCAGGTTATTGGGGATGGAGAATCTGCTGTTTAGTGTGGGCGGTCTAAGGGGATTTGAGTGTATCGAGGGAATGTTGAGGTGTGGGTTGGTTGTGTTATTTTGGGGGGTTGGGTCATAGGAGCGGAGAAGGGTGAGTGTGTCGAGGTCAGAAGAAGAGTTGTGGGTGCGACGAGGGCGGTTGTTGCGATTACGACCTGGGATTGAGGTCAGATTGGGGGATAGCTGAGTGAGAGAGTTAGTCGGAAGGGTGGGGGATAAGTTGGGCGGGGAGGTGTAGTTGTGTGAGACGTTGCGGGGGTGATGCGGGGGCCGAGGGCAGTTGCTGCGCCTATGAGCCCGGTGTGGGGCGTGTTGAGTGCGGGAGTCAGCCGGCGGAGTAGGGGACAATTTGGGAGGGAATGTTGAGGTGGGTGAGAGGTGTATAGGGTGTGTAGAGAGTAGTTCTTTGATGATGTGTATGTCTTCTTTGATCTGAGTGAGGGTGGCCATGATGTATTCCATCGTGGGGGAGGTGGTGGGGGTGGATGTAGCAGTCAGGAGTGATTGGCTGACAAGGGAATTCGTGTGCAGGTGGGAGAGAGGGCTGGTGTTCGAGCAGGTCTGCGTTGTGTTGGTGTGCCGGCTGGAGTTGGGGGGGCGAGATGTTTTGGGCGGGAGGGGTGTGGATGAGGTAGGGAGGACGTTGGTGGTATGAGTGAGGGCATTGGTGGTAGGCGGGGGGGTCAGGGTGTAGTCTGTGAGACTGATAGCCGTGGTGGGGGTGTAGGGAGGATAGTGGGGGCTGAGAGTAGGAGGGGAAGCGGCATTGGAGATGGTCCTGTTGAGGGGAGGGGGAGTTAAATTATGGGCGGAGGTATGTTCTGCGTAGTTGGTTAGAGGGTAATGGGGACTGAGAATGGGGGGGATAAAGGGGGGGATTTGTCGGGGTGCGTGTTCTGGTGCTGGACAAATTTTGGTGTGTTAAGGGTGGGAGCTGTGCTGTTAGCCGCGAGCGGGGTGTTAATGCTCGCTGTAGGTGTGATAGGAGTGTTGAAGGTATGTGTGGAGGTCCGCGAGTTGGTAGAAGGGGCGGTGTTGTGAGTGGTGTATGGGGGGGAGCGATCTGTGTCTGTGCTTGAGAGCTGAATTGGGATAGTGGGGTTGTGGGTGGGGGATGGGAGGTCAGGGGTGGTAGGTGTGCCCCTGATTGAGGAGTGTGTGGCTGTGAGGTCATGGTTGGTGGGACTGGAGGAGATATGAGTGTTGGTCCGTGGATTGGAGAGGTGTTCTTTGAAAGTGGGGAACAAGTTGTCTAGCCGTTCCAGGTTCCTGTCAGTAGCTTGTGCTAGGACAATCCCGTTATTGTAGATAGTGATGGTGGCTCTGCCTGGAAAGACTAGGGATGGTGTGATGGAGAGAGTTAGGCTATGAGGGGATTTTCTGGTGGAGGAGACGGTGAGTAGGATGAGGAACGCTTTTCTCCATTGAGCTCTGCGTGTGGTGTGGAAGATGATATCAGTGTTCAGGGATCCATTGACCGGTGAGAAGTAGGTGTCAACAAAGGGAGTTTCAGGGTGTGACCTAAGGAGGTTGTGTTTAAAGCGTTTGGCGGCTTTTTTGGTGAGTGATGGTGGGTAGTTGATTTTGTATGTGTGTTTGCCGATAGGATCCATGTTGCGGTGATGGATTAGGTGGGTGTGGGGGGAGTGCGCTAATGCCCTATAGTGGTACACATGTGCAGAGAAACAAATGCATACAGTAGGTTACACAGTAGTAAGTTATAAAATACGAAAGTGGCACTAGTGATCAACCAGCCTCACTAGGATATAAGAGTGTGCAATAGAGCAAATACATACGGTAAATTACAAAGTACACGGTGTAAGTGTAGGTATAATACTGATAGTATATAAGGGCAGGATATAAATGCAAGCAGCAGTTTACACGAGTCAAAAATCACAAATCAATGTGTCATTAATTAGCAACCAAAGTACAAGGTGTGAGTGTAGGTATAATACTGATAGTATATAAGGGCAGGATACAAATGCAAACAGCAATATACATGAGTCAAAAATCACAAATCAGAGTGACATTAATTAGCAACCAATAAATATGAGGTAGCAATCTGTGCATATTGTATGTGAGGTAGCAGTCGGTGCGTAACAGGTGAGAAGAGTAGGAATGGGTGCATGTAGAGGAAATGTGCAGAATAGTGCAGAATACCGGAGAAAGTATAATACTGATGAGAGCAAGATACAAATGCAAACCACAATTTCCATGAGTCAAAAATCAAAAATCAAAAACCCAGCGGTCCTAGCTCTGGGCACGGTCCAGGTGCAGACAGGCTTGCCTTTGGCACATATGCGGCATGCCAGTGGCACGCCCGCTGCATGCATCCCCGGCGTGGCCATGCTGCGGTCTCCATTAAGAAGGTCCTGTTTGGAGGGTGGGGCGCAGGGTGGCGAGAACAGGGAAACAGTGGGAGGAGTGAAACAGCTGGAAGAGGGCCACAACAAGCAGAAGTGGCAGAAAAAAGACCAAAAAAATGAGGCAGAAACAAGCAGAAAAAGAGAAAAAAGAAGCAGAAAGAGGCACGAACAGAGCTAAAAACAAGCAGAAAAGGGCAGGAGATGGAGGCAGAAACAAGCAGAAGTGGCACGGACAGATGTAGAAACGTGCAGAAAGGGGCAAGAAATTGGGGCAGAGACACACAGAAAGAAACACGCACAGAGGCAGAAACAAGCAGACAAAAGCAAGATATGTAGGCAGAAACACGCAGAAAAACAAAAGACACAGGCAGAACGAGACAAAGACGAAGCAGAGTAGGCACCAACAAGGCAGCAGAGGGTGGCAGACTGCAGGAAGCTAAACAAGTGGCTGTCATAGAGGGAGATGGCACGAAGACCACAGCAGTATGCCAAGTTTATCCCTCCCCCAACGTATAGTGTATTAACAATTCCTGGTAGATTAAGTGTGGAAGGGTATGAAAATTGATATCAGAACATTAGCAGCGCTGGTATGGTTAAGAAGCATGATCAAATGTCACCCTATTCACAACTTGTGGTGTGATCACTGAACTTTTCATAAGCCTTGTAGAAAAATAAGACATGTCTTCCTGATGCAGTACAAGGGGAGAGATGTCCTCACCTGTTACCTGAGTCCCTGCTGGACTGAGATGTTATATTGACTAGTGTGCATAGCCTTGTGAGTTTGCTGTGGTACGCACACCCAGCTGTTTGCAGCCCGAATACCTCAATCCTGAAAGTCCCATCCTGGTAGTTGCTCAGTACTTGAGGTAGATTAGCCTGAAAACTACATGAGTTATTTAAGCCCAGGCCTGGAAGGACTTTTAACCTGGTGCACAGTCCCAGGTGATCCCAGAGGCCTTACCCAAGTG
This sequence comes from Lissotriton helveticus, assembly GCF_964261635.1. NCBI lineage: Eukaryota > Metazoa > Chordata > Amphibia > Caudata > Salamandridae > Lissotriton > Lissotriton helveticus. Next base: position 1,139,911,352 of record NC_136072.1, on the reverse strand, counting down.
GACTGAGTTTTTAGAATTAGTCATGAGAATCTTCAGAAATCATCTCCTACCCAAAAGTTTATTTCTCAAGATAAACAACACTTGGAGTTTGATTTAGGGGTAGGCGGACAGACTGCTGACTGACAAATTTAGCAATGTCCGCTGGCCCAGTTGTTATCTCTGTACATTGAAAGGAACCACCATCATGGTTCAAGATACAAAAAGTTTAGTGAACAGTCGCTATCAGTTTTGATGTCCATTCACCAAACTTTTTGAACGTTTTTGTTTTCATAAGTAAACTCACTAAGTGGGAGATTGTTTCAGAAAAGCAAAACAAGTAATGACCATTATGCCCATGGTGCAGGGGTCATTATGTACTTTCTGCTCCTTACAGACAGTAAAAAAAGAACATTACACCTTTCATCCTAAATAGGCCTGCAGAGGTAATGCTGTTCCTTTGACGGCCACTGTTGGGCCATCATAGGAGATTTTCCATTAATGCAGCCTCTGTCGAAAGAAAGCTTCTAATTGAGGGTGGGCAGAATTGGCAGGGTTTCATTCTGCCAAATTACATTAAAATTCGGCAAGAATCTGTGGAATTTCGCTGCAGGGCGAAAAGGGCCTTTGGTGCGATTTTCATAGCACTAAATGCACCCTTGCATTCAAAAATGGAGTTAAGGGCTCATTTTGTGCTATGAAAATAGTGCAGCGAAGTATGCTGAGTGGTATGCAGTGGTTTCTAAATGTGTTGCAACACTTCCAGTATACCTTCCGAAATTGGGGTGAAGGTACTCGCAAATGAGTGGAAAACGCTTATTTTTTGCGCCAAAAGCTTGGTCTCTGCTTCAAAATCAGCAAGAACGACACCATGTGATGTGCCAGAGAGCCCTGCTATTTTGCTGCCCCAGAGTAAATTTTTCTATTTGAGCGGTAGCTTTTTCACCATGAACAGTCGTGACCACCAGCAACCGCCTGTGCTGGGAAAATCTCGCCGGGTGCCTTCCTAATGCTCAAACGTCAACCATGGGAACGCCAATTCTACCTCGTGCTCGCCAACTTACCGTTGGCAAACTGCGTGTGAGAAAAAACACTGCTATGCGTTGGATGTAGGAATTTGGCCGGAACTCCAAGTTACATGAGTAACGCGGAGTGGTCAATGCTCCGCCAAATTCACCGGCGGAGCAGATGTTATCTCCCGCTGCTACTTCTTTCCTGCATTTTTTGGAAGAAATGACTATCCTCTTCACCGTTAAATGTACTGGCACCTCATTTTTCCTTTTAACTCTAGGTGTGAAAGTGAATGCTGTTAGTCTAAAATGTCTCATGGGATATTTGTAGGATCCTTTAATGTCAAGAACCTGAAAAATATAGCCACTATTTCAGGAAACTGAGACTTTATACCTCCTAGTCTCTGATTTCAGTCCATTTAAATCTCTTTTTCAACCTATATTTACTTTTGTGACTTTGATGTAAGAGATTTCAGTAATCGCTCGTTCAATCAAGGATTCCAAAATCCCTAAGGTCTTGAGCGAATGTGGTCAGGAACACCTTTGCTCTGGTGCCAAATCTTTTAAAATGTCCATCTTAAAATAAGATATAGCACCAACAATCTTGTTCTTCCATTCTTGGGCACATTTGGAAATGGAAACAGTATTCCATGTCAAGCATAGCAGAGTCGAACCATCAGATGCCTCAACAGTGTGAGAAACTGGCCTTGTGTGTGCCCACGGCCAGCATGATGATCAACTACTAATGTTTCTGTTGGCCAACTTTTGCCCCCTTACTTTCACTGCCACTACAATAAAGAACACCTACAATAAGTTACCATTATTCATGAGTGCGTCATTCATCCATCTGGGTGGGCATACACTGGCTCACCAATGGGACCCCAGGTCTGCACGAAAGTCTGTCCGCCTTGCGTGTCTATACACAGTTACTAATCGACAACTGACCACTGCCTTACCCTTTGACATTGATAGTCCATTAGAATAAGCCAAAAACTGAACAATGGTATTTGTTAAGCGCACGTTCGCCAAAGGGTATCTTGGAGATGAGTAACAGACATTTATTGTAACTCAACTGTGCTCATTTTATCGACCTCAGAAATATGACAGGCTGGGTGAACCCACCATGAATCAAACTTTTGACCATGAGGTTAAACACAGGCCCCTACAGTGGATGCATTAGTCCACTAAGCCACCAGACCCAGTTGTTAATACTAATTACTAATACTAGATGGTAAGCTTCAATTTGGTGACCTTAGTGCACTGTAAGAAGGGCCAGCCTTGCCCCAGGTCTGCTGTAGACTTTTCAAGATACCTATAAAATATTCTTCACACTGGGATCATTACTGGGCAAAGTTCTGTGGTGCATTTAGTAATTGTAAGCACAATCCTTCCAACTTAAACAGTGGTCACCCGAATTTGAACAAATGCCAATCTTCCATCGCCACCTTCCAATCCGACGCAAGATGATGGTTGGATGTCAACATATCAGCTACAGAAACATTGTTTTTTTTTAAAACTCTTTATTCGTGACTGTGTCAGTTATTACAAGATACAGTTATTCAGTGCACATTCCATCAGTCTTTTCCGTTTTCTTCAACTTAACTTTGGCATATCAGTTCACGTATCTAGCTTTTCGTCACATCTTATAGTCCTCAGATATCATTCCATTAGAGCATTAATCATTTGCATTCAAATTACAGTATCGCCGGTAGGTAAACTGTCCCCCAACTTCTTCCCTCCCCCTCCCAGTCTCCAGGCTATTTCTGTGTACTTAATCTGTAAGTTGGATAAAACAGCTTTAGGTTTTTCTAGAGAGTGATTCAATCGCGAGGCGTGGTTAACCGGTGCTTCCAGTCTAGGTATCCGTGCGTGCTGGTGGTCCACAGAACTCATGTACGGTCAGATGGTATTCCCTTGTGGTAGTTCTGGATCTATATCTTCCAACTCTATTAACATTCGTTCCCAGTCCTGCGCAATAGGGTATTTACGTAGACCCTTCTCTTCCTCCCTACGCAGCGCCGCAGCTTCCGCTTTGCCCCATTTCAACATGTCAGAGCACCACACTTCTACATTTGGGGGTCTAGGCGACTTCCATCTCATAGTGAGAGCTCGAAGTGCCAACAAGAGGGCTAAATCTATAAATTTCAGTTGTGCCTTACAGGTCTTGGATCTCTTCCTGTTACCTATCGGGCAGGGTAGTGCTCCCTCAGGGATCTGCAGGGCTGTTACAGTGTATAGTGCGTGTCTGATCGCCAACCAGTAGCTGCGTAGTCTCGGGCATGTCCATAACATGTGAAGGATATTTGCGTCATCCTCCTGACATCTAGGGCAGTTGTGGGGGGTGGCAGGAAACATCCTGTGGAGCCTCTGGGGCGTGAGATATGCCCTTTGCAAAATCATGGCCTGTATAAATTTGAATTTCACGTTCCTGGACACCCTCCTATGGTGACCTAGGATGACCCTCCAGTCCCCGTCTGTTATGGCCTCCCCCGTGTCTGTAGCCCAAGCCTCCCTGAGTGTGGTGAGGGGCAAAGCTGCATGTTCCCTAATGCCTACATAGAGCCACTTCACTAGATGTCTGCCCGTCCCCATATAGTGGAGGAGATGAACCAAATTCGTGTTGGTCTGGCTTGGTGCGTTGTGGAGCCCAGGTGTGTCTTATATAGCGGGTCACCGAGGCGTGCAGGAAGTACATTCGCTGCGGAGCACCGGTGGATTGTGCGAAGGAGGCATCGTCTAGTAGGGCGGTGTCCCCAAACAAGTCTCCCACTCTGTCCACCCAGGCAGCCGTCCAGGGTTGTAATCTGCATCGTGTCAGGTTCCCCTGTGGAGTTGGGAGTCCAAGTAGGGGGATGTTGTCTGCGTAAGGAGTGGTTCCTGCTGTGTACGTCAGTGCTTTCCGCCAACATCTCAGAGCTACGTGTAGAAGGGGGTGGCAGTCTCTGGGGATCTTGGCAGCGGGCAGTAAAAGGGAGTGAAGATCTCCGCGTGCCAGTGCGTCCGCTGTGAAAGCAATCTCGTAGAGGTTTCTACCCGCCACCCAGCGTGTCAGCCATTGGAGTTGGCTAGCGTAATAGTAGCTTCGTAGGTCTGGTATCCCTAGGCCACCCTGTCTAGTGTTTAGCTGTAATTTCTTGAGGCTTATTCGCTGTCTCCCCGACCCCCAGATGAGATGGATTAGTAACGTGTTTAGTGCGGTAAATATTCGTTGTGGAAGTAGGACTGGCAAGTTTACAAAGTAGTACAGTATCCGGGGCAGGAGGACCATCTTTGAGATCGCCACCCGGCCCATTACCGATAGGGGCAGGGACGTCCAAAAGTTCACGCTATTCCGAAAACCGTTGATTGCTCTCCGTACATTACCCTCAATCTGATCCTCCGGACTCCGGTATACGTTAATACCAAGGTATTTAAATGTAGTCGGTGCTACCTGGATCTCATAGATACCAAACTGTATATGGGTAGGCCGCAGTCCATCCCGGAAAAAGAAACCCAGTGATTTTCCTGGGTTTATGACCAGGCCAGAGATTTTTTCAAATCGTGCAAAGATGGTCGCCTGGTGTGTATGGTCATCCTGCAGACTTCGGAGAAACACCATTATATCGTCGGCATATATGGAGATCAGATTATGGGTGTCTCCAACTAGTATGCCCGCCTCCGCTACCCTAGTTCGGAGTGCAATCGCTAGGGGTTCTAGCGTGAGTACGAACAGTAATGGCGACAGCGGGCACCCCTGTCTGGTGCCCCTATGGACGTCATAGCTGTCCGAGGGGTGCCTGCTCGTGCGTGCTCTAGCCGTTGGATTCGTGTATAACAGATGAATCCATTTTATCAGGGCGTCTGGGAAGCCGAAGCGTCCTAGGGCTTCAAACATGAAGTCCCATGTCAGGGAATCGAATGCTTGTCGGAGATCCAGAGCTATGCAGCCAGCGTGCGGCAATTCCTGTGGGGTGGTCGTCTGGAGGGCGTGGAGTCGTCTCGTATTCTGTGAAGTACTACTCTCTGGGAGGAAGCCACATTGGTCAGTGTGGATCAGGCCAGGGAGATGGGCTTGTATTCGCAAAGCTATAGCTTTGCTAAGGATGATTTTATACTCCGAAGAGAGCATGGAGAGGGGTCTATAATTGCTCACGTCAAGGGCATCTCTGCCCGGCTTCGGAATGGAAATTACTAAGGCCTGCATGGTCGTGACCGGTAGATGGCCAACCTCGTAAGCAGTTTTGTAAATCTTTTCCAAGACAGGTGCCAATGTTTCGGAGTAAGTTTGGTAAAACTCTCAAGGCAGTCCGTCCATACCCGGAGTCTTGCCCCGGTTCAGTGTGTGAATGGCTATTTTAATTTCTTGTTGCGTTATGGGTTTGGCTAGGACCGTCTGGATCTCCTGGGTCAGGGTTGGAATCGTCAATTCGTCTAGGAAGTCTATCATGGCATCCCTAGTATCTGCAGGGGGAGGGGCATAGAGTCTCTCTAGGTGGGTCCTGAACACAGTGTTGATTTCTAGTTGCGTGTTTACCTGCCTGCCTGTGTCATCCCGGATGCTCGTAATTACTGGGGTCTCAGGGGTATTTCGGATGAGTCGAGCTAGCAGTGCCCCGGACCTATCCGCCTCCGCCTGTTGTCATCTCAAATAGTCCCTATAGTCCATAACCCTTAAGGTTTCCAAAGTTCTGCATGTTCAATGTTACATAATTGTAAGTCACCTTTGCACCCTGGGTCCGTCCCCACCTCAGTCTCAAGCTCCCTCAGACGGCTTTCCACTTCACAGAGTTTGTTTTGAATTTCTTGTCTGGCTCCTACCAACCGACCAATCGCGGCACCCCTTATCACAACCTTCATTGTATCCCACACTACCAAGTTCGAGGACGTAGAGTCCCAGTTTTCCCTGAAGTAGTTGGTTAACGTGTCGGCAAGGTGTGCGCGGAACGGGCCGTCCTCAAGTAGTGAGGGGTTGAGCCTCCAGGTGGGAACTGGTGAGGGTATTTTACCCCAGTGTATGTCAAGCGTTAGCGGCCTATGGTCCGAAAATGTTTTGGCAAGGTAGGCTGAGGACGCACACATTGCCGTCAAGGAGGTGGTGCAAACGAATCTGTCTAGGCGGGTATGCAGGTTATGTATTGGGGAGTAGTATGAGTATTCTTTGTGTGTTGGGTGGAGTGTGCTCCACACATCCGTCATTCCCCATCCCTGAAGCCATGTGCCAAATGAGTCAGACAGTTTATGTTCCCCAGTCGCCTGAAGGGGAGGGTGTGATCTGTCTAGGTCTACATCTAGTATCATGTTCCAGTCTCTCCCCAAAACCCACGGGATGTCCACCCAATCTGCCAAGGCCCGGCCAACAGTTGTAAGGAATCTGTCCTGGTCGAAGTTCGGGGCATAGATACTACCCAAGACCACCATTGTACCGTCTAGTGTGCCCTTCACCAGTATGTAGTGCCCTTGTTCGTCCACCTTCCTTTCCAGTTCCACGAAGGGGGTACCATAGCGCACCCATATCGTGGCCCCTCTGGAGAAGGCAGAGTACGTTGTGGAAAAAACGGTTCCCCTCCATTTCTTCCGCAATGAGTGTGTCTCGGACTGTGTTAGGTGAGATTCCTGTAGGAATGCTGTGTGCGCTCGCTGGCGAATCAAGAAGGCGTGCACTCTATGCCGTTTCTGTATCGCCCCTAGTCCTCTCACATTCCACGTAACCAGCCTATACTTCCCTTTCTCTTCAGCCATATCCAAATACAGATGTCACAGGGGGTATCTTTATAAATTGCAGTGTGTACATTGTCAGTGCTAGCCTGGAGACGGTTCCCTCCCTTCCCCGAACATTAACTCTAGAGGCGCAGCCTCGGAACTCTGCTGTGCCGAACATGAAACTGTAAAAGGTAACCAAACAATCTGCGGTGCAAACGCTTTTGGGGGTTCGGCTAAGCTTGAGCCGTGTCCAATGCGTCATAATTGTTCATGCCGTCGGCTCAATGGCGCCGCCGGGAGAGTTATCATGTAACCGTCCATTACTGCTGCCCGCTTCCCGGGAGGGGGGGGGCACTTCCCCTGCTTACACAGTGTTACATTCCTGTGATGCACAAGTGTGTGGGGTGTGTGAGGTCCTCATTACAGAGCCAGTATAGAGAGCACAGCTAGGTTACCTCAGGTTTCATCAATCAATAAATATACCCAATCATGCACCCCGCCCGTAGGACCCCCTCCCTTCCCATGATCTGGCTGTGCATTCAGTTTACAATAAAGAGAAAGGATGCTAGTTTGACCTGATGTTTCAAGTCTCATCCGTATTAAACGTTATTCCTGGGCATTGTCCAAAAGCTCATCTGCTGCTCTGGGCGTTACAGTCGGGAACAGTACCATACTGTTTTCCGAGTCCGAGTGTACAGTGCTGTCTTCAGTGTCCGTATTTATCGTTCCACGTTCCTCCCTGAAGGAGCCCACCATTGCGATAGCTTCGTCTTGTCCTTGTTTCTGTTGGTGAGCAGTAGGTTTACGCCATTTCGATTCTACACCACGTGCATCTGATCTGTCCTCCGCGTGGTCTGATCCATCCTTAGGTCTGCTGGCCGATGAGCCTTGGGTTGGGCTCGGGTCCTCCTCAATGTCCATCACTTCTAGCCACTTTTCCGCATCCGTGGGGCTCTCGAAGAAGTGAGTTTTGTTGCCGTGGATCACCTTGAGGCGTGCGGGAAACAACAGGGCGTAGCGGAGTTTGGCTCTCTGGAGTCGCTTTTTAATCTCGTAGTAGGAGAACCTCTGCTTCTGCACCAGGGTAGTGTAATCTGGGTAGAGTGAAATACGTTTCTTTTCGTACTCTATTACGGATTTCATCCGGGCCTGTTTAAGCAGCATGTCCCTATCCCAATAATTGAGAATCTTCACAATCAGGGGCCGTGGTGGCCGTCCCGGTCTCGGTTGGCCCGTGGGGATCCTGTGCGCTCTCTCCACACAGAAGAACGGTGATAGTCCGTCCGCAGCTACGTTATCTCGGAACCACTGCTCCATGAATTCCGTCGCGTGGGGCCCCTCACTGCGTTCCGGCAGTCCAATGACCCGGATGTTGTTGCGACGATTGCGGCCTTCTGCATCCTCCACGCGTTCCATAAGAGTCTTTACCTGATGTTGGATTTGTTGGATGGAGTCGGTGTGTTCCGCCACCGTCGGGGTGAGATCCGCCAGTGTCAGCCCTTGGTCTTTGACTTTGTCCGCCAGTTTATCGTGATCGGCTTTAAGCAGTGAGAGATTAGTGGTAAGGGTGCCCATTTGCATCTCCACCGCGGCCCTAGAGTCTCTGATTTCCTTGAGTATCAGATCCAGCTTGTCTCCCTGGTGGTCCTCTGAGAGGGTAGAGTTCAGCGTTAGAGGTGTGGATCCTCCCAGGCTCGCCTCAGTAGTAGGCCCCGCAGAAGTTCCCTCCTTGCCATCCGCAGCCTTTGTACTTTTTCGCACCATGGTTTTCGTCGCGGGGCAGGTGTCCACCACCTCCCGAGCCCTCTCCACTCGGGCCTCCGTCACCGCCCCGCGGTCTCTCCAGTCTTCAGTAGATAGCCAGCCGTGCGAGGGTCCCAGGTAGGGCACTATTGCATATGAAGGCGCAGGCCGCACTCACCTCTGTCCACCTCAGTGGGGTGGCAGGGACCAATTCACAGGTTGAACAATCAGCTTTCGCCGCTTTCTTAATGTCAGGGTGGGCGATTTTACACTCTCCGCCCAAGACAGTAATGGTGGCCTTCTTCGCGCCTCCAGTTGTCTATTGGGCCCGTTCCCGCGTCTCCACTATGTTTGGTGCCGACCGGCCGCAATCTCGTCTCTCCAGCGCCGCGCGGTTTTAGGCTGCCAGTTCCCCCTCGTCCGCCGCCCCTTCGTCGCACAGGGTAAGGGCAGTGGTTCTTCACCGTATCTCCAGCCGCGGCCCAGTCCGACTACCCTGGCATTGTCCCGTCGCCCTGGCCCTCCAGCAGCAGCAATATCAGCGGGGTGGGGGGCTGGGGGGAGGGGAACAGGGAGAAGTCAGCCAGGGTCAGCGCGTCGCCTTCCCTGGGGTCTCCGTACCCTCCCCACTCAGCGGCAATCTCACAGGTCCCCGGTCAAGGACGGCGGGGCTGTGCGGCTCTGGGGTCCCACACACAGAGCACCTCACCGTGTACCAGCACTTCTCTTCGGGTGGTCGTTTCCAGACCCCCGGAATCATGCAGCAAGGGGGTGTCGGGGGGTGAGGGGGGTGTACGATAGTCCCTGTTCTCGCCCCCTCGGCCCCGTTAGTAATCGGGCCGTTCACCAGATGTCCGCACCAAGGCAGTCCCCCGGCACCGCGGCAGGCGGCGTTCCGGTGATCCGGGCTCAGCCCGCACTCGAGGCCCCGGCTCGCGGCGCGGGTCCAGGCCGTAGACTTCTCCCGTCGGTCCACTGGCCAATCGTGTCACCTGGAGCCTCCAAACTTTCATCGAGGCGAGCAGGGCACCACAGGGGCAGGATCCAGTCATCGGTGGCGCAGCTCAGCCCCCCGACCCGGCTTTCAGGATGAGTTTACTCCCGACGGCACCGGAGCTCTAACAGTCTCCGTCCGCCATGTTGGGCTGCTAGCCACGCCCCCCTACAGAAACATTGTTCTACGAGAGAATCGTGGCCAGGGTATCCATGACCAACATTTTGAGACGGTAAGTGTATGTAGGTAAGTATAGATTTACTGTTGTTATCTCTACATCTACGTATCTTGCTGATATATGTATATCATGAAAGTATATATATGTGGAGTTAAGCAGAGTAATCCTGCAGTTATATTTACTTACCTTCACAATGTTTACGTCTTCAATATGTTGTCCTTGATGTTCTGGTAGCATGGTATTCTGCAGTCAATATTAACCCGTTTACCGCGGCGGCAATTCCGCTGCACTGCGGGCGTTCCATTGAGTGGGCAGGGCTGCATCGGCCAACGGACGTGCGCAGCACTACCGAGGTAGTGCTCGCGATGGCCGTTGGCCGATGGGCACACTTAACGGGTTGAGGTGAAATAAGCCATGTGACACAACAGCGCATCAAATACTGTTTTGGTGAGTGCTGCCGCTCTCCAAGACGCCCCAATATACTGAGCTGCCAGCCCCTACACACGCATACAATGCATAGTGGGGCATCTGTATGGCGCGTATGTACGTGCCTTTAACACTGTGGGATGACTCCTTGGTTATCATGTAGAAGCGGGCTGCTGGACAGAGGGGTCTCTTGCTCTCCATCCAAACAACATCCCCCTGGCTGTATCCCAAGGCCCGGGGGGGGGGGGGAGCGTTTCACAGCAGTAAGCTACTACAAGCGGGCAGCGGCAGCCTGTCCTGGCTCTTTAGACTATGGCAAGGAAGAGCTCAATGTTCCTAGGCCCATGCGTGAGTACCTCCTCCTGTCTGTTCTTTCTTTGGTTTCAAGATCATGTCATCTTGACATTGTCATGGTTTGAAAATAATACGAATGTTTGACGTTACAACACATACATTTACAACGCATGCACTTAAAACAGTTTTTACATCGCAACATCCACTACAACGCATTCCATTACATCGCATGACAGTACATCGCATTTTAAAAAACGACCTTTACAACGCATTCCATTACATTGCATACTGCCTTTACAACGCATACCATTACAACGCATACCATTACAACGCATACCATTACATTGCATTTAAGGTAAGTATTGGATAGTATAGGGGTAAAAATTACTATTCTAACTCCAGGGGGTGCAACAGTAGGGTAAGTGTTGGATAATGTAGTGGTTAAAAATGACTATTCTAACTCCAATGGTATGCGTTGTAATGGCATGTGTTGTAATGCCTGTGTTGTAGTGACATGCGATGTAGTGGCATGCATTGTAATGGTATGCGTTGTAATGCCTGCGTTGTAGTGTCATGCATTGTAAAGGACATTGCGATTCAATACCTGCGTTGTAAGTGTAGTGTTATGTAATGGTTGCGTTGTAATGGTTGTTTCCCAAATAATACAAATCCCAGAGGGCAAAAAACACACACAACATTAACAGTGGATGAACTAATTTGTGCATGCTTTCACTTAGAAGACAAAGTATAAATCTAGATGTCCCAGAATGCAAAGTGCTGTTGGCTAGAAGGCTGGACTCGCCAATGACGTCACGTTCCACTGGCTCCACTTGGCACCAAGGTGTGCTGAAGCGTGTCCGCTCTCCAGGGCTGCGCGTGAGCCTCGTCAAACATAAGATGTGGCTTGTCACGCTCTGTACACTGCTCCTGTTTACACGGCCCCGCACAGATCAATAATCTTGCTTCAATACCCTGAGCTCCCGCAGGACCCGGCAGGTCGGGAGGGAGATTGAGGCCCCGGCAGTGACCCCTCCCGGCTGTTAGCCCCGCTGCCGAGCGTGTTGACTCCGGCCTCGACCCCGGCGCGCCGCAGAATGAAATGTTTGTTCTGGAAAGAGCTCGGCGGGCCTCTGCCTTCTGCAGGCCGAGGAGGGCGGGCGGGAAGCCTGTCCTTCCCCGGGTGGAGGAAGTCCCCTGGATGGAGAGGGGGCGGTCTGTGTGGTCTGAATGCTCCAGGCGAAGCTTCGCGCAGTAGCAGACATCTGATATAGTTTAGTTTAGTAGCTTTTGATCTTAGACTTCGAGATTAACAGTTTAATTAATAGTGTGCAGAAGTAAATGTGTCAAAGCAGAAATATGGGGAAGTAAGTGTGTCAAAGTAATGTTATTAAGAAGTACACGCGTTGAAGCCATAATATAAGGAAGTAGTTGCATTGAATTAATGGCGCGTGGAAGTAATAGCCATATTTAATATAGGTATGGGAGAGAAAAAAGCCATTATGACGTACTATTTTAGGAAGTAAAGGTTAAGTCAAAGTAATGATATGGGGAGGTAAATGTGTTGAAGTAAAGTTTTGAGAAAGTATAGCATTTGAACGTAAAAGGAGGCAACAAATTAATAGTGTCGGAAAGTATAGATGATGGGTAAGAAAATGTGTCAAAGCTATGGTTTCCGCGTGCTTAATATATATATCTTGGCAAATGGCCGTCTGAGGAGGAGCTGCACTTGGGAGCTCTTGGTTTTGGGATCACCTTCGGGTGTAAATCCCTGTTAAACCATACAGCCCGCCCTACCCTCCGTCCACCTTCCTCGACCGGAACACTGTCACTGGCGACATAAGACCTCAAATGCAAAATTAAGATCGTTTCTTACCGCGGTCTCTTGTCCGATCACGGAGCGGATCAGCAGGCGGTGAGTTCGTGGTGGTCAGAGGATCGGGCGAAGGGAGTGCTGAGGAGCGGATCGGAGACCAGGCGACAGACCACTGACGCTTTTTCGAAACTGGTGTGATGTGCCGGGAGGCAGGTCCGGAGGAGGTTCATCGGTTTGTCGATGGGAGGAATTGCAGCATGAGAGTGCCTCGACGGGGGACCTGAAGCTGGGCTCGTCACTCGAATGGCTGTGTGAGAACAGGCATAGGAGCGGGGGAGCGGCGCAGGGAACCGCGAGTGCGCCATTGATACGGCGTGAATATTACAGGCTGTGATACCGGGAATCCGGCACCGGAGAAGAGCATAAACATAAAGGACGGACTAGCGATGGCGAGGTGAGAGAATAGAGCCACTATATAGGCTTTGGATCTCCCAGTCCGTATTCTAGCTGAACGGGGGGCAGGACATGAAAGGTCCCCATCTGATCACTCACGGCTGCAGGGGAATATGTCTATAAAAACAGAAGCGATGAAAGTGCCACGACTTGCCTGACCCTAAGATGGCGGCCAAATCGGACAGAAATTGAAGAACAAGCGAACTGGCAACTGGAGACTAGCACAGAGAGACAACAAAACAGAGAAAGGAATGTCTCAGTCCCCTATCGGAGGAGGAAAGGGAAGCTGAGTATTGAGGAAAATAGAGAAAGGACTATTGAAGCTTATAATTAAGGGATATAGAGAAAGGACTATAGAAATCAGTAGACATATTGAAATAACTAAAGTTATATAAGAATACCTAAGACACAGGTTATCTAGAGAATTAATTTAACGACCGTTAGTAGGAATCACCATCATCACTGAAAGAATAACTGAAGGATATAAGTACCAAAAGGAGGATAACTATCTCTACCTACACTGGAGCAATCAAGACCACTTAACTCGGAATTAAGATGGATGAAAGGCACCTAGCTGATGCCGGCTCCAATGCCTTGAACATAGAATACCCCTCCAAAATGTCCAAAAGTGCTGCAAAAAAATTCAAACACAATACCCTAAGAAAAAATCCAGACAAACTATTTTACGACCCTTATTTTAATATAACCAAAGGCATAATATTGAACGACCTGATATTCTACACTAAGAAATCGGCCCAATGGCGTAAGGCCATTACAAAAATACTCATCATAAAATCTACGAAAAACATCCCACATGGCACAAAAATATTGACCGCATCGTCATTAAGATGCAGAGCAGACATGCATAACCATCTACAAAACTGGAATAGTGCTAATACAAGCTGGGAACAACGAATTGAAGAAGTTTGAAAAGATATTTCAAATGGTTAAAGAATCCCTGGAGGGGTCAGGATACCCACAACACCTGTCTCCAGTAGGAGACACCCTGGACAATAATGCCTTTAATACGATCGAGGACGCCAATAGTTATGTAGGCCCCCACGAACAAACCAATAGCCACAGAGATACTATCGAATATGACTCGAGATTATCTGAGAATGAGGCTGAAGGGACAGAAGAAACCATTAATCATGCAATTGCTGAGCAAGACCAACACCGAAGGGAAGAACAATCGCCACCACCAAAAGATGAAACATCACGTCTAGAGCATCCACCGATCCAGATTGATTCACGCCATGTGAATCGGGAATCGAAGAAAACAGAAGAAACCAACACTCGGCCAAATACCTCAAGCACAATACCTGAGGTTGGTAGATTCGAGGCAACAAAAACATCACCGCTGGATTCACCACCAACGGATGAGACATCACGGCTAGAGTGTCCATTGACCCAGAGGGATGCACTTTATGTGAACCAGGAGCTGAAGGAAATAGAAGACACCATCACTATGCCACATACACCAAGCACAATAATGGAAGGTCGTAGACGCTCCCCAACAAAAACACCGCCACGGGCTTCACAGAAACTTGATACCTCTCTTGTCAATCTACATAATCTCGGAACTAACAATATATCAAGGGAGAGAAAGAAAAGAACTGTGGTTAGGAGTACTGATCTAAAACAGAGAAGAACTGAATGCATACCCCAGATATCCAGGACAAACATACCGAAGAAATCGGCTCGAAATCAGATAGATATTAAAAAACTTCAGAATCTGGTTAGCAACCTAGCACTAGAAACTAGTAACAACTCCCAAGCAATTAGAAGTATCCTCGAGATAACAGCCAACACCCACTCTAAGATCGCGAATATCCAGAATGTCTTACACTCCTCAAATATAATGTTTAATGGGAGGGCCCTGGCACTAGCTAACAGATTGAATCAACCACATAGGACAAAATCCTTGACACAAGAGGAAATACTTGGTTTACTCCAAACTTACGAACATTCCGACCCTGGGAATGAGGAGATAATCAAAACAGTAGCAATCGATTCCAACACAACATCCAGAAAGAACAACAGAAAACCCAACCTCCTCAATCTACAACAAGTCCAGTTAACAACAACTGAATCTACTGATAAGGACCTCAATAACTCAGAGAAACCCCTATCATGCCTTCTACTCAATTGTCGATCAGCAACTAATCATGCATCAGATATAGCAGCCCTCATCATCAATAAGGAAATTGATCTGGCAATCCTAACCGAAACTTGGTTAACTGAATCATCTGCCCCAATCATGGATATGTTAGTACCACCTCAATATAATATTGTGAGAAGAGACAGACCTATAAAAACAGGAGGAGGTATAGCCTGCATTCACCGATCGGAGATTGAGATCAAAGAAATTCAAGCTGACCCCTTAGAATCATGTGAATACCTAGGGCTTAATATAAAAGCGGCAAGCAATCAAACATGCAACTTCCATGCGTTCTACCATCCACCAGGTGACAATGCAAAGTTCACAGAGCAGGTAATGGAGTTCATAACTGCCTACCACAGTACTGATGTCAATAACATATTCCTAGGCGATTTCAATCTACATTGGAACAACCACAATGATAAGCTGGTTAATAAGCTTAAAGATTTCCTTGACGAGTTAAACCTAATTCAAGCATGCTCGCTTCCTACACACCAAAAAGGTTCGACCTTAGATTGGA
Organism: Lissotriton helveticus; assembly: GCF_964261635.1. NCBI lineage: Eukaryota > Metazoa > Chordata > Amphibia > Caudata > Salamandridae > Lissotriton > Lissotriton helveticus. The sequence goes on along the minus strand of NC_136072.1, from coordinate 1,139,896,105 downwards.
TTATTGCAAGAGACAAAAATGCATCGATCCGTTCTATAGACCCCTGCGATTGGTCTGATCATCATGCAATATCATTTGTGATACCCACAGTGAGGAAGGGAACGACTGTGCAACCCCCCAAGTTCAAAAAATGGACTCGCGACACGAAAGAGGCTAATATTGAGCAACTGGTTGAAAGATGTGAGAGAGACTTAAAGCCACCTATTCATCTACAGAATGTAAATGAGCTTACAGATCACTACATTACGTCAATCGAAAATATCGTCAACAACACCATGCCACTAAAACTAAAAAGAGTCACAGAGAAGACAAAAAATCCTTGGTTTAGTGGATCATTGAATGAAGACAGAAGGAAACTGAGAATGGCCGAAAGGAAATGGAGACAACACCCCTCATCCCCGGAACTGAAAGCTCTCAGAAAAATGAGAAGCCAGTATAACAAAAAGATCATCACTTCCAAAAAGGAATTTATCCGATCAGAACTGGACAATGCCAAAAACAGACCACGAAAACTCTTTGAACTCCTTAAACAGCAATCAAACAAATTAGCTAAATCCTCCCAGGTGATCACAATTACTCCGTTAGGCTGTGAAGAATTCTCCACATTTTTTACAGAGAAGGCTAAAACGCTAGAAAAAGAGCTCTCAAATGCGGCAACCACTATACATCCTTTGCCCCCGAACGATGACATCCAGCCATTAGAAGGTACCAAGACAAAAAACAAGGCAAACTGGGACACATTCAAACTATACGACCAATATAAGATAGCTAAAACGCTGTCAGAAATTAAACCTAATAACCACTACCAAGACCCTCTTCCCGGGAAATGCGTAAGAGAGATTAGCCACATTCTGGTTCCAATATGGACTAATATAATAAATGCATCACTATCTCAAGGGATCCTTCCTGACTGCCTGAAAACAGGTCAGGTGGTTCCCATAATCAAAAAGCCTACAGCGGATGCAACAGATCCCAATAACTTTCGCCCAGTGACTAACATCCCTCTTCTAGCCAAACTAATCGAGAAATGTGTTCAGGGTCAATTAAGCCAACACATCACCAAATTTTCTTTACTTGACAACTGCCAATCAGGATTCAGAGCAGGACATAGCACGGAAACGGCTATACTACATATTGTTGATGACGCGCTACAAGCCTTAGACCAAAATCAAGCGTGCCTACTGATTCTCCTGGACCTGTCATCCGCATTTGACACGGTAAATCACGAAGCCTTACTGTCTAGACTTCGAGATAGGATGGGTTTAACTGGAAATGTGCTGAAATGGTTCGACTCTTTTTTAAAGAACAGGACACAAAGATTCCTGGTGAAACATTCCACCTCAACTCCATGTCCTAACACAATAGGAGTCCCACAAGGGTCGACGCTTTCTCCAGACCTGTTTAACTTGTATGTTGAACCACTCACAGAAATTCTCCGAGAAGCACAGATATCCTACCACATGTATGCAGATGATACGCAAATTTACATAAAGGTCGCCTCCGTTGAAGACATTGATCGGATGAATGAGTCTTTAGTAAGGGCACTGCAATGGTTATCCACCAATCACTTGAAGCTAAATGCTAACAAAACAGAGTTCTTACTAGTTTCGCCTCCAAGGTACAAGTTGGAAATAAGGGAATGGACCAAACTAGTGACTGCACTAAACTGCACCCCAACATTAGTCGAATCAGCTAAATCGCTTGGAATCACCCTAGACGAGAACCTCGACATGAAAGCTCACATCAACGCAATGGCTAAAAGTGCCCGCTTCCACCTTAACTACTTAAGGAAAATGAAACCCTACATCTCTGAAGCTGATCTAAAGTTATCTATCCAATCTCTTGTTATCTCTAGGATTGAATACGGCTGCTCAACCTTAGCAGGTTTACCAAAAATGTCAACGGCTCCGCTAAAAGCCTGCCTCAATGCAGCGGCAAGACTGATCACAGGATCAAGGAAATTTGACCACATATCCCCTCACTTGAAAGCATTAAACTGGCTACCTTATGAAGCCAGAATCCAAATGAAGTTAGCATGTATCACCCATAAAGCGCTTCACTTCAACACTCCTAGATATCTAGCCAAGAAAATTAAGATATCGGGCGGGGACAGACCAGCTCGGAGTGCCGACGAACTGCTATTGCGGCCAGCCAGATTCCAAAAGAAAAAGACTTACGACAGAGCTTTTGCTGGAGCTGCCCCAAGAATTTGGAATTCTCTTCCTCCATGCATTAGGAAGATTCGCAATATTGCATCATTTAAGCGGGAAGTGAAGAGTCTCCTGATGAGCAAATACCTTGCATAGATACACCGCCCTGATCTAGTGTGGCTCTCAGAAGGAGAAACTCCAAACGAATAATTTCCTAACATTCCCCTTTTCCTACCTCACTCTTGACATGGTATAAGGCATAGGAGATAAATTTAGCCTTACCCCACATCGGAATACGAATTGCACGATATCTGTTTCTCATATATATTGTTTCACACAAACATAGCCTTATTATTATCTACCTCATAACGGCTTTGTCCTTAGGATAGTTAACACTTTGCTATGCCTAACGTGTACCATCTACTACCTCACCTTTGACGGGAATATGGGCATATGATATATGTTTAGCCTTACCCACATATTGATGCGATTTGCACAGATGTTTTTGCTTGCTAATATACTGTCTTATAATCATATTCATTATATTATATATCTCATATCCGTTTGTTTCTTGTAATGTCAACACTGGTGTTGGTTAACTATTCTGATGTAAATCGCTCTGATACCCACGGGTCTTGTTCGCGCTATACAAAACTTTACAATAAATAAATAAATAAATATATATATATATATATATATATATATATATATATTCATTTACAAAACCTTGAAAATTCACTGAAAAAACCATAGGTTATACACCATATATAGTTAGGAATTAGCATTTACAAAACCTTATTTTACTCACACAAAACCATTGAAATTCGCATATATAGTTAGTTGCACTAGCTATATATCGCGCACCCGCAATCCACTGCTGATCATGTCACATATTACATCATTCATGACATGGTCAGTGACATCACTGATGACATCACTGATGACATCTCAAATGACATCACTGATGACATCACTGATGACATCTCAAATGACATCACTGATGACAACATCCAGTGACTGTATGTTTCTGTAAAGTTAAAATATGTCTTACATATTGAAGAATGAGTGGATTTAGAAGTGTCTGGATGAAGGATTTAGTAGGTGCATGACTGACTGTATGAGTGAGTGATTAAATGTGTCTCACTGAGTGCATGGGTTAGTGACTAAACTGTCTTAATATGTGCATCATTATATCTGTTGTTCTGTAAACTGCTGCATGTGTTGATCAGTAGCTATATGAGTAACTATATGGGTTATTGATTGGTTGCCCAAGTATTTGTATGGGAGACTGAGTGTGTGTGGCTGGGAAGTGTATGACTCTGTGCATAGATGTGTGAGCAGTTGATTCACTAGATGTATGGGTTCAAAAGTGCATGTGGAAACAGCTGTATGGGCGGTTGACTGTGTGCATGAGTGTATTGGTGAGTGAATGGATATCTCAGTGCTACATGTCAAAGTAAGTACATATGTAAAACACAGTACATTTGAGAGTTGACATATATAAATAACTGTGCATAAGAGCCAGTGAATGTGTGAGTGGCTGTATGGATCATTGTGAACTTGTATCCGGGATTGTATAAGAGAGTAAATATGTGTTAGTATATGTTTGAATAAGTAAGGTGTGTATAACTGTATAGTTGAGAAAATGTAGGTGTGATTGATTCTTTGCATGACTGACTAGGTGTGTGTGTAACTTCATGGATGAGTGACAGTCTGTGAGTGTCTGTTTACACTGAGTGTATCTAAGGTTATATTAGAGTCTGAAGAGGTTCATCGTATTATCACATGAATGAAGTCATCAGTGATGTGATCAGTAATGTCAAATGAGATGTCATCAGTGATGTCATCAGTGATGTCATTTGAGATGTTATCAGTGATGTCATCAGTGATGTCATTTGAGATGTCATCAGTGATGTCATCAGTGATGTCACTGACCATGTCATGAATGATGTAATATGTGACATGATCAGCAGTGGATTGCGGGTGCGCGATATATAGTTAGTGCAACTAACTATATATGCGAATTTCAATGATTTTGTGTGAGTAAAATAAGGTTTTGTAAATGCTAATTCCTAACTATATATGGTGTATAACCTATGGTTTTTTCAGTGAATTTTCAAGGTTTTGTAAATGCTAATTCCTAACTATATATGGTCTATAACCTATGGTTTTTTCAGTGAATTTCAATGTTTTTTTAATAGCAAATATCAAAAGCTTTAAAATGTATTCTTCTTTAAATCGAAAAATAAATTTTATATGTTTTTAATACAATTTTTTTATGTATATATATATTTTTTTTGTTTCGCTACCGGTCCGCGCACCGGGTAGCTTCCCGTTAGCTCAATTTGGTGCCGCGACCCGGTCCGCGAACTGGTAAACGTTCTGTTTGCGCAACTGCCGCATTAGAAAACAACATCGTGACACGTCGCGTAAGCGCGACGTATCGCGTTGTCGCGTAATGCGTCTTATGACGCGCTGTAAATTCGACCGAAACACAAGATGGCGGACTCCCGTTACGCTACCGGTTAGCTACCTGGTTCGCGTACCGGGTAGCGCCTCTACCGCGAAAAAACGGAATTTAAAATTTTTTCTTTTTTTTGCCTTGCGGGACTCTTTAATAGCCCCCTCATCAATCCTAGGGGGTCAGGAGGGGTCTACCTTGCCCCCTTTCATTAATTTCCCCCTTCATTTTTCTTCACCTCTTGTCTCTCGATCCTACCGAGAGACAAGATGGCGGCCGCTCCGGACTGTTTAGAATGTTGACAGACACCGGAGAGCCAATCAGCTTCGCTTCGCGAAGTTCCGTTACGCGTCAGGTACGCGAACCGGGGCGCTAACCGGAGCGCTGTTACAGATATATATATTTTTTTGAACGTTAATTTATCAAAATCCACTGGAGCACATATATTGAGACCTAGCAAAGGCACATCGGGCAAACAATATCTACATTTTTGCCAAGTTTCGTGGAAATCCATTCAGCCGTTCGAGCTAAAAGTGAGTCCAACCGCCCTATGGAAAATTGCATGGGAAAAATGCGTTTTGGGACCCCCCTTTTTTCTCGGCCCCCCCTTGGCGAAACCCCCCCAAATTTTCAGGGGCTGCTCAGAATTTTTTTTTCCAATTTTCCTGAAAATGTAAGCCAATTCCGTCCTCAAACGCCAAAGTTATTCGACATAGAATTTTCAAAAATCCCATAGGAAAAAAATCCTAACTATGTATACCTACTGGCGACCGCCAGTAGGTAATATATATATATATATATATATATATATATATATATATATATATATATAAATATATATATACGAATGTATGTCTGTCTTTCCTTCTGTTTGTCCTTTATGCATTACTACACCATTCATCCGATCGCCATGAAACTTTGTGAAGTTGTTGAGTACACTCCCGCGAAGGTTTCAGGCCAAAATGTTTTTTAAATATCGGCGCCCAGGCCCTCATAATCTTTCGAATACTGATTTACGCACCAGACGGAAAAACAAAAACATATTGTGTTCTGTCTGTTTGTCCTTTATGCATTACTACACCATTCATCCGATCGCCAAGAAACTTTGGGAAGTTGTTGAGCACACTCCCGGAAAGGTTTCTGGCATAACATTTTTTTAAATATCAGCCCCCCAGGGCCCTCATAATCTTTCGAATACTGATGTACGCACCAGACGCAAAAACAAAAAATATTGTGTATCCACAAGCACTCGAATAAATAAATAGAATTAAAACAACACTTTGAAATGTTTTCCATATTAAAGTGAATAAGGTTCAATAAAAATGACACAATGTAAATTGAATGTTATCATAACGAGTTTCCTTGAATTTCCTTCCTTCGGAGATCGCAGCAACGCGCGACGGGTAAGCTAGTTTGTAAATAAATGAATAAAGTAAAAAATATAAGTGCCAGGGCTCTCATTTTTTCTCATGGTGGTGCCACTTTCCTCCACTGCTGGGGACAGCTAGTACCACAATGGCTGCCACCCACTGGCTCTAGTAGCCAACAAGAGGCATGGTTTGTGGTCAGGGCAAGAGGTGGCCAGCAGCAAACAAATGTTGCTAGCAAACTCCTAAGTGCCAGAGCGGTACTAGCTCTGCCTACACGAGATTCTTTGGTGCAATGTTTTTCCATTTTTAACTGGAGTGGACAAGAAGTTGTTGTCATGGGGTTTTTCAGGGGATGTTATCCAAGCAGCCCCTTTAGCTTTTAGCATTCACTTCTTACTCAAGAAACGAGAGGTGGACAGTGAATCAAGTGCATCTGAAGATACTTCAGTACCTGGTGGTGCTGGCTGGAGGTGACGGCACTCCACGTGTAGAGTGAATGAGTGAAGTCTGTGAGTGACTGTGCCTGCACAGAACCTCACCAGGGATCTCTTCTCTGGACACCTGTGGGTCCAACCATCATGTTATGAACAGAAAGGGTGGCAAGGTGAGTGCACCACATGTGCCAAGTGCAGAGGCCATTGGCTGGGGGGCAGACAGCTGAGCTGCATCTACTGGCGGGTACCCAAAGAATTGTCCTACTTCAAGGCACAGTAACATGAGGACAGACCGAGTGAGAGCTGCAGAGATGGCATCGTCAGTTAAATGGTCTGATTTCTGGTGTCTACAGGGTGGGTACATGGTGGCACAGGAAGGCAAGGCATACTGCAGTCTAGCTTGCATGAATGACCCATCTACAGCTGAACACAATCAGCCAATGAGAGGTGGGTGAAGGCAGGTCTGTGCTGAAGGCCTCAATGGTGACTCTGTCTTTTCCATTCCATGGCGTGTGGGAGAGAGCATCATTGGGGTGTCACACCTCACAGTGACTGACAATCTTGTTTGCATTTTTAATTAACTACCTCACGTTTCGCTTTCATTCTAATCCTAGTGTCCAAAAAGAATGCCTTTGTTTGGGTCAACAAAACACCGCTACACATTGTATTGTGATGTATTGTATCTTATTGCAACTTTATAAAGCGCTTACTGAAGATTTGAATTCTGGTTGGTGCACTGGGGAATAGTCGCATGGATAGTTATAGAAAGCACTATCAATATGCAAGACAATAGTTTTAAAGAAAGAATTACACACAGCATAAAATATGGTTCTATAGTTAAAAAAAATATATTACACAGCAAAAAATATGGTGCTGTACTTTAATAAATTTATTACACACAGTGTAGGATAGGATGAAAAACTTGAACAATAATAAGAGCAATGATAAAATCAATATCCATTTCCTAATTGTATTAAATAATAAAGCAACATCAAATGCAATTGTTTCTGATACCAGATTTAAATCATCTTCAGATGTCCTTTGCACAATTTTTATTCCAGGATCGTAGAGTATCTGTTTAAGATAATTCTTCTGTGCCACTAATGTAAAAGGGCAACAAGCAATATAGAAGCTATGTCACATGGGCTGCGTCTTTCACAGTGGGGGGTGAGAATGCTTCTCTCCAATGGCTTGCATTGTAACAGTTCTGAAAGACTCAGAGGGGAAGCCTTAACGGGTTGATCCCAAGTTTTAAATTGAGGACATATTGAAGATAGCAATTGCAAGTGAATTTATTTGATACAATTATATAAAGTAAATGTCTTTTTAGAAGCCCTGAAGGATTTCTCCACCATACACAATCTCATAGTAGCCAATATTTTGGATATTCTTGTTGATTTGAACTTCAAATCCTTCACTTATGCTCTGATAGTCAAAGCTAATTTCATAATTGTGTGACTTTAATAAGATCATTTTTGTTATCCTTTTCCTAATTGGAGTTATTTTGTAACAATTCTATTAAGTAGTCTGGTGTCCAACTACTATCACAGGAATTTGTTAAAGTTGCAAGAAATTTCAAACATTCGATTTCAAGCATTTTTGTAAGGGGTTTAATCCAATTTCAAGTCAAATAACCTGTATGCGCACACTGCATGGCAATCCTAAAACAGGTTGCCACGTCCATCCTTCATTTTCTTTTATATAGCATGCACCTTCTGTGCGTATGCAGACAGTCTATGCAATAGAATAGGGGTTATCTTAGCATCAAGAACCTTAAACGATAGGGTTACTGATAATCCACAAAACATTAGATTTAAACCGAACGTGCGAGCTGGACATTGCAAGCTTTGTTTTAGTGAATACTTGATTATAATGGTCATTGAAAGTCAACCTGTCATTAAAAATGTTTCTGAGATATTCTAAATATTGACAAAGTCTAGCCAGATGTTGTTAACGAACCAATGGAAAGATGGTTTTTTCCATATATTACCTTTATCTTATTTATATGTATTTCTAATGCATTTACTACACAATATATTTCTAAATATTGGTTGTTCAAGCTTTTTCAGTGCTTTTAAATATTATTTTTGGTAACTAGCAGTCAGATTGTACCAAGAGCAACCCTGGTTTATCTTTCCAATACAAAAGAATGCAATCTGGTAACAGCCTTGCAATACTACTCAAAAGAGTATCTCTGTCACGACAAAGTTTCAGATAACACCAATAAAAGCTTGCACTGTCTTTTAAGCAGCCTTTTATTTGCTGATTAACCAATGACACAAATGTACATGTGTTTCAGGTGCAGGCACCCTGGGGAGAAGGCTTGTTTCTTCTGAAGGTGCCTTGTGCCTTCTCTTCCTTCCTTGTGCCAGGGACTCCTTTCCTCTCTTTCAGCATGAGGCAACTCATGGCCAGCATTAACTGTGCAGAAATGTTTTTTTGTTTTTTTTTAAATCTAAATGTATGTTTTGCTAACATTACAAAAGTGTGGGAACATAGTTAGCATTAGATCCTGCCACTTGAACTGTGATTCTTGACTATCCCTGTTCGGTCGGCGGTTTAACAGAGTCAAAGCCTGATTTAGATCTCGGCAGACGGGTTACTCCATCACAATAGTGATGGATCTTCCATCCAACAAAATATAAATCCCATAGAATATAATGGGATTAATCTGTCGGTGAACGGGATATCCGTCACCGTTCTGACAGAGTATCCCGTACGCCGAGATCTAAATGAGGCCCTGAGCCTCACAGACGTTTTACTTCGACAGTGCTGACTAGAATGACACTGCATGCATCGATTCTCATGACGCGCCAATACACACTAACCCTGGGTGGAGTATGCGTAGTGGTGCTCCGCATAGTTCCACGGAGTTAAAGAAAAGACTCTGTGGAACAATGTGGAGCTCCGCATCATACCGGGACCACAGAAGCCTTCAACTTTTTTTTTAAACCACTTACCTTGTCTCCTGACTGTCCAGAAGACAAGGTAAGTGTTGTTTTAAAAAAAAAAAAATTGAGGGTGATGGCCTCGTACTCCGCCCTGCCAGAGAGTCGGAGTCATTTTGTCATATGTCATTAGGGGGGAGGAGTTGGCCTAATGGCTAGGGCGCTCGACCTCGGACCTGGGGATCTGGGTTCGAGTCTCGGTAACAATGTCAAAAAAAACTCCTGTGATTCTGGGCAAATCACTTAATCTCCCCGTGCCTAAAATGAATGTGTGTCCGTCCTCATGTAACGTAACTGGTGCTATATAAAGCGCTCTGATACCTGATTCGGTTTGGGTCTAGTTCGCGCTATATAAAACTCTGCAAAAAAAAAAATATGTGCTGACTTCTTTGATTAATTCAACGATTAATGAAGCACCCAGTGTTGTCTACAAGTCATCCTGAGTAGTGCAGCTGTATGTGTAAAATAGGGTAGGCAAAGAGACAATATCTTAAACAGTATTTAACTTGTCACCTAGGGATGTCACTTAGTGATGGGTGAATGTTTAGCCTGTGTCAGGTAAAATAAAAACTCGATTCAGTTCTATATGTACCAATGACCCTAGGTGTTAGAACTTAGGGCCCTTAAAGCATTGTCCTGTTCTTAAATTGTTAGTATACAATGTAGAAATATAATAAGATGCAGTAAAGAGTGCAGACGTAAGAGCGTGGTGCAAAAGCATTACTGGCGACGAGCCCTTGAAACTAACACTCATGGCCAATGCCCTGGTGCAGCAAGTACCTCCTTGTTAGGTGTGCAACTGAAGTGCCTCAGAAATTTATGAAGCCATTGTAGGTGACTGAAGGCTGTCATCACTGTAGGTCAATCGCTGCTACAAAATTAAAGTATTTCTTCTATGCCTATAGCCTATCCCTTAGTTTTGATTTTGAATATCTGACCCCTCCCATGTTTTACTTTTTTTTGAGAAATCAAAGCCTAGAAGAGGGGAGCATTTTCCAATCCGAAATTGGATGGATTCTTATAATTAGGTTTTTAATAGCTGAAATGAACACGCATGTTTTAAAGCTTGTCATCGGCACAATGTCTGTCACACTGCAGCAGGGAGATAAGGGAGTGACAGGTTGGACAGGCTAATTAAGTTCCCATAAGCTACTTGCGCAGTATAAAAATCGCATAGCATTACGAGTCACAAACACCTCGGGCCACCATCGCCGGAGGCCTGGACGTCATCAGTCCCCCACCACCCCCTCCCCACCCGGCTACCCAAGTGTAAACCATCCGGTGGGAGCAGCAGCGCGCGGCGGTAATAGCGCACTCCGCATTCCTCTCATAAACACATAATCGGCAAATGTTTAACTTAATAGCTTTGTGATTTAAATCATGTTTCTAGCCTTTGCACCGCCCCTCCCCCTCCCAGGAATATGCAAGCTTCATCTCACTTCATTATGCATGAATTATAGGTAATTTCCCAAAAGCGTGAAGCGGCGGCCGCTGCGGGCAGAAACATTAATAGCGTTCGGATGAATCGATGGGTTTTGCTCCCGAGATGGTCGTTTCTACGCCGTCGGGTCCCCGTGACGTGCACGGTTTAGTGCCCGCGGCTCTCTGTCCTGTGTCGCCTTGTCTGTGAAGTCTCCTGTCTTTATCTGCACCTGAGTCCACGTGCACGTGAAAGTGCCATTAATAGGCAGTGCAGTTTCCTTTTAGTGCTCACAGATGTGCATACTTTGATTAAAATTAAATAAATGAAATATGTGTTTTTTTTAGTACATCACCTCAAAATTTGGGGTGGACAGAACTGGTGCGATTCAGTGTGCTGTAATCAGGAGAAATTACCTACGAATTATGTGAGATTACATTTGAGTTACATGGAAAGCGTAATTTTATGTTTAATGCTTTTTTTAGTGCAAAAATTCCCTGCTTGCTAAATGTGCTGTAGGATTTTACCCCAACTTACTACCAGCATTTATCACTGTTTTTGTTAGTGCAAAATGCACCCTTGTCATCCAAAATGTATGTGGGTGTGCATTTTGTGCACAGAATCAGTAGTAAATTCAACAGAACAAGATCAACGAAAATGAGAAGCTGTTCGCGTTTGCTAATTGTGCTATTGTGGTAGGACTTTTTCCCCCCAAATTACTGTTAATAATGCTTTTAGGAGTAATTGCGTAATTATCAGTTACTCCACTTCAAAGAGTAATGCAGATTTACCAAAATGACTCTGATTTCTCCAGCGTGATCGAAAATCTGTTCAGGCCTACTCAAAATCAGAAAGATTCAAAGGTCACGCGGAAAATGAATGCTTAGCTGTATTTATTTATTTGAGGAGTTTTATATAGCGCTAGCCAGACCCAAGTGTATCGCAGAGCTTCACAACAGTTTTTGAGCAAGATTCATACAATAAAGCAGTATTCTATAATTAGGTTCTGGAGTCCAAGTGTACTGAGGAGTATTGAGGTAGTACGTGAGTGCTGGGATAACCTCATAGAGTGCACTTTGTGTTATGATTGAGCCACTTCGGTACGTTCGGAAGTCCAGGTGTGCTGAGCAGCGTTGAGGTAGTACATGAGTCCTGAGATAACCTCATAGAGTGCACAATGTCTTGGGGTTGATACAAAAAAGCAGTGTTTTATATATAGGTTCGGAAGGCCAAGTGTGCTAAGAAGCATTGAGGTAGTCCGTGAGTCCTGAGATAACCTCATAGAGTGCACGTTGTGTTGGGGTTGAACCCCTTAGATAGGTTCGTAAGTCCAAGTGTGTTGAGCAGCATTGAGGTAGTACGTGAGTCGTGAGATAACCTCGTAGAGTGCACAATGTCTTGGCGTTGATACAAAAAAGCAGTGTTTTATATATAGGTTCGGAAGGCCAAGTGTACTAAGCAGCATTGAGGTAGTCCGTGAGTCCTGAGATAATCTCGTAGAGTGCACAAGGTCTTGGTGTTGATACAAAAAAGCAGTGTTCTATAAATAGGTTCGGAAGGCCAAGTGAGCTGAGCAGCATTGAGGTAGTCCGTGAGTCCTGAGATAACCTCATAGAGTGCACGTTGTGTTGGGGTTGAACCCCTTAGATAGGTTCGTAAGTCCAAGTGTGTTGAGCAGCATTGAGGTAGTACGTGAATCGTGAGATAACCTCGTAGAGTGCACAATGTCTTGGCGTTGATACAAAAAAGCAGTGTTTTATACATAGGTTCGGAAGGCCAAGTGTGCTAAGCAGCATTGAGGTAGTCCGTGAGTCCTGAGATAACCTATAAATAAATATTACCGGATCTATTTTTGACTGGATACAATATAAACAGATAGCTCAATAAATAAGAGTCAAGATTCGAGGTAGCTGAAGTATACAGGCTTTAATCAGGCATAAAGGGCAGGAACAGGACAGCCTGTACGGGAATGGGATGGCAGCTGCCGGGGGCAGGAATAAGGCTGGCAATTGGCAACTTTTAATAACAGTGCACAATATTTATAGTTAAACAAATACATTACATGCAATACAGTAGGCGTAGCAGTAGGCGTGGTTTGTAGCAGTCGCGAAAGATAAGGGCAAAATGATGTAACAAGAAGGCGTGTACAGGGCGTATACATAGACATGTGATGCAAACGTAACAGAATATGTCATAAACGGGGCGGAAACATGGAGGGGGCTACCTGAGCAGCTGGGACCTCTAACCTAGTGGTGCGCGCAAACTGGCAATGACGTGTTACCAGGGAGAACTGGGGGCTATGACTTCTGCGCTAGAAGAGGAGACTAAAGTCTGGTGTGTCAGAGCGACATGTACCTAAAGCCTATCTAGTATCTGGTGTTTAGAGAACATGTTGATAGAATCCAAAAGTTATCAGGGCAAAGGCTAACAGATACTAAGACTGGTGCATGCATAATTCTACATGTAGTTCGTGTGCGAGGAATATTCTATGATTATTAATACAGTATTTCTCTTACATGGAGACATAAAGGCTAGACCATGACGGAAACTATTGATGCGATTCAGTAGCTTAGGAATGCAGAGAAGGAGGGCTGGACTGATAACTAGAAACATAACATACTCTTGGCAGACTGGGAGGCAGAGCCAGGCCGAGCCGGGCACTGCGTGGCATGAAGTAAGTGAAGGGTCAGGGATGCAGGTGGGGGCTGTATCGCTCCTCGGAGAGGGTTCAGGAGACAGGAGCTGAATCTGAGTCCGGGCCCTTTTGAGGCCTAGAAACGGGGACAATTCAATGAATTAACGTGCACACTGTGAAACGTGGCAACGTAGCTTTACATAGGCCTGATATTCGTTGCTTTCACGAAGACTGGAAACTGGCATACTAGAGATGGACACAACTGTAATTGCGTCTTTAATCGATCAGAAGGGAATACATGCATATCGATCATGCACATATAACATAAGATGGGGAACACGTAGGCACATATAACATGGCAAAATTTACTTTTCCACATTCCCTCCTTGTGCCCTATGTTTCCATCAGGAAACATCAATATTCATGATACCATCTATCATTTCATATAGCATCATTTGCTCGTCTCGAATTGTCTTGGAACGGGATTTAGGACTAGGAATACAAGAGGTAGCACAAATGCCGCAAATCGCAGGGCCACATTGTATACAGAGGCAGCAACTGAATATGATCATTACTGCAATACCTAGGAATGACAATACTTTCCATCCCCAGGCAGATATGATACTCCAGAGCCAACCGGACCATGTCCAGGTGCCTGGATTCTGGTGTAACTGATGGGCAATTTTATGAAGTCTGGTTATAGCTGAATAAACAGACGGCGCGTTATTAGGAATGAAAATGCAGCAACTAGATCCGATGACTCTACATGCTCCTCCTCTATCGGCCAGTATGACGTCAAGAACGAGACGATTTTGGAGCACGACAAATCTCATAGCAGATTGCTCTTCGGTTAAGTTACCTAGAGCAGAAGTAGTCTCATTCACTACTGCTTCCAGGGTTCTGGTTAGTCTACGTATTAGCTTACTATTCTGGACAGGGCCTATAAAGAAGAAGAAACCTTTATTGAAGTCTTGATATTGTTCTAGAGTAGTTTCAGTTTGATCGACAATGGGGGACTCGATCTCCCTTCTAGGTCTGACGTGTACTAGATGTGTGTTTCTGTGATAATCAGATGGGGCTAGAAAAACTGGTGGCAGTAGAAAGGCAATATAACATGTTCCATCCCAATCGAGGGGCAGACGAACATATGCGGTCTGACCACAAACAAAATAAGAATGACGTGAAGCTTTGAAAATAGATTTCCCACTGTCACTATACTCGACAGTAGTAGTACAATCACTATGTCCTACATGTGCGGAACCATTCTTTCGGACACATAATTCGCCTTTGACTGGTAGTACTGAAATAGCAGGTAAATCTGGAGTAGTATCAGACTGAACATTCAGGACCATAAAATTCGAGGAATAATTACCCAAATCATATACTTCATTTTCTAGATCTGACCCTGTTCTATGGGGGAGACCTTGCTTGTCTGGAAAACATGTTCTATTCAGACGGGACATATCATTAGAGGATGACGTTAACGTGGACCATGCTCCACACGAACCATTATGTGAAAATGGATAAGGAAAGAGTGGCAGAACTCCCTTCGGTGTCTGGAAAGGGGGTAGTCGACCACACACCCAACAATTAGTGGCATTGCTGGTCTGGTGTGAATAATGTAACATCCTAATAAATGTATTATTTCGCATAGCAAGACGATAGGATAGCTCGTGAGGAGGCAGATCACTAAATGTGTGCTCTACTGTAGCATTAGAAAACTTATTTACATGAGAAATTGGAAAACATAAATGTAATGCATAACTTGTGCAGGTAATCATTAAACTTAAAAACAATAAGAAACTTAGAATGAGGATACATCGTATAGAGTTTTGACTAACTCTCTCACTATGGGGGTCTATCTCATACATGTCAGGGACCTGTCTAACCGTTTCACCCGAGAGGGACTTAGACAATTAAACTGGCTGACTTATTTTACTAGACCTCAACTTTGCTTTATACTCCTGCTGCGGAGTTTTCTCTAACAGAGGAACTTTCAGTTCCGAATCAATTTCAGAGTCTGGTTTCAGGCAGTCTTTAGAAATGTTCTTTGCAAATGTTTTTTCACGAACTCCATGGAACTTCTTTATATGGGACAGATGGACCCACCCCTTGCGGCCTTCCAACTTCACGGCCGTGCGGGTGGTCAGAAGGACAAGTCGCGGCTCCTTCCAATGAGGCTCCAGCGGACTTGAACGATCAAAGTTCCTGACGAGAACTAGGTCGCCTGGAATGACCTCATGCGGTTTCACTTCAGTATTGTCTGGAAATGCAGCGGCAACCTGTGAACGACAAGAGTGTAGGGCAGACATCAAGGAAGCTAGGTAATCTGTCAACATATTACTGGAAACATCTGTAATACTGCGGGGTCTAGGTGTACCCCACATGTTTGGGGGGCGGCCGAATACGACCTCATACGGGGACAGACCTGATCTGGAATGTGCAACCATTCGCATAAAAAATAATGCAACTGGCAGGGCAACTAGCCAGTCTACACCTTTCTCTTTACATGTTTTGGCAATACGGATTTTCAGGGTCTGATTATGTCTCTCTACGAGACCGGCTGCTTCAGGATGGCGCACACAATGGAACTTCCACTGGTACCCTAACAAAAGGGAAACATGTTTCATTAACTCGGATGAGAATGGCTGGCCGTTATCTGAATACACGACCCTAGGGAGTCCATAGCGGGGAAAGAATTCACGAACCAACTGCCTGGCAGTGGTCGCGGCTGTGTAATCTGGAACTGGATATGCTTCTGTCCACCTGGACAAAGCGCATACAACTACGAGGACATACTTGAAACCTCGACATCGCTCCATCTGAATATAATCCATCTGGAGGACTTCAAAAGGGTGGTCAGGAGGTTGGAATCCACCTTGTTCCACCGGGACACTTTTACCTGGATTGAACTGGCAACATATCATACAGGTACGGACTTTCTGCTTGGCTGCAGCTCGTAAATGCTTGTTGAACCAAAGGTTCTGAATACTGTCTAACATAGCTTTTTCTCCTAGATGTGCTGGACTATGTGCGGTATTGATAATGACTTGAACCATAGAGTCGGGGAGAAACCATGTGGCTTTTCCCTTCGTCACCCATCCCTGATCTGTCTGGACCCCTCCTTGTTCGGACCATTTCCTGATTTCTTCGGGAGTAGCGTGCAACTGTATGTCTATGACATCTTGTGTAGGGTCCTTAACTGTCATACAAGTAGTCGGATCTGAAGTGAGTGTCTGTGTCGTGTTAACTGGAATGTCTGGAGTCTGAGCTGTAAGCTTGGCTGTTCGATCTGCTAGATCGTTACCCTGGGAAATGATGTCAGTAACTTTCGTATGTGCCTTGCACTTCATGATAGCGATAGCTGTCGGTAAATGTATTGCATCTAACAGAGCTTGAATGAGGAGACCATGCTGAATCTTGGTTCCATGAGAAGTCATGAAACCTCTCTCCTGCCAGAGCACTCCGAAGTCGTGTACAACTCCGAATGCGTAACGTGAATCTGTATATATGTTTACTTTCAGGTGCTTGGCACGTATGCAGGCTTGGGTCAGAGCAACTAGCTCTGCTGCTTGAGCAGACAGGGTGTCAATACGATGCGTTTCAATAACTTCGGTTTCAGTAGTCACTGCATACGCGGCTACTAGATCTCCTGTACTAGTTCTCATACATGAACCATCCACATAAAGTGTCAGGTCAGGATTAGGTAATGCAATGTCTGTCAGGTCTTGTCTTGGCTTAGTCATAGTGTTAACAACTTCCACACAGGCATGTGTGGCAGGATTTGAAGTAACTGACGGTAACAGTGTAGCAGGATTTAGAATGTTGCAGCGTCTGATTTCTATGTGTGGCTGGAATAGTGTCAGTTCATAACCTGTTAAACGTGCAATTGTCAAGTGCTGAGTCTGTGTTCGGTTTAAAAGAACTTCCACGGAGTGTGGAACTTGTACTGTCAGGGAGTGTCCTAATACTATGGAATCACTTTGTCTGATAGCTAGAGCTGTTGCTGCAACTGACTTGAGGCACGCAGGCAGAGCCTGGGCTACTGGATCTAATGTGCTCGAAAAATAAGCACAGGGCTTGTACTGTCCCGCTTGATCTTGTGTGAGAACAGATAATGCAGTACCATCACGTTCTGTGACAAAAAGTGTAAAAGGCTTACTGTAGTTCGGTGTAGCTAGAACAGGTGCTTGGCATAAGGCTTTCTTTAATTCATTGAAAACAAGTGTATGTTCCTGGGTCCAAGGGAGGACAGTCGATACGGCTGCCTCCTGTGTCGTTAACTGTATCAGTGGCTTGGCTAGAAATGCATACTGAGGAATCCATTGTCTGCAATAAGAAGTGAGGCCAATAAAAGCTCGTACCTCCTTCTGTGTCTTGGGCTGTGGAAGACTCGCTATTAACTGGATACGGTCTGGTGTCAACTGCCTACCCCACTTGGACAGTAAGTGGCCTAAGTAGATCACTTGCTGGACACAGAACTGAAGCTTCGAAGGGGACACCTTGTGCCCCATCTCGGCTAGGAAATACAGGACTGTAAGTGACGCACGCTCGCAATCATGTTCAGAACGGGCTGTGATCAGTAGATCATCGACATACTGGAGCAGGGCAGTGTCAGTTGGCATGTGAATATTGTCTAGTTGTCTTTTAAGTGCTTGACTGTAAATACTAGGGCTTTCTGTGAATCCTTGAGGAGCTCGTGTAAATTTATAGCTCCTTCCATTTAGGCAAAAACCGAAAAGGTACTGGCTGTCTGGATGAATCGGGACACTGAAAAATGCATTCTTGAGGTCGATGACAGTGAAAAATGTAGCTTCAGAATCAATGGCTGTCAAGAGGGATGAAATATCTGGGACTACTGGATACTGGGGTATGATACATTTATTAAGCTCTCGAAGGTCAATCACTAATCGATATACTGGAGGTGCATTTGGATCAGTACGTTTCATGACTGGAATGATAGGAGAATTACATACATTGGAGTCAGTTTCTACAACCACTCCTTGAGCAATGAGCTCGTCAATAATTTTGGATAAGGCTGCTACAGCCTCAGGTGGCAATCTGTACTGTCTAATTCGTGGCAAGACTATACCTTGTTTGAGAGTCACACGATGGGGTGTGATTTGTATAAAACCTACATCAGTTGGACCTTGCGCCCATAAATGCTGCGGTACATTCAGTAGTCTTGGATCAAAATCACGTAATACATAGTGACCTTTGAAGTCTCTCAAAAACAATCGGACTCCTTCTGGGGAACAGCATATAACTGCTCCTAATTCTTTTAACGTCTTGATGCCTAACAAATTTTCGGGACATGATTTCGTAAGTAACAAAGCAGTAGTTCGGGACAATGGACCAACTTCTAGAGAAACTGGTTTTGAAATTTCGTTAACAATAGGCTTTCCTGAAAATCCAAGGGAAACATTTCTAGAGCCTGAGAGCGCAGCCCCTGGAACCTCGTCATGACTGATAGTAGTCCTACTTGCCCCTGTATCAATCAAAAACTTTCTGTCTTTCCCTAATACTTGACTGTGTACATAGGGACCCTCTTGATCTACAGGTATCTCGATGAGAGGCAAGCCTACCTCCCTCTCTAGGCTGTTTCATGAATACTGTTGATACTCAGGATACTCTGACTGAGCATACTGGTACATCTGCTGTGTAACATGCTGTGTTGCAGCGATAGGCTGCGGTGCTGGAACTGTCTGTTGTGCATTCTGTGGTGACTGAGAAGTCTGTAAAACTTGTTCTTGTCTAGGCGGACGTGGTCTTTCTTTAGTCTTACCAGTAGCTATGTTGTGTTTCAGAACTGCACACTCGTTTATAAAATGACCTGGCTGTTTACAATAATTGCAGGTCCTTTTAACGGGTGCTGCAGGATGACTGGCTTGATTCGGACCCCTCTTCTGACTGTCTTGTGGAACAGATTGTGCAACTAATACTTTCATTTTCGCGTCTTTCATACGTCTCCTTTCGTGTTCTTGCTCTTCCCTGATTCTATTCTGGTGATACTGGAGCATTTGAAGCATTTGTGACGGGGTATTAGCTTGCCACGTACTTTCGACTTTCAAAACTCGATTTTTAACTTGTGGACTTGAATTCTCGACTAGTTTAGTAACAAAAAGATGAGGGTATGACTCGCTACTTGTCTTCAAACCACTGTTGATAATAAAACATTTCTCAAATCTAGAATAAAAATCACTAGTGTCTTCATCCTGTTTCTGTTTGCATGCTGAAATTGCATCCCAATCTTCCTTTTTCGTGGCTAGTAACCTTGGCAAGGCCTGTATCAATAACTCAGGCAATTCTTTACATTTGTCCCCAAGACCGGTACCTGGTACTCGTATTTTATCTTCAGCTTCTAGAGCTGTCCAATCAATCTTTTTCTCTCCCACCTCCCATTCTTTTTCCTTGAGTTTCTCATATACCCCTGCGGGTAACAGGACCTTTAGCATTTTAATGATATCTGGATACGTGTATTCTCCCATACGGAGCATGTCTTTTAATTCTCGATGGAACCCTGCCGGATCTTTGTCGTGACAGGGAATTAATTTCTTCATCTCTAAGAGTTCCATCTTTGTGATAGGGGTGTAAATAAATACTCGTTGCATTTCACCACCCGCTGTCCTAACTGGGTGTACTTCTCGTAACGGATGCTGTCTATCCATGTAAAATGGTTTACTTTCTGGAGGTGAGACGTGAACAAAATGCGGATTCAAAAACGTTCAGTATTTGTGGCGCTGTTCTAGAATGACACTAATTAAATCGGTACCTAAACCTCTCCATCTACATTGGAGTAACTCGTTCAGAACATCGTGTAACGGACCTGGGTCAGAATGTTGTCCCTCATACAGTGTGATGAGGTGCTGGATCATATACATACCCACCAGTCGCTGCTCGGCTGGGGGCAATTTCTGAAACATTTGTGCCACTATTTTGTCTGGAAAAGTGGTAGAATCAGTAGTCCATCGAACTGCTGATCGGGCTAGTTCCTGTTCATGCATAGTACTAAGTTCACTATAACCGATTCGTGATTTCAGAATGTGATCGGTAGCTTGAAATACTTGCTCTAGAGAACCTTGTTCTGGTGCTGGAAGAGAGAACACTTTCTTGTGTTCTAGACGTGAATGTCGGTCGGGAAGTCTAGTTCTTCCTACATACGCTATTCTGGTGGGATTCTCGTCGTTTACCTCTTCAGTATCGGAGTCGTCTTCTTTCTCGGACACTTGTGCGGCTTTACGTTTCTCGTGTAACCTTATTATTTCCTTACGAATTTTCTTGTACATACTCTCTATACTACTTAGTGTCTTGTGTCTTCCCTCGGCTATATGATCACTCCATTTTGTCAGAACTCTCATTTCGGTCGGATCTTTAGTCGGATAATCTTGTTCCCTTATTAAACAATTAATTAGAAACTTTAAAAGCATGAGCTGGGTCTCAGCTTTCCTTTGAGACATGGCTTCGCCAATACTTTCTGGGTCTGTTCCTGTACGGATGAAACGATATATTCTGTCTAGATCTTCTTTCATATTCGGTAGGGTGTCCAAATACTCGGTCACCCGTCTTACACGCAATGAATATATGACCATATTATCATCGCCTGGGACTGGATCATAACGGCATTCGGTAAGAGCTCGCTTGATATCTGCAACGGACTGCTGTTTGGGCGTACGCTGTAACGCACTTTCATGTAACTCAAGTAGTGTCACACGTTTGTGTTGGGGCGGGGTACAAGGAGGATCTCCCCCCGCGACTCCTAAACTAGAATCATCAACAGGTACTGTACGGGCTGGCAGAGTGACTGATGTAGCGGGTACTTGTACTGTGGGCTGGACCGGGGGTACCGTAACAGGTGCTGTAACAGGTGCCCCGGTGGCTGGAGGAACAGGAATTACATTATTTACAGGAGCTGGCGGAACAGGATTTGCATATTCTGGGACTGTGTCGTCCAAGTAGGACGAGAGAAAAATATCAGCTGCGGTCGGTTTGTGACGTAGCTTAATCGGAACTAATGGCGGCGGAAAATTACATGGTGCCTCCGGGGTTGCTTTTGGCAAGCCCTCGGCAAGAAGAGGATACATACCCTTAATAAGGGCATTTCTCTGTCTGTCTGACTGTTCGGCTTTAACTCGTTCACCTATTTCGATTAATTCCCTTTCTTGGGCTCTTTCTGAGGATTCTCTACTTAATTCTGACTTTCTGATTTCTTTTTCGGTTCTTTTATGAGATTCTTTGCGCCATAACTCGATGGCATCTTTCTGGGACTGTCTGGCTTTCTTTTTCCATAATGCTTCTTCTACTCGCATGATGCACTCGGCATCCCACGTACCTGATACGGGCCATCTATGTTTCTCTTCTAATTCCTTGGTGTACTCCACCCATAAGTCTAGATATAATATGGCACTTATGCCATGCTTATGATACATAAAATGACCTGGACTGTCCCTAGGCGGGACAGGAACTGCTTCCTCGAGCAGACCTTTTCTAGTTCTTAACTGACGTAATTTCGAAAACAGAGGCATAACTTAAGCTGGAGTCTGGACACAATACAATACACGATAAACACAATAATAACTGAAACAAATCACTCATACCACGACATTGAAAAACACATGGAATAACATTTAAAATAACAGTTCGGACAGAATATTACCTGAAATACTGAAAACAGAACACATGAATTTCTCGAGAACAGAACTTACTAGAATGACTAGATGTACTGCTAAAACAGTACGAAACTTACCGGTCTCATAAAGAGACACGTCAGGACCCGCATCCACCTAGGTGGACACTTCGTGTTGGATCTGTGTACCCAAACCCACGGACCAGAGACAAATCAATTGACCCTGTCTAGATACTACCCCAGCAACGGTACTCACCGGGCAGCAAGAACGGAAGGCCTCGGACTGGACTGGACTGCTACGACGACGGACGGACGAACTTCGGACTTCAGTTACAGGTGGGCCTCCGGATACCTCGGACCTTGGACTCTCGGCTTGGGCTCTGGTCGGGACTCGCCGCGTTCCTCCACCGCCTCGTCTGGACGCTGGACCGCAACCTACGTCTCCTCCGTGGGCCTGAGGGATACTTGAAGCAGAAATATCTGCACGTGCACGGTATGGTTCTGTCACGGCTGCAGAGGATCAGGCGGCCTGCGTGGCTTCTCCGGCGCGTGGGGAAAGGGCAAGTCCCTATTCGGGCGCCATTATGTGGTAAATAAATATATATTACCGGATCTATTTTTGACTGGATACAATATAAACAGATAGCTCAATAAATAAGAGTCAAGATTCGAGGTAGCTGAAGTATACAGGCTTTAATCAGGCATAAAGGGCAGGAACAGGACAGCCTGTACGGGAATGGGATGGCAGCTGCCGGGGGCAGGAATAAGGCTGGCAATTGGCAACTTTTAATAACAGTGCACAATATTTATAGTTAAACAAATACATTACATGCAATACAGTAGGCGTAGCAGTAGGCGTGGTTTGTAGCAGTCGCGAAAGATAAGGGCAAAATGATGTAACAAGAAGGCGTGTACAGGGTGTATACATAGACATGTGATGCAAACGTAACAGAATATGTCATAAACGGGGCGGAAACATGGAGGGGGCTACCTGAGCAGCTGGGACCTCTAACCTAGTGGTGCGCGCAAACTGGCAATGACGTGTTACCAGGGAGAACTGGGGGCTATGACTTCTGCGCTAGAAGAGGAGACTAAAGTCTGGTGTGTCAGAGCGACATGTACCTAAAGCCTATCTAGTATCTGGTGTTTAGAGAACATGTTGATAGAATCCAAAAGTTATCAGGGCAAAGGCTAACAGATACTAAGACTGGTGCATGCATAATTCTACATGTAGTTCGTGTGCGAGGAATATTCTATGAATATTAATACAGTATTTCTCTTACATGGAGACATAAAGGCTAGACCATGACGGAAACTATTGATGCGATTCAGTAGCTTAGGAATGCAGAGAAGGAGGGCTGGACTGATAACTAGAAACATAACATACTCTTGGCAGACTGGGAGGCAGAGCCAGGCCGAGCCGGGCACTGCGTGGCATGAAGTAAGTGAAGGGTCAGGGATGCAGGTGGGGGCTGTATCGCTCCTCGGAGAGGGTTCAGGAGACAGGAGCTGAATCTGAGTCCGGGCCCTTTTGAGGCCTAGAAACGGGGACAATTCAATGAATTAACGTGCACACTGTGAAACGTGGCAACGTAGCTTTACATAGGCCTGATATTCGTTGCTTTCACGAAGACTGGAAACTGGCATACTAGAGATGGACACAACTGTAATTGTGTCTTTAATCGATCAGAAGGGAATACATGCATATCGATCATGCACATATAACATAAGATGGGGAACACGTAGGCACATATAACATGGCAAAATTTACTTTTCCACAGTAGAGTGCACAATGTCTTGGGGTTGATACAAAAAAGCAGTGTTCTATGAATAGGTTCGGAAGGCCAAGTGTGCTGAGCAGCATTGAGGTAGTCCGTGAGTCCTGAGATAAGCTCGTAGAGTGCCCAATGTCTTGGGGTTGATACAAAAAAGCAGTGTTTTATATATAGGTTCGGAAGGCCAAGTGTGCTAAGCAGCATTGAGGTAGTCCGTGAGTCCCAAGCTAACCTCATAGAGTGCACGTTGTCTTGGGGTTGAACCACTTGGAGGGAGGAGCAGTGGGGGGTCAATTAATTGTATATTACTAGGTATAAAAGAGCAGCTTATCGTACATCAATTACTTCGCCTCTTGGCACTGTGTGCTGACGTTGACCTGAAGTTGTGGTTCTTCCAACAGAGATTTCATTCCTGAATCACATTGGTGTGGGAAGGTGGCGTGGAGGATGAGCAGTTAAGTCAAATGAATTGTGTGACCTAACTTAACCTGTGCAAATGTCAAATTTGTAGGGACCCGCACGCTGATATAAGCTACCCTCTGCCTAATCCATGACGGCCAGGGCAGTGTTGTGTTGAGGCAAAGGATCTTGTGTCCTTCAAATTGACCTTGGGGGCTGCATGCTAGAGTGTTTCCAGGGCAATCTTTGTGGACCTTCTGTTTCTAATCTTGGGTAGACATCTAGGGGGAACACTGCAACCTAGGGTTGAAACAGATCTACCCTTCTCCTGCACTGGGTGTAACATCGCTTTTCTGTTTAATCTGATGTTTCCTGACCCAATGTTGCCTAGTTGTGAGAGTCTGGCGCTTTCCATGTCGCTTGTACCTTTGCTCCTGTCCACTCATGTTCCTATTCCAACGAGCGTCATCTCTGAGGACATCTTTCCCAAGTTCTTTTGTTTACTGGTTGTCTGTTGTTTGAGGGTCCTTCAGGGTCTCTTGCATTCTACTGCCAACTCAAGGCTGCATTACAAAAGGTGCAGCACTTGTACAAACAACACATACTGCAGTTTTCAATGCAGGAGATGCTTTTGAAAGCAAATATGGGAAGGGAGCCCTTTATGTCCTCTGTACATAATCCCATGGCAGTACAAGTTGGCGGGGATATGAGGTGGAAGGGAAGCAGACAGCTTCAACGCATGCCATCCGCCATGTTGCATACATTTAGAACTCCCCAGCATGTCTGTTTGGAGCAGGTACGAAGATCCCAAAGACATTGGGGACATGGCCGCTGAGGTGTGTGAGATATGACCCTCTTCTGGAGGATGCACACATATATGCACAGAGGTCCTGAGTGCAGTCAGAACTGCACTTAAAGTATTGTTGAACAGCTTGGGTCTTGTTCGCCTATATAAAACAAAAACAAAAAAATGGTCAATGCACCCCACAGCCCTTGAGGAATGCTGATGACCACATAAGAGCAGTGTGAAGGACATCCACCACCAGTGGGGCCTTCAGACAGCACTCTAAAAGGTCAAATGGGTAGTCACAGGAAGAGGGGATTCCACTGTCACTCATTCTCTGCCTGCTGCATGCTCTCTTGTGCATGCACTAATAGGGCTTGTTATGTCTGACAGAGGCAAAAGCACATTATTAGTGCTCACCTAGAGACAGCTTTAACTTTCTCTTGGCAAATGGACCTATTGTACCCAATATAGATATAGAGCGTGCTTTATGTTTTCCCCTCGCTCCTGATTCTGTGTCTTTCTTGGTTTCTGCTTCCTCAATAGGTTTTCTTTCTACTCAGGTGTTTGTCTCGACTAAGAAACATTTCGATTTGAATGTTTTGAATGGATTATTTGCATCCTTCCACTGCTTGGGTCTAAATTTACATTGTAGTAGACTATTTTCTCTCTCTCCCTCTCTCTCCATTTTTGCTCCCCTATCAAATTCTTTCACATCCCACTCTCTTTATTAAAGAAAATGCCACTCCACCTACCTTATGCTCCCCCAGGCCCTTTGAAATCCTTGTACAACCCACAACTGTATTGGTGGAGGACTTTCTTGAAAGGTTATTTACCATTTCAAGATGGCCACCCGTGAATCAGAATAAGAAAACCTGTACCACAATAGCAGGATGCATGCACGGTGGCCATCTTGGAATGATTTTTCTTTTTCTTGTTGAAAAATATTTCAAGATGGCCACTGCGCCTGCCACGGCACATAGGATGGAGTCGAATGAGTTATGGGATGATGCTGGGGTGGTTCATGGGGTGAATGTTGCATAAGGATTGGAAGTGGATTCAAGCGAGTCATGGTTCGAAGTTGGGCAAGAAAAGATGCTCAACAGAGGGTTTTTGCAGGGCGATAATTGCCCTTATGAGAAATGTTTTGAATGCATCCTCAGTTGAAGGAGTGCTACCAAATAAAGGAACCCACCTTGTAGTTTCCCTCTGAAATGACCCTCCCTTGACGCTTTGGACCAAGGAATTACTTCCCATCTCCAACCTCCCATTTGCATCCAAGTTGTTCAAGGAAGTGGCCATCAGTAGAAATCAGAGATAACTTAGAAACAATTAACGAGCTAGTCCCCCTTCGCGTGGGCCTGTGCTCTTCTAGCGGGATTTAGGGATTATCAAACAGCAGTCTGGGTGGGTTGACCTCCGGGTCAATGGGTCTATGTTTGTGGCAGTCCCTCATTGTGTGTGACGTCACTTGGAAGCTGGTATTGAGTGCCGCTCATCTAGAATTTTTAATATTGCTTCCACTGAACCTGCCCCAGCCTCACCTGCATTGAGTTAATGCTACCTCAAGAATGGATCGACTACCCGCCAGGCCTACATCTCGTCATCGACAAAGCACTGACCATGTTCCTTAACAGGCAATTTCCCTTGACGGCCTCCATTTTAAGCCGCGCGCGCGCGTGCCAGAACCCGCTTCACGCCACGCTGAGACGCAATCTCTGCTGTCACTTACAAATAGCAAATCTATGGGCATTACTGTTTGGGCTGCGTCCTGGTCGCTCGCGGAGGCATTACGCCGCTGACCTCAGCAGTAACGAGCGGCGCCTGGCGGCTTTAAGTGAAAGCAATATCCGCCTCTGGCTCCCAGTAATTGCCCCCATCACTCCTCGCGGCCAGGGAGGGGATGCACAGAGCTTTAGGGGGGTTGATAAAGGTAAGCAAATTGGCAGGAAAGGGCTCTTTGCTCGCCTAATCTGTGCACCTCACGTGCCGGTGAGTGGGTCTTGTCACTTAATCAGGTTTATTCTGACAGCTTCCACGCCTCATTTCTTTACCAGTCTGCCTCCCCTGACACCTGCCATTCAGATTTCCTCTCAGCCTTGGTTTCAGCTGATTAAATTGTCTTTTTACTGACAGCTCTTTTCTGTGGATTTAGCTGGTTTTATTTTACCTGTTGGGGGTGTTAAGGGAAGTGAGGCAGTGGTTTTTCTCTGGGTTCACAGATGTGCATTTACCCATGAGGGTGACTTTGACCCAGGACTAGGTTTTCAGCTAACAACACTAAGCATGCGTTAGTAGGATCAGATTGTCTAAAACAACCATTGGCAAAGCCAATAAGGCTTGCCTTTGGAACTTGTTGGCTTTGCCAATGCCTTTTGGTAAAACTGTATAGAAGTGGAAGGAAGCATTTTTGCAAAAGCTGTGCAGCATCTGTCAAAGAAAAAAAATGGCAGACGGAGCAACCACTGCTGGAAGCCACGTCGTTTTGCAGGTGCACACAGATGTTGCCACATATTCTTGTGCCAATGAAAGGACGCATGCGCTGTACTTTTTTTAATTTACTGTTCCAAGATGGATAGGTAAATTAGAAAAAATAAATTAAATTTATGTAGCGCAAAATAACTTCTTTATAAGGTAGAAGGGGTGACTGCAATTTTCAGGAGAGAGTCATGGTAAGCAACAGGGAGTGAGTGGGCTGCAGGAGAGTAGCTACCATTGTGCAGCAGGTGCAGTGGCATCGGGGCACACTGAGCACTGATAATTGTTGTATTTCACTACCCCCCACTTGCAGTAAAAGTGCCCTTTTCCTTGCTTGCACCCTGGCCAATAGCATGCTTGCTATGTCACTGTTGGGCTGGGGTAATAGAAAAATAAAGCCAGGTTGGGGGGGCGAAGGGGAGCAGTAGCATATGAGAGAGAGAAGCACACAAGTGAGAGCTAGCAGCATGCAAGAGAGTGAGAGAGCAACACATATCGCAGGGGCGAGTATTTGTTGAGGAGGGAGAAGCACACCAGGGAGAGAGCTGGAAAACACATGCACTCTCAGTGCTTACCGAAAAAGAAAAAGCGTAGTTCCCTAAAAGTGATCGCTGGAAGACTACAAGTCTGCCAATTAAAATGATGGCAAAGAGGGCATGCTTCAGGGGAGGGGCAAACACAAGATGGACAAGGAAAACATTGAACAAGAAGCCAGCAAATAAGACTGACAGTAAAGCCAGCCAATGGAAGGAGTGGGTGTTCTGTAAGTCATGTTCCCATTCACAAGTATGGACCTCAGCATGTAAAACTTTGTCCGAAAAAAACAGGATAACTGAACATAATGTTAATGACGTGAGACCTTCTCAAGCCCTTCAAGATGGATGAGCAGTTCATAGCAGCAGACGCAGGGGCCTAGACTCACCAAAGGATTGTGTTGCCTTTTGCCACGCCGGGTGTCGCAAGGGCAACACAATCCTATAGTGAGATAAAGTAAGCCACGGAAGGCCACCTTGCAGGGCTCTGCACTGCTTGGTAAACCTGGAGTGACACAAGGCAGTGCAATCCTCTAGTGATTGTTTTTATGTAGGAAGATGTCCCTTCCAGCACAAGAACAATCCTTCCTGCACCCCGGGTACCCTTGCACCATGGCGCAAGCGGACCTGCATTGGCGCTAGTAGTCACTGGTGCGGCAGAGCAAGGAGAAAGCAGGAATGTGCCTTACCTTAACTCTTTCCGTGCTCTTGACGAGCTGAAGAGGCACTGTTGAGCTTGTCATGACCGTTGGAACGTTCACACGCGGGGATAATTTCCCCGCTGTGCTGAGCGTTCCAAAACGGGTGTGCTCATGACGAGCAGAGCTCGTCATGAGCACAGCGCCGATGTGCAGCGTGACGAGCTGAGATCGTCACAAGCACGGCGGTGCCCTGCGTGGCCCTTCCCCCCGCACAGTGGGGGGAATCGCCCCGCAGCGAAGGGGTTAATAGATACAGCGCATTCCTGCCCTCTCCTTTTTACATGACGCAGCGCAGTGTTTTCTTTCTGCGTTGCGCTGCATCAAATGTTTATAAACCTGGCCCACGTTATTGAGTTAGAAGTCTCAGCTACATTTACACTGCTGCCCCCTCTTCTACGGCAGCGTGGGCACTTACTACCTACTGACAGGCTGTCAGCACTGTGTACAAACACGAAGAAAAACATCTGTTCGCTTGTCTCTGACGCCTGTGTACAGTTGTTTTGCTGCCACTTCATGGTTTTTTTCCCCTGTGATTTGTGATCTGTTTATTTGTTTTCTTTGCTGTCAAGCGTCTAGACGCGATTTGGTTTATTAGCAGCGCTGTACTCATACATTATGATATAATACACCAGCCTCCTTCAGTCTCCTCGCAGCCCCCAGATTCTGCCACTGCCTCTCAGTGCCTCTCTTAGAAACATGTTTCTGGCTTCTCAAGGTTTCCAGGAACTCGGCTAATTTTAGTGTTTCCTCGGCACACTGTCAACACATCATCGCCACCCTACCCTGCCGCCCACTCCCCCTCCTCCCACACCTGTGCGTGTTCATTTCGAGTCCTCCTGCGCGGTTTATCTTCCAGATGTGTGTCTGGGACGGGAGGTCGGCTATGTGTACATACTCGGCCGAGTCTGGCGAGACAGCAGAGCTATCCCTCACACGTGCACTTCAATACATGACTGACACTTTCCCAGCCCAGCCCGCCCCTCACAAGCATCAATCTGACTGGACATTCTGGGGCAGATTTAAAGGCCCTTGCACCACTTTTGCGTCACTTTTCCCATGTTAAAAATGACGCAAAAGTGGCACAAGGGCTTGTGAATCTGCCCCTCTTTTTATGGAACAGCCCAGGTATGACCTTGGTGGGAGGTCTCCCGCCCTGCTCCACACCTCCCATAAGCCCCCAGTAGCCTTTCCTGGTGTGCTTTAGCTTCCATCTCCACCATCACCTGTTCTTTTGAAGTTTTTTTTGTTGAGTCCTCACCCCCTCCTTGAGTCAAATGTTTTAGGTTGTCCTCTTGTTAAATGATTATTCTATTTTTTCAGATATCCTTTATCTGTCTCTAATCTTGTACCCCTATGAACACACACCCCCTTCACTGCCCAGGGGCGTCCGGCCTCCCAGGGTGAAGACCACTGAATCAGAACATTTTGGGCCTGATTCGTAATGGTAAATTTATACACCTGTATATTTACTCATGTGTGCATCTACTCCTGCACCTAGGTGTAAGATTTACACCCCGTCACTCCCTCTAATGAGGGGGTAGAGGCTCCTACAACAGAATCTCTGAAAGTAAAGTTACTACTAGAAACTGTTCCACTGTAGAGGTTAAAGTAGAAATTTAATACAGTATAACATTGTAAACATATATCCATTTTTCAATGTATAATATAAACATAAAATAATTTAAATATTTACTAGTAACCTAAAACTACTAAAATAAAATGTTACAATACATTAACTGCTAAAATTAAATGTGTTTTAAATAATAACATATCAATATTTTTTTTAAATAATAACAAAAGTTAAATATATTAATTTAATTTATAAATATGCCTTTTTAAATAATAATAAAACATGCTCACTTACACAAACTTTAATTTTAATTTTATTTATAGCAGACTTGGTTAAAAGCTATGTATTTAATACATTTGAATATGTTTCAACTTTTTTTAAACGGTTTAAAAGTTTAGTTTTTTTAAATTTTGTTTTTTAAACATAAAAAACAATACTTGCTTTTACTTTTATAATATGTATCTGTATAATTTAAGTGTTGAATTATTTTATTAATTTAACATCCGGTCATTTTTGAATGTACGACGTCCCTCCCAAACACCTTCTTAAACTTCCCTTAACTTAATTTTGAAATGTTGGAGTAATTATTCCACATTTTCCCATGACTCCCCCATGTCCGTACCAACATTTACTATAATGTGGTATACATATGTGTGAGGAGAAGTCCACTAGCAAGGCAGAGTGCTCTGCATAACAAAGATAAGAGAGGAGGATATGGAGATCTCTGGCCTTAATTTTGTGAATTGCATTTTGTAGTATGTGAATAGTACTACAGAAGCCCTTATTTAAGTAATATAAAATGCAGTTTGTAAACCAGGGCCGAGGAATTAAGGTCAGAGTTGGAACTTACGGCAACACTTACTAACCACAGAGGGGCATATTTACAAGCCCCTTGCACCGCTTTTGCGCCGCCATTTCGTCACTTTTGCGACGCAGCAGCGGCGCAAAAGATGCGCCAAGGTGCGAGGTATTTACAAAGTGACGCATCTGGGAGATGCGTCACGTTATAAAGCTCTGCGCCAGAAAGAGGCGCTCCGGTGCAGGAGCGCCTCCTGAAATTGGCCGAGTGAAATCTACAAGATTTCACTTAGTCATTTTGGTGCCCATGCTGCGTCAAAACCCTGCGCCTGCTTGAAGCAGGCGTAAGGATTGACGCAGCATTGGAAGAATAGGGCCCCCGAGCATTGCTGGAGCTGCGTCGTGCTTTCGACGCAACTCCAGCAATGCGACACTTTTACGGCACAGATGCGTGACGCATCTGTGCCGATTTTGCCCCATGGTGCGCCGCATTGTAAATGCAGCGCAACCATGTTGGCGTAGGCATAGCGCACAATAAGTGGCGCATCCCTGCTGATATGCAGGGATGCGCCACTTATTGTAAATATGCCCCAACGTATCTGCTGTTGGATTCTCCAACAACATCATGAGCCTGTTTAAAATAGGTGAGAGGGAACAGAGACAAAGTAAGCCAAAAAGAAAGGGTACCACATTAACCTGCAAGGATGTTTACCTCCCAGGAATCTGTGTGATGCACCAGAGGGCCCATGCAAATATGCAGGGACCTAGGATGTGAAACATGCTGCATTCCAGAAGTGCTGTACAAGGTATAGGGCAATCCTGTCAGTCTATGAGACTAGACAAAGAAGGTTTATTGGGCTACATACATACATACATACATATATTTTGATAATGTGGTAGGGTGTAAAATAAGCAGTTGAATCAATAAATGGTCATATGTTCTCTGTTTGTTGATCCAACACCATGTTTAATTAATAAACAAAAAGAACAAAAAGAGTCAAAGACATTCTGCAATATGCAGAACAAGTGTTGTACAGCTGCTTATCTTTCCACAGCGTACATACATGGATTGAGGAGTAAAAGCAACTTAGGTACAACAGCTAGACAGGATCCATTTTAGAAAAAGCATAACAAGTTAATGTCATTCATATTCTAGGAAGTGTGAAATGATTGAACTTTGATATTTTTGATTTTCTCTCCATGCACCTGGATCGACACCCCAGTCATATATATATATATATTTTTTTTTTATTTAAAAAAAAATTACAAAGTAATATGAATTTCTATGGAAAATATGCAAACATATAGCAAAACAATGAACTATAAGTTAAGAAGCGTTTTTCCATTCCGGGCTAAATCGAGTAATATTATATTGTACATTAAAACATGAGAGATATTTTTGTTCAGTTCAATTAATTTGATATTGAAATATATATAATCCTATTAAGGTCATAGGAAAACTAAAATATCATGGAAAGAAATCAGATTGATAAGCCTCTTTGTATATATTGTATAGTGTAATCTATTGAAAAGATACCATGATAAAATGGCTGACAACAAAATCCCTTCTGCAATCTGAAAGAAAACCTTTTTTTCTATGCTTACCAATAGAATGAAGTGTCTCCTTTGTCTATGTTGATGATTAAGTTTATTAAGTTGTTTATTGACAAAGCCACGCCGATATTGAAGGCGTTAAGCCGAAAAGCGTCTGTTCGGTGCTGTGGTCGTGTTGCTGACTTAAAATGTAAAAATCGAGACATCTCCTTTGTGCGCCTCGTTGTTTTGATCAGGACGAGATCGATGTTTGGGGAATACATACATATATATATGATCAAGGCCTTTCTGGGGCCGAAACGCGTCATGGCGGTGCGTGATACATCTATGGATTAAATAAATACCTTGCACATAGCAGATTGGGTCCGTTTGGTCTTTCTAGCACTTTGGAGGTTGCCACGAAGTTCCTGACACATATATATATATATATATATATATATATATATATATATATATATATATATATATATATATATATATATATGTGTATATATATCTACATGTTCAAAACTACAGAGTGTTAAAAACTTGCCACAAGTCCCTCACTGAGCTGGTGTCTCTCCTCCCACAGAAGCTTCACCACGACTGCCAAAGCATAGACAAACTAGGACCTTGTTTGGCACTGCTAATAATGGAACAATTCATGGAAATTGAAGACCGGTTGATATATCACCCACATCTGTTGAGGATCTTAGAGACTTTAGGTGTAAGAGTGAGTGTGTGGGTCTGTGAGTGGCTTTATGGGTTCACACACCCACTCAAAGACCCCCTCAGCAACTCACACACATGACCAAACAAAACTCAATGTACCATCAATATATGAATTACAAAAATACATGTATGTCATCTTCCATATTTTGGCCATTGAGTATTTTTGTTTACAGTTGAATGAGTGCTCAATCTGTGCATCATCTTTATATGCACAATTTAAGGGTCTGTAGATCCTGGCCTCTAGAGACACATAGATATTGAAGATAATCCCCGAAAGTGCCTATCCATGTGGCACCACACATATGTCGGTGGTGGTCTCCTACTCGAAAGAAGGTTGCCTGACTTAACCCCCTGGACGCTCATGATGAGCTCAGCTCGTCATGAGCTACGGTGCTTGTGTGCTCATGACGAGCTCAGCTCGCCATGACCGTTAGAACGCTCACACGCGGGGCTAATTCCCCTGCTGTGCGAGCGTTCTAAAGTAATGGGTGTGGTCATGACGAGCTCAGCTCATCATGAGCACACGACCACCGTGGCTCATGATGAGCTGAGCTCGTCATGAGCACCAGGGCGCTGACCGCGCCCTCCCTCCCCCCAGCACAGCGGGGAAATGAGCCCCGCATGCAAGGGGTTAATGTTTGTAGTATATGGGGAGGGACAATAACCATTTGAGTTGTTTGCCCTCATCTTCTATTTTTCCCCTATAGTGTACCAGAGGAACCACAAGGCCCACAGTTTCAAAACCTGTTAAGAGATTGAGTAGTAAGTGTAAGGCCTTTCTGTCAATAAATATGTTGCATGATACCCTTCCTGCAAACAGGCTCAACTTACAAAATAGGAATTCTTAATTCCAATTGGATGCTGAAATTTTCTGGGCCTGCCAAGGAGTGCACCTGGTGAATGCAAAACTCTTGAAGAATTCAATAAATACACTGGCTGGCGTTGAAGGGACCGCGAGCCAGGCATGCTTGTCGCCGGCTCAACAGTAGACACTCTAGTGTTACAGAAAAGGGGGGCTTGGCAGATAATGTCAGCTTCTATCTGCAGCTGAAGCAGGAGCTGCTGATCCCTGTCGTCAAAGAAGGTCCCGCTGCCCCCCCACCCCCATGGTTGGCTAGAAATTGAACTAATATCGCAGGAAGGACCTAGTCAGGAAGATGAAGGTAGAGCCCCGAAGCTGGAGGCCAGACATGGAATCTAAGAAAGACAACTTTGGGTTGATATTGCAAGCTGGTTTCTTCCTCTCTAGAATTGGAGATGTGAGTTGGTTCATTGAGGCAACACTGGCTACCAGGAGAGAGCACCCACAGGGACATGTTCACAACAGGCAGTATCAGACCCCCTGTTTCTCTCCAGACCCCTAATATCCGAGTGCCATATTGTACGCTGCTGACCTATTAGTCCAGGTAGGTCTTGTTGTCCAAGGACATTTTAAGAATGGAGCGGTGTGATCTTGAAAACATATGTAAAAGCACTAAGTTTTGTCCCAAAAACATATCCTAACTTAGAGCAAATGTAATTAACATAACACAACTGGTGTGTTTGTAGAGCACACTGTGGAGCACAGTTTCAGATCAAGGAATGCCTTGCCATTGACAGATGGCATATTTATATTGATATCCAATGCAATGTTAATCATTGTATCGACTAGCGAGGAAGACCAGAGGAGTGGACACAACTGGGTTCCTTCCTGTCGGTTTAAACAGAAATCCCAGAAGTGGATCCATTATTTCACTGAGCCGCTAAAAGATTCCGCGACTGCATCATCTACACAACATTGCGTGGTCTTTTCATTGCCTTGAAGATGGTATGGAACATTTTATCATTAAAGGTACATAATGAAATAGTTAAAGGTCCAGGTTAGTTAATTAAAAATAGAGAAAGGGTAACTTAATGAAATAGCTGAGAAAAGACTTGGGTATGAATGAGTTCCTGAGACACTGTAATGTCTCACAATGTAAGGGAAGTGATGTACTGACACATGATAAAGGACTATGCAACCCATCTGAAATGGCAATATATTCCCAGGGTCTTTCCTTCCTGCCCTACCATTGTAAAGATTTCATATCATTCTCTGCTGTGCCTGACAGAGGTGCTCATTAAAGCCTCCACCTTAAAAAACAAGAGAGCGAGAATTTGTGACCCGTTCGTCTTCCCAGTCAAAATACAAAGAAACAAAGTGAGAACGGATCATATATGTAATTATCATTCCATTACTTCCAGTCTTCTTCCTTCCGTCCTTTCTGTTATAGTCGAAGGGATTGGAACCCACAGTGTGTTTTAAAAGAACTCTCACTCACCTACCTAGTAGGTGAAATGTTTCATCATCGGGTTTTCCACCCTGGTTGCCGAGAGCCCCCAGGGTGTGCTGTGATGCCAGATTACTGTGGAGCTGTTTTTTTTCCGGTGTGATTCCATGACTGTGACGAAGTGATTCAATTGGCTTGGGGATCCCTGAGATCCTTAGTATCTTGCGGCATTCGACAGTTAACCAGCAATTACTGATTGTGAGACTCAAAGAGGCTGGAGTGTCCGGGACCACGCTTAAGTGGCTTGAGTCCTTCTTAGATAATAGATCATTTCAAGTATTTGAGGAGAATTCTATATCTGAGAGTATGCCTTTGAGATGCGGGGTGCCTCAGGGTTTTTCCCTGAGCCCCACGCTCTTTAATGTCTACATGTCCTCCCTCGCCGAAGTGGTTAAGCCCTTCGGCATTCAGATTGTCACCTATGTGGATGACACCCAGCTGATTGTATCCCTTAATCAATTTGACAAAGCAGGGACCAATCTGGCTAACTGTCTGGTCAAGGTTTCCACATGGATGGAGGGATCCTTTCTAAAACTCAATGGAGCAAAAACTGAGTGGATGTTTCTGGGCAAACTTATCATCCTGGATGCCAATGTTTTCTAGCCTAACTGTCTAGGGTAAATGCCTCCCCCGAAAGATCAGATAAAAAGTCTTGTTGTCTGGCTAGACCAGAGCCTCAACTTTAAAGAGCAAGCACGAAGGGTGGCAAGCACCTGTTACGGTATCCTGAAGATGCTCAGGAAAATAATCCCTCTGCTACTGTTTAGGGCAAGGAGACTGATGGTTCAAGCCCTGATTCTTTTTAGACTTGATTACGCTAATGTGCTGTTCCTAGGTGCTCCATGCGCAACTATCAAAAGATTACAAACTGTACAAAACTGTGCGGGACGCCTCCTTATGCAGGTCCACAGCCGGGAATCTGCGGGGCCGTTTATTGCCTCTCTCCACTGGATCCCAGTGGCTGAACGTATCCAGTTTAAGGCAATGTGCATGGTCCATAGATCCCTCTCAGCTACGTGCCTACCGATCCTGCGATCCATCATTCCCCCTTATCTTCCTAACAGATCCCTGCATTTGGAAAATAAGCGTCTGGCAGTTGTCCCCAGGATAAACAAAGCTCGGAGTGGGGGTCGCCGGTTCACATATATTGCCGCAAAATGCTGGAACCGGCTTCCCATTAACATTTGTCTGGAAGTCAACTATATGTCCTCTGGAAGCGCCCGAAGACCTCTCTGTTTCCATGGCTCCTGTTCTTAGTTCGGTGATGACTCTGTCTCTAGCCCTGATAGGCCTTCTGGTAGCCATGTGCTCTAGAAAAGCTTTTTCAATTCAATTCAATTTTCAATTCAATATTTTCTATAAATGTTTTTTTAAGGGTTCCCCAGTCAACATTATAAACAGTGATGGATATGTCTGGGATAGTTAGTTGGTCCCATATATCCTTATTATGTGGTCTTCATATGTGGTCTAGATGTTTCAGCCACTTTGGAAGCCCAAGAGAAGACCCTAGTTGCCACTTTGGTATTCTCCAAGACGGATTATGGAAATGCCCTTTTTCTCAATTCTCAGAAACTTGTGCTGTCTAAGCTACAGTCAGTACAGAACGCGGCTGCCAGAATTCTCTTACACATTCCTCGCCGCCAGTCTACCACTCTCGCCATTCGCCAGCTTCATTGGCTCAGAGTGGAGAGCCGAATTAAATTTAAGGCCCTCTGCATTGCCTATAAAGCAGTACATGGTGTTGGACCCAAGTTTCTGACCGAGGCTTTTTAGCTCTACATTCCCATAAGGTCACTGAGATCCGCCAACACTTGCCTCCTACCAGTACCGCGCACAAGGACGGTAACTTGGGGAGACAGACGTTTTCTGGTTGCCGCACCAAAACTCTGGAACCTTCTGCCATTAGGTATTAAAAACGCCCCTAACCTGATGAGTTTCCGGAGGCTCTTAAAGACTTGGCTGTTTAACCAGTGAATCCTGCAGTTGAGGTCCTGTTAGCTCACACCTGCGCCGAGACACCTTCGGGTATTTGTTTGCGCAGTAAAAATCTCATAAATAAATAAATAAATAAAGAGGGTCAACGTGACTTTCATCAGGACCAGGTATCTTGTGTTGAATTTGCACGCGTACTAAAGCATGCAAAGCAAGGATGTATGCAGTCAATACTTAAAAACTACCCACCTTTTCTCTATTGCAATACGTCTTGTATGGTTTACTGTGAAGAAAGAAGTTGAAAGAAAGAGAGGCAAGTATGTATTTAATAGGTAGACGTACTGATTCAGGGCTGCGATATGAGTTCTCTTGAAGCCCCTTTTAAACCGTCTTTCATTCAGAGAACAGCATTGAGACATTTTTAGTGGCAAAATGAAAGACTCTCAAAATTATCTTTAAAGCCCCATTTTCAAGGGTGATGCACACTTTCTTAAGGAGTTATTTGATTCACTCGCAATCATCACACTCACACATAGGGCCCAATTATGATGCGGTTAGGAAAGCATTCCCACTAGCGCCCGATTACGATGCGGTTAGGCTGGTCTCCTAACAGCATTTGCTCCTTCTGAAGGGTATCGGGAACGTGTCTTCCAGACCGAGGGCCAGGTTACGATGCGGTTGGGAACATAGGTTTCAATAGAAGTCAATGGGAGTCCAACCAAATCTTATCTGGAAGTATCCGGATGCATCATACTAGGTCGGTCGGACTCTCCCGATCAAGTCGGTCAGAAACCATTTCCAAACCGATTTGATTGGTAAGATTTCCTAACCGCATCGTAATCGTGCGCTAAACAGTTATTGATGGGGTTGATTTTTCAATTTTTAATTCCAAATTGTCAATATTGTGGCATTCTGGATCCCACTCTCACAACACTCAGTTTGTTCCACGGTTGATAGGTGGATGAATGTAAGGTGTGTTGCTTTGTTGTGTTTTATATTGGAAAACTAGCAAATGGTGGGCTGACCATGTGACTAGAGTAATCCTTTGAAAGGTAACTAGCTCTGGAATAGCAAAAATAACATCTAGAATATGTTGAGCACTGTGTGTGGGTTTGTGGACGCTCTGATGTAGGTTCAGTGTGTCTAGGACAGTGATGATTGTTTTTGGATGGGGCATATTGGGTTTGTCAAACCAAATGTTTAGGTCACCCGGAATGTATAGGTTGGAGTGTAGTGTTATCAGGTTTGAAACTGTGTCAAAATGTGTGTCTGGGAATGTTGCATTGCTAGATGGAGGTCTGTATAGGAGCAGGAAGTTACAGGAGGAAGATGGTGTAGAGTTGCATCTGGTGAAGAGGGCCTCACAACCTTGATGGAGACATTGTCAGCTTTAGTGATATTTAATGTTTGCTTGAATACAACGGCCAGGCCACCTCCTCTTTTGCTTATACGATTTTGTTTTATAGTTTGATAGCCTAGAGGAATGGCTTCAGTTGTGCTTTTCATACCTGTGTACATCATGCATCACATGGCAGACACAGGCAGGGAAAATGTGTGACTGCTGCTGTGCCAACAATAGGACATGGTGACCGTCACTGTGACCAGTGGCTCTCCTGGCAGACAGGTCAACAGGTCATAGATTTTTGGGGGGCAGGAGCACAGCCAGTGTAAACCTGGGACAACAGAATGGGCAAACAGCGAGTTTGGTGGGGGCGCTGAACTATGAACAAGGTCCAAGATCCCCTGGCTTCATGCTATGGATATACCATTAGAACATTGGAATGCTGGAATGCATTGAAAACAATGGAGTGCTCCGGGCTTATAATAGCTGGTATAAGCCCAGAGCTCCAACATTCCAATGACTTCAGGGAGCCTGAGGGGATTTGAATCCCCTTGCGCTCCCTGAAGGCTTTGTTTTATTTGTTAGAACATTCTACCCTCTAGTGGCAGAATGTTCTAATAGCTTTATAGCCCTTTGTAGCAGGGCTATACTGGCTATTAAAGTCCCGCTGCCTTGTTAAAGTCCCTCGCCTTCAGCTCGGGCCTTTAACGCTGAAGCAGGCCTTTAATAGCCAGTATAGCCTGCTACGGTGGGCTATAACGCTATAGTACATACCTGTACACATACAAAGCCAGTCTGTAAGATCATCCAGCCTACATGGGATGTGGAAGGAACGCCAGTGCACGACACTGCATGACCTTAATGCTTTGATGTCATCGCCTCTTACCGCACGTTGCTGGCCATGCCCTCAGGACCATGCCAGCCTGTGTGGCTGTGACTTCCATATTCCTAAACCCCTGAAGATGGAGTCTTTATACCCCTTGTGCTGTGCAGGCGCCGTGATTAAATTGCATGCATTATGCATACTGCTGCTAACACGTGATTATCAATAATAACTCTGCCATCCTGTGTTATTCTGATAGAAAATGCCTGCTCGAGCAGACGCATCATTGGTCCATTCACACGCTGTTTTCTTACATCCCCGAAGATTACCATTTTAAGAGCTTTCGGCAGGATGTCATCAGCCGGCTCCGTTTAACAGTGCATAAATCTAATTCCTTCCATGTACTCAATTTCCTCAGGATGCAGAATCAATTTGAATCTGCCAGGATTTTATTTCTGAGGTCTATTAATGTCTCCTGCCTGTTTTTTTCCCCCTTGTCCTCTCTCAACAATCTTGCATTTTTTTCATACCACTTCCAGCAACAAAGAAAATGATCATCTTCGAGCAGAAATAGTCAATTCTCTCTTTCCCCGGATCTAATTAGTCGTGAAGGAAGTTCAGCCCCTTCTAGCTAGAGGTGCTGGCATCTGGGAAACTCTTGAAACAGACATGAGCTAAAGTGTATTGCTGTTATTGACCGCCTGTGGCTGGGTCATGTTTCCGTTCTCACAAAACAGACTCCTTGTGCAATAAATCCTCTTCCTATTGACAAGGATTTGTTTTAAATTTCATACATAGGGCCATATGTATCAAGGCCAAATGGGTTGCCATTTTCGCAAAATGGTATGTATGAAAGAGTTTGGGTGCAAAATAAGGAATCGCAAAATTTGCCATTCCTTATTTTGCGATTGAATTTAAGGAATCCCAAATTTTGCGTTTCCTTAAATGCAATGTATTAAGCAAAAAAAATTCCAAAATGCCCTTAAGGAATCGCAAATTACCACCAACTTCTAGTTGGTGGTAAGTTGCGATTTCCTTGAAAAATGCACATTTCAGCATTTTTCAAAGTGCCATGTGACGCACATACATGCCCTTAGGGCATGTATGTGCACCACATGTGCACCCATGCTTATTTCAGGGGTGCAACAGGGTGTCCTTTGGACACCCTTGCACCCTTGAAATTATTCTCAATTTGCGATTAGCAAATTGCTAATCGCAAATTGAGAAAAAATTCCCATTCCTTCCTATGGGCCTCCTGGCCCATAGAAATGAATGGGAAAGTATTCCTTAATTACAAATTCGCAATTTGCGAATTCGCAATTAAGGAATATCAAGAAATCGCAAAAAATTAGCGTTTTTCTTGATACATACCATTTTGCGATTCTGAAATAGCGATTTCTTAAAAATCGCTATTACAGAATCGCAAATTGGTTCCTTGATACATATGGCCCATAGTCCTTAATACTGCTTTAGCCTGCTTCTACACGCATCTTTTTGCATAAACAAGACTCAACGCACAGCAGTATCAATTGATTTGCTGAAGATTAAATGGTTTGGTTAAATGGGAATGTACATCTAGAATTCTGGTCTTCCCAAGTGACAATCTCACCACTGGATTGGGATTTCTCTGACTTGCCATTGACATGACCGCATTTTCTGTTTTTAACTCTAGTTAGGCAGTGATCGAAGTATGGAAATAAATATATAGGAATTGTGATCTTAAGGTTTTAGCGGTACAGGGTGAGAGGATGTGGGGATGAATGTAAATGTAGTGCTTTTATATAGTGCACGAATCACCCCTGAAGGGGTCTCAAGGCGCTGTGCACATACCGCTGTGGAACCCTTCCTGGCCTTTCCCTGTGAAGTGCCCACTCCTGGCCACCCCCAAGGTGAAGCCAGGCATCCTAGCGCTGTTGGGGCGATTAAGCAAGCTATTGCCCAGAGTTGCAGGGTGGGACCCATGATTAGAATAGGCACCGAGGTGAGAATTATCAGGTCCGGGGAAATTGAGCCAAAGACCCGCTGAGGCGGGAATTGAACCCTGATCCGGGCCAGACCTCTGCATCAGGGTCTGCTGCTCTAACCATTGAGCCACACTTCTCCACTGGTCAGTGGCTTTCGTAGACCACTCTCTCAGCCTGCATACACCAATCCATGTCTCTCTTCCAGTCATTCGGGTGTGGTGCTAATCCAGCCCTCCACAGTCGTGCAATATTACGTTTAGCCACTATCAACCCCGGTGTCAGCCGGAGGCGGTCCATGGGGGTGAGATCGGTTTCGTCCCAGATATTTAGCAGGCATCATTCCGCTGATGGTACCATGTCACTCCCACAAACACTGTTGAGACAAGCAACCATAGCCTCACAATATCGCCGGAGTGCTGGCAGCCCCATGGCATTTGAAAAGATGCACCCTCCTGACCTCATTTCTTGGGGCACAGTGCTGTGTGTGCTTTACCAATTTTAACCGATGTTATACATGCACAGTAACATCTATGGAGGATTTTGAGCTGCACAAGGTGAGATCTTGAGCTTATAGCGATTAAAAGAGTTTGATTAAACTGGGTAATATTTAACACTCTTT
The DNA here is from genome assembly GCF_964261635.1 of Lissotriton helveticus. NCBI lineage: Eukaryota > Metazoa > Chordata > Amphibia > Caudata > Salamandridae > Lissotriton > Lissotriton helveticus. The sequence goes on along the minus strand of NC_136072.1, from coordinate 1,139,853,772 downwards.
ATCCTAGAGAACATACATGCCGTAGCAGGTGTTATATAAGTGTAGTCCTTACTATTCTTATTAATTAATTGTGGTGTTGTGTAAGTAATATGAGCAACCCAGATGTTGCACACAGACTAGGGGTTGTGTTAACCCACACACCCATGTACAGATGAAAAGGCCCCAATATGAACAGATTTGAGACACCTGAAGCATGCACGAACCAGTAATGTTTTACATTTACCCTCCCTTGAAAGCTGAAACATGGAACCAGGCCTAAAAAACAAGGTGACATCTAATCAATATAGACAATACTAGGTGATGTCAGTGAGCCATAGATTGATGTCACAACCATTTGACACCCAGGGATGTAGCATAGGCCCCTGCAGCCACTGGGGTTCTGGGGACCCTCAACCCATCAATGGGCCCCAGCCCTTTAGGGAGCCCCCCCAACAGGCCAATGTCAATTAATATCTAAGATGTATAGAGACCCAGTGGCCCCCTGATCACATTCTGCAGGGGGGGGGGGGGCATCATTTTGCGTTTTGCCGCTGTGGACATCCTGCTCTATAACATTAATGGGTATATTTTCGGTATATTTTTCAGGCGAAGGTGAGGTACAAACTGTGATATGTATGTTAGATATGCACCTGGAGGTCTATACAATGATGTACATGGGTGCATAAGAGTAACATTTATAACAATGTACTTGTTTATCACTGCTAAGTAGTGAATGTTTGAAGTGCCACCGTTTAAATGAATAGTGTATTATAAGACTCCAATAACACCTGCAATTCAATACAACAAAATGTAAGGAATGGGATTATTGCTTTAAGAAGCTTTAAGCTTCCAAGCTATTAGCTGTTTGGAATATGAGTGTTGAGGAACCACATCCTATGCACTTGTTTGTTATACTTTATATATAAAGAGTATCATAGTCAGTGGTGGCTATTCCTAATGGGCTCAGGGGCTATGACCCCCTTGTTTTCTGGCCCATTTGTAATATTATACCAAGAATGAATAATAATATGTTATTCACTCAATATAATTAAAATGGTGACCTTCTTTGGTCCAGCAACAGTCTCTGTCCATGGCTGGTGCAGGGATGCGAAGGCGCTTGCATCAGTCTTCAGAGAGAGATCACCAGGGCTGGAGACGTTCCACCCCTGGCCTTGGGGCCCTGGCACACCTCTCTGCCTCCCAGTCTTCAGAGAGAGATCACCAGGGCTGGAGACGTTCCACCCCTGGCCTTGGGGCCCTGGCACACCTCTGTGCCTCCCAGTCTTCAGAGAGAGATCACCAGGGCTGGAGACGTTCCACCCCTGGCCTTGGGCCCTGGCACACCTCTCTGCCTCCCAGTCTTCAGAGAGAGATCACCAGGGCTGGGGACATTCCACCCCTGGCCTTGGGCCCTGGCACACCTCTGTGCCTCCCAGTCTTCAGAGAGAGATCACCAGGGCTGGGGACATTCCACCCCTGGCCTTGGGCCCTGGCACACCTCTGTGCCTCCCAGTCTTCAGAGAGAGATCACCAGGGCTGGGGACATTCCACCCCTGGCCTTGGGCCCTGGCACACCTCTGTGCCCCCCAGTCATCAGAGAGAGATCACCAGGGCTGGAGACATTCCACCCCTGGCCTTGGGCCCTGGCACACCTCTGTGCCTCCCAGTCTTCAGAGAGAGATCACCAGGGCTGGAGACATTCCACCCCTGGCCTTGGGCCCTGGCACACCTCTCTGCCTCCCAGTCTTCAGAGAGAGATCACCAGGGCTGGGGACATTCCACCCCTGGCCTTGGGCCCTGGCACACCTCTGTGCCTCCCAGTCTTCAGAGAGAGATCACCAGGGCTGGGGACATTCCACCCCTGGCCTTGGGCCCTGGCACACCTCTGTGCCCCCCAGTCTTCAGAGAGAGATCACCAGGGCTGGAGACGTTCCACCCCTGGCCTTGGGCCCTGGCACACCTCTGTGCCTCCCAGTCTTCAGAGAGAGATCACCAGGGCTGGAGACGTTCCACCCCTGGCCTTGGGCCCTGGCACACCTCTGGGCCCCCCAGTCTTCAGAGAGAGATCACCAGGGCTGGAGACGTTCCACCCCTGGCCTTGGGCCCTGGCACACCTCTGTGCCTCCCAGTCTTCAGAGAGAGATCACCAGGGCTGGAGACATTCCACCCCTGGCCTTGGGCCCGGGCACACCTCTGTGCCCCCCAGTCTTCAGAGAGAGATCACCAGGGCTGGAGACATTCCACCCCTGGCCTTGGGCCCTGGCACACCTCTGTGCCTCCCAGTCTTCAGAGAGAGATCACCAGGGCTGGAGACATTCCACCCCTGGCCTTGGGCCCTGGCACACCTCTCTGCCTCCCAGTCTTCAGAGAGAGATCACCAGGGCTGGGGACATTCCACCCCTGGCCTTGGGCCCTGGCACACCTCTGTGCCTCCCAGTCTTCAGAGAGAGATCACCAGGGCTGGGGACATTCCACCCCTGGCCTTGGGCCCTGGCACACCTCTGTGCCTCCCAGTCTTCAGAGAGAGATCACCAGGGCTGGGGACATTCCACCCCTGGCCTTGGGCCCTGGCACACCTCTGTGCCTCCCAGTCTTCAGAGAGAGATCACCAGGGCTGGGGACATTCCACCCCTGGCCTTGGGCCCTGGCACACCTCTGTGCCTCCCAGTCTTCAGAGAGAGATCACCAGGGCTGGGGACATTCCACCCCTGGCCTTTGGCCCTGGCACACCTCTGTGCCTCCCAGTCTTCAGAGAGAGATCACCAGGGCTGGAGACATTCCACCCCTGGCCTTGGGCCCTGGCACACCTCTGTGCCTCCCAGTCTTCAGAGAGAGATCACCAGGGCTGGGGACATTCCACCCCTGGCCTTGGGCCCTGGCACACCTCTGTGCCTCCCAGTCTTCAGAGAGAGATCACCAGGGCTGGAGACATTCCACCCCTGGCCTTGGGCCCTGGCACACCTCTCTGCCTCCCAGTCTTCAGAGAGAGATCACCAGGGCTGGGGACATTCCACCCCTGGCCTTGGGCCCTGGCACACCTCTGGGCCTCCCAGTCTTCAGAGAGAGATCACCAGGGCTGGGGACATTCCACCCCTGGCCTTGGGCCCTGGCACACCTCTGGGCCTCCCAGTCTTCAGAGAGAGATCACCAGGGCTGGGGACATTCCACCCCTGGCCTTGGGCCCTGGCACACCTCTCTGCCTCCCAGTCTTCAGAGAGAGATCACCAGGGCTGGAGACATTCCACCCCTGGCCTTGGGCCCTGGCACACCTCTCTGCCTCCCAGTCTTCAGAGAGAGATCACCAGGGCTGGAGACGTTCCACCCCTGGCCTTGGGGCCCTGGCACACCTCTGTGCCTCCCAGTCTTCAGAGAGAGATCACCAGGGCTGGAGACGTTCCACCCTTGGCCTTGGGCCCTGGCACACCTCTCTGCCTCCCAGTCTTCAGAGAGAGATCACCAGGGCTGGGGACATTCCACCCCTGGCCCTGGGCCCTGGCACACCTCTGTGCCTCCCAGTCTTCAGAGAGAGATCACCAGGGCTGGGGACATTCCACCCCTGGCCTTGGGCCCTGGCACACCTCTGTGCCTCCCAGTCTTCAGAGAGAGATCACCAGGGCTGGGGACATTCCACCCCTGGCCTTGGGCCCTGGCACACCTCTGTGCCCCCCAGTCATCAGAGAGAGATCACCAGGGCTGGAGACATTCCACCCCTGGCCTTGGGCCCTGGCACACCTCTGTGCCTCCCAGTCTTCAGAGAGAGATCACCAGGGCTGGAGACATTCCACCCCTGGCCTTGGGCCCTGGCACACCTCTCTGCCTCCCAGTCTTCAGAGAGAGATCACCAGGGCTGGGGACATTCCACCCCTGGCCTTGGGCCCTGGCACACCTCTGTGCCTCCCAGTCTTCAGAGAGAGATCACCAGGGCTGGGGACATTCCACCCCTGGCCTTGGGCCCTGGCACACCTCTGTGCCCCCCAGTCTTCAGAGAGAGATCACCAGGGCTGGAGACATTCCACCCCTGGCCTTGGGCCCTGGCACACCTCTGTGCCTCCCAGTCTTCAGAGAGAGATCACCAGGGCTGGAGACATTCCACCCCTGGCCTTGGGCCCTGGCACACATCTGGGCCTCCCAGTCTTCAGAGAGAGATCACCAGGGCTGGGGACATTCCACCCCTGGCCTTGGGGCCCTGGCACACCTCTGGGCCTCCCAGTCTTCAGAGAGAGATCACCAGGGCTGGAGACGTTCCACCCCTGGCCTTGGGCCCTGGCACACCTCTGTGCCTCCCAGTCTTCAGAGAGAGATCACCAGGGCTTGAGACGTTCCACCCCTGGCCTTGGGCCCTGGCACACCTCTGGGCCTCCCAGTCTTCAGAGAGAGATCACCAGGGCTGGGGACATTCCACCCCTGGCCTTGGGGCCCTGGCACACCTCTGTGCCTCCCAGTCTTCAGAGAGAGATCACCAGGGCTGGAGACATTCCACCCCTGGCCTTGGGCCCTGGCACACCTCTGTGCCTCCCAGTCTTCAGAGAGAGATCACCAGGGCTGGAGACATTCCACCCCTGGCCTTGGGCCCTGGCACACCTCTGGGCCTCCCAGTCTTCAGAGAGAGATCACCAGGGCTGGGGACATTCCACCCCTGGCCTTGGGCCCTGGCACACCTCTGTGCCTCCCAGTCTTCAGAGAGAGATCACCAGGGCTGGGGACATTCCACCCCTGGCCTTGGGCCCTGGCACACCTCTCTGCCTCCCAGTCTTCAGAGAGAGATCACCAGGGCTGGAGACATTCCACCCCTGGCCTTGCGCCCTGGCACACCTCTGGGCCTCCCAGTCTTCAGAGAGAGATCACCAGGGCTGGGGACATTCCACCCCTGGCCTTGGGCCCTGGCACACCTCTGTGCCCCCCAGTCTTCAGAGAGAGATCACCAGGGCTGGAGACATTCCACCCCTGGCCTTGGGCCCTGGCACACCTCTGTGCCTCCCAGTCTTCAGAGAGAGATCACCAGGGCTGGAGACATTCCACCCCTGGCCTTGGGCCCTGGCACACCTCTGGGCCTCCCATTCTTCAGAGAGAGATCACCAGGGCTGGGGACATTCCCCCCCTGGCCTTGGGGCCCTGGCACACCTCTGTGCCTCCCAGTCTTCAGAGAGAGATCACCAGGGCTGGAGACGTTCCACCCCTGGCCTTGGGCCCTGGCACACCTCTGGGCCTCCCACCTTTGTGACGTGCTAAGCATCACAGCTAAAGGTAGACAAGGGCGCTGCAGGTACGAGGTTTCAGTGTCATACCCCAGTGCCGGAAGCTGGAAGGAACAACAGTCCAAATAGGACCTACATCAATGTAAGTAAAAAATGTAATTAAACAAATAAAATGTTTACATCTTGTCTTGACAGTGAGTGTACCTGTGAGGGAGATTGCCAGTGAGTGTTACCATGAGGGGGAATGACTGAGTGTAACTGTGGAGAATGACAGTGAGTATTGCTGTGAGGGATAATGGCAGTGATTATAACTGTGAAGGAGAATGACACTGATTGTTACTGGTAGGGGGGTTGACAACAAGTGTAACTGTGGGGGAAAATGTCAGTAATTAATACTGTGAGGGTGAATGACTGAGTGTAATGTGAGGGAGAATGACAGTGAGCATTACGGTCAATGAAAAATGACTGTGAGTGTAACTGTGAGGTAGAACGACAGTGAGTGTAACTGTGAGGGAGAATGGTTGTGAGTGTAACTGTGAGGGAGAATGACTGTGAGTTTAACTGTGAGGGAGATTGACTGTGAGTGTAACTGTGAGGGAGAATGGCTATGAGTGTATCTGTGAGGGAGAATGACTGTGAGTTTAACTGTGAGGGTGATTGACTGTGAGTGTAACTGTGAGGGAGAATGACTGTGTGTGGAACTGTGAGGGAGAAAGACTGTGAGTGGAACTGTGAGGGAGAAAGACTGTGAGTGTTACAGAGATGGATAATGACAGTGAGAATAACTGTGAGGGAGAATTACAGTGGGTGTTACTATGAGGGAGAAAGACAGTTTGTGTAACTGGGAGGAGGAATTACAGTACGTATTACTATGAGGGAGGATGTTAGTGTGTGTAACTGTCAGGGAGAATGGCAGTGAGTGTAACTGTGAGGTAGAATGGCAGTGAGTGTACCTGTGAGGGAAAAATACAGGTTGTGTAACTGTGAGGGAGAATGACAGTAAGTGTACTATGGGGTAGAATGGCTGAGTGTATCTGTGAGGCAGAATGGCTGAGTGTAAGACGGAGTGAGTGACAGTCTGAGTGTGTTAGAATGAGACAGAGTGAGAATCTATGAGACTGATTTTGTCAAAGAGCGTCTGAATGAGTGGGACAGAGTAGGAATGAGTGAAAACAAATTAGACTAAGTGAGGCAGTGAAATTGAATGAATCAAAGTAAGAATGAGAATGAGTGAAAATGAGTGGAACTAAGTGGGACTGACAGAATGAGTGAGAGTGGGCGAGTCACAGACTGTGTGAGTCAGAAGATGAGTGAGACTGAGTGAGTCAGAGAAGGAGTGAGATTGAGCAACTCAGAGAATGAGCGACAAAGAGTGAGTAAAAATGAGTGGGACTAAGTGAGATTAGGAGAGTCAGAGTGAGATTGATTGTGTGAGAATGAATGAGCCGCAACTGTCCATTACATTATCAAGCTTTGGAGAGAGTGAGGAGAGATGCTTTATGAAAGGGGTTATAGAATGGATACAGTACAGTCCAGACCTTGGAAGCAAGTCAGGAGGTTTTTTTTGCAGAGTTTTATATAGCGCGAACTAGACCCGTACCGAATCAGGTAGCTTTACATATTTTCCAGTTACGTTACATGAGAACACACTTTCATTTTAGGCACGGGGAGATTAAGTGATTTGCCCAGAATCACAGGAGGTTTTGGTGTCTTTACCGAGACTCAAACCCAGATCCCCAGGTCCGAGGTCGAGCGCCCTAGCCGTTAGGCCAACTCCTCTCCCCGTTAGAATGTGTTAGAATGGTGGTTGGAAAATTTGGAAGCGTGGAATGGGAGAGCAATTTTGGTTGTGAGCCATCAAGACAGATGTGAGTTTGCACGGTTTGGTGCATATCTGAACAATCAAGACACTGATGGATGTTGATCAGGTTTGGAGGGAAACATGTATATGCATTGTTTGGAATTGACAACTGGGCAATATGCATTGAAGAGCTTCAGAAACAATTTGAAAGATGGTGCAGTGCACTGCTTCCTACATAAATCGGTTAGAGGGAATAAGGTCCAGTCGGCTGGTGGATCTAGTAAAGGATTTATTTTTTTGCGTGAATCAGAAAATTTCCTTAAGGGCAGAATATTTCCTGGGGGTTAGGGGTGTTATTTTATAGCAGACTGGAATTTGAGGTAATTGAAGGAGTACAGAAGTTGGAAGTTGGATCAGGCATATTTCACGAAAATAGACAGAAACAAGGGTCCAATGAAATTGGGTCTGTTTTCATGCAGGTTAACTGTTCAAGTGAGGAGTGATTGCAGTTGGTTCTCAGATCCATGGGTGACTGCTGTAGATATTTTTTAACAGAAGTGGTTAGGGTGAGAGATGTATCTGTTCCATCCTTTTGTGATGTTACAGAGGGTCATATTGACTGTGAGACAATAGAGGTAGTTCTAACGACTACTGTTTGGATATTTCAGGTGTGGTTTTCTGCAGTTTTGGAGTTGGTTTGTGAGATTCCCTTTAAGTATGGGCAAATTTTGCGGATCTGCGGTCCGCGAATTCGCGCGAAATTGCAAAAAAGTCCACGAATTCGTGGATTTTCCCGCGAACTCGCTAATTTTTTGGCGATTAACATCTACTCAACTGGAGTACTTTCTACTGGCTAATCAGTAAGTGCTACCTCGTTGGGTAAATGTATTGTGCTTTTCCTACACTGCATCTGCGTAAAGGGTCAGAAGATTTGTCTCCACTGACCATGTGTGCCTGTAACTTTGCCACCGCGCTGTCTATCATAGTTGGGAAAGGGCGGTAAGACGTTTGATACCGCTAGTGTGTGGTGCGGGGCTTCTATGCATGTCAACATGCCTCTTGTGTATAAAGGGTCAGAGAGCGAGCAGGGCAGCAGGTGCGGAGAAAGCAGGCTCCTGGTCACAGGAACTACACGGGGATTGCACTCGCAAAACTCATGGATTCAAAGGCCTCCCTCGAGTATTACAGCTAATTTTCGATGTCAGATATGGGGTTAAAGCACACTTGCCCAGCCTCGACCGTGCTCACTAATGTTTGGGCTGATTAAAACGTTACTGAATTTGAGCTTCATCTCGGGCACCTCGTTTATTTTTATCTGTAAGTACTTCCCGTTGAGGTTTAATTTTTGTGACAGGAGCCTCGTGCCAGAATGAATCCTACCCTGCATAGTTATCCACGAAGATGCCACCATTTTGTGCAATACCTCTACTCAACTGGAGTACTTTCTACTCATAATCAGTAAGTGCTACCTCGTTGGGTAAATGTATAGTGCTTTTCCAACACTGCAGCTGCGTAAAGGGCCAGATGATTTGTCTCCACTGACCATGTGTGCTTGTAACTTTGCCACCAAACCAAAAGGTGCCGAGGTCCCTTGAGTGAGCTGTCCATCATAGTTGGGAAAGGGCGGGAAGACGTTTGATACCGCTAGTGTGTGGTGCGGGGCTTCTATGCATGTCAACATGCCTCTTGTGAATAAAGGGTCAGAGAGCGAGCAGGGCAGCAGGTGAGGAGAAAGCAGCATCCTGGTCACAGGAACGGGGATTGTGCTCGAGAAACTCATGGAGTCAAAGACCTCCCTCGAGTATTACAGCTAATTTTTGATGGCAGATATGGGGTTAAAGCACACTTGCCCAGCCTCGACCGTACTCACTAATGTTTTGGGCTGATTAAAACGTTACTGAATTTGAGCTTCAACTCGGGCACCTGCTTTATTTATATCTGTAAGTGCTTCCTGTTGAGGTTTAATTTTTGTGACAGGAGCCTCGTGCCAGAATAAATCCTGCCCTGCATAGATAGCCACGAAGATGCCACCATTTTGTGCAATACATCAATTCAACTGGAGTACTTTTACTGGCTAATCATTAAGTGCTACCTCGTTGGGTAAATGTATAGTGCTTTTCCTTCACTGCAGCTGCGTAAAGGGCCAGAAGATTTGTCTCCACTGACCATGTGTGCCTGTAACTTTGCCACCGTGCCAAAAGGCGCCGAGGTCCCTTGAGTGAGCTGTCCATCATAGTTGGGCTTTCCCAATCTAGCCCCTGTTCCTGACACTGCTCAGAAAGCCTACTCCAAACAGTCATGTTATGAGTGATCTTGTGAACAGACTTTCTGCTCTGAGACGAGAGGCAATTCCAAGCCTGGGCCGCAAGTTAGGAAAACGATTAGCTTCTCCACTTCTTGCGTTTAACTCTCGGTACGCAGAACAACAATGACTCAGAAGAGCTGAAGGGACTGACCTAATGGAAATGGATTAGCCTGTTAGCAAGATCTATGCTGTAGAAAGCTCTATGTGTCAGGATTAACGTTTTTAAACTAAATCCTATCCCTGATCGGTAGGAAGTGATCCTCCATCAAATGAGAAGAGATCGATGCCTGCATGAGGACCATTAATAGAAAACTAGCAGCCTCATTCTCTACCACCTGCAACCTTTTCAGCAAACAGGTGAGCTATCTGATATATAAAGACTCAGAAAAGGGGGTGGTGATGAACAGAGCATCTGAATTAAGCAGAACACTCCTACCCAGTCAAAAGATCAGGGCTTGATCCATCACCGTTTTTTAGCTCACTGCACCATCCCAGTTCAGAACCTGGCTACATGCAAATTAGTCTGACCCTGGCCCAGTGCATCATGGGAACAGGGCAGACCAAACTACCAAGCCAATTCTTTACTGGAAAGGAAACAAGCTTCCGGGGACCGGTTTCTGGCATTGCAGCCGTCTTCGGTTTTCTGCACCTGCAATGGTAGTTTGTGAAGCATTAGTTCAGCCCAGTTGAGCAGGTTTCCAATGTTGTTTTAACTGACTTTAAACATGCATAATTCTAGACTCTGCTCTTGTAATGAAATGGTGTTTCTCAAAGTGTTATGTATATAGAATAAAGATTTTATTAAAGATATGGAATCTAGTGTTAGGCATTCTTCCTCCCTTTGGAGGTTTATTGAAGAATTAGAGTTAAATGGTGTATTATGAATAGCATGTTTTCTGTTTTATAGGTTAGGTATTTCTGCAAATGGAAAAACATACAATAATACAAATGGATAAGGATATACATCATATATTGCAATGCAGAAGGACAGTAACATGTATACAAATGGAGCAGAGTCGAGAAGAAGATTGTGGAGTGAACAAAAAACTAATTGTAACATTTTACTTTCTTAATATATTTTGCATGGTTTATTTTTATATCTGTGGATGATATAGTCCACTTTTATGTATACGGTCTTTGTCTTTTTTATGGATTTGCATATAAATCTGCATAAATATTTGTATTTTTTATTTTGGAGTGGACGTACAAAGGATTGTCCCATAGCATATTTAAAGAGGCAGAATATTCTAGGCTATGGATTTATATAATCCGTTTAATTCTAATTCGGGAATGGTTTCTATGGTAGTTTGTGTTCTTTAAAGGAACTGTGGTAGGAGTGGCTTTAGAAAATTCAGGCACAATGCTAGCCTTCGTACTTTAATTTAATCTTGATTCTCTTTACATAACACTTTGAGAATCGCCATTTTGAGATAGCGTCACTTAATTTTTAACCCGTTCCGTGCTGCCGTCGGCCAATGGCTGACGGCAGCACTACCTCCCCAGTGCTGCCGTCGGCCAATGCCCGACGCGGCCCCGCCCGTTTTGCGGAAGTGCCGCACTTCTGCAAAATCGCGGCCGCCGTTAAGGCGTTAAAGCATTTTTTTGTTTACATTTTTTCTTTTAGTTTTATTGCTTGCATCTAGTGCTATTGTTAAATAGTTTTAATGCATTGAAGCTGAATAACTGTAAAAGGTAAATAAATAGATTCAATAAACAGGACATAAGTATATATATTTTGATATATATCCATTTAATTAATACATATTAAGACAAAGATTCGATCCAGTTCTGAAATATTGAACAATAGTTTAATGGAGGTTTATAATATGATTTTAAGTACAAAAATATTAGAATTATTTGATTTGTAATTTTTTCATATACTCTGTATATTATGACAGAAAGTAGAATGTAAGAGCAAAATAACTAAGAGATCTGAAAAAAAGATTCCGAGGCATAAAGCCCGGGACTGGAAAAGTGGGGCCCTGGTTATGTGAAGTTGAAAGGAAATTCTAAACTTCTAAGATTATTTATTGGGCTAGAGGAGGGACTTTAGGGGATACAAATGAGATAGGCATAGATATGAATGTGGGAGAACAGCTGAGAAAGATGGGTGAAGAACAATGTGGACAGAAGATGGGTAGTAAGGTGTGAAGGCAAGAGGAATTTCTAATGTGAGCTTCTTTATTTGCAAGTCATTTTTCAGCAATCCATTTCTTAATAAAGTGGAAGGAGCTAATCTTATATGTACCCCTATCCAAGATGGCTGACTCTCCAGTGTTTTTTTGTCTGAAAACTCAAAATCATTATAACTTTTACCTTTCTAACTGCTGTATAATTTCGTGTCTTAAGCATTTATAAGCAGCTTTGTGTTTTGTGCTTGAGAAGAATCACATTCATTCCTGATATTTTTTTTGTTCATTGTACGTTTTCTATTAATTTTTGTCCAATATTTTTCTCACCTTTCTCAACCTTGTTTATCAGTGGAATTGGTGCTTTGCTTATCAGCCTAGTTTTTCCTCGCAACTAATAATAAAAACCATCAAAATAGGCAAGGGGAATTTTCCCCATATGGCTTTTTCCTACTAACTCAGACCCTCATAAGTCGACACTTGACATATTTTACATAAATAATAAAGTGCAGAACCCTGAGTACTAGGAGGAGTCATCCTTTATTTGAATAATTGAAAAGAAAACTAAAGAGACCTTCTTTGCTTCTAATCCTGGACTCACCTCTTTCTCCTTTCAGGGCCCCTGTTCTTCCAGAGTCCCCTCTTGAACTCCTCTGTCTAGATTTTTGTAAGTTGGAAGGATATATTTACAAGTTCAGTGGTGCTACAGATGTGTTTTTCTTATTTCATGAGTCATGATGTCCAACAACCCTGAAGGGTTATACTTGGTATTGGTACAATTTTGAAGGATGATGTTCCTCTCGAGGTTTACAAGCATTTTCCTGTAACTCCACTAAATCTTAGATGTCCTCTGAGATTTATTTCTCTTAGGTCTTGTAGTATCAATAAGAGGACTCAATAAGTTGGAAGCCAGCTTTTTCTTTTACAGTTTTCGAAATTCATTCAATATCTGACATCTCTGCCCATCTCATGTGTAACTTTATTTACAGCCGCTTGTGACAGATTGGCAAGTTCCTCTTTAGATCTTTAGTGGTCCATAGAGAAAAATGTTTCTGAGGATCTAGAGTTTATTTTAGATAAGGCGTTGTTTCTAGTAGCTATCTCTTAGGGGAACCGAATGAACTACTATATACTGTAGCAGTGTCCTTCCACCTGATACTTCTCTCTCCCTAAAATCCCTTTTAGATTTTATTGTTCTCATGATTTGGCGATACCAGACTTTTGACCCTCCTCTTCCACTGCAGTACGTTTTCATAACCTGGATGTTCATAGAGCTCGTTCCATTTATCTGGAAAGTACAGTTACTTTCCACAAAGTTGATTCCTTTGTTGGTACTTATATCAATTCAGGGCGAGGTCATCACCTTTTCAGAGCAACTCACAGTCACTGGTCTAGTTTTGAAATTTCTGTTTCTCATAATATTACAGGTTTTGATCTACAAAGTCCATTTCAGGGGTGTTCCACAATGAGAGTATCAGCTTCCTAGGCAGCCTTCACAGGGTCCCCCTTGAAAGACATAAGCAATGCTGCAACCTGGGCTTCCTGTTATACTTTCATGGTGCATTCTCGGTTGCACAGGGAATGTGTTTCTCAGATTTTGGTTCACTTGTTTTTCCTGCTGTGCCCCATGCATAATCCTCCTCTTCGGCGATGGATACAATGTTCCTCAAAGGCTCAAAAGTTGTAAAAAATCACCAGAAACAAGAACTATAGGTGTTCCTATTCCTTGAATAGATGGTTGGAGCTGAGTGAGCATGGAAGGCCATGCAAGCTTAAGAATAGGAGTCTGTGAATTAACAGGTTTTGGTATTTCTATTAAATTGATCACGCATCCATGTCTGTGCAACAAGGCAGGTCCTTGTGTTGTTTGGTTGCTAAGTGCTCATATTTTCATTGGTCCCTGGTTTCAGTTTCAGTAGTAGGTGATTGGATAGGGTTTGCATGTCTGTGCTGTTTGGAAGATGTTTGTTGTGATGTTTGAGATCTGAAGGCATATTCCAAACATGTATTGCTCATAGAGCATATCATAAGAAAGGCCCTCAAATATGTAAATACACAGATAGAGCAAGAACAAACTTAACTCACAACCACACAGACCAATCCAAGAGTGAACTCCCACCAATACAGAACATGTGCAGCCTGGGCAGCAGAAGTGTAGCATGGCACATGAAACAGATATGCAAGCTTCCACCCCCTGTAAAAAGCTACAGAACAAGCAGCAGCAAAGCAAATATAACTCACACCCACACACAACAGGTCCAGGGTGACCACATAACCAACACAGAACATGTGCAGCACAGCCAGCAGAAGTGCACGCTTCTCTCACCAGCAGAAGAGATACAGCACATGGTACATATATGCAGGCTTCCTTCCCATACAAAGGGTTTAGCCCAAGCAGCAGCACTACAATCATAGCTCTCACACAGATATACCAGGTCCAGCATGCTGCCTGCCCTCTGGTGGCTGGAGGAGGGAGGTATGTGCTCAAGGGGGTTGAAGCAAAGTCTCAGGAATCTTCTGATACTGGGATTGCTTCTTCTGTGTTTCAACCTGGGTTGGAGTAGGCTCAAGGACAGGGAAGTACTTCCAGGACATTTGATCGAAGATTTTTTCTCTTAGGTGCATGGTGCTCATTGTCTCACAAATAATCCAAGCTGGTTTTGCCCCATCCCACCCCCCCCCCACTTGGGATTGATGCAAAGCAGGAAATGAATGAGGCAGAAGGGAGAATGATGGTGAGAAGAATACACACCAAAACGTTGTCTTTTCACAAAGGACCCCCATGAACACAATGCTAACCACAAGCACACTCATCAAGAGTATCCGTGCATCATGCTTACACCTGGCATTAAGACCAGGGCCACTGGAATTATGGGATTGTGAGGTGTTTTTCGCACAATTATAGATTTGCCACATTTACAACATTATCCATTATCTGCTGCATCATCACCACATTTTAACCCAAATTTTTTTTTTAGCTAAAACGGTTCAAAATTTTACTAAAAATGCTGCAACGCATGTGCACAGTGGAAGGCCCTTTTGCAAAGGTTGGCTGGTCAGCTTTTTGTTGTTTAGTGCTATATTTGAGTGTTATTCCGGAACTAATGAGGTGCAACCGATGCCCAGACAGTGTTAACAAGTGTGAACATGACAAAATAATGAAGTCATCCTATGACAAAATGTGCCACATGATGCCACATAATTTGCCTTTTCTTGCCTCATAATTTACTCAACACCGATGCATAATGCCCTCCCCTGCTGGATACTACCAGTGGTCCTGAATAAGAAATTCTCTAGAAATTGTATGTGCTTGCCACTGGCTTTGCCACTGCAACATTTTCTCATATGGGCACTAGAGTCACTACACGTAAACTAAATAACAAGCATTTGCAATGCAATAAGTCTCGCATTTGCGAGTGTTTGAGCTATTGGCATTGTAAATGACAATGCCTTTGATTTAAGTGTTTTAAAAACCTGTAAATTGTGCGTAAACACGCACTTTATACTTCTAATTCTTGCTTACGACAAGCAAGGGTGGCAGTAAAAGACAAAACACATAAATAAAAGGCATTGGGGCATATTATCAAGGGGGTTTATCTCCGCTTTTTTGGCTTTAAAAGCCAAGAAAGCGGAGATAAAATTATCTCCCTATTACCTAGCTGTCGCTAACACCAGGTAGCGACAGCTAGTAGGAGATAGCGACCATCTTGGGGCCCACTTTGCTTGTCAGTGATATTTATCACTAATGACATGCAAAGTGGGCGTGCCAAGATGTTAGCGACTGGAAACAGTCGCTAACATCGCTATCTCCTATTACCAACTTTTGGAGATATTCGCGCTAAGCGCGAATATCTCCAAAAGCTAACACCTGCCCTGAGCAGTTCTTAGCCATGTTTTCCAATGGGAGGTGGATAACATGGCTAAGAGCATTAGCTCGGTAATGCATGAATATCGCTGACTTTTCAGCGATATTCATGCATTGAGGCCGTTTTTTATCGCATTTGCGATAAACCTTGGTAATAGCAAGGTTTATCTGCGATAAATATCGCCTCAGCTCAGCGGTAAAATTTTGTCTCTAACCAAGCAATAGCGATAATATTGCTTGGTAATATGCCCCATTGTTATTTACAATGCCAATAGCTAAAACTCTTGCAAATGTGACACTTATTGCACTTCAAATGCTTGTTGAGCTCTGAGCTCGGAGGCAGCAGTAGCCATAGGAAGGCAGGGACCGTGAAGCCAGGCCGTGCGTTTTAAAAGCAGGAGGGAGGAGGAGGCCAGCTGCAGTCAAAACATGCACAGCAAATGTGGCAAGATAAGAGCAAGATTTACAGCCCAGTTTACATCTGAGCTCTGTAAACCACTAAGCACTTCTGACTGTTGCCATGGAAAGTATGTCTTTTTTTCCAGCTCCAGCTGCAGATCCTCACCTCTGGACCCTGCACTGTTAATTAAGATCAGAGAGCGGCCATGCACTCAGCTGCAAGTTGGCTGACCAGATTTTTAAAACATGCTTTAGCAATACAATAGGTCTCGCATTTATGAGAGTTTTAGCTACTGGCATTGTAAATGACAATGCCTTTTATTTATCTGTTTTGATAATTAACACATAAATAAAAGGCATTGACATTTACAATGACAATAGCGCAAACTCTTGTAAATGTGAGACCTTTTTCATTTCAAAGAAGCTGACACCTTTGTTACATGTTGCAGGAAACCATGTCATGCCTGTAGTAGGAGAAACTCAATAAAGGAAATAGTGCTTATGAACTAAATAAAACGTAGTGTGTAACAACAGAAGTAAATGGGCCAGTCCTCATGGCAGGTTACAAACGAAGACACTGCGGTACTAAGGAGGGACTAACAAGCCTACTAACAAATCAGAAGTCAGCATTTAGAATGGAGAGTGATGCAAGCCAATGAAAAGTATGGAGAGAAAGTGGGCGGAGCGCCAGGTCCATACTCTAATACAGCATGCCTGGCAGAGCAGCATATGCACTGCAATGGCTCGGCCTAAAAACAGAAATCAGAGACACAAACCTTTCATGACCAATAACAAACACATGAAATAAACAAACAGACTGTATGGTAAAAATTATCCTTAATGATTAATGTATGCATGTCGATGAGGCTTTTAATAAAGGATGGTTGTATCTAGGAGTAAAGGTGCACCATTCATTTTATACATTAAACAGCCTTTGAAATGCCTGGAAGGCTCTCAGCGATTTTAAAATTAAATGAAAGGCCAAATTTTAAGCTAAGAGGAATTCGAAGAAGCAATAGATTTCTCAGCAGTCTCTGTTTAATCACAGGAGTTTAGCCATTTTGTATTACAGATAAGGTTATGTGTAGTCATCTTCTTTGGCCACGCTTATTACTAGACTCTCGCCATTCCTGACCCTCCCACCACTTGTTAACTGCCATCTTATTTTAGCAGCAAAATAATAACATTCAATTGTAGTGCCTTCTGCTGTAGCTCATGTTTCTAAGTGGTGTAAATAAAATGCATTGCTAAAACCCTTTTAATTGTACCGATTAAATGGAACCTGAAAGGATGGAAGCCTTGGTTGGCCTCTCTCTGATTGGTACTTGTGACCTGCAGATCAAAGCAGATGTCAGCGGTGAATGTTTACTCACTGTGTCATCCTTTTAACAAATTGGAACACTGGCCCTAGTGGTGCAACGCAAAATGATAGGACCCTCCTGCAGGATTTGAAGAAGGGACCCTTAGTCTACTACATCTCACAGATATTCCTTGGTCTCAATGGGGTATCCTAGAGGTTCGAGGGGCCCCTGAAGCATTGTGCCACCCTCCCCGTTGCACCTCAGAGGGTGCTGGGGGAAAGCTTTACGTCCGTGGCTGGCTCTACTTATCACTGAGCTAGTGTTCAAGAAGAGGCTTGGAGATGGAACAATCCAAGAAAACTGAGGCACAATTAACCATGGGCGTACCTGGCATAGCGGGACTACGCGGAGGTCCATGGAGTGAGGAATAAACTCTGTGGAACTCAGCTCCACCACCCCTATTAACAATTAATTAGACATTAATTAAAACTTAAACAAAAAACACTTACCTGTACTGCGGCATCCCCGGGCTGCCCTCCTCCTCTTCCTGGCTGTCTCTGAGTGAAAACAAATCTTAACTCTGTAACAGTACCACCCTACACTGCCTTTGATGCAACTTTGAAGAGACTCGTTGTAGTTCTTTCTTAGTCTCATCATTTCAGGGAATCTGCCTTTTCAACAAGGTTTTTACCTTGTTTTGCCTTTACTACACAGTTTTTAGCATGCATATTTTTACCACGGGCATGCCTTTACAACGCATGCCTTTATGATGGATTTAAGGTAAGTTGGGGGACCTTACAGCAGAGACAGAGACAGCACAAGTCGTGTGAAGCTCGCACACGAGCAGGCATTCCGTCTCTGGGATCACCCAAGGAGGTCGGTAATCACTGACCAAGAGGTACTTATAGACCTCAAAAAGTCAGGTCAGTGTACCCAGACTTACACACCTACAATATATAGGTCACTTTTCCAATTTTTTCTTTTTTTCTTTTTTCCATTTGGGTCCTGATGAAATCCTTACTGACCCCTCCTGGGCGACAACAGGCAGAAACATGTCGACCTTTTTAACGGACACTTATTAGTGCAGAAGACCCCTAACCTCTCTTCTACTGCACGCCCAAAATTTTATCTAGCCTGAACCCAGATTTAATAAATCTTTGTTTTCTGGCCATTCAAGCTTTTTAAGTAACTTCCTTCTTTTTGGTCACTGATCACTACTGGTTTCACCAGTGGTTAACCCCCGGGTGGAGGAAGCACAACCACTAACCCAATGATGATGCTGCCACGTACCAATAAAGCCTGGGCACGTGATTGAGGGTTTTTTATCGGTACCACCAAACGACGAATCAAAAATCCTGATGATCCAGGACAAGAGATCCGTTCCCCCCATGATTTTTTGCTAAACACAGACAAACAGTAACAGAGCAGGAAACCAAGAAATAAATAGTCCCCCAAAGAACAGATAAAGAACCATGGCGGAATGAGACAGTACTAAGTCCCTGCTCTATGGAAGGAACAGAAGAGAGAATGGAGGGACAATGAGGCAGGACTGACCACTAGCAAGCAAGTATTTTTAAAGGACACTGACATAGACAAATGAAAAGCAATGGCAGGAAAGGGGATGGACTTGAAGCCTACAGACTGATTATAGCAGGTCTTGAAGAGACAGCACATGCGTTGTCTAGCTTGACCTAATAAAACACAGAAGGAAAAAAACAGTCCATCTGGCACCTTACCCAACAATCAACTTCAAATATATAGAATGTTTTTCACATTTTTAGCTTATAAATAGTAACCTCCCCCACAAAGCTAACTAAAGGGTTGGCATTTTCTCCTCTCTGCCTTTTAGCAAGCCACTGCTGATCACCAATAGGAAGATCACAAGTTCTGATGAGGATATTAGCTGGAGAAATGAGAGTTGTAGGCGCAGACCTACATTTTATGTAGATTTATTCCATAATTAGGTTTCACACAATTCTCAAATTGTACACAGGGAACTACAAAACATGCAGATAAGTTTTGGGCCTATTTCAAATAACACCATTCTTGTGGAGAGCCACAGGTGGCCTAGCCACACATTCAGGGTTTCCTGTTTTAAGACTTGCACAAATCCCAAGTTGTACACAAGGAAATCCGTGAGCTGCGCAGATTTTTCAAGCATACTAGGTTTTTCCGATTTTGAATTATATGCATTTTTGCTTATTCTCCCATTTCTTATCTGTTGACTATGCAAAACATTTTATGCAGTAAAAATCTTTCCTCCTCAGCCCCTCCTCAGCCCCCCATAAAATATAGAGGTGCTTGCTCATTCAGAAAGTTTCTGAGTACCCAAAACGTTGTGACTTTGTGGATCTTCTTAACATTCAAAAAGATCACTCACTGACTCCTCCAACGCAATTTTTGCTGAACTCTTCGAAATTCCATATTTGGGATCCATTTCCTAGAATTGAACCCCTGTCTTGTACAACATTCCATAGTAGGCCAGGGAAACTGTAGGTCTCCCATGAGTTCAGTGCTTAATTTGTGCCGGTGCTTTCCGTCGCTTAGCACCGGCACTTACTTATCAGGAAAGGGTCTATGCGTCTGCTGCTTGCATGTCACATTATTCATATTATATTGTTGACTTGATTTAAATGATTATACCATCTCCTCCTCACTGACTCGGCGGCGGAGTGTTGTTCTCGACGTCTCCCATGACCGCCCGAGCCATTCAGATGGAATTGGCACCCTTAGGCGGTGGACGGGAGACCCAGTGGGACACTGATTGGGCGGGATTTGGTTCTTCAGGGGTTGGAGCTGTGGGGCAGCATGCACAGATTTTATTCAGATGATTGCCACGCCCCGTCACACCCGCGCACCCCACGAGTCATCATCAGGAAGCATTAAGGAAGGCAGCCCGATGACATTGAGAGCAGGCAGTACCAGGCCCAGTTTATACTAAGGCAAAGGCAGTGTGCCCCAGTCCAGCCCAGCCCACCACGTAATAGTCGGTCCGTAGTAAGTACTAAGGTCCTCATTTATGAGGCCGTGCGTCACTTTTACGCCACCGGCGCGTCACTTTTTGTGACGCACCAGCAGCGTAAAAAATGTGCCCTGTTGCACCATATTTACAAAGTGACACCCCTGCGCTACATTATACCTACGCCAGGTATAATGTATGCGGGGGGAGTCCTGACACAAGAAAGGGTCATAGAAGTGACGCAGTGAAATCTGTAAGATTTAACTGCGCCACTTCTAGGACTCAAATGTGTCAATTTCTTACGCCTGCCTCACAGCAGGCGTAAGACTGACGCAAGCCCTTTCACATGCGGCTTGCCCCATGTGAAAGGACACATTGCTGGAGTTGCGTCACTTTTGCGACACACTCCAGCAATGCGTCACTTTTGCGCCATACAGATACGTCAGAAATACTGACGTATCTGTAACTCCTTGCGCAATGATGCGTCATACTGTAAATATGACGCATCATTGGTGTCGCAAGGAGGGCACAATGAAAAGTGACGCATCACTGTTTTCACGCAGCAATACGTCACTTTTCATAAATGAGGCCCTAAATACTTACTAGCAGTTTGCATATTAGTAAATTATAGCAGTAGCTATAAACGCAGACTCGTTTCTGTCCGCACCCAGCCTCTGGCGTAGCTTGGGCCGCGGCCACTAAGCGATCCTCTTGGTGTGGACTGCACGCACCAGAGTCTGCATGTGTTTAACTCTAAATTAGGATTTTCTTGCACCAACTTTTATATGTGGGAGTAAATAAATCCATGTTCTGCCTCTAGAAGGCCTTTGTGTTTCACACATGCCCACGGTAATGGCGGCGCTGTTTTGAGAGTCAATGTAAAAGCCCGCACCTGAGTGCCCCGGCCATAGCATAAAAATTGTTGCTTGTTTGTCGGCTCATCATTACTAGTGGAAATATTGGCACCAGCCTGCTTTAATGACGTCTTGTTAAAGGTGCTGAGGGACATCTCTTTGATGTATTTATAGATGCGTTTAAAAATCGTTTTAGCCCGTTGAGCAAATTTAGATTTAAACCCTAGAGCCTCGGATGTCTGTCTGTGTCAGTGTTTTTTCACCTAACAAGTGTCACATCTAAATGCGTGTGTGTGATGGAGTGCGTGACAAACAAAAGTGAGGTGCGAATCAAATGACATTTCTAGAGCGGGAGATCTAGAGTCATAACTAAACCAAAGCAACACCAAAGTGTTAGTTCAGAACAAAAATGTGATTAGAACGAGAAAATAAATGTTAAAAGCACAGAAAAAACTTCATTGCACCATATTTTTTTCACACATTTGTTGAATGCGCGTCCTGTATTGTTTTTGCGGAGTGCAGTCAACCCTTGACCCCCCCAAAATGAATATAAAATAACAGTTACAGCAAAGCACTTAGATTTAATGTGCTTCTTTCCAAAAACTCCAAACGGCAAGATTTGCTGCAACTTTGCATTTGTGCTGAACTGGTTGGTGTAGCGCCAAGTAACTGGTGGGTGGAGCTAGTAAAGGAAGTTGGTGGAGCCAGAGAAAAGTAGATGTGGCCTCTGACAAACATTTGAGCACCTGCACTTTATAGTTTACAAATTAAGCACTGCATGAGTTGGATTAAGGCTCCAGCTTATTTTCACATCCTTTGTGGTTGGGCTGCACTTAGGGGCCGATTAGGATGGCGGACGGACGCAACCAGAGGTGGAGGGACCGTCCGCATGGGCTGCGGCGGTCCCTCCGTGCAAATTAGGATGTGACCGCCACCCTGGCGGTCACATCCTGGATATTTAACATTGCGGCGGGTGCTGCTTCAAGCAGCACCCGCCGCAATGTTAAAAAGTGCATGTTTAACATTTACATGCACAAAGCGGCAGGCACCGCGCGGTGCCTGCCGCTTTGTGCATGTAAATGCTGGGGGGTACCATAGGTACCCCCCATGTGCACCCCCCACCCGCCTACACCCTGGGGGCCCGCAACGGGCCCCCAAAATCAAAAGTACACATGCTTTTCCACGGCGGAAAAACCGCAGCGGAAAAGCATGTTTACAAATGTTTCCTAATTTGGCTGGCGGTGTCTGATAGACACTGCCAGCCAAATGAGAGCTTTTCCGCCGCGGTTGTAATCCGACCGCGGCAGAAAAGCAGCGGACAGAAACCAAGACCCACCAGCCATGGTAATGCGGCGGTAGGTCTTTGGTGACTCCGCAGAGGATTTTCCGCCTCCTCCGGGCCGGAGGAGGCTTCCGCCGGCCCGGAGGAGGCGGAAAATCCTCCATCCTAATCGGCCCCATAGTACTGAAAAATAAAATAATAACAACATTGTGTTATTATCGTTTTATTTTTCCTTTTTGTACTGCTCAGAGAGTAGTGAGGCGCTTCTCCTCCGCCTTGACAGAGAAGCCGCCGCTGCTTCTACCCACAGTTCATTATTTCAAATGCAATTGAAACAATGATTGTGAAAATTAACCTTCATTAAAACAATAAACATAGAGGATGGTAGGTTCCATTTACCAGGGGTTAGTTGACTAAATGTTCTATGGATGCCCTCAGGCACTACCCCAGGGTTCAGTCACTGCTCCCCAGAACTACATAAATGCTGCCACAAGCAAGAGTTTACTAAAGGTAGCCCCTTGAGATAACAAAGTAGGGAGTCCTCTAGGTTCTTATCTGTCCTGGTGCACACAAATGGTGTCCATAGGGAGAACAACCTTTTTAGGTCCAGCCTTGCTGTATTCGAGTACGGACTTGAAGCTCCACCCTCTCTCCGCCCATATTTTTCATTTACTTATGTCATTGTCCTGTGTAAATGCTGGCTTCTGATTCGTTAATAGGCTTGTTAGTCCCTCCTTAGTACCGCCTTGTCTTCAATTGTAACCTCCCATGTGGACTGGCCCTTTTACTTCTGTTGTTGCACAGTATGTCTTATTTAGTCTGTAATCACTATTTTCTTTAATGAGTTTCTCCTACTGCAGTCATGACATGCTTACCTGCGAGATTCAGCGTGCCATGCCTGCTTTTACTTTCCACGCAGCATAGGTCTCGCATTTACAAGAGTTTGAGCTATTGGCATTGTAAATAACAATGGGCCAGATGTAGGTAAGTTCCATTTACCGATTCTAAAATACCGTATTTTCGGTAAATGGTATGTAGGTAAACATTCGGTAAAGTTTACCAAATCGGTAATATTCGGTAATTACCGATTCGGTAATTTACCGATTCGGTAATTCCCATTCATTCCTATCGGCTTGGAGGCCCATAGGAATGAATGGGAATTACCGATTCGGTATTTACCGATTCGGTAATGGGGGACCACATTCAAGGTGGCAGGGTGTCACATTGACACCCTGTTGCACCCCTGAATAGTGCATGGGTGACATGTGGCACACATACATACCCTAAGGGCATGTGAGTCTGCCACATGGCACTTTTGAAAAAGGCACAAATTTGCTTTTTCAAAGGATTTCGATATTTACCACCAACTTGTAGTTGGTGGTAAATAACGAATCCTTACAAGTGAAAAGCAGTCACTTGAGTGCTTCCTACATTAAGGATTCGGTAATTTACCGAACCGGTATTTAAGAATTCGGTAATTTACCGATTCCTTAAATTACCGATTCGTTAAATGACCGAATCCTTAAATTAGGCCCCTACATCTGTTAAAAGCCTAATACCAGTCGGTAACAGCCGAAATTCGGTAATTTCGGCCGTTACCGACCGGTATTAGGCTTCCTACATCTGGCCCAATGCCATTTATTTATGTGTGAATTATCAAAACAGATAAATAAAAGGCATTGCCATTTGCAAATGTGAGACCTATTGCTTTGCAAATGATTGTTATTTTGAGCGGGAGGGGTGGGGTACCTTGAGATGAGGTGCTCATTAAACTGAGCTATAATGCAAAAAATTCCAGTGGATCTTCAGGAACAAAGCAAAAAAAACATGATGGGTCGGCTGGCACAGTCAGTCAGGGACTTTTGTCCTCATAAAAGCCCCAATGGCTTAAATCATGTCATGGCAGGCAATGTCAAGCTAATCAAGTTAGAAGAAAACAAGCCCACGCGCCCTCACAAACCACACGGCTATCGATGTTCAGCGACACCATTATCAAAGTATTGATTGAGAGGGTTATTAGATTTGCTGACATCCCGAAAACACATCACCTATGGCTTCCCCAGCGCATGAAATGTTGCTCTTCTGAGCCCGCGGATGATGGATCCGGTCTCCGGGCGCCAGGCCCAGCGGCGGTCAGGATTAGTGCTTCAATTAGCCGCTGATGGCTTTCCATTAGAAAATTGGTTTCAAAGAGCAATAAAAGCAAATGTTGTTTTGATTTCTGGATTTAATTACTTCCATCAGGGCCCTATACAGGCTCATTAGCTTTCATGGCCTTAAATTCTCGGGATTATGGTGCCCTGGTGCTATCACTATGATCGAACGCAGGTGTAAATTTTGCCCGGGCAGTGCACCCAAGTACTCATACGCTGCTCCGAGACAGGAAGGCTGCGGTGGGCGCCCTGCTGCGATGCAGAAGAGCACTCTAGCTTGGTGGGGGATTTTAACAGCGGTGGCTGGAGAGGCGGGTTGTGTGGTGAAATAGCTGAGGGTTCAAAAGGAACTGAGTAGTGAGACAGCTGCAGGTGGAGAGGGGTTGAGTGGTAGAACAGCTGGGCCTGTAGAGGAGAAGGGTGGTGGAACAGCTGGATCTGGGGACGGGTTGGGTGATGGAACAGCTGAAGTTTGAAGAGGGGTTGGGTGGTAAGACAGAAGGGGATTGCATTGTGAGACAGCTGGGGCTGGAAAGGGGAAAGGTGGTAAAACAACTGGAGTGGGGTTGGGTGAATTAACAGCTGAAGGTTGGAAAGGGGATGGGTGGTAGAACAGCTAAGGCTGGGGACGGGTTGGGTGATGGAACAGCTGAGGGTAGGAGATGGGTTGGGTGGTGTAACAGTTGGGACTGGGGGCGGGTTGGGTGATGGAACAGCTGAAGGTTGGAGAGGGTTTGGGTGGTGGAACAGCCAGCTTGGAAAGGGGATGGGCGGTGGAACAGCTGGGGATGGGTTTGTAATGAATTAGCTGAAGGTTGGAGCAGAGTTGGGTAGTGGAACAGCTGGGGTAGAAAGGGGAAGGGTGGTTAAACAGTTGGAGCTGGGAACTGGTTGGGTGGTGGAACAGTTGAGGGTTGGAGATGGGTTGGTAGGGAAACAGTTGGGGCTGGGGATGGGTTGGGTGGTGAAACAGTTGGGGCTGGGGATGGGTTGGGCGGTGAAACAGTTGGGGCTGGGGATGGGTTGGGTGATGGACTAGCTGAGGGTAGGAGATGGGTTGGATGGTGAAACAGTTGGGGCTGGGGACGGGTTTGGTGAGGGAACAGCTGAAGGTTGGAGAGGGTTTGGGTGGTGGAACAGCTAAGTTGGAAAAGGATAGTGTAGGAAGGTGGCTACCTGACTATGGTTACCCCGGATTTTTTGCCTGTGTTTAGCTGGTTTTTTGACTTAGTTGACCTGGTTCCCTGCTAATCAGGGCCCCAGGCCATCTGCTCTCTCTGTAAAATGGATTCCATGTACCCTAGGTACATACCACAATTGGGAATGGACTCCTTGTCAGCCCCTGTATAATGCACTATAGGTGCCCAGGGCATAGGAGCCACCAAGGCCTACCAGGGGCTGCAGCATATCTTTTGCCACCCCTGGCTGGTTCTTAAATTGACACAACTGGCTGATCACTCAGCTGGGGTAAGGTGGTGTAATCACCCCTTGCTTAGGTATAGTATACCTATATCTAAACCTATATCTGGACACATATTAACCTGTGAGCCACTCCTATGGAAGGCCTCATCAATCCTGGAGGCAGAGTGTGTGGTTTCATGTGAGATGGAGCTCTAGCATGAGCTGAGCCTGTCTGCAGCTGTCGGGAACAACTCCCTAAGCTGTTTCAGAATAATGCCATACCATATACTCTTAAGTGCCTTATAATCCTCGCGGTTATATAGCAACTTTGGTTTGGCTTTATCAAAACATGTCGTGTAAGGTGTCATACGATTTGGAATACTATCCCCTCGCCAGTTCTGGCGACGGGGATAGCATTCCACCCCTCTAGAGGGGTAAGACATGTTACTTTGCTTAAATGCGGTTAATTTCTACAAAGACCTTAGATCCACAAAATGGATGCCTCTGCCACAGACAAGAGTCTGGACCCCTGCAGCTGACTGAAACTCAGCCAAATGGGGCCTGGACAAAGGGTTTCCTGTCACAGGAGGGTGTCACCGCCCTCCAGACAGGAGATAGTGGATTGTAGCAGGGAGGTTTGAAAGAAACCAGACACTGCATGGGGAGCACAAGGCTGCCCCTTGCATAATCCGGCCAAACCGGTTCTGGGGCACTCCAGCCCTCGTGCCAGGGCGGCCTGGATCAAAGGAAGGGGGTGTATCCACCCACTTCCTGGGTCCCACCCATAGGAGGGGACCTAGCAGGTAATCACGCCCCCCAGATTCGAATAAGACTGGGAGCAGTGCCAATGCACTTTAGATCATCCTGAAATCACCTTTAAACTAAGAAGACGACTGGACTTCGACATTCTGATGAACAGAAGACTGAAGAGCATCTCCCTTGTGGCCTAGGAGGGGCCACCCTGTGAACACAGGCACCACCCAGCACCTCGATGTCTGCTTTGCCGCCGCCTCCCGCCGGAGCCGAGTGCAGAGCCTGACAAGACCCAGCTTCCCAGACTTCTCCCAGCCCGATCCACAGTCCCTGCAAAGAAGGGACCCGTGGAGGCACCGAGAGACGTGGGAGCGGACATCTTGAAAGACCCCCGAGACGCTGACTGCGCAGCACCCAAGGCACCCTCGACTCTGTGCTTTGGGGTTTGAGAAGCCCCACAATCGAGCAGCATTTGCACCAAAGATCAGCCCTCCAGCATCTCCACGATCTGCGTGGGGCCCTTTTGCTTTGTGCCACTCGACTCGCCATCCCGGCCGCTTGTCACGTGGTCAGCGGCCATCTTGGCGACGAAACCTACAATTTACACTGTGGGTCTGATTGCTCCAGACCTGCTCTCGCTCCTGTAGAAAGGAGTACCTGCTCTGACCTTGCTGGTCCGAGTAATAAGCCTTTTTCACTTTCCCCGTGGCTTGCATTAGCCAAGGCTTGTTTGCTTCAATCGAGTTGCCGACACCGCCATCAGCTAGAGCCTTTGAGGGACAGCTCGTGATCGACTCCTGGACGTCCTTGACCTCTTCGTGTCCACGTAGCTGCAGAGAGAAGCAACACCTCATCACCTGTTTGCACCCGACTTTGCCTGGTTCCAATCTGGTTCCACGGTGGTCACTGGTCAGTGACTTTGAACACTGTCCCCTCTGCTTTCAGGTCTTCACCACTTCAGATCCTCCCTTGGATCCACCGGACACTTCTCCTTCACATCGCCTGCAGCATCTTCAGCTTCAAGCGCCAAGAACCTGCGTGTCAAAACCCGACGCCACTTCGACCCTGTGCACCCACTTCCTGTGGGTGAGGTAACTTTGCTCCGCCGGTGTTCCCACACTGGTGCACATCTCTAGGGTCTGTGTGTTAAGTTTTGTTCCTCTAGGTTCAGCGGAAGTGTCCTTAAACTCTAACTTTACAACTTTTACGCACCATTGGTTAACATTGGTGTATGCGTGCGCTTTCCGCACTTCTCCCGAATCCCGAGGGCCATTCCCGACTTCAGCATTGCTTGTCCTGACTGCTCCCAGCGATTCCCTAGGCCCTAGGCCTAACCACTGTTCGAGTGGCATCTCTTATACCACTTGTTTAGTATATGGTTAGAGTGGCCCCCTGCCCTCATCCATAATTGTGCAACTTTGTATGTTTAAACAGTGCTTTTGATTTAACGCTTGTGCCCCTTTATTCATAAAGAATACTGGGGATTGTTTTTAGTAATAAATACATATATTTTTATAATATATACTTGTGTGGTGTCCTTTCATTTGGTACTACAGGATTGTATGTGTTAAAACAGCTCGCTTAACACGACCTCTTAAGTTAAGCCTTTAGGCTGCTTAGTCCATGCTACCCCTAGGATAGCTTGTCTAATAAGGTTGACTTACAACCAGACACCATAAGGGATTGTTTGGTCTGATAACAGGTGGTTCCAGAATTGGAAACATCACCTATCAGGCCAACTTCTCACATTGGTGAGCAGCGGTGCGGATTTGAGCTTGCTGTTGTTTTACCATTGCAATCTTTATATCAAATTGAAAGATCACATCAAGTACCTCTAGGTACATATAAATCAAAAGCTTAGCATATTAAGTTCTACTGAACTTAGTAGTTGTAGGTTGAAGGGATTAGCACACCCTGACTACAACTCACTAGCAAGGTACAGTAGGAAAACACTTAGTGTAGGTAAGTGCACCACTTACACCTCACTAGTAACCATGTCTGACACAGGAAAAGCCTCAGGGTCTACTCCTGTGACAGTTGACCCTACCCAGGCAACTTTTGGATATGACAAGCTAACCCGTAGAGACTTGATTGCCTTGTGCAAAGCAAGAGGGTTAAAAAGGGGCAGAAGCCCCACCTGCCAAATCCTGGTAGAAATCCTAGAACAGGATGACTTAGAGAAGGCAAAGGAAGCTTCCCTAGAAACAGGAAATGGAGGGAACCCCCCTGAAACTGATCCCCCTCAGGAGGAGGAGGATGATGATGACTTAGATGAGGACTCAGATGTTGAGGACTTAGAAGTTCAGGATCAGGGTAGCCAGGTTCCAGTTGCCAGGCTTAGCCAGGCCAACTTGGACCTACTGGGGAATGGGGAGGGCCAGCACCTCCCCAGAACCCAACATGTGATTCTCCCAGGCAACAGAAGAGTGAGATCTCCCTCAGGGGACTCTCATATTTCTAGTGCCTCCAGAGAATCAGAGAGAGGCATGACTGCTTCTCAGAAAGCTGAGCATAGGGCTAGGATGAGGGCTGTCAAACTCCAGATAGAGAGAGAGGAGGTAGCCCTGAGTCAAGCTAGACTTACCTTAGCTCAAGCTAAACTTGCCTTGGCAAGAGAGCAGAGATTGTGTGGCTTAGATGCCACTGGTGGCAGCAATATTCCTAAAGAGAAACCCAGGTCCTATGATAGTAGAAACCTGACAAAGATTGTGCCCCCCTACAAGGAAGGGGATGACATCCACAAGTGGATAACTGCTCTTGAGAGGGCCTGCATGGTACAGCAGGTTCCTGAGGAACAGTGGGCAGCAATCTTATGGTACTCCTTTTCAGAGAAAGGGAGAGATAAGCTCCTCACTGTCAGACATGAGGATGCAAACAATTACAAAGTCCTGAAGAGTGTCCTAATAGATGGGTTTGGCTTAACCACTGAACAGTACAGGTTGAAGTTCAGAGACACCCAGAAGACACAGACTCAGGACTGGACTGATTTTGTTGATTGTGCAACTAAGGCTCTGGAGGGTTGGCTACATGGCAGCAAAGTACATGACTTTACAGAATTGTATAATTTGATTATGAGGGAGCAGATCCTAAGTAATTGTCAGAACCAGCTCTTACACCAGCACCTGGTGGACTCTGATCTGACCTCTCCCCAAGAATTGGGAAAGAAGGCAGACAAGTGGGTCAGAACCAGGATTAGGCCTAAGAATCAGGACAGTAACCAGAAGAAGGAGTCTACCAAGCCTCAAGATAAGGGTGGGGATAAAAATAAAGAAAAGACTTCCCCAGGGCCCCAAAACTCCAAGAATGGAGGTGGGTCCCAAGACACTTCTTCAACTGAGAAAAAGCCTTATTGTTATCCCTGTAAACAGGTTGGGCATTACAAAACAGACAACTGTTGTCCCAAGAATAACAATAAAGAAAATATACCTCCAAAGCCAGCTTCAACACCTCCTGTTACTGTCAGCAGTAATCCCCCAGGAAGTGGAAGCACACCCAGGAATCTGGGTGGGTTTACTGTTGGAGCTCAGGTGGACCCTGGCCTATCCAGGTCCCCATCACCCAATGATCTTGTTTATGAGACTGGCATGGGGTTTGCCAACTTCTCTGCTTGTCCAAATACTCTGAGCAAGTATAGACAAGAACCCATCATCAATGGTTTGAAAGTTGAAGCTTTTAGAGACACAGGGGCTAGCATCACCATGGTGGCTGATGGCATAGTCCCCTCTAAGCAACTTTTACCTGGTGCCACATACCAGGTTACAAACATTGATGGAATCCAAACAAATCATCCCATGGCAGTAGTAAGTCTCAGCTGGGGAGGTGTCATTGGCCCAAAGAGAGTGTCAGTGTCACCAAACTTGCCTGTAGACTGCCTACTTGGTAATGATTTGGAGATCTCAGCCTGGGCTGAGGTTGAACAGGAAACCCATTCTAGAATGGTGAATTCCAATGGAAAGGTTAGTGGGGCTGTAATGGCTACAGCCCCAATTCAAGATGTCCTTCCTGAAAAGGTTGGTAGGGCTGAGAAACTCTCTGCCCCATCTTTAGCAAAAGCTCTTCCTGAACAGAATAGCAAAGCTGTTATGATAACAGCAGAAACCCAAACTGAGTCTCCTCCTGAAAAGGTTGGTGGGGCTGTGATGGCCACAGCCCAAACTCAAACTGACATGTGTGTTGTGAAACTTGAAATGATGGATAACTCCACACAAACTGAGAGCATGGAGGAGGAAGAGAAATCTCCCCCTCACCAGACTTTAGGACAGGATCAGCCTCCTCAGGGAACTGATCTTACCCCTGATGAAGGAACTGCCCCAGAGGTTGTTAGGCCTGGCCTGACAGAGCCTCTGATGGCGGTGGACCCTTCTCAGGTGGGACCCAGTCTGGAGCAGGTAACCTGCCCCTCTCTCCCTTGCCTTAGCCAGCCCAGGGCTGCAGAGGACAAGAAGGACAGTGAGACCCAGAGGGCCCCCTGTCAAATAAAGCACCCCCATCAACAGATTAGGGGCACCAAAACTAGTAGCCCTAGTGAGGTGAAAACTTTAAAAACTCCTGAGGGAGCCCCCTTAAAAACAGTTAGGGACCTCCCACAGATGGATTCTGTTGGGCACAGCCAAACCTGGGACCCAAAGCGCCCAAACCTGAACTGTCCCTCCAGCAAGCCAAACAGAGGGACCCAGCCTCCAGCTTTAGGTAGCCAGAGGTTGACCCTGAGAGCACAGTGCAACTCAGTTAAAGAAAGAAAGGCACACATGGTGGAAGATAATTGGAGGAAACCAAGCCCTAACTTAGTAGAGCCTCACTTCAAAACTCCATATCCAAACCAGCCTTTAACTTTGCATAAACACACCCAAGGTAGTGATTCCCTATGGTGGAGACCCTCTAATACCCAAAGGGTGAGGGACTGCTTAGTGGACCATGAGACAGGGGGTACCCATGCTAGTGCAGGTACTTCCTTATATGGCCACTCAGGCAATATAGGCTTACCTGGCCAAGGATAGCCTTATCTCCTTTCGTTTGGGGGGGGGGTTATGTAGGAAGGTGGCTACCTGACTATGGTTACCCCGGATTTTTTGCCTGTGTTTAGCTGGTTTTTTGACTTAGTTGACCTGGTTCCCTGCTAATCAGGGCCCCAGGCCATCTGCTCTCTCTGTAAAATGGATTCCATGTACCCTAGGTACATACCACAATTGGGAATGGACTCCTTGTCAGCCCCTGTATAATGCACTATAGGTGCCCAGGGCATAGGAGCCACCAAGGCCTACCAGGGGCTGCAGCATATCTTTTGCCACCCCTGGCTGGTTCTTAAATTGACACAACTGGCTGATCACTCAGCTGGGGTAAGGTGGTGTAATCACCCCTTGCTTAGGTATAGTATACCTATATCTAAACCTATATCTGGACACATATTAACCTGTGAGCCACTCCTATGGAAGGCCTCATCAATCCTGGAGGCAGAGTGCGTGGTTTCATGTGAGATGGAGCTCTAGCATGAGCTGAGCCTGTCTGAAGCTGTCGGGAACAACTCCCTAAGCTGTTTCAGAATAATGCCATACCATATACTCTTAAGTGCCTTATAATCCTCGCGGTTATATAGCAACTTTGGTTTGGCTTTATCAAAACATGTCGTGTAAGGTGTCATACGATTTGGAATACTATCCCCTCGCCAGTTCTGGCGACGGGGATAGCATTCCACCCCTCTAGAGGGGTAAGACATGTTACTTTGCTTAAATGCGGTTAATTTCTACAAAGACCTTAGATCCACAAAATGGATGCCTCTGCCACAGACAAGAGTCTGGACCCCTGCAGCTGACTGAAACTCAGCCAAATGGGGCCTGGACAAAGGGTTTCCTGTCACAGGAGGGTGTCACCGCCCTCCAGACAGGAGATAGTGGATTGTAGCAGGGAGGTTTGAAAGAAACCAGACACTGCATGGGCAGCACAAGGCTGCCCCTTGCATAATCCGGCCAAACCGGTTCTGGGGCACTCCAGCCCTCGTGCCAGGGCGGCCTGGATCAAAGGAAGGGGGTGAATCCACCCACTTCCTGGGTCCCACCCATAGGAGGGGACCTAGCAGGTAATCACGCCCCCCAGATTCGAATAAGACTGGGAGCAGTGCCAATGCACTTTAGATCATCCTGAAATCACCTTTAAACTAAGAAGACGACTGGACTTCGACATTCTGATGAACAGAAGACTGAAGAGCATCTCCCTTGTGGCCTAGGAGGGGCCACCCTGTGAACACAGGCACCACCCAGCACCTCGATGTCTGCTTTGCCGCCGCCTCCCGCCGGAGCCGAGTGCAGAGCCTGACAAGACCCAGCTTCCCAGACTTCTCCCAGCCCGATCCACAGTCCCTGCAAAGAAGGGACCCGTGGAGGCACCGAGAGACGTGGGAGCGGACATCTTGAAAGACCCCCGAGACGCTGACTGCGCAGCACCCAAGGCACCCTCGACTCTGTGCTTTGGGGTTTGAGAAGCCCCACAATCGAGCAGCATTTGCACCAAAGATCAGCCCTCCAGCATCTCCACGATCTGCGTGGGGCCCTTTTGCTTTGTGCCACTCGACTCGCCATCCCGGCCGCTTGTCACGTGGTCAGCGGCCATCTTGGCGACGAAACCTACAATTTACACTGTGGGTCTGATTGCTCCAGACCTGCCCTCGCTCCTGTAGAAAGGAGTACCCGCTCTGACCTTGCTGGTCCGAGTAATAAGCCTTTTTCACTTTCCCCGTGGCTTGCATTAGCCAAGGCTTGTTTGCTTCAATCGAGTTGCCGAGACCGCCATCAGCTAGAGCCTTCGAGGGACAGCTCGTGATCGACTCCTGGACGTCCTTGACCTCTTCGTGTCCACGTAGCTGCAGAGAGAAGCAACACCTCATCACCTGTTTGCACCCGACTTTGCCTGGTTCCAATCTGGTTCCACGGTGGTCACTGGTCAGTGACTTTGAACACTGTCCCCTCTGCTTTCAGGTCTTCACCACTTCAGATCCTCCCTTGGATCCACCGGACACTTCTCCTTCACATCGCCTGCAGCATCTTCAGCTTCAAGCGCCAAGAACCTGCGTGTCAAAACCCGACGCCACTTCGACCCTGTGCACCCACTTCCTGTGGGTGAGGTAACTTTGCTCCGCCGGTGTTCCCACACTGGTGCACATCTCTAGGGTCTGTGTGTTAAGTTTTGTTCCTCTAGGTTCAGCGGAAGTGTCCTTAAACTCTAACTTTACAACTTTTACGCACCATTGGTTAACATTGGTGTATGCGTGCGCTTTCCGCACTTCTCCCGAATCCCGAGGGCCATTCCCGACTTCAGCATTGCTTGTCCTGCCTGCTCCCAGCGATTCCCTAGGCCCTAGGCCTAACCACTGTTCGAGTGGCATCTCTTATACCACTTGTTTAGTATATGGTTATAGTGGCCCCCTGCCCTCATCCATAATTGTGCAACTTTGTATGTTTAAACAGTGCTTTTGATTTAACGCTTGTGCCCCTTTATTCATAAAGAATACTGGGGATTGTTTTTAGTAATAAATACATATATTTTTATAATATATACTTGTGTGGTGTCCTTTCATTTGGTACTACAGGATTGTATGTGTTAAAACAGCTCGCTTAACACGACCTCTTAAGTTAAGCCTTTAGGCTGCTTAGTCCATGCTACCCCTAGGATAGCTTGTCTAATAAGGTTGACTTACAACCAGACACCATAAGGGATTGTTTGGTCTGATAACAGGTGGTTCCAGAATTGGAAACATCACCTATCAGGCCAACTTCTCACAGATAGGTGTTGGAACAGCTGGGGATGGGTTGGGTGGTGGAATAGCTGAGGGTTGGAGAGGGTTGTAAGTGTAACAGCAGTGGTTGCAGGAGTTGAGTGGTGAAACACCTTAGGATGGGAAGGGGATTGGGTGGTGAGACAGCTGGGGCTAGAGAGGGGATGAGTGGTGAAACAGCTGGGGCTGGTGAGTGGTTTGGTGGTGAAACAGCTATGGGCTGGAGAGCAGTTGGGTGTTGCAACAGCTGTTGCTGTGGACAAGTTTGTTGGAACATTGTAATCAATCAATTAATCAATGAGCATTGATTGATTGATCACTGTCACCCCTAGGGGTATCTGGGTGTTGTAGGTGTGACATCAGAATAAAGGTCAGAAATGAGCTGACAAAAGCCAAAATAAAGGTCAGAAATGAGCAGAAAGTGGTAAAATAAAGGTCAGAAACTAGCAGAAAGTGCAGAATAAAGGTAAACAACTAGCAGAAACAGTTGAGGTTTGGAGATGGGTTGGATTGTTGAACAGCTGAGGGATGGAGAGAGGTTGGGTGGTAGAACAGCTAGGGTGGAGAGGGGACGGGTAGTGGAACAGATGGGTTTGGGACAGGTTGGGTGGTGCAACAGCTGAGGGTTGGAGAGTGGTTGGGTGGTGGATCAGCTGAGGGTTGGAGAATGGTTGAGTGGTGGGTCAGCTGAAGGTTGGAAATTAGGTGGGTGGTAAATCAGCTGAAGGTTGGAGAGAGATTGGGTTTTGGTACATCTTGGGCTGGAGAGGGGTTGGGTGATGGAACAGCTGGGGCTCGAGAGCAGGTTGGTTATGGAACAGCTGTGATTGGATAGAGGTTGGGTTGTGGGACAGATGAATCCTGGAAAAGGGTTGGGCGGTGAAACAGCTGAAGGTTGAAGAGGTGTTGGGTGTTGACACAGCAGAGGGTTGGAGCGGATTTGAGTGTTGTTACATCTGGGGTTAGAGAGAGGTTGGGTAGTGGAACTGCTGGTGTTGGAGAGGGGCTAAGTGGTGGAACAGCATAGTGTTGGCGAGAAATTGGGTGTTGGATATATTCTGTTCCGCCCGTGGCATCGGTGGAATTTTGGTGACTCCATGTTACTCTTGTAGCACAAAGCTCTAGCCAAATTCTTTGAAATGTCTTCTTGCGCCCTCCTGCAGGAGGACAGTAAGTAGATGAGCGTGAGCAAGATTTGGCATCCCTACTGTGATTTGCAGTCACCAGAAGGACATCTATTAAGATTTTTCTAAAGTTGGCAGTCGCTGACTGTCCCGACCATTCACGGTCAGAAAGCTGCCGCACGAATAGAAAATCTACTTGATTGGCAGCAAAATCAACTTGACTAACTGGGCCCTCAGGTGCACCGTGTGGTGCCATTCACACTGATTTTTTTTTTTTAATGCAGCACGCGTTACCACTGCTAAATCACAGTTCGAATAGCGCGACATTCCTATGTCCGCCCTTTGGCGGAACTCCATGGACTCTCGCGGAGTTTTATGTAACTCCGCGGAATTCCACTGAATCAAATTCTGCAAGTTTTTCCCACCCCTAGTGTTGGTACAGCTGGGGATGCAGAAGGGGTGGGTGGTGAGACAGCTGGGTCTGTAGAGAGGGAGGGTGGGGAGGCTTCTGAAGCTGGAGAGAAGGAAAGGAGCACTCCAGGTGGTGGCATAAGAATGCTCCCTCCTGCTTGGAAATGGTAACTTTTCCACAATTTTCTTGTAAGGGTGAAGGAGAGGTACCTGATTGCCCATGCACACTCTCACATATGATTGGTGATGCAAGAATGGCTAGATATAGAGGGAAGAATAATGCAAGAAAACCAGCATCTCCCCCTGGGACCACGCCTGGTCAGGATTGTCCCTTTCTGTGATTCAGCACATTCTATAATAGATTAAGTAGTCCCATTCACTGTCTAGAAATAAAAGAACGTCTGATAATAATAAATAGCCAATTGATATTCAAAGTGTCAATATCTGGCCGTTTAGCGCATCATGGTATAACCCTGAAAGCAATATACAAGTTTATTCCCCTGACTTTGGTTCATGCAAACACTGCCACTGTTATAGTTCTCTCTGAAAATAGTGCAGTCTTACAGGGCTTGGCCTCACCCTCCTTTTTATTCTGAAAGCTCGGTCTTTCTTTTGACTTAAGCAAAAAATGCAACATAATTTGGTGGCAGAATAAAGCAATACATTTCAGAAATGAGACAACGTTGTGAGTTCAGGAATAAAACCCTCCAAAACCTCCGAATAGAAATAACGTGATGCAATTGCAAAACACTTTCAGAGGAAATTAGATTTTTGGAACATTTGCTAACATATTACACCCGTCAAGATCAGAGAAAATGAAATACTGAAAATATGTGCACCAGATTCAGGTGCCTCACTGGAGGATTTACTGGGACCTGGACATTTTCAGAACTCAATTTGTCTTCACTGTTTACAAGAGAACTTTATGCAGTTACTGCTCCACTTGAAAAAGCAGTCAGTGAAACTGATATGTAATATATTTTGAAAAGCAGACATTCTTTGAAAAACCTTTTTGTCCAATTTGCATGGATCACACATAGTTAGTCCACTCATGATTCATAATTATCTTTATATGATTGCAAAGAAAAACACTACTTCTTTTTGTTTACATGGGCCCACCTACTAAGGCTCTCATTATGAGTCTGGAGCTCCAATGACCACCAGACTTGCGGGGCGTGGAGAAGGCAGTCCAACCACTGCCACACCGGCAGTCGAACCGCCCCATTAAAAGTTGGGCGGTCAGACTGCCATTGCACCGCCACAGCCGCCAGTGAACCACCATTCTCTGGCGGTGGCGCGGCGGTCACGGCCTAAGTAATAGGCTCGTGGTGTCGCTGCGGCACTGCCATCCCTATTTGGGATTCAGGACCGCCAGCGGTGTCATGGAGGTCTTTACTCGATGAAAAGGCTGGCGGTCCTGAAACAAAGAGGGCCCTACAGGGCCCATTGTTGCTCATTTGCATGGGGATGCATGCAGGGGGGCACAGCATGTGCCCCCTGTGTGCATGCACCCCAGTTCGTGAACAGCATGGACATTGCGGTGCCCATTTTCAGAGGCACCACTATGTGACCGCCAAAAAAAGCCTGTCAGACACAAGGTAACCCATAATCTGGTGGGCACACAGGTTTACCGGTGCGGGAGTGGGTTGCTGGCATGGCAATCCGCTCCCTCACCGCCAAACTTGTAATCAGTCACTTAGTATGCTTACCATTAAATGTCTTGCCATTTTGCAATTTTACATTAATTCTCAAAAGAAAGCTCAGGTTTATGGATTGACCTAGGTTCTAGGGCGATGAAAAATTTGAGCTTTAGCAAGAATTTTCATTTCTTACTATACACACTTCTTCCTTTTACTAATCCACTTCAATTAATCTATCCCTTTCAAAACAATTACTGTAAATGCATGAAATCTCAACCACACTAACGTTTCACACTTACAGCAACTAATCCGCAAGAAAATAAAAAAACATGTTTTACTAATCTGCTACCTTCCAACTCCTGACCTTGGGTTCTAGAGGAGCATGCTACTCGCCACAAAGCACGTTGTCTCATCTGGAGTAGTAGCATTATATAAATTCACTTTACAATTACAACTATAAGTTTATGTGCAGATCCCGAGATGGGGAAGATGACAGCCTGGAGTCCAGAAACAGCACATTGTCATAATTAATCAATCAATCAATCTGGGAGTTTTAATCGCGCTACTAACCCGTGAGGGCCTCAAGGAGCTGGGGGGGGGGGGGGGGGGGGGGGTGGAGGGGCAGCTTAGTTCAGTTGAAGAGCCAGGTCTTGATGGTCTACCTGAAGATGTGCAGCAAAGGGGCGCATATGATTTCGATTGGGAGCTTGTTCCAGGTCTTGGCTGCGACATAGCAGAAGGTTCTTCCACCCGTTTGTGCTCTGCGGAAGCGTGGGGGTTCGGCGAGGGCAAGAACGGTGGATCGGAGGTTCCTCTTGGGTACATGAAAGGAGATTCTGTCATTGAAATATTAGGGTCCGGGTTTGTGGAGGCATTTGTGGGCGTGAGTGAGTATCTTGAAAGTTACTCTCTTCTCAACGGGGAGCCAGTGGAGGTTCCGCAGGTGTTTTTAAAAAAGCTCCTGTCCTTACCAACTTCTGCCCCAACCGAGTTAATTCACCGGGAATTGGATATCAATTTTCTAACGGATCTGTTATCCCTGAGACCACTTATGATTTGGCGGTCAATTTGGCTTCAGGAAGAAAAAACTTTTAACAGATCGATTATTGAGGATTGTATCTCATTGGATAAACATTTAAACATATCCTGGTTAAAATATGTCATTGTTTGTTTTTCTGAGATATTCGATTTAAATGTCCTGACTGACCCCAGTGCAGCTTCTAAGATCCCTAAAACAGAGTTTAAAGCTAAATTTCTGGCTTATAATTCAAAGAAACGAGCTCTAGCCTATGGATCTCTAACAACTGTTATGTTCTATAACCGTTATATCACAGTTGGAGGTTTTCCCAATTATTTTGTAGGGGTGACAAGACCATCCCACAAGTTTGTGCTGACTAGACTGAGGTTCGGAAAAGCACACCATTTAGTGGCCCTGCCGAATCTCAAGAGACATCCACTAGGGCCATGTATGTGTGATGGCGTATCTAAACAGAGCACTATGCACTTTCTACTGTTTTGTAAACTGTACACGAACCTGCGTACTGCCTATCTGAAACCCATGTTTGTTAAATATGGCGTACGCACAGTTAATCAGGCAATGAGTCTACTTTTTAACTTACAAACTGTCGATATCTGTTTTTATACTGCAATGTTTTTAATTAAGTGTACTAATATTAGGAAAAGTATGCATTTTTAAACAATCATGTCTGTATTTTTTTGGTTGTTCACTGCCCTGAAATCTGATGTATATTTTTATACTATGTGTGACCTTTTTTTCTTGTATGTGCTTTTATGGTCATTTTATATGTGCCGAATAAAGCTTCATGAATTGAATTGGTTCCGCAGGTGTTGGGTGATGTGTTTGTGTCGAGGGATGCAGAGGACAAGTTTGGCTGTGGTGTTCTGTATGGTCTGGAGTTTCCGGAGCAGAGACTTGTTGATCCCGGTGTAGAGGGCGTTTCCATTATCCAGTCTGCTGGTTATGAGTGCGTGGGTGATGGTCTTCCTTGATTCGAGGGGAGATCCATTTGAAGGTCTTTTGGAGGATGTGGAGCATGTTGAAGCAGGGTGGAGGTGAAGGCGTTGACCGGTCAGGTCATGAAGAGGGAGGAGTCGAGTACGATGCCAAGGTTTTGGGTGTGGTCCATGGGGTTGGAAGGAGTGCCTAGGGCGGTGGGCCACCAGGTGTTGTCCCATGCAGCGAGGAAGGGTCCAAGGACAAGGACCTCAGTCTTCTCTGAGTTGAGCTTCAGGGAGGTGTTGCTCTTCCAGGATGCAACGTCCTTCATTCCTTCCTGGAAGTTGAGTCTGCTGGTAATGTGTTCCTTGGTGAGGGAGAGGATGTGCTGTGTGTCGTCTGCATAGGATACTATGCTGAGTCCGTGCTGTCTGGCGTTGTGAGCGAGGGAGGCCATGTGGATGATGAAGAGCGTGAGGCTGAGCAACGATCCTTGTGGTACTCCGCAGTTGATTCGAGACTATAAAAAACATATACAGGAATCTAAAGCGACATTCTACGAAAATCGTATTAATAAGGCAGATAACGTTCAGAAGGAAACTTTTAAAATCCTCACGGAACTAAGTAAAAGAACTCAATCTATAGAGACCACCCTTAATTGCGACACCTTTCAGAAATACTTTCTAGAAAAGGTCGAGGGTATTTTACAAGAAATAACAAGTACCAGAGTTGGCTCCACTGAACTACATCCTGCTAAAACTCCAGGTGGAATGTACTTGTCTAGTTTTCCCCCGATTGATTCATTGACCTAGACACCTTAATGAGGAAAATAAAGTCAGGCTCTCCAGCCGACCCATGTCCCCCTAGTGTGTTTCGCCTAGCCCGCCTCAGCCTAGAAGAACGCATTCTGTCCATGCTAAACAGGTCATTGAACACGGGACAGCTGCCAGCTAGCTTTAAAGAGGCCCGAGTGAAGCCCCTAATCAAGAAAGTTGGGGCCGATCCCAAAGTATTAAAAAACTATCGGCCCATCGCCCAGCTCCCATTTCTATCCAAGGTGCTTGAGCAGCATGTTTTGAAGTCCCTGGCTGCGTTCCTGGAGTCTAACCATCTGCTCCATGAGATGCAGGCAGGGTTCCGTGCCCACCATAGCACCGAGTTAGTTATGCTCTCGGTGCTGGACGACCTTAGAGGGTTGGCTGACCGAAAGAAACCAAGCGCCCTGATACTTTTAGACCTATCAGCGGCGTTTGATACCGTCAGCCATACCATACTCCTGGATAGGTTGGCCGGGTTTGGGTTTCGGGGCTCTGCTTACCTCTGGCTGGAATCCTTCTTGTCCGGGCGAACTCAGAGGATTCAGCTGGGAGAGGAGGTATCAGGAGCAGGAGATCTGACATGTGGGGTACCCCAAGGCTCTGCCTTGTCCCCCTTATTGTTCAACTTATACCTGCAACCACTAATAAGCACCTTGGTTGAGATGGGCTGTCGGGTGTTCAACTATGCAGACGACACCCAGTTGTTGCTGAGCATAGATGACACCGTATGGGCCCAGTCGCTGGCACAGGAGATTCTTAGGTACACAGTCAACTGGATGTCCAGGAATCTCCTGAAGATTAACCCCGAGAAAACAGAGGTGTTAATTGTGTCATCCACCTGCTCCCCCTGGTGTGACCTCTACTGGCCCCAGGAATTAGGGCCCACCCCTAAGCCAGCAATCGTGGTCAAAAGTCTTGGCATTAGAATAGACGGCGCTCTCTCAATGACCAATCAAATCTCTGCGGTAGTAGGTACCTGTAACGGCATCATAAGACAACTGCGCAAACGTGTTCCACTTCTTTCCCAGTCCATGATCCGCACGATAGTTTCTGCCACCATACTGTCGAGGCTGGACTACGGAAATGCGCTCTACCTGGGCTTACCTAAAGCCTTAACAAACAGACTGCAGGTAGTCTTAAATGATGCGGCAAGATTAATCTTCAGACTTCCAAGGAGATCACATGCATCCCCACTGTTGCTGAATCTTCACTGGTTACCAGTGACGCAAAGGTCGGCTTTTAAGAGCCTCTGCATAGCCCACAAGGCCATCTATGGGCAAGCCCCTTCCTATATCAAGGAAAGACTAGTCATATACAGGCCCGAAAGAAGCCTAAGGTCCTTCGAGGCTCAGTTGCTGGTATGTCCTCGGTTCAGGCTAGCAACAAAAGGAGGGAGATCCTTTTCGGTCCTACTGCCCAAAATGTGGAATGAGCTGCCGGAAGCTCTTCGCAAGGAAGGAAACCTGCTTTGCTTTAGGAAAGCCCTAAAGACAACTCTATTTAGAACAGCGTTGAGCTCAGTATAGACCTAGCTCGCCTCCTGTTGCTGCCCGAGCTGTGATGTCATTGCGGTCAAAAGCGCCCTGAGACCTGTCGGTGACTTGGCGCTATATAAACCGACATAAACATAAACATTTCTGTGCGTTCAGAGCGGAAGGCTGGCAGTCTGATTCTTTGGGTTCTGCCGGTGAGGAAGGAGCAGAGCCAATCCAGGGTGGTTCCCTGTATGCCAGTGTCGTGGAGTCTGCCGGTGAGTGTGCAATGGGAGATTGTGTTGAACGCTGCAGAGAGGTCGAGTAGTATCAGGGCCGTGGTGTGTTCTTGGTCGAGGAGGGTGCGGATGTTGTCTGTGGCAGCGAGTAGAGCGGTCTCAGTGCTGTGGTTGCTGTGGAATCCAGTTTGGGAGGGATCGAGGATGGAGTTTTCTATAATGAATTTTGTTAGTTGGGCGATGATGGTATTCTCTGTGAAGGGGAGGAGGGAGATGGGTCGGTAGTTCTTGAGGTCTGTGGGATCTGCTGAGGGCTTCTTGAGTACGGGTCTGACTTCTGCGTGTTTCCAGTCATCAGGAAAGATGCTGGTTTTGAAGGTGGCATTGATGGTGCATCGTAGTCCCGGAGCGATAGCAGCGGTGGCTCTGTGGAAGATGTGCGGGGGGCAGAGGTCTGTGGGTGCTCCTGAGTGGATGCCTTTCATGGTCGATGTGGTGTCTTTGGTGGTGACTGGGGTCCAGGAGGAGATGGTGAGCAGGCTGGCATTGCTGGAGTAGAGAGGGGTTTCGGAGTCAGGTGTCTGGTTGTTGAACTTGTCATAGAGGACCTTGATTTTCGGAAGGAAGTAGTAGCCGAGCTTGGTGCAGAGGTCCTGGTAAGGGGTGATGTCCGTGGTTTTGCTAGGGTGCTTGGTGAATTCCTGTATGTCATACATCTTGTAAATTAAATATCTCAGGGGGATCACTGATATAATATCGACGCCAAAAATATCGAGATACCAAAATATCGAGGTTAAAATATCGAGGGACAAAATATCGACTGCCTATCTTCAAACAGGTAAGTACTAAAATATCGACTCCAAAATATCGACTTACAAAAATATAGACTGTCAAAATATCGATTTTTTTAAATGTCTTAAAATTAAGTTAAAAATAATATATATAAATATATTTAATATAAACTTAGAAATAATTATTAAATAAATGTAATATTAATAGATAATTAATATAAATTAAAAAATTATATCACCAAAAATAATACATATATATATATATATATATATGAAAACATATTATTAAATAAACATATTAATATAATATAATGTAATTTAATTTCACTTCATTAAATTAATTTAATTTAAATTTAATTTTACTTTATTTTTACACTGTACCCCTGTACCCCAAAAACCCAAAACTGACCCTGAACCCTAAAAATGCCCCTTTACCCAAAAACTAAAAACTGACCCTGAACCCTAAAAATACCCCTTTATCCAAAAACTAAAAACTGACCCTGAACCCTAAAAATACCCCTTTACCCAAAAACTAAAAACTGACCCTGAACCCTAAAAATACCCCTTTACCCAAAAACTGAAAACTGACCCTGAACCCTAAAAATACCCCTTTACCCAAAAACTAAAAACTGACCCTGAACCCTAAAAATACCCCTTTACCCAAAAACTAAAAACTGACCCTGAACCCTAAAAATACCCCTTTACCCAAAAACTAAAAACTGACCCTGAACCCTAAAAATACCCCTTTACCCAAAAACTAAAAACTGACCCTGAACCCTAAAAATACCCCTTTACCCAAAAACTCAAAACTGACCCTGAACCCTAAAAATACCCCTTTATCCAAAAACTAAAAACTGACCCTGTACCCTAAAAATACCCCTTTACCCAAAAACTAAAAACTGACCCTGAACCCTAAAAATACCCCTTTACCCAAAAACCCAAAACTGACCCTAAACCCTAAAAATACCCCTTTACCCAAAAACCCAAAACTGACCCTGAACCCTAAAAATACCCCTTTACCCAAAAACCCAAAACTTAAATTTAATTTCCAAAACCAATTACTTTTATTTACGAAGTAAATTTTATTTAAAGGTCAATTATTAATTAATTAACAAATTTAATTAATTAACATATTTAATTAGTTAATATTAAATTACTCCCCACCCTATCCCCCTATAAACTCACAACCCACTACAGAAATAAATTTACTAATTATTATTTATTTATTCTTTAAATATTTATAATTACCAATTATAT
Organism: Lissotriton helveticus; assembly: GCF_964261635.1. Taxonomy (NCBI): domain Eukaryota; kingdom Metazoa; phylum Chordata; class Amphibia; order Caudata; family Salamandridae; genus Lissotriton; species Lissotriton helveticus. Next base: position 1,139,809,922 of record NC_136072.1, on the reverse strand, counting down.
TTTAATTATTTACCAAATAATAATTATTAACAATTATTATTAATTTACATATTTAATTAATTAAATTTAAATTACTTCCCACCCTATTCCCCTATAAACCCACCACCCGCTACAGAAAATAATTTAATAAAATTAAAAAATTTATAAATTAATCAATTATAATTAATTACCAATTATATTTTAATTAATTACCAATTAATAATTATTTAACAATTAATTCTAAATAAATATCAATACATAAATTAACATATTTAATTAATTATAATTAAATTACTTCCCACCCTATTCCCCTATAAACCCACAACCCGCTACAGAATAATATTACACAAAAAATTAAAAATATTATTAACTTACCTTAAATTCGATATTTTTGTTGTCTATATTATGTCTAGTCGATATTATGTCCATTCTATATTTTTGATTCGATATTATGTCCATTCTATTCGATGTAAAAAAATGTAGTCGATATTTTTGTTGTCTATATTATGTCTAGTCGATATTATGTCCGTTCTATATTTTTTACTCGATATTCTGTCCAATCGAAAGATAAGACTCGATATTATGACTGCACACCATCTCAGGGATCCAGAGGAGGGTTCTCACACTTGAACATAACGTACATATGATCATATGTTGTGGCGTGAAATAACTGATTTTAATCATGAATCTTTCCCAGCAGGCACCTTGTCCCTGTAAAAGGGATTTATTTCCCTTTTACGTTTTTGTCTTATGAGTTAGATTATGTTGTATTAATTTTGATTGAGTTATGTTGCATTGTTATATCCTGTTATTTGATTTTATAACTGCCATCTGCACCAAAACACAACAACAAAGTTGGAATGAGCTTTGTGTTTAGAAAGATCTCCCTCAAAATACTCACACAACACCAGTTGGCTAAGTAGTAGTGCATTCTGCATAAGTAATATTACACAACGTGTTGACTGGACAGAAAGAGGGAAGAGGCAAGCAAGGGACCAGAGAGGGAAGTGTATGGAGCGGTTGAGGGTGGGGTCATGTAAATGTACTCAGCAAACACCCCTGCGTTTGCCACCCCACGGGCCGTATGAAAGAGCGTGGGTTGCTGGCGATTCCTGCGGCTGCCGCGACAACCACAGGTAAGAGCAGGGGTTGGGGGAGGCTGCCGCCCCCAAAACTCGTGCCGCCCGGGGCAGACAACCACCTCCCTCCCTTGCTATGCCACTGCATACATGCACATATAGACCCACATGCAGAAGAGACAAACAGAGGAGCAGAGAGTGAAGCGTAAGGAGCGTTTGAGGGTTGAGCCATGGAAACGCTCAATGAAGGAGAGACCGCCTCTAACTCTGGCAATAGATGTACTCAGACCCACCAGCTACCTGTGCTGGATCCATGCATGCACATTTAGGCCCAAATGCAGATGAGGGAGCTGAGTGGGTTAGATCTTGGTGGTAATAGCCACACCCACTGTTATCTCCCTAAGCATTCTTACTTTTGGGAGGAGAGATACCAGGATTGAGGGCTTCTCCTGAGGCCAAGGGCTAATCCTTTGTATTAATTTATCCCAGTCTGGCCAGGACTGGGCATTCAGAGATTTAGACCTCACCTTAGGGTCACTGTTGCCTTCTCTGGTTTGGTCCCTATGTTCTTGACATGACAAGGGTTTCTGCCCAGCAAGGGCTTGGGCTTACATTTTGGGTGCATTCCAGAGGCAAGGGAAGGTAGAGGGCACAGAACCATTCCTATTTGGCTCAAGGCTGTCAGGGCATTGCAAAAATAAATAATAAATAAATACCTCAGTTTTAACATTGGACAGCCTGCTGTTTAAGACATGCCTCGATGTTTCGTTCTTAGCATGTGCCTTGCTCAGAGTACTCTGTTATTGACAGCCTCCTCGTGGCTCTGTCGATGCATCTCATTGCTGGCTGATGGAACTCCCAGCCTGGGAGGACTGACCAGCTCCTAACAACCCTGGGCTGTTGGTGAGGCTCCAGCCGGGAGTCTCTCCAGCAGCCTTGCTTCCACCCTCAGAACACAAGCTCTGAGAAGGAGCACTTCCGAACCAGCCTTTGTTTACATGGTTCATGGGACGATGAGACTGCAAGCTCAGCTGCCCTCCACTACCTGGCTTAGGAACATATTTCTTCAGAAGGGTCAACAGGAAGAGCACCTCCAGTGAAGGGGCCCTAAACCAGCAGGGGAGAAGCCCCAACGCCATAAAAGCCGCAGGAGGAATCCTGGAAAATGCCCAGTGCCTAATATGTGCACCATTGAAACAAGCACCTGTACCTCACTTATCCATCCTCCAACACCTCAAAGCGCCAAGACGCAAGACATAACGAGAGCAGCGTCTTGTCACTCACACCCAACACCAACATTATTCCCACATTGTCTCACAGCCAGTAAAATACCCTTACAGCCAGGCTCTGCCCTTTCGTGCACCATGTTAGACGTCTGATGATACAGTTTGGCAACAGGCACAGTGGTTTTGAGTTCTATACAAATGCAAGCATTGTCTTATAGTAGCCTTCTAGTCCCATATTTGTTAAACATAAAAAAACTCAGCAGTGTTAAAGGGGTAGATGTTGCAGAGGAAACCTGTATGGACAAAGGTTTTTGCAAAACTTTCTTTGGAAGTGAAGTATGAAATAAAAGGGAGTTTTTTACCTTTTTTTCTACAAACCTCTGTTTGAAAAAATTTTTGGTCTCAATTTAAACTTTGCATTTCTAATACCGGGTTCTATCCAGGATGTGCCGAAGCTGACGCCCATTGTGCTCTCCTGACCTCAAGGTGACCCTGATGGTCCATAAAGTCCCCTAAAAAACCTTCAAGTTAGGGGCTTCTGTAATTACTCCCACCAAGGTGCTTGTGACCATGAAAAGAAATTGCATCCTGAGAAAGGCCTACCCAGATTTCCATAAGTGTCACTTATTGCAGCCATGTGCGAAGTACCTTTCTTATCTTACAGTCATTTGGTGACTCTAAAAGTACTTCTGCCAGGATGCTGTGTTTTTGATGCAGGTCCTAAAGTTTTGTCATAAACATGCTGGTACCACACTAAGGGCCAGATGTAGGTCGCCCAATACCGGTCGGTAACGGCCGAAATTACCGAATTTCGGCCGTTACCGACCGGTATTTGGCTTTTTAGATGTAGGTGGCATTTTTTTATGATTCGGTATTTTACCGAATCGGTAATTTGAGGATTCGGTAAAATATCGAATTCTTAACACACCGATTCGGTAAATTACCGAATCCAGGATGTAGGGAGCACTCAAGTTGGTGCATTCCTCAGTTAAGGATTCGTTATTTACCACCAACTACAAGTTGGTGGTAAATAATGAAAACCTTTGAAAAAGCTTTTTTTTGCTTTTCCAACAGTGCGATGTGGCAGACATACATGCCCTTAGGGCATGTATGTGTGCCACATGTGCACCCATACACAATTGAGGGGTGCAACAGGGTGTCAAAGTGACACCCTGCCACCCTTCAATGTTTTACCCCTTTTACTGAATCGGTATTTACCGATTCGGTAATTGACACTCATTCCTATGGGCCTCCAGGCCCATAGAAATGAATGGCAATTACCAAATCGGTAAATACTGATTGGGTAATTACCGAAACTTACTGATTCGGTAATTTTTAACAAAAAATTACCTGCATCCCATTTACCTATTCTTAAATACCGAATCGGTATGATTCGGTATTTAAGAATAGGTAAATTGAGATTACCTCCATCTGGCCCTAGAGGTGGGCGAGACACTGAAAGTTGAGCCAGACTTGAGCCTGAAGCCTGCTTCTGGCTCAGCACCAGGTCCTGTTGGAACCTCGAGCCCATAACGAGCCGAGTTTTCATGCGGCTTCTGTTTGACTCCTTCTATCCACGGTGTGGCATTATGGTCAGAGCAGTCGACTGTTAAAAGGTAAAAATAAAGCTTCCACATAAGCAAAGACAAAGAGATACCCATTTACTGCTGATTTGTACAAAGTGAAACCAGAAAACCTGGATAAATTGCGGCTTCCATGCTTAAATTGTGTGATCTTAGGTCAATATTTCCACTCACCAAAACTCTTTTTTTACTCATTATCAAGTATGAAAGCGCTTTCAAATACGTTAGTTCAGACTACCAGCTGTCCACACTGGCACTTTTAACCTCTTCCATGCGTCGGACGGCCCCAGGCCGTCCAACGCCAAGGCGGGCGTGAGTGTCGGATGGCCGGGGGCTGTCTGATCTCTGCACGTGTCAAATTCCGCCGCACTGCAGCGGAGTTTGCGCCGCAGCAAAGCGGTTAATAAGTACTTCGCTCTGCAATGCGACAATGTGCCGCATGAATGTCAAAGCTTCTACAAATTATACTGTTTTTAGATTTTGATGAAACTTTCTCATATTACATCTGATGTTTGTTGTATAATTTACATAGCAAATATTTTCAGGGCTCAGCTCGTGCATGGGCTCTAAGATCCAAGCCAGGCCTTTGACACAGCTATAGCTCGGCTCTGCCTGTTCATTTTTTGACTCACCCAGCTCTATACCGGACATGAGGAACACAACCAGCTTCATAGTTCCTGCGAGACGATTTCTGCGCGAATCAATCTTTCGCAAGTGAACATTCAGGCCCGGATTGGCCGTTGCGGGCACCGGGCAATCCCCCGGTGCGCCGCAAGGGTGGGGGCCGGTTTTGGGCCTTGGGGGCCGTTTATGTTACAGGGCCGATTTTGCAGTTATGCTGCAAAAACGGCCCTGTAACAAAATCGGTCCACAACCGGCCCCGGCAAAGAGCTCGGTCGCTCCCCCAGGGGGCCGGCCGAGCACTTTGCGAGGGCCGGTTTTGGTTCTCAGTCCAGCCCTGTGAACATTTCACAAAAAGTGAAAATAAATTGTTAGAAACACAAATGATATTAAATAAGGAAAATAAGAAAAACCCAGTTATGAGATGCATGTTAGATTCCCTGGAACGGTGTTCCCATTGTGTCAAAGGACCGCCAAGCCTCTGCTCGCTAACGCTAGCCCCAAGCTACGCACTTAAAGCTGAGAAACGCCATCTCCGCAGGGATGCTGCAGCATAGAGCCCACAACAGGTGCAAAGGTCCCTGTTAGCAAGATGTCTCCTTCTCAAAGCTGCTCGGCAAATCTGGACTGACAAGGAACTGTTCTCTGCCTCGGCAGGTTCAGGGCGCGATGCATAATTCATGTGTTTTGCGCCACAAGCCGCCAAGGAAGTACCTGCTGCTTTCATTGGCTTGTTGCTTCGGGAAGATGTAATTACCGGTGACATGTCTAGGTCTCTCAGTCACCTGAAGTTTAGCTCTTATCTCATCTCAGGGAGGTCCTGAGGGACATGGAGTGTCACGAACGTGTGCCCAGCTTTTACTCGACTACATTGCTTTTCTCTAGCATCATTTTCTAGGCAATTGGTTAAGCCCTGGCTTTTGTGAGGGAGCTGAATGTAGTAGAGTACACAGAGTAGTGTCATGCTCATGTACAGCATCCATTTTAGGACATTCTCATTCCTCACTCCTCATCCCTACTTCTCATCCCTATTTCTCATCCATCATCCCTACTTCTCATCCATCATCCCTACTTCTCATCCATCATCTCTATTTCTCATCCATCATCCCTATTTCTCATCCATCATCCTTACTTCTCATCCATCCTCCCTACTTCTCATCCATCATCCCTACTTCTCATCCATCATCCCTATTTCTCATCTATCATCCCTATTTCTCATCCATCATCCTTACTTCTCATCCATCCTCCCTACTTCTCATCCATCATCCCTACTTCTCATCCATCATCCCTATTTCTCATCTATCATCCCTATTTCTCATCCATCATCCTTACTTCTCATCCATCCTCCCTACTTCTCATCCATCATCCCTACTTCTCATCCATCATCCCTATTTCTCATCCATCATCCCTATTTCTCATCCATCATCCTTACTTCTCATCCATCCTCCCTACTTCTCATCCATCATCCCTACTTCTCATCCATCATCCCTATTTCTCATCCATCAGCCTTACTTCTCATCCATCATCCCTATTTCTCATCCATCAGCCTTACTTCTCATCCATCATCCCTATTTCTCATCCATCATCCTTACTTCTCATCCATCCTCCCTACTTCTCATCCATCATCCCTACTTCTCATCCATCATCCCTATTTCTCATCCATCAGCCTTACTTCTCATCCATCATCCCTATTTCTCATCCATCATCCTTACTTCTCATCCATCATCCCTATTTCTCATCCATCATCCTTACTTCTCATCCATCATCCCTATTTCTCATCCATCATCCTTACTTCTCATCCATCATCCTGTACTCATGGGTCCCGCTCTCTACACTGCCACAGTCTGTGGACTTCAGCTTGCCTTTAAACTACGGGTGGGTAAAATTTCAAAAATTCCCCTCTTGAAACACAGAATTGGTGTGAAATCTTTGTCACACTATATGCATTGCATGAAATGCACTTAGACAGTATCTAACATGAAAACTGAACGAGAAATTGTACCTCACTTACAAAAGTCATTTGAGAGGCCAATGGGGTGGAGGGCTGCATGAAGCAGAAAAGTTTTCAGGACTGTGGTACTCATCAGCGAACAAACGAGTCCTCTTGCAAGAAAACTACATTAAAAAGCACAACTGCTTTTAAAACAAATCATTATGTGAACTACACACGACCATACGTTTAGGAATTATGCAATGTTATGTTTGGGTAATAACATTTTTATCAGGGCCTCATTTATATTGAGAGATGCAGAATTTAATTTCCACCTGTAACATTGCACAAAGTTCATAAGGGTTGCATCATGAAGTCCTGATGCATGAGAACGTCTCATACATTTTCCTGCTAGCAAACTTTTGCTAAAAAAAATGTTTTTACAAGTCAATTTGCCTGAAATACAATGGAATACAGTAATGTTTATTGGCACAACAGGTGCTTACAAGTGTTTTCCCCATGTTTTAAGTAACTGAGGGCCCGATGTAGGTAATCTCAGATTACCGATTCTTAAATGCCGAATCATACCGATTCGGTATTTAAGAACAGGCAAATGGGATGTAGGTAATTTTACCGAAAAAATTACCGAATCGGTAAGTTTCGGTAATTACTGAATCGGTAAATACCGATTCGGTAATTGCCATTCATTCCAATGAATGCCAATTACCAAATCGGATTTACAGATTCGGTAAAAGGGGGAAACATTGAAGGGTGGCAGGGTGTCACTTTGACACCCTGTTGCACCCCTCAATTATGTATGGGAGCACATGTTGCAGACATACATGCCCTAAGGGCATGTATGTCTGCAACATGGCACTGTTGGAAAAGCAAAAAAAATGCTTTTTCCAAGGTTTTCATTATTTACCACCAACTTGTAGTTGGTGGTAAATAACAAATCCGAAAAGGGGAAAAGCACTCATTTGAGTGCTCCCTACATAGTAAAATCGGTAATTTACCGATTCTGTATTTTAAGGAATCGGTAATTTACCGATTCCTTAAAATACTGATTCGGTAAATTACCGAATCAGTAAAATGCCCACCTACATCTCAATTTCAAAATACCGGTCGGTAACGGCCGAAATTACCGAATTTCGGCAGTTACCGACCGGTATTTGCCTACCTACATCTGGCCCTGAGAGGCTTCTTTATATGGATCACTCTGCAACACCACTGACACTCTCTCTAAATATGCTCACCTCAAAGGTCTGTTCCTCTAGCAAAGTCTTTAAGCATAGGATTAGCACAGTTCCATCCGAGCTGACCTAAAAACGAGAAAGCCTGTTACCACTTTTACTGCAAAGTCTTTAAGTGTAGGGTCAGCTAGTGCTATTAACCCCAAGCTGAAAAAAAGGCAAATGCCTTTTCCACTCCAGGTACAGTATTACAGCTTTGGATTGGTAAAATACTATCCAAGACCACCTAGAATGAATAAAAGCATCTCTGACACGTGTTTCTCTCTGATTAGAGCTCGCCAGGGAAGCTTTGCTTTGTCCAGACACAAGGGAGCACCCGGTATAGATTCAAAACATGCCCTTTCAGACTTCAGGCAATCACAGCGCAGAGCAGTCCAGTTCTCCACGCGTTTCTCAATTACTACATAGAACAGCGCGTTACTGTATGGTACAATCTATTGCTGCATAGGACATCCCATTACTGCATGGAACAGCCAATTACAGCACAGAACAGTCCATTACTGCACGGAATGGGAATGCATTGCTTAGAAGTGTCTCATCACAGGGGGCGTGGCTTGACTGCCGCGCAAGATGGCCGGCTAGTTGCGGAGCTCCGCCGCACCGAGCAGCCTCCTTGCAGTTTTCCCGATGTGAAGGGGACTGCCTTCGCACCTCCTTACTGAATTCTCCCGTCGGAACCTAGGGAGAACTAGCGGAGCGGCTTTGCGGCTTTTGAACTGCCGTTCTTCATCTCTTTCAACAATGTTTCTGCTGCTCCTCACGCAGACGCCATTTTAGGCGTCCCTCGGAATACCGGACCTCCGCCTCCTCAACACGCCAGAACGACCTCGACTGACATGTGTTACTCGATAGCAACGACCTTGGGGTGAGCAATTAAGGTGATTTTGGCTACGTTTATCTTGCTATCTCTCTGAGGAATCTTCACTCAGACATTTCGTCATGGTGTTTCAGCTCTGAGACCCGCTTTCTTCGGACGCCTTGTCACCTCAGCGCTATTCATTACAAGTACGCCATTGCTATTCCTCATGGCTTTCTGCTGACTTTTTGACTTTATGTGCAGTCTATTACACCTCAGCTGCCTCATGACGCACTTTCCTTAACTGCCATTCTCAGCGCCCTCTTTTTGAACTGCCAGCATATGCTTTATTCAACTCACTAGCGCTTTCTTGTGCAATTTACAAGCGCTTCCTCAGAGAGTTAACTTCTTTCTCTCCTCTTCATGGTATGCTACCTTTTTTGTCCTATGTTCTCTATATACTATTTTTTCAAGTATAAGCTTGGGACCAGATAACGGTGTTTTGGTATACCCTGTCATGTTCAACTAATTTCTTCCACGCTACTACTTCTCTCTTCTTGGCATTACTCGCAGTGCTGTATTTTTGAAGCAGCTTGTATTATTTGAGCGCCTGGCTTACTTTCTACTACAATGACCTTCTGAGAAATTGCCAACGCACTTTCTATACTTCTCAGGACATTGCGATAAGTTATTGGCTGCAATACGAATTTCTCTGGTGAGATTACGCAAACCTCAATTTGTCTTTGCTTCCTCTGTGAATACTTCGGTGCGTTCATTAATTGGTGCATCTAAATCGACTCACTCCGCGAAAATGTCGAATTGTTCTTCTCAGAAAACCCCTTCAGCTCACCCAGTCTCCAGTAGAACCTCTCCACCTGCTCCGTCTGGCAAGCGTCCTAAACAGAACTCTCCCACACCGGAGGATAACTCTTCCTCATCTCCTCTTGACCAAATTTTGGAAGAGCTTCGTGCAATGCGTCCTTTTGTCGAAGAGACAAGCAAGGATATGCAGCTTTTGAAGGACAAATGGGAGTCCATGGATGCTCGCCTTTCTTCTGTTGAGCAACAGATTCCTGAGGTTCAATCCAACACGCAACGCATTGTTGCATTAGAAAAGACTGTCCTCTCTTTACAAAAGCATACGGAGGATTTGGAAAATCGCAATAGAAGAAACAACCTTCGTATTTACAATTTACCAGAAAATCTTGAGGGTGACAATCCAGTGACTTTCTTTACCACCTTTTTACCGAAACATTTGGACATGCCTCCCTCTACGTCCATCAGTATTCAAAGAGCTCATAGACTTGGCGCTAGAACAGATTCATCTCCTAAGCCTCGTGGAGTCATTATCCTATTTTTGAAATTCACAGACCTGCTCTCGATTCTTTCAGCAGCAAGGAGCAAAAAACTATTAACTTGGCAAGGTCAACGAATTTACCTATCTCAAGATGTCTCTAATGCCACTGCCTCCAGACGTAAGGAATTTTTAGCAATGCGCCCTTCTTTGTGATCCCTGGGAGCAAGATATGGCTTGTTTCACCCTTGTACCTTCAGAGTCACTTATCGGAATAAGACTTGGTCATTTCAAGATCCTGGTGAACTACGCAACTTCATCTTTTTGCAGACTGAGGAGGGGATGGACTCTTCCTCCGCTCCTTCGACTAGTGGCTGAAATGTTTTTGTTGTCTCCATGTATTGCTCTCTCGTAGTGTTTTTCTGACTTCCTGTACTCTTTTCTACTCCTCTTCGTAGCCTTCTCATTCTTCTTATCTTGTTTATCTTCTTTTTCCTATCTCTATTTGCGTATGTTCTTCATAAATCTTTTTTCTAATTTCTGGCTATATACGGTATGTCAAATGTTCCGTATGTTAACAATTGTCTCGTTTTTCCCCTTGCAGATATATATTGGATGCTCCCTTCACCATGTTGTTCCATCCTTTGTTCCCTTTTTGTGAGGTCTCGGTGTGGTTCTGCTCCTGTTCCTGGCCCACCCGTCTTGTAACGCATCACCACCTCCCCACCTTCCCTTTGTGTATTTCCCCTTTCAGGTATGTTCATTACAGTCATCCTTTTGGATTTGTACTGTCTTCTATGCCTTCTCTCTTTTCTTTCTTCTTCTTCCTCTGCTGACCCTCTCTCCTTTTCCCTCTTCTTTTTCCTTCCCCATTCTCTTTCTCTTCCTCCTCCTATCCTTCCTTCTACCCTTTTAATGATTTTCATATTTTTTACCTTCCTAAAGTTTGCATTACTACTTGTTCAGTATCTTTTTGCATTTTTCAATTTTGATCATTCTACTTCTCTAATAGTTGTAATAGTTCTTACCCTCTCTATTTTGACTTGTTGCATATACAGTATATTTCTGCACCTGTTGTTTTTGAACAGTTTTATGCGTTTTCATATTTAAAGTTATTTCATGGAATGTGAAAGGATTTAATCATCCTATTAAGCGGCAGAGAGTACTTTCCCACCTCTCCTCTTACAACCCTGATATTGTCCTCATTCAAGAAACCCATCTTTCTGATGCTGAATCTTTGAAACTAAAAAGACTTTGGGTGGGCAATGTTTTCTTTTCCCCTGCCTCTCATAAAAAGAATGGTGTTGCTATCCTAGTCCATAAACGTCTCCAATGTAAGGTACTCCTTGAGGAGAGGGATGAAGAGGGTCGTTGGGTTTTAGTTAAATTACTTATCAATGCTATCCCGATTACTTTATTGAACGTTTATGGTCCCACATGCTCTGATCCTTCCTTTTGGCCCTCGATCACAGCAAAATGTATCCAATACAAAGATGATTCCTTTTTACTAGGCGGAGACTGTAACCAGATTGTTGACCCCTTTTTAGACCGTAAATCTTCTGTTCGTTTCACCCCTCACAAGCCCCACAAGCAGTTCCTTGATACTATCTCTCAGGTCCATCTTGTTGACTCATGGAGGATCACACACCCAGAAACCTTAGATTTCTCCTTTTTCTCTCCCCCACATGCTTCCTTTTCCCGCTTGGATTACATCTTCCTCTCTTCCTCCTTATCTCAAAACCTTCTCTCCTCTTCCATTGAACCTATTGTCATTTCTGATCATGCTCCTATTATTACTATCTTTGACCTTCTTCCTCCTGCTCCTAAGTCCTCTCGTTGGCGTTTTAATTCCTCTCTTCTCACTGATCCTCTTTTCTCTTCCTCCTTTCACTCTTTCACCTCAGAATTTTTCCAAATCAATTCTACTCCTGATACCCCTCTGCATATTCTTTGGGATTCCTTTAAAGCCACGGCCCGCGGCTTCATTATCGACTTTGTCTCAAAAAAAAAGAAAGCATTCCTTCAAAAACGCAAGGTCGCCCTTTCACATATTAAGTCACTAGAACACCAATTGTATACCTCCTCTCCAAATCAAATGTCTCCTGAACTTCTTAGGTCTAAAATTGCCTTAAACAAACTCACTACAGATTCAGCCTCTTCCTATCTCCTCCGAAGTAGTGCTCGTTATTATGGCGGTCGTAACAAATCAGGTAAACTGCTTGCTAACTATCTAAAGTCGCGAAAAGAAAGAACTATTATTGATTCTATTTACTCCCCTTCTAACACTCTTTTACACACGGACAAAGACATTTTGGAACAATTTCAATCTTTCTATGAATCTTTATATTCCCCTGAAAATCCTCCTACTCCAGATCTTCTTCAATCATACTTTGATCGTCTACCTGCGCCTGATACCTCCCAGCTCAACTTTTCTACTCTAGACTCTGATCTTAGTCTTTCTGAATTGTCCATTGCATTGACGTCTCTCACCAAAGGCAAGACCCCCGGCCCCGATGGCTTCCCGGTTGAATTTTATCTCCATTTTTCCGACATTCTTTTGCCTCGTCTTCTCCTTCTTTTTCAGTCTTTTTGTTCCGACGGCCTGGCTCAAGGCTCCTTCCAAGACGCTACTATATGCCTCATCCCTAAAGAAGGACGAGATCCTACATTTTGTAAAAATTATCGGCCAATATCTTTAGTCAACGTAGATTATAAACTGTCGCCTCACCTCGGACAACTCCAGACTACTTCTTAATGTCCTTGGTAAAGCCTCCTCCTTATCTATTCCTCTTGCCGCCATCTCAGTTGATGCTGAAAAGGCATTTGACCGAGTTGATTGGTCCTTTTTGACAGCTTCACTGAAGTGGCATGGTTTTGGTCCGAAATTCATTTCCTATATTTCCTTAATCTATTCTATGCCCAAAGCATCTGTTTTAGTCAATGGTAAACTTACTTCACCCTTTACACTCAAACGCGGTGTCCGCCAAGGTTGTCCTCTTTCTCCCCTTTTGTTTATCCTAGCTCTTGAACCCTTTCTAACCTCTATTCGCAATAATCCTTCCATTTCTGGCTTTCCGTACGGACCCCACCAACTTAAATTTTCTGCATATGCTGATGACATACTTTTATTTATTTCTGATCCTGCTACCTCGGTCCCTTCCTTATTAGTTGAATTTGAGAACTTTTCTTTGGTTTCCGGTTATAAAATAAATTCGGATAAGACAGAAATTCTTCCCTTAACTAAATTTTGCCTTCCACACTTCTTTTCTTCCACTGGTTTCGCTTGGAATAGTAAGAAAATAAAATATCTTGGTGTCCTTTTTTCCAACTCTATTTCATCTTCTGTTCAGCTTAATATGAACGCAGTTATTTCTAGGATAGACGCTCTACTTTCCTCCTGGAATCCCCTTTTCCTTTCCTGGTGGGGTCGTCTGGACTCCATCAAAATGATGGTTGCCCCAATCTTAATTTATTTACTTTCCATGCTCCCTATTCATATCCCGGCTCTTTACTTTCGTCGTATTGATTCTGTCTTGTCCAAGTTCCTCTGGAAACAGAAAAAGGCACGAATATCACTTTCATCCCTTCGTAAACCCAAAATTAATGGTGGAACTAATTTCCCGGATTTCCGGCTTTATCACAAATCCTTTTCCCTCCGTCAAGCATCTCGTTGGTTGTCACAGGACATTTCCCTTTTTTCACCTCTTTGGCTTTCTGTTGAACGTGACCTGCTCCTCCCTTATTCATTTCAGGAAGTTCTTCATTTTAACGCTAAAGCTCCATGTCTTATCCCCCCTTTATTTAGACACACTTCCTCTCTTCTACGACCCTTAGTATCAACTGCCCCTACTTCTCGTGAGTCCTTTCTATTATTACCCATCTGGTATAATCCACTCATTCTCATACGAAACAGACCCATTGCCTGGCCTACATGGAGGTCGAGAGGTATTGTCTGGATCCATCATCTTTTCGATGGCTTATCTCCCCGTTCCTTTCCTCAATTTCAAGCCTTCTTCCATTGTCCTTCCTCCTTCGCAAAGAAATACTTCATTCTTATGGAAACTGTTCTTGACCGGTACTACTCTCTTGATTCGGACATCTCACCCTCATCACCCTCTTCCCTACTTACACTTCTATCCAACGTTCCTAAGGCCTCTCTTATCTACAGATATTTCTCTGCTCCTGACCCTGATCGCCCCAAATCAAAACTGGAACTCTCTTGGGAACAAGATCTAGACTCCACATGGCCGATTTGTCTTTGGGATAAAATCTGGGCTAAATCTCTGAAAACTTCCCGTAATGCCTCTCTTACTCAATCCCTCTTTTTCTTCTTTCATAGACTCTACCTTTCTCCCCTCTCCCTGTCTCGCTTTCTCTCCTCTTCTAGTGCTACTTGCTGGACCTGCAATGCTCCCAATGTGGATTCCTTTCACATTTTCTTTCTCTGCCCTTCTGTTCGTCTTTTTTGGACACAGGTGTGGACTCGTATTTCTCATGTCTTTCACCTCTTTATCCCTTTCTCAGCCTCTTTGGTATTTCTGGGGAGTCTTTCAGAATCTCTTGACCTCCCTCCACACTCACGCGGCCTCCTAGACCTCATGTTAGCCCTCGCACTCCAACACATTTCTTCTAATTGGAAGTCTCTACACAAACTCTCTATAATATGTTGGTGGAACTTACTTTGTCAGTCCCATAGGCTCGACGTTGCCTTTGCAGCCTCTTGCAAACCTTCTCGTAATGTTGATTTGTACTGGTTACCCCTTACTCTCCATTTGGATCAATCTGCCAAAAAGAAACCCTCTACGTTCTCCTGTGCCAATTTTAAACCCCCTTGAATATTTGTACTCCTGCTTATAAGTACATTCCTTACTCTTTCACATTTACTGTTTTTATTAACCTCGTGCATATTTTCTCTAATGCCCTTAGGCCATATATTTGCTGTTATTTGTGCATTTACTGTACTTTATTATGGTTGCTGTTTATGATTATTGCAACTTTTCCATTTCTGCTTTATTAATAGGTTTTTGTTTTTTCATCCCCCCTCCCCCCCTCCCTCCCCTCTCTTAAAATTCAAAATGCTTTGTTCCTCATTTGTGCCATCGGCTCTATTATGACTATTTACCTCATATTTCCTCCTCCCCATTTATTTATGCTGTTGTCACCTTACTGTACTGATTATTTACTTTAATAAAGCTTTCAAACAGAAAAAAAAGAAGTGTCTCATCACATTAGACTTTGGACTTCTAAACTAAAGTGCTTCAGAAACCTACATTCACCGACTGAAAAGTTGCGTCATATGGAATTGCCTATCATTCCCTTCGGTTCATAATACCCTGTAATAGCAATTTTCCTATTATTGATATATTTTCTTCTCATTTTGTTTAATGACAATAAGAAACACAAGTAAACTTGGCACAAATTAAACGGCCATTCCTGACGCACCTCAAGAGCCTGGAATGCTGTCTACGCAAAAATGCAACAGATATATAAATAATAGAATGTTTTCCAATGGTAACTTGCATGATATTTTCAGCAGAGAGGGCTAGCGCTGGGAAGCCCGATCCAGGTAGCCATGCGCTTAACAAATGCTCCTGCTCATAATAATAATATGAACGCAAAAACAATTTCAAAATAATTTTTAAAACGCATAGCAAAAAGCATTTTAGACATGCACATAAGTCAAAATCACAGGTACGACGGAAAGAGATCGCCTCTGCTTGATAAGAAAGATTACTGACAGACCACAAGGGGCATCATATTATCCTGCCATTTGTATAGCGCTTTCTCACCCCTTGCAAGGCCCAAGTGCTATATTACCCCCTCGCTGATGAGGACAGGTCACGAAGGGCATGGGCAGGCTGTCCGACCAGCATCACCCATCCAGCCTTACTTCAGCTGTTGCAAATCATCCTCCTGTCTACATCCCGGAACTGCAACATCAGCACCACCAGGGTGCTCACCTCACCTGCCAATCACCTGAGATCCCTACGAAGGGACCATCATTTTCAACGAGAGCATCGCCGGGGTCACCAGTGTAAGTGCAAGGCTGCCCCCGCCCCCATGAGGCCCAGCCCTGCTCCCTTCTCCTCCGTCACACACTGACTGGGTCACCTCACCCACTGGAAGTCAAGCAATCCTCTCCATCAGCACACTCTCAGGTCACAAATCCTGTCCACAAATGCAGCCTAGTGACTGACCATGAAGGCTGCATTTGCAGTCTAGAAGGGTTTTTGTTTGTGAAAATGTTGGCCCCGTTTTTAAGAGGCCCTCCCACCTCAAAATTATATGTAGAAGTGGTGGAGACAAGAAAGAGGGGGGGGGCAATTGTACTTTCTTCAGAGATGAGCTTCTGGGTGAAATAAAACTTCCTGTGTGTGGGGTTGCGTTTCGAGCAACAATCCCAGAGAGGTCCATCTTTATAGCAGGGACTGATTAATCTTGGGACGACCACCCATATTACAGTTCACTCAGATGGACGCTGCAGCATAACCTATAAAATCCTGTTGAAAGCAGACATCTGGCGGTGAGTGGGCAGGACTCACATAACTACAAATATAAATGCAAGAGGTGGACATCATAACACACTGGGCAGATACACATTCAGCTGAGGGTCTCATAAAAGATGGCATCCCCGGGGTGGAGAGGAAACTGTTCTTAGGAAAAACTAGTGAACTATGGTAACCCCGGTTCCAGACCAACAGACTCGGTTTCACCAGGTGTGACTCTGCACCAGGATAAAGTGCAGATCTGAACCCAGAAGTGCAGCAAAGTCCTCACACTCCGCCCTTCTGCACCACAGGACAGCTAATGCCCTGCCCGGATGTGCCCTCTCCCTTCCTGCCCATCACCCTGCCCCCCATCCGTAGGCCTCCCCTTGAAGCAGATGGTCAATGCAGGGGTAAATGATCCATTATTGAGACCAGAATTGGGAATAACATTTCAAATGATCCATATCCCTCTGTAATTCCCCAGTAAGTTGTAACGCCTTTTATATATTATTTATTATACAAATATTTTGAGATTAACACATTAGTATCACAATTGCTAGAGCACCAAACACTTTAATCGCCTTACTAATAATTATAAGTCTATTTTATTTTTATTTCTTACCAATTTTCCCAAAAATTTATCAAAATCTTGTTAGCAATCTATTTTTTTCAATAAAAACAAAATGAGTTTATTATTGTTGCTGTAGGTACCACTGTGCCTTGTAAAGGTTTATTGGGCACAGGCATACTGTCTGGAATGGGAGATTCTGGTTCGCCGGTAACCACTCACCACATAACGGGCTAGTCGCAGTGAGGCCAATGGTGGTCATTCCAAATGTAGTAACCTAATGCAACCACTGCTCTGCTTAGACCACTCACATATTACAATCAGGAGTAATTATAAGGGACCACTAGGGGTGTAACTCAGGCCCCTGCAGACCCGTTAGCTCAGAGAGACCCCAAATTTTCAAGGAACCCTCAAACCTTCAGGAGGGCCCTGGTTCAGCACAAGACCAATGTTGATCTGAGAGATATGGGAGACTCAGGGGCCCCTTATCACATTCATCAAGGGAGAGGGCATCATTTTGTTTAGGGCACTGGATACTGCCTGCAACCCACAATAGAGTAGAAGTAAATGTTTTCCTAGTGAGAGGAACCACAGCATTGGAGAAGACTGGTCTGATAAACTGTTCACACCAAACAAAACAGCCTCAAAGGACACCTCAAAAACAGAGCATGGGCTTTCATTCAAATAGAACCAGATGTGGCCAGCTGCCCTCCCTCAGGATGAGGGGACCACAGTGTGGGCATCCCGGAGAACTGTCAGAACTGGAAAAGGCCCCCTGCTCAAAGACTGGTGGCCCGGTCAGTGTTTGTAGTCAAGATGGTTCAAAAGAAATTTAAGAGAGGCCACCATAGCAAGTGCATCTCTGAGGCAGCGAATCAAGCTAATGAGTCTTCATCAAAATCCAGGAAGCAATCAAACCGGAAGCCAAGTGTACGACTTCCCTCTGATCCAGCTGTAGGATGAGAAACTCCTGCTTTTTAATATGAGAAAATAAAAACACTCTAAATTCACACTGACAACCTGAATGATCACCAACCCCCACTTAGACCTGATATCTTAATTCACCACATTATAGCGCCACGAAGGAAGACGCGGTGGTGTGGCCAACAAATATGATTAAGGCATGTCATTAATCAGGGGAGCCTTGCTTAGCATCTTGCATGCATTGCTGCCAATACTTGTGTTTGATGTGATAAATGCTCCCCTCAGAAGGACTCACAGGAGTGCCACCACACCTTCAAATCAGGCTCCACATTGGGTTTGCCATCCATTTGAAATTACAAGTCCCCTAGAATTGCACTGGATCATGTGTTTTTGATGCACAAATTCCTGGAAGGGTCTGAGCGTCCAAAGAATAGGTAAAGGCCAATACTGGGTGGTAAAACCGGTCACAAAGTCACTTACAACTCATTGTTCCCCATTGCAAAGGGCAAATATTTTGATGTGGTTCAGAAAACACTTGCATAGCATGTGGCAGAGGTATTTCCCCAGGATGCTGTTTTGCTTGATTCTTCCATGGGATATGGGATGAACGGCTGAGAGGGAATTGCCCGAGCTAGATGCACCATGCAGCCATCACCCCCCCCCCCATCCGAAGTCAATTAGTGGCAAGTACTATCTGCAAGTACATGTAGAACAAGACTTCTTGCTTCATGACCAGCAGTGAACAATTGGCCCAAGGATAGAAAATGTGTTCTGGCTCCAATCAGAAAGGATGTCCTTCTTCATCAGCCATTGCCAAAGCCAGCAAGCCTCTCTGATTTCCGTGCTATGACCCCCCCCCCCCACCCCGTTAACCTCATCCCCTGCTGTACCCTGGTTGTGTACCCCCACTATGAGTCTCTCCAAGGGGCAGTGCTTAATTTGTAAAAAAAGAAGCGCAGATGCTGAAAGTTTTGCCTAGGAGGCCACAGCTCACTTCTTCCTCCGGTGAGCCCCACTTTCAACACTCTCACTGCCTCAGTCTCTATCTTCTAACCTTAATCTGTTGTCTGTCCCCTACGTGTTTGCTCTAAGAGTCTATCTTCTAATCTCTCTAACTGTTTTCTATCATCTTTGTCACACCTGGTGTGTTACCGTATTCCCTGCATTTCTGATTTGCCCTCTATTCATTCTACCCCTGCCCTTTTTCCTCTTCACTTTTATTCATGCTCTGCTCTCTCTCCCCTTGATCTTGGCTCTTTACTATCACTCTTCTAGCAGTGATTAGCTGTGTCTCAGTTTTATCATTTGTCTGCTTTTTTTCCTCTGTCCTGTCATCTACATCCTGTCATTCTATCTTCTCTCTTCTTAATGCTCTCTTCTTCACATCATGGATGCTTTCTCTTTGTATCTTATTTGCTCTCCTTTTCTTCTACTTAGCTCCGTCATGTCTCTCTCCTCTCATGTTGTTTTTTTCTCCTCTTTACTCCTGTTCTCTCTCTCATCTATAACACTGCTGCTGCCTGTGACCCCGGTCGCCAGCCTTTACATGTCCCTGCTATTTTGAACTCTGCGTTTTCCTGTTGTCTTTCCTAAAGAAGAGGAAGATGACATGTGTTTTACTTTCTTACCTACACCGAGTGCAAAAACAAAATGTACACCAAATGAAAATTCTTTTTTTGTATATATTAATCAATGCAGTATAACCGGGTTATTTGCAGAACAGGTAGCTGCTCGAGCACAGCAGGTGATGTCACAACTAGTGCTGTCTGCAATTAGTAGGTCCAGGGAAGGCATTGGCATCCACTGCTCAGCTTGCTGTCACCCTGCCTGCTACAGCACAGGCATTGTCCCCAGCCGTAATGATGCCAATGCCGGTAAGTATGGCTGTGGTGCCTACTGGACCCAGTAATGGCCATGCTGGGGTGCAGCGCACAGATTCTACAGGTGACACCATGGTGCGCAAACGTTGTGTTGGGCCACAGCCGCATCGAGCACGTTGAGGATAGCAGCAATGCAGGGCTGCAGGATATGCTACTCTGGCTACACAGCAAATGGAAAGTCCACACTTACTTTTGTTTATTCTTCCTCAAGAGCTCTCACTCCCAAGTTCCAAATGTGCTCTCGCAGCTTCCTTGCCTCAACTCCGTCTTGAGCCATCCCCCAGCTACAATTATCCAATGGGAGGCTTAGGCTCAGGCAGTGGCATGGTGCAGCAGACTCTGGGAATAGAATGCAAGACATAGTTTGTCGATGACTTCTTGGATTTGTGATCGGCGAGATGACATTGTCAGGTTCGCACTCCGCAGGATCCGCATGCAGCAACGATGCTCCACCTCCGGACCCTCCGAACACCCCGAAGTAATACACAGGGTGTTCAGACGATACGGCGAGGGAAAAAACCCCAAAAGGGGAAAAAACCCGATAGAAAAGGAAAAAGAAGTGAAGGGCAGCAGGGAAAAAGAAACTGGAAAACAAAAATACAATGGTTAACAACAGGTTAACAGCTACACTCAGTAAAGTCTCGCTAACACACTACACATAAAGTCACCTGCAGGAAACGTGAAAAGACCCCATTCTGCAGGTTCTTCAGCCTTCCATTCGCCCCCTATTAAGCACAAGAAAGTCTCATAAACATATGTGATATTAAACACCTTCTACCGGTATTTGTTATTCTCGCTAACCACATACCCAATAGTCTTAACAACTGGCCTCGGGAGCGTGGCATCAAATATAATCATAAGGGAACTGAAAAGAACTGAGGCTCTGGGAATTGAGAATAGCAGCACAAACAAAGTCTTTCCTTATGAAGAAAACAAATGAACTCCTCAAGACACTGAAGTAAATGAACTCCTTTACTCCGTGTTGAAGTTAAGCCAAAGAGAGTACTCCCAAATACGGTGGGGTGTAGCCGATACTACTACCCTCCGCCAAGGTACTTAAAATCCCATCCAAAGGAAAGAAACAACCAACAGCCATAGGTTCATGTCGGCAGTGCGGAGGTCCTCATCCCCCCCTGCACTCCGCCACTAGAAGGTTCAAATAAAGACTCAGTACACACACGCTACTGTTGAACTCACAGTGCATGCATAACAGGAGATCCAAATAACTCCAATAAAGTTTTCCTCACAAACGAGAGGCACAACAAGTACTTCGGAGCTGCTCCGCTCCGCTATTCAGGACAAACACAGTATTCAAAACAGACGCGCTAGCCAGCGCGTTTTACTATGTGCAAGTTTGCAGAATCAAACCTCACGGCGAGAATCACCGGAACCGGCAAGGAATCACCAGACATGAATAGAAGCAGCCGCTCCGCTCCACAACCAAGAATCACGAGCACCGCTCGCAGATCTCCGCCCTCGGATATCCTGGTTTACCGGGAATTCTGGGGGTTGTAGTTCAAACCCCATTACTGCTGGGAAATGTAGTCTGTTGGGTAGGCGCGCGATAGTTACAAACTGACAGACATCATCACTAACTTGGTGATACACAATCATGCCTGCCTGGTCAGGCGTATGCTGGCCTGTCTATGAACATTTACCAGCCAGTAACCATGTAATGTATGTTATTTTTTTATTTTGAATTTGAACAATTAATATTGAGACTACCACCTGCAGGGCCAGAAATTGTAGCCCCGGCCCTGTGATAGAAGTGCAGGTGCTTAGCACCTGAAAGCTCCTGCTCAAATTAAGCACTGCCAAGGCGGCTTTCGGTGCTCAGCAGGTCATGGCTCACAGTAGGTCCCTTTACCTATCGAAGTTCTACACGAGTTTCAGCAGCCTCCTTACAGAATGTGTTTCATGGTGTGGCATAAGGGTCCTGGACCACCCCCTGCACCATCATATTAACACTCAGCCGGTTACACAAGAGCAAAATACCTGCTATGTGTAACTCCGAGAATAAGGCCCATGACATCCAAGTTCACCATAGAATGGGGGGACGTACCAAACAAGTCATATACACATCTCCCACTGGGACACCAATGGAAGTGTTCTCTCCTATATAACGTGTGCAATTAATAAAATAACAGATCACTAAACAGATACAAACCTATTTCAGTTACCAAATGTACAATATATCTAATGTACTAAAACCGTGTCGTGATATTCTATGGGCAGAGCCATCACAGACACAGTTCCAGTCATCAAATTTCCAAGCTCAACCATCTTAAGTCCAGGCAGGATCACCAGACGTCCAGGGCATCTTTAGGAGATGTTCTTCCAATGCCACATTCAGAGATCCTGCTGTCCAGTGACAGCTGCACCACATCTGCTTCCAGGAGCTGCCTTCTCTGAGGCACAAGATTGATTAAAAAAAAAGGCCCTTGGTGAAAAAGACCTTTGTAGATCAAAAATGTTATCGGCTTACACTTATTTTCACTGGACGGGTGTGTTTGTATCATGTGTGCACACATGCAGACCCACGACCCTATCCTCACACAAACACACCACTCACCTTACACTCACACAACTCTCAACCTGAACTCACATGGGCACACATCTCACTTTACAGGCACACAACTCTCAACCTGGACTCACATGGGCACACATCTCACTTTACAGATACACAACTCTCAACCTGCACTCACACAGGCAGACATCTCACTTTACAGATACACAACTCTCACCTGCGCCTCATCCCTGGTGGCCATGGGTAGGCCGTAGGTTTGCTTTTGCAATTGTGTTGCATTTTGTTTCTATTAGTTTACTTGTTTTTGTTTTCATTCCTCCTTTTCCCTCTTGTATTATTTCTGTGCCCTGTGCCCTTTTTTGCCTTCTGTTTCCTTCGCCGTTCCTCCCCCCATTTTTCCCGCCGCTACGTCCCCTGCGGCCCTGCCTCCAGCTCCCACATACATCCGCCCCCTCCTCCCAGCTGCTCCTCCCTCCCACCTCCCCTTCTTATAGCGGCAGCTGCGTGGCCGCGCGCAGCAGGCGCGCCCCTGGCATGTCGAAGGCGCTCCTAAGGCAAGCCCGTCCGTGCCTGGACCGCGCCCAGCACCAGAACCCCTGGTCCCCGCAACCGCCAGGATGCCCGTCTCTGCTTCGATGCCAGCACCCTCCATGCACTGAACACCGGACATTCACACACCTGCTTCCTGGCCACCCCAAAGCGAACCGCAGGGACCCATCTCCTGCCGGAGCTGCAGCTTCACTAGCCTCCAAGCCACCAACCCACCCACCGAGAAAGGGTGCAACCACTTCAGATGCATTCTACTCAACACCCGCTCAGCCAGGAAACACTCCATCGAACTTTGGGACCTACTTGACTCCACCTCCCCAGACGTCGCCTTCCTGACATCGCCATAGCCATCCCTGAAGGATACAAGATCACGCGCAGGGACCGCACCAATGGAACAGGAGGAGGAATAGCCGTCGTCCACAGGAACACCCTCAGAGTCTCGACCAGCACCGACGACGCCCTCAGCACCGCTGAACACCTGCACTTCCAGATCCACACTGATACCAACACCACCCTTAGAGGAACCCTCATCTACAGGCCCACCGGACCACGGCCACAGTTCAGCGACGACATTGCTGACTTCATTAGTATGCACGCCCTCGCCTCCGCAGACTACATCCTCCTCCGGGACCTGAACTTCCACCTCGAGAACAACAACAACACCAACTCCACAAACCTGGTTGACAACCGCTCCAACCTCGGACTCAGACAGCTCATCATAACACCCACCCACTCTGCCAGCCACAATCTTGACCCCATCGTCTCTGCAAGCTCCCTCGTCTCCTTCAGCCACACCACCGAACACCACTGGACCGACCATCGCTGCATCTGCTTCACCTTCCAGAAACCCACCACGCACAACCGCACCCAACTGATCCCTCACCAATGCTGGAGCAAAGTCACTGAAGATCAGCTAAACACCACCCTCGCCTGAAGTCCACCCGTTGACCCCTCCGACCCCGACACCGCCGGCCGCAACCTTAGACAGTGGATTGATGACTGCGCCAGCACCCTCACCCCGCTCAAGACACCCTCCAACAGACACACCAACAAGAAAGCAAATTGGTACACCACGGACCTCAAGGCATCCAAGCAAACCTGCCGACAACTAGAGAAGAAATGGCACCGCGAACAGACACCGGACACCTACGCAGCCCACAAGAACGCCATCTGCAGACACCATCACCTCATCAGATCCGCCACAAGGGCCTCCTTCAAAGATCGCCTAGACAACAATGCACCCAACAGCAAAGAGCTCTTCAACATCGTGAAGGAGCTCTCAACCCTAGCTCCAACTCCAATGACATCCCACCTTTGCAAGACCTGTGCGACGCCCTAGCCACCTTCTTCCATTGCAAGATCGCAGACATCCACGACAGCTTCAACACCCTGACCGCCTGACAATCACAGAGACCTCCAATCTCACGACCACCACCCTCACCGACCCCCTGCTCACCTGGACCAACATAAACGACGATGACACCATCAAAATCATGAACACCATCCACTCCGGCTCTACGTCAGACCCATGCCCACACAACATCTTCAACAAAGCCAGCTCCACCATCGCACCCCATCTCCGCAAGGCCATCAACATCTCCTTCAAGACTGCAACATTCCCGGAAAGCTGGAAGCACGCCAAAATCAACGCCTTACTCAAAAAACCCAAGGCAGGCGGACCCCAAAGACCTCAAGAACTTCTGACCCATATCCCTGCTCCCGTTCCCAGGGAAAGTCATTGAGAAGACCGTCAACAGACAACTGACCCACTACCTCGAGGAGAACAGCATACTGGATCCATCCCAGTCCATGTTCTGCAGCAACCACATCACCGAAACTGCCCTCATTGCCGCCACAGATGACATCAGGATCCTACTGGGCAATGGCGAAACCGCAGCCCTCATCCTCCTTGACCTGTCAGCCGCCTTCAACACTGTCTGCCACTGCATGCTACATACATGCCTCCACAACGCTGGAATCCGAGACAAAGCACTGGACTGGACCACCCCCTTCCTCTCTGGCAGAACCAAAAGCATCCACCTCCCCCTTTCTGTTCTGTAGCCACCGAGATCATCTGCGGCGTACCCCAAGGATCTTCCCTCAACCCGACATTGTTCAACATCTACATGGCACCACTCACCCACGTCGCCCGACTTCACAACCTCAACATCATCTCCTACTCTGACGACACCCAACTGATCCTGTCTCTCACCAAGGGTGCCATCACCGCCAAAACCAACCTCCACGAAGGAATGAGAGCCGTCGCAGAATGGATGAAGATCAGCCGCCTGAAGCATAAGTCAGACAAGATGGAAGTCCTCATCCTCGGGTCCACTCCTTCGGCAATAGATGACTCCTGGTGGCCGACCACACAGGGAGCAGCACCAACACCCAACGACCATGCACGCAACCTAGGTTTGATCCTCGACTCAACACTCTCCATGACCAAGCAGGTCAACACCGTCTCGTCCTCCTGCTTCAACACCCTCTGCATGCTCCGCAAGATCTACAGGTGGATCCACACCGAAACAAGAAGAACGGTCACCCAGGCCCTCGGCAGCAGCAGGCTAGACTACTGCAACGCCCTCTACACAGGAGCCTCGGCAAAACTCCTAAAACAGCTACAACGCATACAGAACCCCTCCGCTCGCTTGATCCTCAGAATCCCTCGCCGCAGCCACATCACACCCAACCTAAAAGACCTGCACTGGCTTCCCATCAACAAGAGGATCACCTTCAAGCTCCTCACCCACGCACACAAAGCACTCCACAACACCGGATCGACATACTTCAATTGCCGACTCACCTTCTACCCCCGAACCGCCATCTCCGCTCCGCCGACCTCGCCCTCGCCACTGCACTGCATCCCAAGAATGAACAGCGGTGGCAGATCATTCTCCCACCTCACTGCCAAAACCTGGAACACCCTCCCCATCCTCCTACAGCAGACCCAAGACCTACACACCTTCAGGAGGCTATTCAAGACATGTCTTTTTGAGCAGTAGCAGCACCCCTCCCTTCAGGGCCTTGAGACCCTCACGGGTGAGTAGTGCCCTTTACAAATTTTATGATTGATCGAGTGATTCAACCTGCACTCACACAGGGCACACAAATCACCAGCCAGACACACTGCTCACTCAGCAATCACAAAGAACACACATCTCACCTTACACTCACACAACTCTTAACCTAAACACACACAGGCACACATCTCACCAGACAGACCCTCCGCTCTCTCAATGCTCACACAGGGCACACATCTCACCTTACACTCACACAACTCTTAACCTAAACACACACAGGCACACATCTCACCAGACAAACCCTCAGCTCTCAGCGCTCACACAGGGCACACATCTCACCTTACACTCACACAACTCTCAACCTGCACACACAGGACACACATCTCACCATCCAGACACACTGCTCACTCTGCACTCACGCAGGCCATCGGCCCTAGCAACCTCATGCAAATGGCATGAGGTTGCTAGGGCAGAAGGGAGAATAGTTGTCAGTGTAGAAAGTCAGAGAATAATCGACATGGGTGGGAGACAAAAGAAAGTCAACAAATGAGGCCAGGGAGATCCCAGGCTTCGAGGGCAGAGTACCAGAGCAAATGGATTACCAGTGTGTGGAGATAAGTGTGGAATGGGAGAGAGGGACAGCATTAGAAAAAAGGCCAAAGGTATAGCTGAAGCCCACATCAGAAAAAAGAGGGGCACAGGGTACAAGGGACCAGTAAAAGGTAGTGGCAGAGGGTGGCTGGAGAGGGAGGCACATAATGAAGCCAATGGAAGGATGTATCACGCAGAAGGATGTACACGGATATGTCAGTAGTGAAGGGATCAGAGATGTAAAAGCAGGGTTTGGAACAAGGGAGCAGAAGTTAATAGACTCTCCACAACCTCCCTCCTCCTTGACATTACCCCCGCCTCTTACATGTAGAACTGTCACACCTGGCTCAGTGGCTGCCATACCTCAGGGGGGAACACCGTTTACAATGAAACTTTTACCACGCACTACCATTACAATGCAGGAATTACAACGAAAGTCGTTACAACGACTTTCGCTGGAGGGCGCTGGTGGATAGGGAATAGTTTAATTTTCTATCCAACACCTTCCCTACTATCCACGGGGACTGGAGTTGGAATAGAAAATTAAACTATTCCACTATCCAGCGCCCCCCAACGCAAGTCGTTGTAACGACTTGTGTTGTAATACCTGCGTTGTAAAGGCATGCGTGGTAAAAGCATGCGTTGAAACGTCATACATCCTACCTCAGGCATGGTCATTTCCATAGGCCCTGAGGTCTCAACTGAGGCTCACATGCTTGGTCTACCAAGCTTCCCTAGTGGTCTCAGTGCTTCAGGCAGGAATGAGGCACTACTATGCATGGGACGTGGTCTCCTCCACAGCCACCTTGGCTTGCTGCTCTGAGGATTGCAGACGAGATCCCCCATGCCTGAGGTTCAGTCTTCTCCCCATTTACTTGGAGGCTCCTTTGAGTTTCACAGATGGAGTCCCCACGTTTCACCCTCCCGGCAGGGCCGGACTGGCCGTAGCGGGCACTGGGTGTTTCCCCGGTGGGCCGTATGGCTGAGGGGCTGGTCTTTTTCCGGTGGAGGCCTTTTTTTTTTGTACTGAGGACGGTTTTGCAGCAGTGCTTCAAAATCAGTCCCTTGTAACAGCGTAGCAGCAGTGTAACCAGGTGGCATATGCAGCAGCTTTATTAGGAGACGGACCACCCTTCCGTACCCAATGAGACTGCAACAAGCACTTATTTTGGTTCAGCCACACAAGTTCTGCCCACTGAGGTACTGTAACTTAAGGGGGTATTCACAGAGGTTAAAATGCATTTGTATATTTACTCATGTATATATGTACCACTACACTTAGGTGCACCTCTAAACATTTTCACTATTCACCATTTCCAAGTGGAAATCTATACTTAGGTGTAGACTTACATGCGCCTACCCAATCAAATCAGGGGTTGAAACCCCATACCACATGATATACAAGTATAAAGTCACTAATCGTCATTTTAAACACCGCCATGGTGGAGATCTCTCTATGTGAAAGCATATCAACAATTATTAAAGCGTATTATTTTTTACAAATAATTATAACAAATATTTTAATGTATAATATAAATGTGAATTCATCTTACACCAAAAAATCAAATATGATTTAATTTTATAGCCCATTAACTCATCAAATTAAATGTGCATTATTTAAACCTATAACTCATTTATTACCAATAATTCTAAAACAAACTCCTGGATTCAGATAAAATTTTTTGCATTTATTATGTAGTATATTTTGCTTAAAATTATGTGTTGACTTAATTTAAATTATTTTAAGTTTTTAAAGAAAGTATAACATTTTAATGTAGTTTTGAAACTGTTAAATGTTGAAATAATGTAATTTGATTACATTTAGCAGGTGTGTGTTACTTTACTAACTCCACTTCGGTAAGGAGTACATTTACACCTGTTTAACACTTTAAGGACTGAAGTAAATCTTGAAGTGTATTTTGTTATGAAGAATGGGCTTACAATTCTGTGGGTGTGTGTTCTTATTAACATGTTACTTCCTGCACTCCTCCTTACATTTTCTTAAACCCTTCCCATTTCGTAGCAAGTCTTCCCTATTTTCCTTCCACTCCTCTTTCTTCTACTCCCACATTTACTACTGAAACGTATTCTTTTACGTGTGGAGTTCTCCCCCACTAAGGCTTAGACCTCCTCGCAGATGATAAGAGAGGCAGAACCCGCCACCACCGGAGGAAGATCGTTCTCCTACCTGGCAGCCAAGACATGGAACTCCCTCCCCGCACACCTACGACTGACCCAGGACCATCTCACCTTCAGGAAACACCTCAAGACCTGGTTATTCCAGCAATAGAGTCACCCCCCCCCCCACCTTCAGCGCCTTGAGACCCTCACGGGTGGGTAGCGCGCTCTACAAATGTATTGATTGATTGATTGATTGTGAATGGAATTTTGTGATACGACTTTATGTTCTACAAAATGCAGTTTGTGAATCACCACATTGTAACTAACATGTGGGTGGAGTCATCAACCCTCTCTCATTAGTGCTTTTAAATGCTCTATTTCTGGTGATCACATAAGGCCAGTGATATGCACGCTGGCAAGCCAGACCTAAAAATGACCCAGTGTGTTGTATTGTCCTATGGACTGTGCCAATTGTTGCAGCGCGCAGGTGCGTTGTTTGCCTTCAAGGGTAATGTGTGTTGGCACCGCTCAGCTGGATGATGCTTTTTGTGTTTTCTTTGCCAGAGCTGACAAATCACACCTTTAATGGCCTCCAGGCAGCAGTATTTAGTTTTTTGTGTATCTGGTTGTGGAGCAGCGCGCACACAACTTTTAGTAGCCCCTCTCCAGAGTGGTCTCTGCCAACCAGGTGTTTCCTTTGAAGGTCTCTGCAAGGTCAGGGCAGCAGTCCTGGAAAAGCTGAGCTGCAGACAGGGTGGAATATAGGCAGGTGCTGCCTAGGTGATGTGAACTAGTTTCTGCCCTTTCAAGCCTACATATTGTGGTAAGGGTGTGCGGATGTGTTTATACCTGTGGAATTGTGGAAATGTTCACATTCCAGTCGTCCTGACATTGTAAAGTTTCTAGAGTATTTCCAAAGAATGCGAACATCAGAGTTTGTTTTGTTGCAGCATTGTGCAGTGTGCTAAATTCCCCAATAACTGCATTTGTCACCAGCATTTATTGCCACCTTGAATCTGTTTGAAATTGATGTCACGTGTTTTACTGCGGAAAAAGGTGGAAGTGATGGCTGTGAGTAGCCTGGAGGTAAATACAATGGCATAGTGTTCATATAGTCCCTGACGAGGCGCACACTGCACAGTGGGGCCGGAGGAGTTTTGAATTTCATTGTGACTGATTGAGCTGGGTTCCACGTTCTAGACTTGCTCTGGAACCCCTGGCCAATGGGTCTTTTGTTACCTGCTTGTAAGTGTAGAGGAGAGAGAAATTAAATTTTCGATTATATATTACCAATGCTCATGACGCCGAAGGAATACAACCTCCTTATCCAGTTTTAGTATATTTTTTACAGTGCCAAGAAAAGTTGAACATACAAACACCTCTTAACGACAGTGTAAAGGTACATGGGTATTAATACAAAACCAAATCTACGAACTAAATTTAGTCGGTGCGACAGGCACAAAATTACCAATTCCAGCATCAGAACACAAATGATTATAGAGACTATATCAAGAGATTTCTTCACTGGCAGTTCATGAGTAATAGCATTAAATCCGTTCTAACGTGACATCCCTAATTAGCTTTCACCCAGGCACGTTCTCTAAAAGGTGGCAGCATGTGAAGACTTCCTAAAAAGCACACTCACGTCAATGAGGTCGACTACCGTAAAGCTAGGGAGCTCACTCTAAGATGCTCTCCTTGGATGTATGTCGTTACTACGCATGCTTTTACAACGCATGCCTTTACCACGCAACTTTTACAACGCAAGTCGTTACAACGACTTGCGTTGGGGGTCGCTGGATAGTGAATAGTTTAATTTACTATTCCATCTCCAGTCCCCGTGGATAGTAGGGAAGGTTTTGGATAGTAAATTAAACTATTCCCTATCCTACAGCGCCCCCCAGCGCAAGTCGTTGTAACGACTTGCGTTGTAAGAGTTGCATGGTAGAGGTAGTGCGTAGTAAAAGTTGCATTGTAAATGCTGGTTACTCTCTCCTCTCTTCAGGTAAGGCAGAAGTGTGTGGACTCGGTCCCTAACCCTAATACAAAAAGTCGGACATCAAACCCACAAATATATCACATGATCACTTCATCCAATTAGACTCCTCTCGTTAGGTAACCTTCCATGAGCTAATGGTCATCCAGCTTCTAGTTCGATGACCTTGGTTCCCAGGCCTTTCGAGACATGAATGGCATCCTCCTACATTATCGGCTGCGCTTGTTCAATAGCATCCTCTCCTCCCTAAGTCCTGCCCGACTCCTAAAACAAAGACGTTATTCAAACTAACGAGGACAAATTCCTGCACCTGCATTTGGAAACATGAAAAGAGTGGATTCCACAAGCACATAAATTTGAATTAGCAACCTTCAATCCGAAAGCGAACAGGGAGAAACGAAAGTCAGGCCTAGCAAGTTTTCAGCTAATATAAGGAGCGTACACACGTTTTTGATACATGCAGAAATTAACTGTTAATACACACACGTTACTGAAGCTTTTATAAAAGATATATCCATTAGTCATGAATATACTTCACACATTTATGATTACCTAAATGTGTACAATTACTGCGTTAATTCTTTGGTTACGTGAAGAAAACTCTTAACACGTTGCTTACATGTTATTACAATTCACATTCTAATAGCATAATACAATGAATTACAGGTTGATGTGGACGAACCGTGACTATAGCACACCCCTACAAATAAAGAGCGTATTTGCACTCTATCATGACCCATGGGGGAAACATTTTGGTGTCGTGAGACAGAATCGACAGATGAGCAGTGCACCCCAGGAACAACCGGGGAGCAGTTAATTTCGAAGCAACAGAAGAGCAGTCCAGCCTAGGAGTGACAGAGAAGCAGGGCGCCCCAGGCATAACAGAAGATCAATCCAGGGAATGCAGAATATAGGCAGTCATGGCTGATGCTCATTATAATCCCCTGGAGTGAGAGAAGATGCACACATAGGCGTGGATTATCTATAGCATTCTAGGATAACCCCATTCTTGGACAGGAGAAAGACATAGTGAATGTGCCTTAGGAACCACCAGGGAGCAATAAGCCAGGCTATGAGTGGCAGAGGAACCATGCCTGGCATGCACTATGACAGAGGAGCATCTCACTGTGTGCAGTGTTTACAAGCAGCCATTTAACACTTTCGCCGCGGCGCGAATTCAGCCGTGGCGTGGGCCGGGCTTGGGAGTGGGCGTGGCGCTCCCTTACTCATGACGGCTCCACGCCGTCAGGACTCACGGGCGGCATGTGCTCAGGACAGCGTGGAGCTGTCATGACCCCGCCCACACACTAAGTCGCCCGCACAGGCGGGGAATACGGAGCGGCAGTTGATGACGGCTCCACGCCGTCATGAGCACACGGCACCCGTGGCTCATGACGGCGTGGAGCCGTCATGAGCGTGGAAAGGGTTAAGGGTCTAACAAGTCTCTGAGGAGTGTAACCTGCTGGGAGGAAGCAGCTGCAGTGGATGATCTTTGGAGTCTACCCAAGAAAGGTGTAGTGCCGCCCACAGACATGCACTGGCAACAGGAAGCCAGGGGCCTAAGATCACATACAGGTGTGAAGTCCCACAAACAAAGGCACTAGACTGAAAGAAACAAACAACAAGACAAGTTACAAATCGCAGAGGCCATGATTACATAGCTTGGACAATACCGCGTGCCCCTTGTCATGGCGAGGAGCACTTCCAAGCAGATTTCAGATAATGTTTACTAGGGTCTCCCAGGGG
The DNA here is from genome assembly GCF_964261635.1 of Lissotriton helveticus. NCBI lineage: Eukaryota > Metazoa > Chordata > Amphibia > Caudata > Salamandridae > Lissotriton > Lissotriton helveticus. The sequence continues at coordinate 1,139,777,748 of NC_136072.1, read as the reverse complement.
GGCAGAGGAGCAGCCAGACTTTGGCGCCTTGAGTTCACCTGGCAGTGACATAGGAGCAGCCCCTGAGATGGGCTATTTAGAAGGCAACAAGAATAAATAGTCTATAGGGTCCACGCATAGGAGCAGCCCCTGAGACCTGCTGGTTAGTGGGCTGCGAGGATCTGCAGGGTCCACATCCATGACTTTGTGACAAACGAGCAGCCGCAGACATGTGCTGGAAGGATAACTGGTCTATGGGGCCCATTCACAAGTGACAGAGGAGCATCCCATGAGACATGCTGGCAGGGTACATGGTCTATAGTGTCACCCATCAGTGACAGAGGAGCAGCCCCAGACTATCAGACATGTGCTGGAAGGATGACTGGTCTATGGGCTCCACTCAGAAGTGACAGAGGAGCATCCCATGAGACATGCTGGCGGGATACATGGTCTATAGTGTCACCCATCAGTGACAGAGGAGAAGCCGCAGACACTTGCTGGCAGGATACGTGGTCTATAGAGTCCACCCATTAGTGACACAGGAGCAGCCCCAGACACGTGCTAGTTACAGGCAGCCAAGATAACTGGTTTATTGGGTCACCCGGGAGTGACAGAGGAGAAGACAACACATGAACTGGATACAGACAGCCATTTAATGATCTAAAGACTCTTGGAGTTTACCATACCAGCATGCTCAGGCAGGAATGTAGCCATAAGGAATGCTCATTGAAGTCTACCCAGGAGAGATATACTGGTTTACCGGCAGCCAGCATCCCAGCATAACATGTGCTGGCCCGCAAGGGTGGTCATGACCATGAAGCTTGTAAAATGACACCTACCCCTTTGTCATAAAGATTCAGTGGCAGCTGGCATCTGCCATGGGGGAGAGGGCCTGGGCATGTGAAAATTAAAAAGACTTTACCAAATGATGCTCTCTGCTCTAGCCTCTAGAGCTCTTCTCTCACCAACATCCACAGGAACTGGATACTGCAACTCCCTTATCCAATCCTGACGCTGCTCTCATGCTGTGAGAGTAGCACCCTGATTGGAGGGAGCAGCCTCACTCAGCGTTCCAAAGTGACCTGGAGGCCTGCACCTACGCTAACCTAGCTGTCCTTAGACAGCTGGGTTAGAGGTTTCAAATTGCACATGTCTGGCTGGCCATTGCAAGACAGCTGACCAAAGGTACTTGCACAGTTTGAGAAGTGCATAGCCTGCCCACCTTCCTCACTGCTCCTGTCACTCTGCAGCGTCCCCACTCCTGTCCTGATGCTCTTTTTGGGACATTTCTCAATGTATGACGTACCTCATACCTATTAATGAGGTAGGTCAAACCGCGACCCAATGTGAATTGATATTGTGAGAATAAACCTATTAATGCATAGGTCGATTCTCAAAATAGCAATCAATCAATCAATCAATCAATCAATCAGAGCATTTGTAGAGCGCACTACTTACCCGTGAGGGTCTCAAGGCGCTAAGGGGTGGGGAATGCTGCTACTGTTCAAAAAGCCAGGTCTTCCAATGGGTTCATTAGAAGTCAATGTGCAAATTGTGACCACTTCTAACAAATCGATTTAACGGATTGCAAATTAGGAACTGATATTTGTCACAATTTACAATTCCTTAAATTGAATCTTTGCACGTGAGCCTATGTCCCTAGTGTACAAAGATACGATTTAAGGAATGGTCAATTGCAAAAAATAATGATTTGCATTTTGTGACTCCTTAAATGGAATGTACAAATATTGATTTCTTAGAAATAGTCACAGTTTAAGTACTGACTTCTAACTAATCATTATCCAAAGGATGACCAACCTTTTTACCGTTAAAAGGGACCAGACCCAGGTTTTTAGTGAGTGTGTAATACTGTTATTTATTTGGAACATGACTTGGCGGGTGCCACTTCAGGCTGCCACCAGAAGTTTTTTTAGCAACTTTTTTTTACATGTTTTCATGTTATTTCTCAGTGTTGGATCGTGTACATGCAAGGAGTAGTTTACATTTGTCTGTGAAAATGTAAAGATACCATTAACACAGTTTCCTGCCGATAAAAGCGGCGATAATGTATCGCCTGTCCTTGATAATATGCCCCTCAGTTATTAAAAAATTGACAGAATTGGAAGTCAGAAGGTGCCGGGAACAAGATACCTTGGTTCTATGCGGCACACTGCCAGAGAGCCTGAGCAACCAGCGAGTGTTTATCTGGGCTGAGTCGGCGCGGCCCATGGAGGTATGAGCGAATAAAATGAGTGCGGAATCGGCGTGCGGAGCCTGAGCGTGCTGCTGCCTGCCTGTGAGCCCGCACCGACAATGGTGGCCGCGACGGAGAATGCAGGAGGCGGACAGGCCTCTTCTGCACCAGAGGGGGTATATTCTCCGGAGCCGGAACGCGACAGCCCGAATAAGCGCTATTTTGGGATCGCGGCTGCCAATATGCGACAGAAGGCGAGTTTAGACTGGGGACCCTGCAATTATCTCTGTGACAGTTGGAACCAGGGTGCAATAGGAACTGAAAAGCCACCACAGTACCGGTGAGCAGGCTGGTGCTACCGACGTCACGTTGCTTCCCTCCCCAAGGCATACAGAAAGTGACAACACTGTGGACCCCCAGGCACCTCAGGCTTCTCAAAAGCGGGTCAGTGATAGGCGCTGTGCACATCTGCTGACACCAAACCCTCATCGCCACCTCTGGATTAACCTGCTACGACCAACAACCAGTCAACCATGACACGGTGCAGGGGGCACTAGACAGATACTTGACCTACCGCACTATAATAAATTACAGGGCAGCTGGTCATACCGGCACCAACAAACAGCCAAGTGGGAACACAGATGCAGGCACAGTAACCAGGCAATATGGGCAGAATGGAGGCTAAGCTAGCCAAGTTGCCGTTTGAGGCCAGAAAGACATCCCGAAGCTAGAGGGAAAGTGAACAACACACCACTGAACCACCAAATGATTCCTCGCAACTCGTGGATATTGACTTGAAAATACTCCTGACTACTATGCAGCACAGCCTCACCTCAACTCAATAGAGGCTAAGATGGACAATATGTGCAGTCGAGTAGATTTCATGGCCCAAAAGTTGGAGAACCATGACGCACGCATTAGAGAAGCAGAGCGTCGCATCTCTGTTCTAGAGGACACAGAGGCGGCAAAGAGAACGCAGCTGACACAAATGGATTGATTGTTAAAAGTCATTGCAGCTAAGAACGAGGACCTTGAAGCTCACTCAAGGTTTCATATCATACGCCTGCCGGGCAACCAGAAAGTGCTAACACAGGCAAAATGGAAGAGCATGTCGACCGCATGCTCTGCGGTGTCTTCGGTGCCGATGTCTTCTCCGCCCACCTGGTAGTGGAGAGGGCACACCATTGCCTCAGTCCCAGACCACCCCTGGGGGTGCTGCCCAGTCCTGTTACCGCCAAGCTGCTCAACTACAGAGACCAGGATGCTGCATTGCGGCTGGCCATAACAAATCAGCAAGTTGTGTTTGACGGCCACAATATCGCCCTCTATGCTGATTTTACACTTTCAGTCCAGGAAGCTAGGAAGAAATTTGTGCTGGTGAAGAAGAAACTGGTACAAGCGCAAATAGATTATGTGATGATGTACCCAGCACAACTCAGAGTCACCCACCAGGGGAAACAGCAGTGTTTTTACCAACCTGCAGCAAGTGGAAGACTTCCTCAAGACATTAAAGAGACAGCAGGTGAATCGGGAGAGCGAAGACCCGGATGACTGCTCTGTTTTGCCACTGTCAGAAAATAACTAAGTAGCACTGTATCAGACTGGTTGCGAGTATGCACAGCGAACTGCACACCTTCAAGAAGCTCCTAAGGTACCCGGCATAGCTTAAGGCTTACTATAGATAACACTGGCAGCTGGCACCATGGAACTTTGCCCTTGATTTTCTAATAGGGCTGTGGACACTCAGAGAGCATCTACTTTTGATTTCCCAGGCACCCCCTCTTATCAGGGGAGAGGAGGGAGTAGGTTGTTGTTCCCTGTGATGTTGCCCCACAGGGTGATCCCCCATCTCTCTCTAAGTACCGTCCCGGGTGACTTAACTTGGGTCCATCCCCTCTCCCTTTCCCCCTTCCTACCCCTTCTAGTTCTCTTCTCTTCCTATTATTCGTTGGACATAGTATTTCTGTTTGAAACAACTATGCTGACTATCTATGAACAATATAAGCAAATTGCACTCCTCGCTGGAGCAGTTGTTAGTTAAGATTTGGGGTTGCATGGGTGGGTATAATGACCTCGACAAGTTGGGGCTGTAATTGTGGGTGGCAGGAAGGGGGGTTTGGCTATGGACCCATTGCATAACATGCAAAAGTATGGATCGCATATACTAGAGAGTACTCAGAAATATCATTAGCCTAACATACTAACTAATAGGTTATATGAAAATATTGCTTAGATGACAGAACCTAAAAACAAGCTGGTGATACGTCTCATGACTTGGAACGTAAGGGGGCTAGGGAACCCACGTAAATATCGCCAAATACTGGCATACCTGGCTAGGCATTCCATAGATGTAAGGATGCTACAAGAAACCCATCTGGATCATAAATGGCCCCAGAGATTCTCCGCCAGGTGAGCAGAGCAGAGATGCTTTACGTCCTTCTCTACATACTCTTGTGGTATAGTGATCCTAGTTAAGAAGAATACACCATATGTACATATGGGATCACTTCAGGACCCTCATGACAATTTCAGCATTATGTGGGGTAAAATGGTTTCTCACTCTATGACATTAGTCAATTGTTACGGCCCAACATTGATGATTCCCTGTTCTTTGCCAACCTAATGGGGATGATAATGGCCATAGGTTCCACTCACGTCATTTGGGGATGGGGACATTAACATAACCGGCATTAGACAGATCACATCCACAGCCATACCACTATACCAAGGCCAGTCGGCAAGTACAGGACATTTTCATTGGAAACTGCCTGATCGACACATGGCGCTATTTGCACCCAGAACAAAGGGAAGGTACATGCTATACAGCGGCACATGCCGCTTGGTCGAGGCTGGACTACTGGGTGGTTTCCAAAGGTCTGTGTACATGGCTAACACATGTGGAACACTCTGCACACACTTACTCAGACCACTCTCCTGTGGTGCTGTGACTCACCCCACCAGTGGACTACGCCCTGCATGTGGCATGGCGTTTAAATCCCGGTATGTTATTGGATTCAGTATTCAGTACGGAAACAGGCCAGCAAATCCAGGCCTATTTCCAACACAATTTGGGTGCGCTTCAAGCACAGGATGATGGTCTGGGAGGCGTTCAAAGCCACCATAAGAGGCATATGCACTGCTAAAGGGGGTGGGGTACTGAAAGACATACCATCAATACGTGATTGTCTAGAGAGAGAGATAAAGCAACTGGAGCAAGAAATTGGCCACTCGCTGTCTGCAATGACTCAAACAACATTTAGAGACAAGATAACTGAATACAGAGACACAGCAGATAGGGAATGCCTGTTCCGTGGCAAATATTTTAAAGTTCTTTGGTATGGAGAGGAAGAGAGACCGGGTAAAGCACTGGCCGAGCAGATCCGTAAACCCCGCTTTTTGAACTATATATTAGAAATCCAGTCAGCGGGAGGGGAGGTGGCTAGGGACTCTACGGAGAACCTCCACACATTTTATTCCTCACTTTATACCACCAAGAGACAACACCCGCTTGTACTGCAGCACTACTTGGAGCAAGTCAACCTAGGCTCGCTGGGAGGCACGCAAAGGGAATTTCTTGCTGCAGAGATTGAGGAAGATAAAATTCGCGCCACCATTATGCCGCTTAGATCAAGCAAGCCTCCAGGGCTGGATGGCTTGTCGGCCAACTGTAATAAAACATATATGTGGGACATTTAACTCCCATCCTTAAAAAAGTATACAAAGCGGCTTTGGAGGGAGGGTCCCTCCCTCCTACTATGGCCAAAGCATCCATTAGCTCCATGCTTAAACCCGGTTAGCCCCCAATAATTGTGATTCCAACCATCCGCTTTCCATGATAAACTGTGGTGTGAAAGTATTAGCAAAAATACCTTCCAATAGATTAAGCCTCCTTCTGGGGACTCTAGTGCTGCCTGATCAGGCCGGCTTTGTGCCTGGCTTGGCCACTTCCCACAATCTCCGAACTCTATTCACGGTTATACAATACATTGATTTTGAACTTGCAGCAGTTGCGGTGTTCCTAGATGCATCCAAGGTGTTTGATGCGGTGGAGTGGGACTACCTCTTTGAAAAACTCTTTGGGGGTGCCACAAGGCTATTTGGCCTGGATAAGACTTCTATATCAGCAGCCATAGACTAGAGTGTTAGTAAACGGGTCAGCTTGGCACCCTTCTCCATCACAAGAGGCACTAGACAAGGGTGCCCACTCTCTCCTTTGCTATTCGCATTGGCTATTGAGCCGCTGGTGGCTAGACTCAGGCAGCACCACCAGGAATGGGCCCTCTGATATTCCACCAGACAGATTTTGATTTCCCTGTATGCTGATGAATTTACACTATATGTACGGGAACCCCAGACTAGTCTCAATCCTACACTAAGGGAATTCATTACTTTCGGTGTGCTATCCTGGGTCAAAATCAACTGGGAGAAGTCCCAGATCTTTCCATTCACTCAGGTGAGCCAACCCTACTCTCTGGACTACCCTATTGCATGGTGCCCTGATGAAGTTAAATACCTGGGGATAATCTATACTAATATAATAAAGAGAGAGCCCAAACCTTTGAGGCGGGTAATCTCAGGAACCACAGCACCAATCACAACACCCAATACAGCGTTGGAAAGGGCAGTTGCAGCAGAAGGACATAGGCTATGCAGACGCCCACCATATACATTTAAAAGGTAAAAGAACCGTGCCAGCAAAGTAGTCCCTTGTGGGCGTGTCTGCATTGTGCTGTGGGCGTGTGCTGGGGGCGTGACAAAAGCTGGGGGCGTGTGGTACTTTCCGCCCTTCATGCCATGTCTCATATCATGTGCTTTGGGCGTGTGCGGGGCGCGGGATTACGGAAAAAAAGCGAGTGTTGTGCCCAATATTTCATTGTTTTTTCTTCCCAGGTTCTGTACATTCCAGCTCCGGGTGTCCACCCTGCTCCCTTTAAATACCCCTGCACCCCATAATCATAACCCACCCTTACTCCTTAAAATACCCCAACACCCTTAAACACTAACCCTCTTAACCCTATAAATATACCCTGTACCCCAAAACCCAAACCTATCCCTAAACCCTAAAAATACCCCTGTACCCCAAAACCTAAACCTATCCCTAAACCCTAAAAATACCCCTGTACCCCAAAACCTAAACCTAGCCCTGAACCCCATAAATACCCCTGTACCTCAAAACCCAAACCTATCCCTGAACCCTAAAAATACCCCTGTACCCCAAAACCCAAACCTAGCCCTGAACCCTAAAAATACCCCTGTACCCCAAAACCCAAACCTACCCCTGAACCCTAAAATACCACTGTACCCCAAAACCCAAACCTAGCCCTGAACCCTAAAAATACCCCTGTACCCCAAAACCCAAACCTAGCCCTGAACCCTAAAATACCCCTGTACCCCAAAACCCAAACCTAGCCCTGAACCCTAAAAATACCCCTGTACCCCAAAACCCAAACTTAGCCCTGAACCCTTAAAATACCCCTGTACCCCAAAACCCAAACCTACCCCTGAACCCTAAAAATACCCCTATACCCCAAAACCCAAACCTAGCCCTGAACCCTAAAAATACCCTGTACCCCAAAACCCATACCTATCCCTAAACCCTAAAACTATCTCTGTACCCCATAACCCAAAACTATATCTGAACCATTAAAATACGCAAACATCCCAAAACATATACCTCAGTACCCCAAAATATATACCCCTATACCCATACTTACCTTATCCAAACATTAAAAAAAACATGCTTTTACCATTCATGCATTTACAACAAATTTTGTTGTAAATGTCTGCATGGTAAAGCATATAAAATGTAATGTCATGCGTTATAATGGCATTGCGGAGTCATGGTACTTTCGTAATGAAAGTATTCAGAGTGATGGTATGCGGAAAGAAAGTTGCGGAATAATGGGTGTTTACCCTCCCCCGGTAAGTACATTGGTGGCACGGCGGCCCACATCTCCAGCAACATACTCATATTTTTTCACCACCGATTTGAAAAATGCACAGGTCTCTCTCATTGATGGCCAGCACCGACATACACTTTTAGACACACCTCCTGCCACAAGTTCTAGAATTGCGAGAGCTACGTTCGAATCTCTGCATCAGCTCAACATCCTGTGATTCCAGGCAAATCGCTTTGTCTCCCCGTGCCTACCACAAATGAATGTGTTCTTCTGTAATGTAAATTGTGCTCATGCCATGTTGTCGAGTTCGCGCTATATAATATTGCAAGGAAAAATAAAGTAGGGAAACTCGAGTTCACACACTACTGAACGCGCACTCTTAAGTGCTTCAGCAATGCACTGTGAATCAGAGCGTTTCACAGGCCTGTCATAAGAAATGCTATCAAAACGAAATCCTACAAAACAATATACTACTGGCCAGCAGCAATTCATACCCGGACAACGTCGGGATGGGCTGCTAGTTATCTCTAAAGATAGAGCGGAACTGCTTTGGGCCAACAATGGAAGAACGCTAGAATGATTAACAGAATCAGTCACTAGATGGAATGCCCTGCTGAAAATGGTTATCCTCCCTAAATTGCTGTATTTATTTATCAATATTCCTTTCACTCCAGGCCAAACCTTTTTTAAGGCTTTGAGAACTCAAATGATAAGGCTTGCCTGGGGAGGCAAGCTACCTCGACTAAAATGGAAAGCCCTGACTTTACCCTTCATACAAGGGGGGTTCGAAGCTCCCAACTTTGACTTATATTACCTCAGCGCACAAGCGCATTACGTAACATATTGGTTCACACCTCCCCGTACATGCCACACCTAGCGGTCGAACAATGTTACATGGCACCAAAGCCACTGTCGGGGTTTATAGTCACACGAACAAGAGCTACTGACCCTACCACAGTGGCATGCACCATGGCAGCATGGCAAAAAATTGCGAAAAAACTGGACATAGAGATGATATACTCGCCCCTGCTCCTAGTGGCTCACCACTTAGTGGTGACACAGGAAATACAATGCCATCAAGTACTAGATAAGGTCCGTATCATAACATGGGGGTACATTTATATAAATGAGGTTTTCCGTACTAAAGAACAGTTTTTCTCAAATGTGGACACCACTGCTCATGTATGTTCGGTTGAGACAGAGTGTGAGGGCAGCCACCCCACCCTGACGAACCACCTGCACTGACTCCACTCCATCATCTATTATTTTTTTTTGTTTGAATATGTTTATTGTTATTTCAACATATAGTAACAATACAGAGCTGTGCATGGTGTAGGGCGAGACAACAATTATTGATATGATAGGCAGCAAGGAACAAATACAGTGGGAACATTGCACGTTACAATCATCTCGAGTCCCACCCAATATTGCTGAAAAGAAAAAAATATAGGGAAGGAAAACAGTGTTGGAGACATGTAACAGTCCTTCTCCGCATTCCCCACCAGGGTGATTTGCCGGGATCTACGTGTGTGTCCGACATCGCCCATGGGGTGCCTGGTCTGACCCACACCAATGTTCCCTTAGCGTAAGACGAATAGCGCGTGGCATACAGTTGCCCCCGCCATCGGCGGCGTAAAGTGCAGATTTCCGAGTCACTGAGGTGCGTCTCCTGTAGGAGAGCTATCTGTATGTGATGGCGTTTGAGGTATGAGTATATCTGGTAGCGTCGGGATGGTGTGTGCATGCCCCTGACATTCCACGTGCATATCTTAATGACAGACATTACAGTATCTCAATATTGTTCCGCCTCCCGCCTCCCCGTCGCCTCCTCCCGAGCCCCATATCATTGTCAAACAGCCCTCCCCAGCACCACACAACAGCAGTATTTCCGCGGCCACAATTCCCAGCAATGGAAGGGGGGGAGAGGGTAAGGGTACAACAAAAGGAACAGTGAACCGTTGAACGTGGTGAACATATAGAATACCAAAAGGTCGGGTGCAGAACGTGCTCCCGTCCATACTCTCAAGGAGAGCAACAATGTCTAAATCAAGAGGGGGCAGGTGTGCAAGGCGCACCGTAACCGTGGTAGCAAACCAACAATGTCTGTTCATGGAGGTCCTCCACCATCCCGGTGAGTATGTGGCAGTCCAAACCATCTTTGCATATAAGGGCCCCCATACACACATGCACCAATTCACTATACGTTACGTGTCCCAGGGCGGCAGCTTTCAGGAGCATCTTCTCCGGGCGTGCTTGCCGACCAAAGGTAGGCGCCTGAGTCATTTCCGGGGGCCATGATCGCCGGAGGAGGCCGCAGATCCGCACCCACACCACACGCCGCATGTAGGGCCGACCCCCCCACTCGGCATGGGGTGAGTTCATGTCCGTCCGTTCCCCCACATTCGTGGAGGTGCCTCTCGATTCATGTCCCCAGGCTCTGTGGCATGTTCAGCTAATATATTCCGCTGTCTGGGGCGTGACGTCCGGCCTTTCTCCCGAGCCCTGTGAATCTGGTATTCCATAGATGGCTTCATCGTCGCTTGGAGGGTCCTGCTGACTGCCTTCCGCTGTCTCGCTCTGCACAGGGGAAGAGCTCAGTTCCATAACCAGGCGAAGGGCGTCTTGTTTCTTCTGCTGCAGGGCGTCCTCCGGGGGGGTGTCCTTGCTACTCCTCGCGCAGCAGACTGTGATCTCCGGCGCGGCCTGCATCTTCTCCGGGCGTTTCCGGTCTGTCTCCTGGGCGTGGGACCCGCCGTGGTCCTAGGATCCGTGCCCGTGCCGCTATCCAGCCATGTCTCCACCTCGGCAGGGTCAGTGAAGAAGTGGGTTCGCTCTCCAGCCACTACTCTCAGTTTTGCAGGAAACAGCAGTGAATATTGTAGGCCCTGCTGCCTTAGGCGCTTTTTCACCTCGCCTCTGTACTTGTATAGTGTAGTCCGGGAAGAACATCACTGACGCGTTCTCGATCCTGATCTCTTGGAGCTTGCGTGTTTCTCGCAGGATGGAGTCTCTGTCCCTGTAATTCAGTATTCGTAGCAGCATGGGTCTCGGGTTGGAGCCCGTCGCTAGTGGTTTGGTGGGGACGCGGTGTGCGCGTTCTATCACAAAGTATGGGGAGAGCGACCCCTCCGGCAGCAGGCCCCGCAGCCATTGTTCCATGTGTTCCTCCGGGTTCTTCCCTTCCCATTTCTCCGGAATTCCTACGAGGCGCACGTTGTTTCTTCGCGCTCTGCCCTCCGCATCTTCCGCTCTATCTTCCAGAAATTCCACCCTGTTCAGCAGGTCTTGGATGTGTTTGGTCGATTGGTTGGTCTGGGGTCGGAGTTCCTTCACATCGTTTTCCAGGGACACAGTGCGGTCCGCTAGCTTCTTGTGGTCTGCTCTCAAGTGTGTCAGGTCTATGACTACACTATCTATTTTGGTGGCCAATGAGGTGCGCGTTAGCTGGATGGACTCCTCTAGCCGCTCCATCGCCGCCAACATGGTGTCCAGCTTCGCCGCCGTTTGATCTGGGTCAGTGCTCTTCCCAGGCTTATCCATCTTGCCTTTGGAATTGGTGCCACTGGTTCCGGTCCGGGTCCTGGGCCCGGTAGACATCTGTGCCAGGGCGCGGGTACGACTACAGCGGTAGGGTCTGTGTCAGGGGGGCGAGGTACAGCTCAGATCTGTGGATGTCCAGGGAGGTCACGTGAATCAGGCAGCTTCCCGACTCTGGGCCTCAAGGCGTGTGTATTGTAGTGTCCTATTTCTGGTGGGTTACCGCTGCCTTATGGGTGTGGAGCGTATGTTCAATGTCTACCCCTAGGCGTGTCGCAGTTTCGACAGGTGACTCCCCGGGGCCGTGCGCACCTCGTGCGGTTCTGTTGGTAAATGGGGCGCTGTGTGTGCCTTGCCCGCGTACTCGATGCGTCTTGATTTCCCTCTGTCACAGGTGGTCGGTCTTCCTCTTCGCGGCCTGTCGGCGGGCATGTACGTTATCACCAGGGGCAGTCGCTAGTGTTCCCGTCCCCAGCCGCTTCCTTTGCCCAGGTCCACGCCGCTCACCTCTACCAGCCGCTCGGCCTGTCCATGCTGTCCGCAGGCTGGGGGTTGTCTCTGGTCGTCGCGTGGGCCAGTCGCCTCTCACCGGGTTCAGAGGGGGTTGCCCCCGCGGCCTTCGGGTCTCGGCTTCCTTGCCAGTGCCTCGCAACGTCTCTGCGCCGTTTCAGTGCGCAGGTGTCAGGAGCAGCAGCGTGTGTGGGTCCAGTGTTCGCAGTGACCAGTTAGAGGCCTTGCATGTTGTGGCCGGTCAGCGTGGTCAGCGCCGCAGGCGCGTCGCGCAGGCCGCTCCTACGGGCCCACCAGTAGGGGTGTAGCCCCGGATTTTCCTGGGGGCACGTCGGGTGTGGTGGCGGCGTGTGTGGCTGCGTCGTAGTAGAGCACCTGGTGCAGGTCCGGAGCGCCGATCCTCTCCAGGGTTGGTGGGGCTCGGCTCTTCTGGGTTTTCCTCCGCTTCGGGCGGTTGGGCCTCCTCGTTGCGGCCCGGCAGCAGGCGTGTATGTCGGCTCCAGGGGCAGTCGTCAGCGCTCCCGGCCCCAGCCGCCTCCACCGCCCAGGTCCCCGTCGCTCACCCTCGCCGGTTGCCTGGCCTGTCCGCTCTGGTTGCGGACTGGGGTCTGCCTCCAGCCGTCGCGTGGGCAATCCGCCGATCGCTGGACACAGAGGGGGCCGTCTGCGCAGTCTCCGGGTCCCAGCGTCCTCCCCAGCCCCACGCAGTGGCACAGCGCCGTTTAGGTGCGTGGGTGTCGGGAGCGGTAGCGGGTGTAGGTCCGGTGTCCGCAGTGGCCGGTGAGAGGCCCAGCATGCAGTGGCCGGTCAGCGTGGCTAGTGCCGCGGTCGTTTCATGTAGGCCGCTCTTCCGAGCCCAGCAGCAGAGGTGGAGCCCCGGGCTTTCCTAGGCGCACGCAGAGTGTGGAGACGGCGTGCGCGGCTGCATCTCAGTGTGTCTCCCGGAGCGGGCCGGGTGCACCGATCGTCCTCAAAGTTGGTGGGGCGATGGACGGTGGCTCTCCACCGCGGCGCCGGCAGTTTTCGTTGGCTGCAGCCGGCGTTCAACAGGATAAATGCACCGGGTAGGGGAGCTCAGCGCGGAGCTCTACCCGGAGGCGTCCATGCTGGTCGCGTGCGTAACCACGCCCCCACTCCATCATCTATTATAGAGCGCAATGCCGCAATCCCTACACATGTAGTATCTCTCATATACCACAGCACGCAAATCGCTAGGCAGAGAGATGAAGTGACCTCCCGGGTACTATGGAGAGAGGAACTGAGCGCATCCCTTTGTGACAAGCAGTGGAACTACTGCTGCCAACAGACCGGACAGGTGACAGCGAGTAGCCGGCTGCACATCATCCCCTTCGAATACCTCCACAGACTGTACTACATGCATATTTAAATGTTCAAATTCCAGCTGCGTGATAATGATGCCTGCAATAGGGATGTACGTCGTTACAACGCGATGTTTTACATAGCAGTACTTTACGACGCATGTTTTACAACGCAAGTCGTTACCACGACTTGCGTTGTTGGGGGCTGGATAGTGAATAGTTTAATTTACTATTCCAACTCCAGTCCCCATGGATAGTAGGGAAGGAGTTGGATAGTAAATTAAACTATTTACTATCCTGGAGCGCCCCCCAGCGCAATTCGTTGTTACAACTTGCTTTGTAAAAGTTGCGTCGTAAGGGAACTGCGGTGTAACATCCGCGTTGTAAAGGATGTTCCCCCTGGAATAGATGTGGGCAAGTACATTGTGCCACCAAATGTTACATCTCAAGTCATAGAGGACTGAAATCCAGGTAACAGATAGGCAAAAAGAATGAATCAGAAATGTGTAATTCAATCGTCCATCATTGGAGCCAGGGTACTGTGGTCCATAATTGTATATGGCATAAATGGATGTGTTATGCGACTCGAGTCTTGCATATCCTAAGAATATTGATGATGTGCATATGCTGTTGTACTTACATATTGTTGAAAATTATAATAAATAAATTTAAAAAATGAAAAATGTAAAAATTAAATATAAAAAAATCACATTAAAAAAGTAAACTAATTGTAGTTTTTTCAAAGATAAAATGCCGCCATGAAAAGGTTGGCGGGGATTGGTTTTGGGGGCCCGTTGTCGGCTCCCTCTGTGGGGTGCTCTTGGGGGGGTACCAGTTCCATGTACCAAGTGGCAGGCCCCACATGGTGCCTGCCACGTGGTGCATGGAAATGCTGTGCATGCTCTTTTACCATTGCGAACGGTGATGCAGCCAGCAGCACCGTCCGCTATGGTAAAAGGCCATAATGGGCCCGTTAGTGTGGCGGACACATCCTAATTGGGCTGGTGTGACCGCCGCACGTCTGGTGCACGTCACCATTATGAACTCCTGCAATGGTCTTTATGTCGCATATGAATCCCAGAAATCATATTGACACTTTCTCCCTTCCTACGGTGGTGAATTGATTATTAATAAATTAGGTAATGGTAACATCTGTTTGCAGCTCTTAAAAACAGAAGAATTGTGGCATGAAGCGCTATATAAAATTATAATTGTTAGAAGTTACACCTGGAGGAATGTGCACAATTCTGAATGCTGCATCAAGAGTGCAGTATGTAGTTCCAGAGCTTTCTTCTGGAGTATTGTGTACAGCTCCAGAGGCCACATCTAGAGTGTTTTATCCAGTTCTGGAGGCTTCGTCTGGAGTACTATGTACAGCTCTGGAGGCCATATCTAGAGTGCTGTATCCAGTTCTGGATTCTTCATCTGGAGTATCATGAACAGTTCTGGAAGCCACATCTGGAGGCTCTATCCATTTCTAGAGCTTTTACTTGGGGTACCATGCGCAGTTCTGTAGGCCACATCTGGAGTGCTGTATTCAGTTCTGGAGACTTCATCTGGAGTATCGTGAACAGTTCTGGAAGCCACATCTGGAGGCTTCTAGAGCTTTTACTTGGGGTATCATGCACAGTTCTGTAGGCCACATCTGAAGTGTTGTATCCAGCTCTGGAGGCTTCATCTGGAGTATAGTGAACAGTTCTGGAAGCCACATATGGAGGCTCTATCAAGTTCTAGAGCTTTTACTTGGGGTATCATGCACAGTTCTGTAGGCCACAACTGGAGTGCTGTATCCAGCTCTGGAGGCTTCATCTGGAGTATCGTAAAAATTTCTGGAAGCCACATCTGGAGGATCTATCCAGTTCTAGAGGTTTTACTTGGGGTATCATGCACAGTGTTGTAGGCCACATCTGGAGTGTTGTATCCAGCTCTGGAGGCTTCATCTGGAGTATCGTGAACAGTTATGGAAGCCACATCAGGAGGCTCTATCCAGTTCTAGAGGTTTAACTTGGGTATCATGCACAATTCTGTAGGCCACATCTGGAGTGTTGTATCCAGCTCTGGAGGCTTCATCTGGAGTATTTTATCCAGATCTGGAGGCCACATCTGGAGTGTTGTATCCAGCTCTGGAGGCTTCATCTGGGGTATTGTGAACAGTTCTGGTAGCCACATCAGGAGGCTACCAGATTCCAGTTCTAGAGGTTTTACTTGGGGTATCATGCACAATTCTGTAGGGCACATCTGGAGTGTTGTATCCAGCTCTGGGGGCTTCAACTGGAGTATTGTGTGCAGCTCTGGAGGCCACATCTGGAGGTTCTATCCAGTTCTAAAGCTTTTACTTGGGGTATCGTGCACAGTACTGTAGGCCACACCAGGAGTGCTGCATCCAGTTTATCCATACACGTTTGGCCTACTGTGGCCAGCTCTTGAAGCCTAGTCTGAAACTTTAAAAACAGAGCCACCTGTCTTAAGAGGAGCGATTTTGAAGTCTCGCTGTGCCGCTGTAGAAGAGGTGAAGAAGGGTAACAGCGGAGTATACCTGTTGATAGAAAAACTGCAATGGAACTGTACACAACACAGCCAGTGCATAAGGGCTGAGGCAGACACAAGGGATAAAAGACCCTAAGAAAGAAAGCATAGTCCTGGAGGCAGTAGAAGACATTTGTGCTATAATCAGGGTCACTGGAATTTTGCGACAGGCAGAAGCTAAAATATGCAGCAAAGATGACTAAATTATGCGGGAAGAAAATAAATGATGTAGTATATGTGCCCCATTTTGTGACTTCATTAGTAACAGTTTAACACTCAGATACAGCAATTGGCAATTGAAAGGCGACCAGTCGACCTTTGTGAAGGGCTTCCCACTGTGTGGCAACACCTGTTGCTGCAATTTTAGTATATATGTATATCTCATTTGCCTAGTCTAAGCACTCCATTGGCTTGGACTGGGAGAGGTGTAGTCCCTATATGGACTTTGGTGCTTCCCAATGGACTTGTCCCTACTTATTAAAGCTAAGCAATTGAATAAGACTGTAAACATTCTTGCTTTTTTAGTGCGCCTTACTCTGAAACCAATCAACTGCACTGTATTTTTTGCTGCTGTGTTAAAAAAGAACAAAAAAAATGCCAAAAAAACATATAAATATGGTAAATATTCTCAATAAGAATGACAGACAAGGGCTAAAGTTGAAGAGTTTACTCAAAGAATATAGATACAGAAATACATAAAGTGTCCCATCATTCAATTAGCATATTGGCATTTAATCAAAAGAAATCTGTAAAGTTCTACAGAAAGTCCAGCATAGATTCACCATCTAAGAAAGGGGAAAAGTGAGCGTCCTTGACAGAGAAAAGCAGGTCCTTTTGTAGAACTTCAGACAAAAGAATTCATACAGGTACATGGTTCACAGGATATGCACCAATAGGGAACAAGCAAGAAGAAACATTTTACTACAGGATACATTCAATTAATCTCTCACAATTACACTACATGAGCTTCAAATGTTCACAGAGTCTATGCAGTTGACATAACTTGTTAGATAGTGAAGTAGTCGGTCAGGAGCAGTTAGGTTTGTCCTTGATTTGGTACTTTGCGTTCAGTGTGACTGGAAAAGTATTGGCTTCCCAGTGTAAGATCACAATTCTTTATTGCAGCTGGAAATAACAACAACAAAGATCACGTTATAGGTTGCGATCTGTCATCCAAGATGGAAGACAAGCGCAAAGTAGCCTTAAGTTAGCATGGGCCTTAATTCTCATATGTTAAACACTACAAATCATGAACTCAGATCCCACAACCGTAAACTTTTGATGCATTTGATCATGAATCATTTTTTGAGGGGTTAAAATCTGTGAATGATGTAGCAGATGAAGGATTACATGGCAGATGTGCAGGGCTGGACGACTGTTGCGGGCACCAGGCATTTCCCTGGTGGGCTGCCAGGTTGGGGGCCGGTTTGTAGCCCCTGGGGGGCAGTTTTTGTTATCAGGGACGGCAATATCGGTCCCCTATTCCAAAATTGGCCGCAACTGGCCCTAGAAAAGAGCTCGCCGCCCACCCCTCTGACCCCCAGGGGGGCTGACAGAGCAGTTTGCCAGGGCCGGTTTTGGTTCCCAGTCCAGCTCTGCAGATGTGGCAAATTCATAATTATTCAGAAAGCTCCAAGGCCGCAGAATCGCATAGGGCCATATGTATGAAACTTACGAGTCTGGCTTATCCCAATGTGTAGAACTATGGGTAAAAAAAAGCAGTGCAGTAGCATTAAGAATAATATGCACCGGCACTTTGCCATTAATTTTGACGGCGGTAGCCAAATATCTGGGGTGGGCTTGGGCTCTAAGGCCGAAGCCCATGTTGTGATCATTTTGTGTTTTTTAGGCTGAGCACGAAGCTGGAAAAAGGCTCCAAGGGTGAATCTTACAGTAATGTACTATAATTGTACTGTGATGGTTTTTAAATCTTTTATTGTGTACAATGTCTTTTTACCATGATCTTTTAGAACGTATATATCTACTAGTTTTAAATTTTTTTAATGTGCAGTCCAGGAGACAATTATTCTATTTTACTGTATGCTTTTATGAGTGTAACTCGAATAAAGCTGATTTTGAAACTTACATTCTGCGATTCTCAAATAGCGATTTTTAGAGAATCGCTATTTGAGAATCGCAAGATTCTATGTATGTAGGATTTGCAAATAATTTTGCGTATCCTACATATTCCGTAATTGCGAATGGCAAATTGCAATTCGCAATTAAGGAACACCTCCCCATTCATTCCCATGGGCCTGGAGGCCCATTGGAATGAATGAGAAGACATTCTCAATTTGCGATTCTCAATTAGAGAATCGCAAATTGAGAATGCATTTCAAGAGTGCGAGGGTGTCAAAAGGACACCCTGTTGCACCCCTGAAAAGTGCATGTGTGCCCATGTGATACACATACATGACCTGAGGGCATGTATGTGCGCCACATGGCACTTTGAAAAATGCAAAAAAGTGCATTTTTTAAAGAAATCGCAAATTACCACCAACTTGAAGTTGGTGGTAATTTGCGATTCCTTATGGCCAAATTGCACTTTTTCTGGGCCTCATACATTGCATTTAAGGAATCGCAATTTGCGATTCCTTAAATGCAATCGCAAAATAGGGAATCGCAAATTTGCGATTCCTTATTTTGCGAGGCTGTTTTGCTTACATACTTACCACTTAGCTATTTAGAGCCCGCAAATGCCGAAATTCGCAGAATTCCGGCGTTTGCGATCACAAAATTGCATTCATACATATGGCCCATAATCCAAAACCGCAGGGTGCACGCTGTGCTTTCAAAGTGCTGCTCCCTCCAGTACAATTGCTCAAGAACTCCTTCTTGCTGTTCACTTGTCTTCTTAAATGTACAAAAGTGATTTGAAAAAACCTTTCTCCTGCACTGCAAGAAATCTCACCTCCTTTTTGTTAAATTAAGACCCCCGGGGTGGAAAGGTGTTTGGAGTGAGAATCCGTGCACTTGTGTTTTATTTATGCCTAGGGGTCTCAAGTTTAACCTGTGAAATATTTATTTCCTCCTGTACTCGCGGATAATCTCTCTCCTCCTGGAGCTGTGTTACAGCTCACACTGGTAATTTTAAGAGACCTGCAGTCGGGAAATACACGCTCTGCGCATCCCATGAAAGCTGGAATAAAATCACCTTTGAGCAGATGGAAGGAACATCTGCCTCCAGCATGCACTGAGTCAACTGACATGAAAATATGAAGTTATTCTAGAAAGGGATGTGCAAAGTCTAGTTATTTGCTTTGGTGTACTTATGCAATTTTTCATAAAATTATACAAAATGCAAAACCAGCAATAAGGCAGTGGGACCACCACAGGACCACCGCAAACGTCGGGGATCATGGATTCCGCGGCAATGGTGCGGCGGTCTGGGCCCTAATATGATGGCAGAGCCGCTGCGGCACTGCTGAGCATATTAGGAGCTTCTTCACCACCACAGCTTTCATGGTAGGGAGAGGTGTGGCGCCGCGGCCAGGGCGACTGATGCTGGAATCTGGGGATCAGGGTTCGATCCCCGGCCCCGGCGGCAGGTTAGCCCAGCACCATGCGACTCTGGGCAATAGCTTGCTTAATCTTCCCGACGGCCCCCAGCGCCTAGAGACCCTAACGGGTGATTGTGCGCTATACAAATGTGGATTATTATGGTGGTGAGTCCGCCATGAAAGCTGTGGTGGTGAGGAAACAAAGGGAGCCCTACAGGGCCCCCTGTTGCCTCAGGGTCTTGGGGGTGCCTGCAGGGGGGCACCTATTGTGCCCCCCTGGGTGCAGTCACCTCCTTTCCTGCAAGGCATGGACTTTACAGTCCATGCCGCACAAGAACGGGCTTTGCCACTCTCATTGCATTGCCTTTTTAACCCCTTCCATGCTCATGACAAGCTCAGCTCGTCATGCAGCACAGTGCTCGTGTGCTTACGACGAGCTGAGCTCGTCATGACCACATCCATTTTTATTGCTGTCCAGCACAGCAGGGGAAACTCTCAAGCAGCGATGAGGTTAATAAGCAATGTCAAAGGACTGCCGGCCAGACCACAAGATTACTTGTAACCTGGTGGGCGAGCGGAGGTCGAGTTTGGCGGTCTTGGAGCTGGGCACTGCCTTGGAGGTACGCTCCAAGACCGCCAAACTTGTCATCAGGCCCATATTCCTCACATTTTGTGTATTCCATAGAATGGGCCCCAGGTACTTGATTGAATGCTTTAAACACAGTTAGAGATTTTAGTTCTTCAAAGACACAACTGTTAACATTCACAGGATTAAACAGAAGAGCAAATGTGGGCGTTCCTTTTCCGATCTCATCTCTAAACTCTGGATGACCTTCCTATCACTCTATATTACATTGACAATGAGGTCAATCAAACAAACAAATAAACTCAAATTTTTTAGATCTGTTTGACCAAACTTACCGTAATCCTATTCTGTGTTCTCTTTCACTTATATCAGCGTTGATGGCCTTTCATGGTAGCTGCTGGTCTTTGCAAGTGGCTAGTTATTCACTATCGAACCGCTTGTGTAGAGTGTCATCCATGTGCTGGTACTGAGCCACGCTCTGTGTTTTTCCATTTACTCCAGTGAGAGACTGAAAAGTTTGCACAACATACAGAGGACAGGATTGGCACAGAACAGGAGTCTTCAGTGCAGGAAGTATTGGAGAACAAGTTCAGCACATTGCCACACCCTCTTCAATATTTTATGAATACCCCATGACCAGTTGTAACAAGCTGCTGAGATGTCCAGATTCTGAATTTGGCAGGACTTGCTGTCATCCAGAGTGCCTAATATGGCTGTCTCGGCGCTACAAGCTGCATTGGAATCCAAGCTTTCGCCATACTGTAGTGTGACTTGTTAGCAGGCCTGGACATCTTTCTATACTAATCCAATGCTGCCTGAAGGCTCATTGATGGGTTTAGATTGGTCATCAATCCTACCTTTCTGAAAGAAAACTTCTCAAAACAAAGCCATTGATCTCCTGGCCATTGTCCTTTTAGGTCCAAGCTTTCAAAGTTCAATTAAAAAAGAAAGTGTTGAGGGTTCTGGGTTTTCCAAGAGGTGCTGCCTTTCTCTTATTCTTGGCATATTAGAATATGATTGTTAGAAGGTGGTTCTGACACTATGGGCCGCCTGGATTTTTTGCTTTTTGAGCACCTAATTGTTGAGCTTTTACTGTGGGGGAGCCTCATAATCTGGGACTCACCCACAGTGAATTCATAATGAAGGAGACTGCATGGAGATTTTGCTGGTGTACCCCTGGCTTGACTAGACCACTGTGCAGCAGCTGGAGTATGAGACATCATGCTGGTTACATGCAGACACGGGTGCACATGCGAGTGCACTCGTGTAGGGGCTGCGCAGGGGAGATTCCTAGCGTGCGCAGTCCAGGAGCAGCTACAGAGTGAATGGTGTGGCAGGACTTATGCAGAATGGGGTGGTGACATGGAATAGGCTTTATGCCCTGGGAAGGAAAGTCAGTGTGTTTTACTGTGTTTTCACTTCATTATTCCCCATAGGAGATGTGGGGCCCATGGCTAAAATGACTTCCACAAAGCCTACAGATTCCAGACACACACTAATGTACAGTGTAGCGGGTGTGAAATGAGTATACTGCAGAGTCCAAAGTCATATTTGTACTGCTTTTGGGTCGTCCAGAAATGTCCTATTTCTCTGAGTCCCTGGCTGCGGTTTGGCCATGGCAGGTTAGATTAATGACCTTTCTTCCCAGAGCTAAGATCTTCCCTCCAAGGAGAAAAGATAGGTGGAGCTACAAGCCAATCCATCAACTGCTGTCGCTGGGTGCCAGGCACCAGGTTGCACCAAGGAGGGAAGGCAGTGAGGGGGGAAGGAGTTGGGTTTCAGAGGCCATGTGGCCAGAGACTCTGGACGACTCCATGTTTTAACAACCCAGAGACTGGACAAGAAGGAGGGAGTAGGCGCAGGGAAGTGATGTGTCGCTGTTTGATAGGACATGAAGAGACTTCCTGCCAGTCCCCTACTCAACTTTTAAAAGTACTTGCACAGGAAGAGAAGCTCTCTCTGGGGTGTGGTCTGCTGAGGCAAAAGATGCTGTAGCCTGGTGCAATGGGCAGTTGGAAGGAGGATACCCCTGACTGATCCCAGGACCCTAACCGCGCCAGAAGAAGAGCCCAGGACCGGTGCGCAGGAGCAGGGGCCTCTGCGCAGGGAGAAGAGAGGTGCAGGGAGCCAGTGAAGACCTCTACCTGCAGAATGCACCATCTTGGAGACCTGGAGGGTGAAGGAGAGTTCTCCCAGTGACTGGGGGACACCACCAGGAGTAAGAAGATGCAAAAATGGGGCAGATCGGACCCCCCGGGGCTGAGATATGGCCCCCGGAAGGTAGGTGACCTTTGATCCCTAAGATGACCGACGACGAAGCACGTGGGGCTCCTCTGCCGATCTCAGAGATGCCCCCAGGGTGGGTCAGGTCCCGGGGGCTGCCCCGGGAAGTAGTACAGCCGGAGAGCGCCGTCTCGCTCCCCATGAAGATGCCCCCACCGAAGATGGAGGCGGGGGAGCGCCGTCATGCCCCTGTGAGGAGGATGGCCGGGGAGCGCTATCGCGCTCCCCTTGATAATGCCCCCGGGGTGTCAGGAGCCCACCTTGGCCCCCGACAAGAATAGCGATGGGGCGTGTCGTGGCGCAACCCCATGTCGAGGAGGAGGGGCCCGGGACCCCATCCCCGATGTGGCAGAGGAGGGGGAGTGCTGTTGCACACCCCCAAAGATATCCAGGGGCCCGGGACCCCCATCCCCGGGCCCCGACGAAGAGGAGGAGGCTGGGGGAGTGCCGCTGCACTCCCCCGAGGTCCCGTCGGGACCGCCGAGCCTGCGTCTGCCCGCCGGAGCGGGCAGACCTGAAGAGCTTGGCCGGCTCCCGCGGTAGCACAGAAGAGTGCTGGCCATGTGGGGAGCCGGCGGGGGCAGCTGGGGGTGGGCACTCCGCACTGCCCTCCCTCGAGGAAGGTCTGCGGGGGTCTCGGGTGGGACCGAGGCCCCGAAGTCAAAAGGAGGAGGAGCCAGGGGCCCGGATGGGACCAGGCCCCCAACAAAAGGTCAAAAGCGGCCGGAGGTGGGCTCTCCCAGCCGTCTAAACTCACCTGGGGGTTCGGGTGGGACCGGGCCCCCCACCGAAGCCCTAGACAACCGCGTAGCGCCAGCGCGGCTCTCCGCTGCACAGTGGGAGAGCCGCTCATCCAGTATTCAGCAGCCGGAGCTTGAAGCGCCCCATAATGCCTTGCAAGGCATGGGGAATGGATCGTTTTTGGGCGTTTTGGTGGCCCCAAGAGGAGAGGGGTCACCCTTAAGTGTGAATAGGTGCTGGGGGAGCTGCTGGAGAAGCGCAGTCTCGCCCCCAGCACAAAGCTAAGTCCCACCCTAAGTTTCTTGTGGCTTTAAAAAGAATAACCCCTCAACGCTCGGCGAAGATTGCATCACCTCCTAGGCTGGAACTTTAGTTCTACACCTGGGGGTTCAGTGAGAAGTGCATCAAAGATTGGAGGGGTGAGTTGGAGATGTCTCGAGAAGGGCATCCCCTGGAGGTGAAATGGTGAAATGACATTGATATGCATTTACTAATGGCTATTTCTTTTGGAGGGACTGAATTTCACAGTTTGTAAGGCGATGTCATAAGCAAAGTGGATTTAAGTGGCTAGACATTCCTGCTAGGGTGTCTGACTGTATGTACTTAAACCTGTGATTTTATCTGTGATGCCTTAGGGGCTGTAATTGAAATGCATTCTAATGATGTCCAAATGTTAGGAGTACTGTCATTCTAAAGTGTGCGTAAACATGTATTCTTGCTGCTGTGCTTAGGTGAAGACCCCAGACTATTAGCCCTTAAGATGTAGAGGTGCATACTGTATGGTCACTAGGAGATGCTCAGTCAGGGTCATGTGTCCTCAAGGCAGGTGTAGGCTGTTTAATGCTTGTTGAGGTAATGGGGGCGGGGATCGCTACTGGGATGGTGCCAGTGCGCAGGGCCCTCGCTCCAGGTTAAGACCAATTCGCTGCATTGGGAGCAAGATGATGGGCATACATGGGAGTGGTGGTACTAGACCCCAACCCCCCTGCGGGAGGGGTGGAGATGTTATGCAATGTCACAAAGTAATTCCAACAGCTTATGTATATTTGTAAATTGGTGTATAGTATTGAGTGGTGTGTGTGTTTAATAAATGTACTCTTACTTTTATAAAGCAAAGTACAGACTGGAAAATCAATTATTGAGTGTTATTTTTGCGCACCTGCAAATGGCGATTACTAGCCCACACCACCTCCCTTGAGTAAGCCTCAGACTACTCTGCAACGCTATCCTCTGAGAGTCAGGCGCTACAATTGGGTGTTTGGTTCCCAGTGAAGGACAAATGTAGTCATGTTATTTGTGCAGGCCTCACATATGCTGCCTAATTTTCCAACAATGATCATCTCAGAGAACTCTCGATAAGCAACATCCATCTCTAAGCTTCTCTGGTCATCTTTCAGAACCCAGTTAATCTGTCAACACAACAACCCCACCTCAAACCAAAGAAATGGGACAGGTGTGGGTGGTTGACACCTGTAAGCAGTTGGCCCACAGCCTAAATCCTGCCTATTCCCAAAAATAATGTAGCTTTTTGTCATATTATATTCCTAAAGAAGCTGTAGCCTTCAATGAGTATCGCAAGAGGGAGGCCAGCTGTCCTTAACTGTTGCTGCTGCAGAGTGGACCCCTTTTAGCCTAAAGGTTAACCTCTACCTAGCACCAACAAGTTCTGCTTTCACTGTAAAATTATCTTTTTGGAAGAAACCATAAGCATGAAGAAACCATTAGAACAGGCTCTCCAGATTTCTCTCTCCAGACCCAGGTTTGTTGGTGTAAAACATTCAGTGCCTAAGTCACAAAGGTAAACGTACAGTTTTGTGTAAGTTTAGGACTTTTTGAAATTCACAAAGGAACTTTGCAAATAGTATCTATGCTACCTTCTATTATTTTCTGTGCGGAGTCTCCACCACGAGTGCAGATCCTCAGCAGTCGTAAAGATACTACTTGTAAAATTGCAAAAAATCATAAACTTATGCAGATATGTAAGTCCACCGTTGTGAATCAGGCCCACAGTCTCATCTATGTGTGCACAAACTGTGGAGCGATGTAAAGACCCAAAATTACAAACAAGCATAGATGTATGAGGTGCATGACGGTGATGGTGTTTGTCAGTCCATTTGAGAATTTGTAACATCTATGACAGTGAAAAATCTGTGTCCTCTTCAGTAAAATACTTTTAAGTGTACAGGCAGAAACTCTATCTACCCACTTTTTCTCAGCAATCAGGCCATGCACTGTGCTAGATGTAATAACATGTTTGCCCCAATGTGTTTCCCATGCCTCTTTTTTGGCCTTGCCTTGGCGGTGCATGCACTGTCTCTCAAGACGTGTTGTATCTAATTTATGGGTTTTCAGCACACCCATCTGTTTTGATTCGTTCCATCATGTGCCTTTTGAAATTCCTTTATTTTCATTCGCGATTGGTGTACATTTTCTTTTTGACCTCTTTTGGTCACACCCTTGAGACTGGCCCTGTTACATGGATCCCTTAACAACTTTTTTTTTGCCTGGATTGTTAAGGCTTTCCGGACGCGTTCAGCTGAGGGCTGCAACTCTTGCCCTTATCTTGCTTTCCACTGTCTTTGGTTTCATAAGCGCTTTTTCAGCTAGGCCTATGTTGTTTTTCATTCTATACTATTTTTGGTTTCATTAGCTCAAATGTCATAGGGCTAGATGTAGGTAGGCTATTACCTATCGGTAACGGCAGAAATCGGCCGTTACCGACCAGTAATAGACTTTTGAGATGTTGGAGGCTTTTTTACCGATTCGGTAAATAACAAATCGGTATTTACCGAATCATCATTCACCGGAAGCACTTTCAACAGTGCTTCTGGGCTTTAAGTATTCGTTATTTACCAGCAACAATTAGGGCATGTATGTGTGCCACATGTGCATACAAGCACTAATCAGGGGTGCAGCAGGGTGTCAAAGTGACACCCTGCCACCCTTGACTATTTCCCAATTTTACTGAATCGGTATTTACAGATTCGGTAATTGACATTCATTCCTATGGGCCTCCAGGCCCATAGGAATGAATGTCAAATACCGAATTGGTAATTACAGATTCGGTAAATACCGAATCTTAACGATTCGGTATTTTTTACCAAAAAATTACCTACATTGCATTTACTGATTCGAAAATACCGAATCGGTAAAATTCGGTATTTTCGAATCGGTAAATTAAAATTACCTACATCTAGCCGATACTTACTTAATGGATGAATAGTTTAAGAAGACGGCAGACAGTAGGATCATCCTATTTACAATGTGCTTTTGCCAGTGTGAATATTTGGATATGATTAAAGAGGTAAACATCCTGTTATTGCTCCATTTTATGAAAATGGTAGCAGCTTCAAGTTGTCCACTTCCAACTTTTATACTTTCTTTTAGGTGTCAATCATTGGTGAAATAAAAAACAATATCAAGGGATGTCTCCTCCTGTTCCTCAAACACGGCATGTAATGTGGGGTCACCTCACAATATATCCTGCAAATAGACAGTGCAACACCACCTTAGCCCCACTGCAGCACTACCTCAACATCAGCGCAGCACCAGTCAGTATCACTCAGCACCACTTCATCAGCACCACTGCAGCACAACCTGAGCATCACTCAGCATCACCTGAGCAAGACCACACCACCATCACAGCACCACCTCAGAATCACTCAGCTCCAGCACAGCACCACCCGAGCCCCAGCGCAGTACCACTACACCACCTCAGCACCAGCACAGCCACTGCACCAGGGCAACACCACCTCACTACAGCACCCTCAGCATCCGCTCAGCACCAGCACAGCATCACTCAATGCCACCACAGCATCACTTGGCACCATCTGAGAACCAGCACATCATCTCCTCAGCATCACACAACACCACCTCAGCATTACCACAGCACCACTTCCGCATCAATGCACCACCACCAGTTCAGAACCAACTCAGTACCAGCAGAGCACCACTACAGCATTAGCACAGCACCACCTCAACACCAGCGCAGCACCAACTCAGCATCACTCAGCACCACCTGAGCACCATCAATGCATAACGTAGTACCACCTCAGCATCACTTAGAAGTTAGAACCACCTCAGTGTTACTCAGCACCAGTGCAGCACCACCTCAGCATCAGCAGAGTGCCACATCAACATCAGTACAGCACCACCGCAGCATGAGCACAGCACCACCTGAGAACCACAGACTACCTCGGCATCAGTACAGCACCATTTGAGCATCAGCACAGCACCACCTCCTCATCAGTGCACCATCACTGCAGGACCAGCTCAGCATCACTCAGAACCACCTCAGCACCAGTGCAGCACCACCTCAGCACCACCTCAACATCAGCCCAGCACCATCACAGCATCAGTACAGCACCACCACCAGTACAGCCCCACCTCAGCGGCAGCTCTGCACCAACTCAGCACCACCTCAGCATCAGCGCAGCACCACCTCAGCATCAGTACAGTATAAACTCAGCACAGTACCAACTCAGCATCTCTCAGCATCATCTGAGCACCAGCATATCACCACCACCTCAGCATTACTTAGCAGCACCACAGCACCACTCAGCACCACCACAGCCTCACTCAGCACTACCTCATTATAAGCTGAGTACCAACTGAACACCACCACAGCACCACCTCAGCATCAGCACATCACCATCTCAGCAGAGCACAGCACCACCTCATCAGTGCACCACCACCAGTGCAGCATCAACTCAGCATCAGCACAGCTCCAGCACAGCACCAAATTAGCATAACCTCAAAATCAGCACAGCACCATTTCAGAATCAGCACAGCACCACCTCCGCATCAGTGCACCACCACCAGCGCAGCCCACCTCAGCACCAGCACAGCACCAGTGCAGCCCTACCTCAGCAGCAACTCAGCACCAATGCAGCAGCACTTCAGCATCAGTGCAACACCACCTCATCATCAGCACAGAACCCTTTCAGCACAGCACCACCTCACCACCACCTCAACACCACCTCAGCACTAGCCCACGATCTCCACCTCAGCATGACTCAACACCACTTCAGCATAACTCAGCACCACCTCAGCATGGCTCAGCACCACCGCAGCATAACTCAGCACCACCTCAGAATCACTCAGCATCATCTGAACACCACCACAGTACTCAGTACCACCTAAGCATCAACACAGCATCAGTACAGCACCTTCTCCATATCAGTACACCGCCATGAGTGCAGTACCAGCTCAGCATCAACACAGCACCACCTCTGCATCAATAAACCCCACCAGTGCGTGCAGCCCCACCTCAGCTGCAATTCAGCACCACTTCAGCATTAGCGCAGCATCACCTCAGCACAACACCAACTCAGCATCACTCAGTAAGTACCACCTGAGCATCAGTGCAGTACCACCACCTTAGCATGACCCAGCACCACAGCATCACTCAGCACAACCTCAGCATCACTCAGCACCACCTGAGCACCAGCTCGGCACCATCACCTCAGCATGACTCAACACCACCTCAGCATGGCTCAGCACCACCTCAGCATCACTCAGCACCACCTCAGAATCACTCAGCATCACCTGAGCGCCCCCGCAGGACCCAGTACCACCTACGCATCAGCACAGCATCATCTTACCATCAGTACAGCACCACCTCCTCATCAGCACACCACCATCAGCGCAGCACCAACACAGCATCAGCACTGTACCATCTCAGCACACCACCACATCAGCACATCTCAATAGCAGCACAGCACTATCTCAGCATCAACACAGCAGCACCTTTGCATCAATAAACCACCACCAGTACAGTCCCACCTCAGTACCAGCGCAGCCCACCTCAGCAGCAATTCAGCACCACTTCAGCATCACCTCAGCACAGCACCAACTCAGCATCACTCCGTAAGTACCAGCTGAGCACCAGTGCAGCACCACCACCTAAGCACCACCTCAGAATCACTCAGCACCACCTCAGCATCACTCGGCACCACACGAGAATCATTCAGCTGTACCTGAGCATCACCTCCGCACCAGCATACCACCACCTCAGCATCACTCAGCACCACCTCAGCATCACTCAGCACCACCTAGGTATCATTCAGCATCACCTGATCATCACCTCTGTTCAAGCACACCACCACCTCAGCATCACTCAGCACCACCTGAGTATCATTCATCAGTACCTGAGCATCACCTTTACACCAGCGTACCACCACCTCAGCATCACTCAGCACCACTTGAGTATCATTCAGCAGTACGTGAGCATCACCTCCACACCATCATACCACCTCCTCCACATCACTCGGCACCACCTGAGTATCATTCAGCAGTACGTGAGTATCACCTCCACACCAGCATACCACCTCCTCCGCATCACTCGGCACCACCTGAGTATCATTCAGCAGTACGTGAGCATCACCTCTACACCAGCATACCACCACCTCAGCATCACTCAGCACCACCTTAGTCGGCTCTCAGAATCTGGCACCTGTTATTTCTCCCCTAGTGTCGGTCCGCTTCTCGAGTTGTAATTCAGGTACTATTTTCCAACCTTCACCCTCCTGCTGTTTATGTCCCCCATAACAAAAAAAGCTACAACAAACATACATTATAACAGGCAGGAAGAGGTAGCAAGCATTGCAAGGCCAACAAAAGCTAGAAGACATTTTTTATGTTCGTTCTTCTTTCAATAGGGTTGTTCAGTTGCACATAATGTCTTCTTGGTTATATATCAAGTAAAAAAAATGCTTATGACACTTTTTTATTATAAATTTTCACCATGCTGAACAGCAGCCACACTGCTCTACAACATAACTTAAAGACATTGGCAAAGCCAATAGCCCTGGCTAAACATTTATCAGGTCTAAAAGGCAAGACCTATTAGCTATGCCAATGCTTGTTTACCGTGGCCCCTCTTTTCTTCTTACTGCTTTATTAAGGTGATGAAGACCCCAATCCACATACTTGTCATAAAATAAGCAGTTTAATACCTTTCTGAGCTGAACATGTGAGCTAAAGAGCCCTATTTTACCCCTTCATGTGTGTTGATTTAATTAATAACTATTATGCGGGGATAATGTTACCTAAGTGTGGGTGTAATTACCCTTGACTACATAACAGAGACAAAGTGAGTTAATAAATGTTGATACACACCTCACAGCCTGGTGCACACGCTGTGTATTCGTGCACACTTCTTGCATGTTTTACACGCCTCAGCTCACTTTGGCTTCTGCAGAGAACAGGCTGGTGTCCAAGCCAGGACGAGCCTAGAAAGCTGCAGCTTGTACCCCTCCCACTCGCCTGGATCTGCTTGATGAGGTTAATAATATCTCTGAATACATATGCATAGCATTAGTTTACATGGTAACATGCATAATTCACAGAACAGGGGAGCTCTGAGGAAGCCAGCATCCGTGATGCGCCGGGCGGCCGTCCAGCGTTCGCCATCTGCTGAGGTTTGATGCACAATTTTTGCCTAAGTGAGCCATTTATCTTACATATTATCTCCGGCTTGTAATGACCCGGCAGTTGGCGTGGGGGTTGGGCTACCTTTGAACACGGCTCTGAAGGTGCCAAGATGTGCCGTATGGCGCACATGGAGACAGGGGTGCAGCCAGAGGTTACCACCGCTGTAAACGAACCACACACGACATCCAAAACGCTTTCCTTCTATCTGTCTGTTTGACATCTCCCCAGCCCTTCTGACTGCACACTTGCCTCTCTCATCTTCATTCCGAGGGTCTCGTAACAATCTGCTCCCTGGTTAAGCTGGACATCAGAACATCATTTAAAAAATATCGTGTCACATAGATTTTGGTTCTCAAATATCGTTTATAAACAAAGGGCCCTATTAACAGAACTAACTTAAGACACAATCCTAAACTTACTACCATTTTGGTACTCAAAGAAGGCACTTACTCATTTTGCTATTCACAGAAGGCACTTACTCATTGATGAGTAAGTGCCTTCTGTGAATACCAAAATGAGTAACTTACTCATTTTGAGTACCTTACTCATTTAGAGTAATTTACTCATTTTTGTATTCACAGAAGGCACTTACTCATTAATGAGTAAGTGCCTTCTGTGAATACTAAAATGAGTAAGTGCCTTCTGTGAATACCAAAATGAGTAAGTGCCTTACCAAAATGAAATGAAATGAAAAAGCGTTTATTGTTCAATTATTTAAAATCATTACAATATGCTAACTGTATAAAAATAATTATCTAAAAAAGAAGCATGAGTTATATTCCCTAAACTTTTTCCTCCAGTCGGTTAAACGTAAAACCTTCATAAAATGACATATTATGACTATGCAGTTTAAAAACAAAGTGCATTAATGTTTTCAAATTGGAGGTGTGTCCGCCTCTCTCCTCCATCCAGACCTACAGTTTCCTTTTTGCAGCGAATTAGGTCTGTAAATTTCCCCAGCCGTGCTACTATTTGACTTGCTGTAAAAAAACACAAGTCCGAAATTTCGCAGCATCGGTTGAGGCCCTGAGCTCTGCAAATTGGGATAACCAAACGTTGCCTCTCTCTAGCTAATTTTGGGCAGCAACACAACAAGTGATACCAGGATTCCTGGTGGTAGTCACAAAGTCTGCATGCTACTGATTTATCCACTCGGGCCCAGCTTGGGTTGAACTCCACTATGGGTAGTGCCAGGAGCCTCATGTGAGTGATCTTTTTTCGGGTTTGAACGGAAAGAGCTTGTTCAAAGTAGGGCTGTGCTTTACCCACTTTATAAGAGTCATCCAGTGAGGAGAGGTTTGGGTGATGATGCAGACTGGCGAGATCTCTTGCGAATGATTTTTGCTTTACCTGTCGGTTCACTGCTCTTTTCCATGCTGCAGTTGAGATGTTCGTGTTGGCCAGGTTTTGCACCTCTATTTCCAGCAATTGATTGGCTGGTGCCAGTTGCGTTTGCCATGGCGATCCGCTTTCTTCAAAGATTGTTTTAATTTGCGCTTTCAAAGCCGTTGCTGGTGCTCGCAGGGTGCTAATATAATATTTTATTGAGTCTCCCAGGCAAGAGATGTCGGGACGGGAAAGCTCCAGCTCCAGCCTTACTCTAGCTCTCCTGGCCTGTCGTGGGATACCCAGCGCTTTCTTATATGCAGCAATTTGAAAATTCATATAGAAGTTGGTAAGGGCTCCGGGAAAAATTAAATGGCCATAGTTGACTGGGGGCAATATTTTTGCTTTTAAGACTTTCAAGATGGAGTCCGTAGATGGACAATGTAATTTTCGATTGAGGTTTTCCAGACTGCAGATGATTCATGCCCCTTTACTTTTTAAGTGCTTCAGATAAGCTGTTGTCTTTGCCCCCTCCGTTAGCCTGAGGCCCAGGTAGTTATAAGTTTTGCAAGATCTAATTTGCTGGTCACCCAGGTGCCATTGGGCTATGTGCTTTCGATGATACTTCCCAATGATGAGAATCTTAGTCTTATCCCGGTTTACCAATAAGTTGTTCTTTTGATTAAACCTGTTTAGCGCGTCTAGGGCTTTCTGTAAGCCTATCCTAGTGTGGTCCAAAATTACAAGGTTGTCGGCATATTGAAGTATTTGGAGCCGCTTGTTCCCCAGCTTTGGAATGACTAAGTTTGCCCCCTCCAAAGCTTGGCCCAGGTTGGATGTGTAGATGTTGAACAAAAGTGGTGCAAGAACACACCCCTGTTTGAGGCCGTTATTTGTTGGGTCCTTGTTGGTCATCGATGATTGGCTGGTCTTAATCCTTACCCAGGTCCCTTTGTGTAGAGACCTTATTGCCTTAAGCAACTTTTCGGGGATGCCCCAGTTGGTGAGTTTACTCCATAGTATGCCACGGTCTACGCGGTCGAATGCTGAGCTGTCGTCCACAAAGCAGCAAAACAAGGGAGGTTAAGCGGGTTGAGTCGCACGTTTGGACAGGTATCCCAGTGCTATGATGTTGTCTACTGTGGAACATTGTGGTCTGAATCCTGTTTGAAAAAAAGGCAAGATGTTGTGCTCCTCCGCCCAGCTTTCTAGTTCCTTCAACAGCACTCTAGCGAATGCCTTTGCTTCGATGTCTAGCAAGGCCACGAGCCGATAGTTTTCGGGTTTTGTGCGATCTCCCTTTTTGTATATGGGGCAGAGTACTGAGCCTTTCCACGATGATGGGATGGAGGCTGTTTCAAAGGCGTACTTGAAAAGTGGGGTTAGCTGTTCTGCCCAGAATCCGTGTGCCTCTTTAAACACCGCCGCTGGAACACCGTTGGGGCCCGGTGCGCTGTCTGTCCTCATTTTCTTGATCAACTTAGTTATCTCTCTTGTGTTTATAAACAAGCTCTCGACCTCATCTTCGTTATCTAATGGATTTAGCTGTTCTTGCATGACCCTCATTGCCTGTTCTGTAGTGTACAGTTGTTTTGCGTACTTAACCCAGTCCGTGGCTGCCACGCCGTTTTCTTTACTTTTGTCAGTATGACTTAATTGTCTGATGTATCTCCAGAAGCGGACGTGGCCGTTTTCTTTTAGCATGTGAAATATTTTCAACCACTCCGCCTCAATTTCTTTTGTTCGGATTTCCCATATTTTTTTCCTGTGTTCACGTCGAAGGACTTTTATTTCCGCGCTGAGATGAGTTGTCACTCCTTTTCTTCTCGCCTTCAGAGCTTTAGAGAGGCTCTGTTTCGTTTGCTCTAAATCCGTGGAGTTTGGCTGTAGTAGGTGCATTTGCGGGTGAAGGCGTTTGGTTTTCAGGGGCCCAATAACCTGTCCTAAGACCAATTTTAATTCCAGAAGTAGTGCCGTCCAGTGCTTTGTGGGAGGAGCCGTTATATGGCACTGCTCTTTGCGGACGACCCACTCCATGAGCTCTGGACTTATTTTTGTGGACCACTTTATTCTGTTCAATGCTGTGTGGTGCTCTTCCTCGGTAGAGATACCCATTTATGTCTAATGTGACCCTCAGTGGTTTGTGATCGCTTTCCCCCCTGTCTCCCACCTCAAAGTCCTTAAAAAGTGTCACAAATTTCTTTGCGATGAAGATGTAGTCAATTGTTGACTTGTTATTGAAGATGGGCAAGGGACACCATTGTGGGTCCACAGCTTTCATGGTAGCGTGGGTAGAGACCATATTATGCGCAGTCAACAGTTGAACTAAGGGAACCAGTTCTGTAATGCTTGACGTGTCCCTCGTGTCGTTGTCTAGCCCCCTGATGTTCAAGTCCCCTGCAATGATTGGGAAGTGAGATGCGTGTTTGTTTATCAAGTGATCCATTTTTTTGGATATTAATTTTATTGCTTGCTTTTTTTGCCTTGTGGCAGGGTTTATGTAACAATTGAATATCAGCAGACGGATTGCGTTATTATTACTTTTGAGGCCAGAGATCAGAACTGCTTGGAGATTCACTGAGTTTGTTTCTATTGAGTTTACCTCTATTTTAAGGTTGTGGTTGATGTAAATTGAAAGCCCACCTGCTGCTCTCCCGAAGATATTACTTTTTACTGCTGTGGTGTGAATCTCGTAAAACTCTGAAAGAATTAAGGGTTCTGTAGCACATGTCTCTTGTAAACAGAGTATGTCATTTTCTTGAAGATACAAGCTTGCTGCTTTACAGTTGAGCATTCTTTTCAACCCTGCAACATTCCGTGATAAGATGGACAATAGAGTGTTGTTCCACCTTTTTTGGTACTTATTCCAGTAGCTGGCTCCCTTTCCTTTGTTGGATGTGCCGTCGAGGGCTCGTGTCCCCCAGGCCCATCGTCATGTTTTGCCTTGCGGTGTGATTTAGGTCCATGTGGAGCACTACCCTTTGCTCTGCGGAGCTTATTATTTTGTAGGCCTTGTAGAGTCTCGGGACCATGGGCGCACTTGTCCCTTTTTGATTAACTGCCGTCCCTTTTAACACCGAGTATACCTCCTTTGTAGGGGGGTTTAGTGCTAGAACGTGTGGGTATTTCTCAGGTATGGGAAATGCTATGTCAATTCCCCAGGCGGCCATCATTGCTATTTCATCAGTTGTGAGCCCCACTTGGGCGTGTCTGCTCAGTCCAATTGAGGTTGATTCATGGTGGGTGTCGCTTGTTAGACTAAAGAATTTAACCCAGACTAAATCTTCTGTTTGAATTTCCGTAAGAGATGGTATATGATTGAATAGCCTGAGTAAGTTGCCCCTGTTTAGAATATCGTGGTTACCTTTGATGTGGTATCTAGGGGTTAGAATCACCTCGTATGTTGTTTTACTAATTTGATTTACTTTGCCCTGATCCTTTAGTTCTCCTTCGCTGCTGGGTGCTTTTCTACTAATGCCGTAGGTCCGTTTGCCTGAGGCCGGCTGCTGGGCAGAACGTTGAAGTGGCAGTTCTACTTGGTCGCACATTTTCAGCCCCCCAGGGGTGAGGTGACCCTTAGTTGTACTGGCCCCAGACTCAGGTGGTTGATCCTTGCATGCTCCCTCTGGTTTTCTGTGTTCCCTCAATTTGTTGTTTAACTCCGGGGGAGGATGGGCTCCGCCAGCCCTGCCATGTGGGCTTTGAGCACCCTCTGTATGGGGGATTGGCTGTTTGTAGCTACCCCTCAGATCTGTCTTCCCCGGGGAGGGTGAAACTGTGCCTATTGAATTATTTGAAGGCTGACTTTTTTTTTTGTCCTCATTACGCAACATATTAAAGTTTGGAGATTATCAGGGTCCCTTCTCTTACTCAAACCTTTCTTTGTTTGTTTATGGATCTAGGCCACGATTTTCCCGTATTTCAGAGAAGAGGAACCCTTTTCTTCCATACACTTTTATGAAAAAGAACTCTTTAATTCGATCGCGGGTAAGCTAGCCATTTTGGCTACTTTTAAGAGCCTTCATCTGTTGTTGTTGCATAAGCGTAATCATTGGACTTGGCGAAGTACGTGGGTGAGCCCAAACAAATGTATATTAAAACAGAGCCACATTATAACTTAAATCAAATCAAACCTTATGAAACTCTTCCCATATTTCCCAAAATTTAAATTTCTTAGAGAATAATTTCTTTTTTCTATCGAAATCTGACTTTTTGTAAAGATTGGAAAGAGGCGTCTTGATTCTGTATTACTTTGTGATTTTTGGAAATGAGATGGTAAAAGGAGGGCACGTTTTTTTGCTGTCTTGGCTTTTTTTTCCTGTTTCTTAAGCTTTTTCTTGGCCCTCCTTGACAGAGGAAACTCCTTACTTGTCTGGTTGAGGTTGATGTCTTCTGATTGTTTTTCCAATGAGGAGTGGCTGTTGTTGGATTTGCGTCTGAACGGACTACTTGAGACTTTGTTCGATGTCGAGGAGTCGTGTGCTTCTGAGATTATTATTGAATCACCCGCTTTTCCTCCTCCTGCTGTGCCTGACTGGTTTTCAAGTTTTAAGTCAGAACTGCAACTGTCCTTGTCGATTGGGATTCCAGTTTGAGTTTTTAGAGCTTCCACCATCCCTTTAAGAATTTCTGGCAGTGTTGCCCATGTATCCATGAGTGCGGCGCACGAGCAGGTGCCTATGCTATTGATCTGGGTGACACTCAGCTTTTTCTCCAGAAGATCTACCTTATTGTTCAGCTCCGCTAAACGTAGCGCGATAGTTGCTAGTAGATCGATTTGTAGCTCCATCTTCTTTGATTGCCAGAGCAAGGACCTGGCCATGTTTTGCACTGTTTCTCCGGGAGGGGAAGATCCTTGTTCCAAAATGGCACTGCTCTCCTGATGTTTTTGGCTTTGGGGACTTGATGTAAAGGAGGGTGTGCATCGGTCCTCGTTGGAGCTTCTATAAAAGGTTGGAGTCAGCTCCAATGTACTTTGTATCTTGGATTCTAGCTTTCGGAGAAATATTGGGGATAGACAACCCAGATTTTGCTGCCTCTCTGACGCGGCAGAGCCTGGATTTAGTGACGAAAGCCTCAGCACCGGGGAGGGAGGAATCAACTGATCTTGACAGTGTATTTGGGCAATTGTAACGTGCTCTGTCTTCCGGCAACTTGGTGCTGGTGTGTCTCTTGCTGAATCAGGTATGTGACCCAAACCTGAGCAGGAGCGAGAGCGCCGTCTTTCTAAACTTGTGGTTCCAGGGCTTTCACATTGTGTTTGTGTGTTTGGCAGCTTGAGATAGAGCTGATTCCCTGAGCTATTGTCCGTCTCGTCGCTACTTATGCATCCTTGTTGCACGGGAATGTCTGAAGTGCTCTCTGGGTTGGGTGTTAGTTTAATCAGAAATTGTGTGATGAGTCCCCCTGATGGCATTGTGTGATGAGTCCCCCTGATGGCATTGTGTGATGAGTCCCCCTGATGGCATTGTGTGATGAGTCCCCCTGTTGGCGTGTGATGAGTCCCCCTGATGGCAAAAGGAGTAAGTGCCTTCAGTGAATACCAAAATGGTAGTAAGTTTAGGATTTTGTCTTCAGTTAGTTCTGTGAATCAGTCCCAAATTGTTCAGTTAGGTGTAGATTTCCTATTATTAACTCTAGTAATGAGATATTTTTTAAAACAAAAATGAATACACAATGTTTTTTTCTCAAATTGCATTAAGACCACTATATTCTGATACAGCACTTTAGAGGTCCACAGAGGTCAAAGCCACACCTTGTTTTTGCCCATCTTGGGCTCTCAGAATCTCACTACAAGTTGGCCATAAAATGATCCAATAACCATTCCCCTGGGGATACTACGGGTGTAGATAATTCTTGAAGGGAGGGGGCTACATACTCCTGATTACTTTTATGGGGAATATCATGCAGGATTCAGCTTCTATGTACCAATTCCAGGAGCAGCCCGTGCAGGTAAGACCAGTGGCGTGGTGCAGCTGGTGGAGGGAATTCGACAGACGATGACGAGGGAAAATGTTTTATTTATTTATATTTTCTCTGCGTTGTTTGTCGTATACCCCCCTCCTTACAGCTCTTACCTGCACGGGCAACTCCTGATTAATTCCCACATGTTTTTCAACATTTACGCTATGGGTTTTACCTAGACATAGTGCCTGCTTCCCGGAAAAGAAGAGCCACACTCAAAATCTCCAAGCCCATGGGGTTCCTGTGATTCTTGGAGCTGCTAAAATCCATTAATACTGCCTGCTCCTTACAACAGAATTTGCCACAGAAGAACCAAGATACTCACCTCATGTTGAACTGTCCGCTGTGCACTAAACCCACACCCAGACCTTTAAAGTTGCCATCTGCTGTCACAATGGGCCCCTTTAAGAAATTGCTTTACTAGCTGAGAGGGGTGGAAACCCCACTCAAATAATAAACACAGTCCTTTTCAGGGTGAACCGGAATTTACACTGGGTTTAACCCTCTGGTAGCTTGGCACAAAGCAGTCAGGCTTAATTTAGAAGTAATGTGTAAAGTATTCACGCAGCACACACACAGTAATAGAGTGATACCACAACACAAGAAAAATCCCAAAACAATTTACAAAAAAATAGAGTAAAATGTAATAAATAATCTAACCCCAAAACAAACAAAATCCAATCAGATGAACTCATTTGTTAAGTTATAGGTAAGAATAGCACCGAAAGGTGCTAACTGTGGGCATCTGGTCATGCTGGACTGGGCCAAAGTAAGAAGTTCAGTCTGACCACGATGGAGAACAGGGAGGGTACAGGACCAAGTTCAGCCCACTGGATTTGTACCTTAAGTCCGTGATGCAAGGTCTGTGCGACGTTAGTTTGCGAAGCCTTGTGTTGTTCTGTGTTGGTTCTCATGGAGCTTTCAGGTGTGGGTAAGGCTTACGAGGTCTTCTCATCACTCAGCATCAATTCCAGTGAAGCTTTCAGCTGTACAGAGTAGCTTTGCTTCACATCACTCACCGTCAGTTCTCATGAAACTTTTATATAGGCGTTGACGCTTTGCGGGTCTTCACGTCCCTTGGCAGTAGTTCTGGTGGAGCTTTCAGCTGGGTGGAGAGGCTTTTTAGGTCTTTGCATTGCTAGGTGTTGGTTCCGGTGGAGTCTTTGGTTCAGAGCTGCACAGCTTTGCAGAGTCCTGCATCGCTTTGTGTGGATCTGATGGAACATTCAGTTAGGCAGGGAGGAATACTCTCTGATGGCAGCCAAAGGTCTAGGAACTGGGGTCACCTCTTTGGGATCAGGACTCACTCCAGCAGAGCACGGGAGCAGGACTCCTGTAGTAGTTGGAAGCTTGCAAATATAGTTGCATTATCAAGCAATACTTTTTCCCAATGAGCAACACACACAAACACATCGATAAATGTCTTACATGCCTATCTGATTTCTATATATACATTCTGGTTTGCCCTTGTGAGAAACTCTACATAGGGAGCACTATACACCCAGTGAAGAAGCGCGTGCTACAAAACATTGGCGCCATTAAGAACGGGTATACGCAATATCCTGTGGCGCATCATTTTAATGATAAACACAAAGTGAATAGGGACCTACTACGTATTCTTTCCCTGGATAGTTTCTATTTCTTTGCAAGGAGGGGAACTGAACACACACGCTTAGAGAGTTTGAATCTAAGTATATACTTGAACTTGACACCAAGGTCCCCATTAGCCTCAACTTTGATGAGGAAATGTACATTCATTTGGGTGAGTAGATACTCATTTTCCCCTTATCCCTGGCAGAGACATGGGGAAATGTGTTTAATTACTTGGTTACTGACCAGTTTAATCACTGGTTTTTGATGAAGAGTTCACTGTGTCTCTGATGATGTGTGTCAACATCATACCATCATACAACTCAGATTTTTATATGTATGTTTTGCTTTGTTGTTTATGTTTATACATGGTGAGGCCCTCCTTCCTGAACTAGTTGGTCAGCTGTGTCTGTGCTGTAAATGGTTGCTTGTGGTACTGGACTTGTTTCTTCTCCCTAGCTCCCTCTGAGTCTGAGGAGCAGACACACACGACAGAGCTGAGCTATCGTCTTTTATTCTATTTTTCTCTGCTAAACCCTATTGTCCGTTCTTCCTTTTTACATTACGGGGATGTGATGGATGGTGGTCATCCTACTAGAAAGTTTGAGTTTGGGTCTTTTTTGTTTTGTTCAATAATGCTGCCATGATTGTTGCATGGTTAATAGGATATAATTATAACCTGCAGGGAAGAATTATCTTCCATTATATATGCATAATGATGTTTAACATGGGGGGATTTGCCCACTTGGGCACAATGGTTGACTCGTAGACGAGGACTGGCAGAAATTTGGAATTAGTCTCCTAACATATAACTGGCGCATATTGGATTCTGATACAGTGTATCAACATCATTGAGTTAGAAATTGTTTGCTTACGTGGGCGGACTTTATAAGAGAATGATGATTATGGCGATAGGTATGATCATGTGACAGAGTCTTAAAGAGGAAAACACGTACATGCAGGTGATTTTTACAAAATATGTTTATTTTCCCTATTGTCCACTGTCCGATTCTTATAAACGTATATGAACTGAGATTATATACATGACTGTGGGACGTATATGGATCAAAGGGTCACACTAGTGAAAAGCATGTTGATCAAAGTGAGAATAATTAATCATGTTTGTGTTATGTTTAACTATTTAGTTGATACTGTATGATTTCCAACTATGAGGCCTTGGGATAACGCGTTACTTGCTTTAGTGTGATGTTGTTATATGTGAATCAACATTTTCCAGTATGTCTGACACTTTTCATTTGTAAGAAGGGAGCCCCTCACCCTTTTTCTATTTCGATGTATCCGTGTGCTTAAAAAAAAATATATATATATCTATATATATCTATATATATATATATATAGATATATATAGATATATATATATAAATACTTACTGATTTCATCAACAACATATATACAGCCAATGAAATAAGTACACATTTGTTTAGTAGCATACTAACTTTAAAGAAAACGTAAACTTTTAAAAGAAAACTATCCTCATGCCAGTCTTTATATCCCCTTTCAATGGTCAAAAATGAGACGGAATCTATTACCCTATCAATTTTAATTAAATAAGAGTTGAGATAGGCGTTAAAATCAATATGGAGTATGTTTCCTTGGCGCACCATCCCATATTAAATTGCATCCTCTAGTGTTGTGATTTGATTAGATAGGAGTGAGGTATGGGGTTATTGCTTCAACAGGAAGAGCACGTGCAGAAACACGCGTGGTAGCTGGAATTGCAGCCCTAATTGCTGCCTCAGAGCATCCCTGAATGTTTCATTGGAAATCCTGCATTGCACCATATGGTGTGTTCCTAAGACAGAGGCAATAACAGAGTGGAATTAGAGCAGGTTATAAAGTTGGCAGCTGCACTGTCGAAAATGTACACGGTTTGAAATTGTAATTAAAATTTACCGGATTTGTGAAGGGAATAAATACTTGGGTTTAGGACAGCTGCTCCTGTGTTGCAACTTAAGATCACAGACTTAACCAATTAAGAGAAATGAGAAGTCAGGAAACCGGTTCCTCTTCCCATGTAAATATATCTAATCAACAAGAACAGGTTACTCAGGAGGTACACATTTACCTAGATTACGGAAGATGTACCTAGAGTATCTACAGCCTGGAAAACTATCAGGTTTTGAAAAAGAACCCCCACTCACCTATCTAGTAGGTGACATGCTTCATCATTGGGTTCCCACCCTGGTCACCGAATGTTTCCAGGGCGTACTGCGACGCCTGATTACAGCGGAGCTGGTTGTGTTTTGGGGTGTGGTTGTGATTGCGAGTGAAAAGTGCTCAGGTGAGGAGCGATTTAAAATTGGCTCAATACTCTTGTTTGTATTACCCCAGGGTGTAGTTCGCGTAGTAGCGCTACGTGTAGCTACACGAAGTGCACTTAGCACTATGAAAGCTACGCGTAGCTACACAAACTGTGTAGTGCACTGTGCAAAATGCTGTTCACACTGATTGCACAGTGCTGGATGCTTGTCCGCACTGTGCAATCATTGCAAACCTCATCTTGCACAGTGCAAGCAGTCGTTTTCTGCCGCTTGAGTAGATTTGTACTCGAGCGGCAGCTTTCTCAACGCGAACTGGTAGTTTCTTATCACGAGCAGTCGCGAGCATACACGACCACTCGCATTGAGAAACCTGACCTCCCCGCGTTGAGAATCTCGCCGGGAGGTTTATTTTCCACGCTCACAATCAACTACGTGATGTTGCTGATCCCGAACGAGGAAAAAGTCTCGCCGGGATGTTATTTTGCTCGCTCGCAGTCGCCAACTTGACGTTGAGGGCCACGAGCAAGCAAAAAATGCCCGCTACATGTTTTTGCACTGTGCTATGTGCAATTCGCGTAGCGCGTAGTTGCGCAAACTACGCAAACTATGCAAGAGTAGCTTAGTCCTACACCCAGGGTTAGTTTGTATAAATGTTATTTATTTTATTATTGAGAGTTTTGGTCAATTTTAAATGGTGGTGAATAGGTTAAGGATATTATTTTGATCCTTCGTATACCGTGATTGGTCTACATGTTTCAGCCATTATCTAATGTGCCCGGTAGGGTCAAATGGCTTTCTAGAGGACCGATATGTGCATGCATGCACACTAAGACATGCACCTAGTGAGTGGATCGTACTTACAACTCACTAGGAAAATGTCATGTCGCAGTTTGGTTCTGTGTAGAGAAGATACAGAAGTCTAATCACATTCACAGACATGAATAGAAATAGGCAGTGTTAAAAAATTGTGCTCAATGCAGGAGAGGAGGTTGTCCCGGTCTACAATTTGACTCAGTGTCATTTGTATAGTAAAAATCACTTTCCAACTGGTCCAGACAGTCGCTAATTTGTACAAATGAAAGGAGATTTAGCAGTGAAAATGACATGTTTATGACCTTATATCTATCGGAAAAAAAATGTACATGGTGCCCAACATATAAGAGACAGACGGTAAACAGACAAAATATTGATTTTAAAATATCGAATTGACAAAATATCGACTTCAAAATATAGAATGGACAAAATATTGAATGGACAGAATATAGTCATCAAAAATATCGTTTTTAAGGTAAGTAATGTAATATCGAATTTTAAAAATATAGAAAGTCAAAATATCGAAGTATATAATATAGGTTATTAAAATTATCAAAGTTTTTAATAATATCGAATTTGTTATAGTGTTTTTCATGTTATATGTGTGAAAAGTGTGCATTTATGTTATAATTTATTTTAATTAATGAATTTTATGTTATTTAATTTTTGCGTAATTTAATTCTGTAGCGGGTTGTGGGTTTATAGGGGAATAGGGTGGGAAGTGATTTAATTATAATTAATTAAATATGTAAATTTATTTATTGGTATTTATTTTGAATTATTTGTTAATTAATTTTTATTTGGTAATTAATTAAATTTTAATTGCCAATTAATTTTATTTAATTGATTAATTGATAATTATGTTAATTTTACTAATTTATTTTCTGTTTCAGGTTGTGGGTTTATAGGGGAATAGGGTGGGAAGTAATTTAATTATAATTAATTAAATATGTAAATTTATTTATTGGTATTTATTTTGAATTAATTGGTAATTAATTTTTAATTGCTAATTAATTAATGGTTAATTTGTAATTCATTTGTATTAATAGGTAACTAATTGTAATAATTTATTTTAATTTATATTTTTAATTGATTAATTATTATATTATATTAAATCGGTAATTACTTTTAATAATTTTTTTATAGATATTAATATATCTATTTCTTTAAATAATATATGAAGTATTTACTTTCCCTACTGTGGCACTCACAGGAGTGGGAATAGTAATTTTTACCCCTACGCTATCCAACGTTTTCCCTACTGTTGCACTCTCTGGAGTGGGAATATTAATTTTTTACCCCTACGCTATCCAACGCTTTCCCTACTGTTGCACTCTCTGGAGTGGGAATAGTAATTTTTACCCGTACGCTATCCAACGCTTTCCCTACTGTTGCACTCTCTGGAGTGGGAATAGTAATTTTCACCCCTACGCTATCCAACGCTTTCCCTACTGTTGCACTCTTTGGAGTGGGAATAGTAATTTTTACCCCTACGCTATCCAACGCTTTCCCTACTGTTGCACTCTCTGGAGTGGGAATAGTAATTTTTACCCCTACGCTATCCAACGCTTTCCCTACTGTTGCACTAATTGGAGTGGGAATAGTCATTTTTAACCCTACGCTATCCAACGCTTTCCCTACTGTTGCACTCTTTGGAGTGGGAATAGTAATTTTTACCCCTACGCTATCCAACGCTTTCCCTACTGTTGCACTCTCTGGAGTGGGAATAGTAATTTTTACACTTACGCTATTCTAGGGTAATAATATTGCATATTTTTTATTTATATTATGTTACTATATATATATATATATATATATATATATATATGTTTTAATAAATATGATTGTATTTTTTTATAACTTTAATTAATTATATAATACGTTTAATGTAATTTAAGTATTTTTAAGTGTATTTTAGTTATTAATTTTTAATATTTTTTTAA
This sequence comes from Lissotriton helveticus, assembly GCF_964261635.1. NCBI lineage: Eukaryota > Metazoa > Chordata > Amphibia > Caudata > Salamandridae > Lissotriton > Lissotriton helveticus. Next base: position 1,139,733,321 of record NC_136072.1, on the reverse strand, counting down.
TGTAACATTGTTTTTAAGAAATTCGATATTTTTACAAACAAAATTTTTTTAAACTATATTTTTGACTCGATATTTTAGTACTTACCTATTTGTAGATAGAAACTCGATATTTTGTCTGTCGATATTTTGTTGCCGATATTTTTGGTAGTCGATATTATGTCCGTCGATATTATGTCAGTGATCCGAGACAGACATGACATACCCCCTGTAACTGACGTAAACTTAACATCACACCAGTTTGGGATGTAGGGGATGATGTATTTGTAGCAGCTTTATCTGGACTGTTTCTTGAATTCATATTTTTGGAGATTGCTTCCTCCACTCTGGGTCTGCACTTTCTGCACCATTTGTATTCATCTGATTGATTCTAAGGCTGAGGCACATTTATGTGGTGAGAGAGGTTTCCCTGGTGAAGACGTTGTTAACCTTCATGTACTCTGTGTTACTTCTGGATCCCTGCTTATCCTGCCAGATTTTATCTAAGAACTCCCATTTCTTTTGGTTGAGTCCGCCCTGGTGGTATCACCCAGCAGGGTGTGGATAGGCACCAATGGTGAAGCTTGTCACAATAATGTGAGTGAGGCGTCTAGTCCAACATCTTTGGATACCCAAGATGTGTTAGGAAGCAGATTCTTCCTTCCTTTTTCGTTCTTTTCCTGGTCCAGATGCTCTGTGGGTGACCCTTCATGTACAGGCAGGTGCAGGCTCCTCTGAGCATACGCCCATCATGGTTTTCACACTTGGGGGGTCATTAGGATGACGGGCGGACTTTGTCCGCTCGCCATCCTGTCGGAATTCGGGACCGCCTGCCATAAGGGCGGGGGTCCCGTGGGGGGTATTAGGATGTGCCCTCCACAGTGGCGGGCACATCCTGCATTTTGAGCATTGTGGTGGGCGGTGCTCTCTGCACCGCCCGCCACAATGCTAAAAATGCATTTCAGCATTTGCATTAACAGAGCGGCAGGCACCGCACGGTGCCTGCCACTTTGTTAATGCAAATGAAGGGGGGTACCACAGGTACCCCCCGTGTACACCCCCCACCTATACTTCACTCTGGGGGCCCGTAAGGGGCTCCCAGAGTGAAGACCGCATGCCTTTCCGTGGTGGCATACTAATATGGCAGGGGGAAAACGAGTGTGGATGCTGGGCGGATTGCCCGACATCATAATGGGCCCCTTGGATTGTTGAGTAGCCACTGGGAAGAGGTTATCTCATTAGGAGCCTCCTGAATGTTTTCACTCCCTTACCCCCTCAGGACACCTTCTGCCTCAACTTCAGAGCAAACCTGAATGTATGGCGGGGCAGCTGTCTGTCTACAGGTTCAAACCTACCCAGAGTTCCCTGCCAGTTTTGTTCTGTTTCCACTGAGTAGCTTGTAACCTTCAGATGGACAGCGGCTCCTTCATAAAGTCGACCCAAGGCTGTAATACTGAGCCTGGAATGGTAAAATGCCTTTGTCATTTTTAAACTCTGCATAGGTAACCCTTGAAAATCCTGTACTTCAAAACGTTGCTGAAAAATGGCAAAAGGCTCAGTCACTTTTGTAGCTTGAGGTGGATGGTATTTACTCATTCTGTGCTTAAAAATGTTTCTAATTAAACAGAATATATGGTCGGCAGATTGTGTGTGTGTTGGTGATGCAGTGGATGTTGTACTCCTTATGAAGGAGCAGCTCCTACATATGGAAGTGCAACCTAAAGACTGGACACTACCCATAGTTTCCTATTGTTTTTGCACTTCTTAAGCAGACCTTTGAGCTTGCAAGGGCACTGTTTGAACATATACTTTGTTTCAGTGCTTAATTTGTAAAATATTAAGTGCAGGTGCTCTAATTTTTTTAGGAGGACACGCCCACTTCCTCAGCCCGCCCACTTCATTCAATGACTCCACCCACATCCACAAGCCTCAACACGTCAGAGTTGCTTCCTCACTCCTTGAGTTCCACAAGAAGCTGAAGACCTGGCTCTTCACATAAGCACCTTGGCGCCTCACATCTACATACCTGCCCAAGTGCGTGGATACTCTCTCGGGTCATTAGTGCACTATACAAATCAATATAACATAACAATATAAAACATTGAACGCCTATGAGAATAACTTAAAAGTGAACTCAAATTAGGGAATGTTTGTAAATCTCAAAATGCAGCTTTAGGAAAGGTCATTTGAGTATTTGAGGCAGCTTTACAAACTAAAGAGAATGTGCTTGTGCTGTGCTGTTTAAAAGATAGGAAGGGATGAAGGAAGGAATATATTACAGAAAGCAGCAACAATGCAGGCAGGAAAGGGAGTACTGGTGTGAGGAAATAAGTAATGGATTACAGAAGAAGGGAATAAGAATAGAATGTGAAAGAAAGAAATGAAGGGACAGAGGGAGAAAGGAAATGAATGATGTGTGATGGATGAATCAAAGCCAAAGAAAGGGTTGAGGATATGAGAGTAAGAAATTAAAGAAGGGATGAAGGAAGGACCAGGAAAAAAAGAAAGTAAGGAACTAATGGGGGAAGAAGGAAGAAATGTACCAAGGGATGGGGAACGAATGAGAGTGTAAGGAAGCGAGAATGGAAAGAGGAAAGAAGGTGTGAATGGAGGTGCTGAGGAAGAGAAAAAGGAAAGGCAATAGGCGGGACGAAGGAAAGATAGGAGGTCATGGGAATGGATACGAGTATGAAAATTACTGGGTGAAAGAGAGGCAGAGGGAATACTGTCAATGTAATATTGCAAAGAAATTGAAAAACAAAAGATTGAAATACATTTGTGTCCTTATCACACCATGTATGTTTGTAAAGCACATACTCACCAGAGGGGGCCTTAAAACCGAATTAAAAATATTGTTATCCAACTCAATGGCACTAATTTTATCGACCTCAGAAAGAGAAAAGACCGGGTGCCACACCATTATTTAAGTTTATGACAGATCAAACACAGATTTCTGGAGTGGATATATTAGCTAACTAATGAACCAGACCCAGCAAAGCATTTCTTGAAATAAAAGGCAAAGAAGGTGAACAGGAAGTATCTAGATTACTCTTCTAACTAAATCTGTGGAACGCGACTTAAAGCTTTGCCTGGCGGATTGAGCATTGTATGAAATCTGGAAGAGGCAACTTATGTCATCCTACACACACACACACACGCACAAATACTTCTCACAGAATAGACAAGGAGTTTAACAACAGACTGTTTTGAGACCTACTTTCCTTGAGAAATACAGATGAGATCTATAAAGAAAGCCAACAGTGTATTGACAGCTCCACTATGGCATCTAACAAGTGGAGAAGCCATCAGTTGCATTACAATGCTGCAAAGGTCACCAGTGCAAGTATGACAAATAGGCCTCTATAACTTGCCCCTTCAAGTCCATGTGCCACTGCAGCCTGGAGTGTATGTCTGGCACTGGCACTCTCTCAGAGTCAGTAATGATCAGAAGAATATCAAAACTATATAAGATTCAGAACTCAATACATACATCACAGATGCGTACCATTTAAATGTGTGCTCGTTGCAGGTATTGTGGCATTCCAAACCTCTCAAGTGAATGCGACATGCTCACACTGTAAAGGGAAGAGGTAGCCTTGAGCAAACTTTAAAGGGTTGTTTTACATGTTTAGTGCAAGCTCCTCTACGGTCTACTTTTTATTTTACATGCTGTAGAAAATGATAATTTGTGAGAGCAATCTATACATGAGACAGCCAAGATAAGGATAATGGAAATGGTGTAATTATATTAATCATTTTCACAGCAAAAGGCACACCTCTTCAATTTAATTGATTTCAACAGAAAGTACAAAATGAAATATTCTGAATGCAGCCAACATGTACTTGCAAGCTAAAGGTATTAATCTGTTAAATATGTTCAACAGTCCTAAAGGAATTTCACACTATTTAGAGATCATCAGTTATGGGGTGTTGATGTGCTGTGAAGTACAGTGTTTTGCTACTTACTATCAGACATCCTCCATGCTATGGTGGGTGCACCTCACAGTAGAAGAGTCTGGGAGTCCATACCTGAGCCCCTTACATGAGGATGGTCATGGAAATGAACTACAGCAGACTGGTATGGGATCACAGTCCCTATCAGAGTGCCTGCAGAGTATGAGGGTTTTATCACACACAGTCTCTATGAAAGGCCTGCTGGCATGGAGAGTATCAAAGTCAATATCAGATTCCACAGATAGGTGAGTATCACAGTCAGAATCTGTACCTAAGAGACTACAGAGAGGGGTCCCATTCAGTAAGAGAGGCCTGCAGGTTAGGAGTAGGGTCCATATCAAGAGCACCACACTCCACCATCCATATCAAAAGCACCACACTTCAGAAGGTATCACAGTCTGTATGAACAGGATTGAACACCAGCGGAGATCACACCCTCTGCAGCAGGGACCGAGCTGACCCACATTTGCAGACTGAACTAGTGAGAGTCACCAGAACAGGCTACACGTTTCAAGTCCTAGTTGGATCTCGCCAATGGGGTTTCTGCTGGAAATACATAGTGGGGCATTGATATCCCTCACAATCCGCATTCCTCTACCTTTTCACCGGCACTTACCGTGGACCACCGTGTCCTTCTCCATCGTCTGGCCAGGACAGGAATCGCGGGCAAAGCACTCGCTTGGATTGACTCTTTTCTATCAGGCCGCTCTTTCCAGGTTTGGGACGGCAACTCACATTCTGCCCCGCTACCACTTTCTAGCGGAGTCCCCCAGGGGTCTTCGCTTAGTCCCACCCTGTTTAATGTTTACATGGCCCCCCTCGAGGACGTCGTTACCCCTTACGGGATAAAAATAGTGAGCTACGCGGATGACACGCAACTGGTCGTCTCACTATCTCACCTTGCCAACCATCCAGACAACCTTCTGAATTGTCTTCAGGACATTTACATCTGGATGAGCGAGTCCTCTCTTAAGCTCAATGGAGCAAAAACCGAAATCATGCTCATGGGCAAGAAAGGGACATCCATTCCCCCGTCGGTCTGGCCAGACGTTTTCGGGGAGGTGCCTACCCCGAAAAATGAAATTAAGACACTAGGAGTCTGGCTTGAACCTGAACTAACCATGAAGACCCAGGCAGCCAAAACATCTGGAATCTGCTTTGGACTTATGCGATCCATCCGCAAGATCCTCCCTCTTCTTCCTCCGCTATCCAGGAAACTATTGGTTCAAGGTCTCATTCTGGCCCGCCTGGACTATAGTAACGCCGTCTACCTCGGTGCCCCCGAATACACCTTGGCGAAACTCCAGCGGACCCAAAATGCGGCGGCGCGGCTCATTATGAATCTCCCCCCCAGAGCTTCGGCTAGGCCTGCCCTTAAGGCTTTACACTGGCTCCCTGTGCGCCAGAGGGTAGAATTCAAGGCCTTGTGCACTGCCCACAAACTCATCAACGGTACAGGCCCAGATGTCCTGAAAGACATGGTCACCCCCTACAAAGCTCCTAGACTCCTGCGCTCGGACAACGAACGCTTGGCCACCGTCCCTAGATTCAGGAAGGTACGCTCCGGCGGGCGACGCTTTGCTGTCAAAGCATCCTCAGGATGGAATTCACTTCCCCGCAGCCTGCGTCTGGAATCCTGTCACCTCCTCTTTCGTAAAAGATTGAAGACCCTCCTCTTTCCTAAATAGTCCCCCCCCACCCTCCCCTCAGGTCTCCATTGACTTCATAGCGCGGGGATGCCTCCGGGTCACCAGGCGCTCTATAAATCGCTAAATAAATAAATACTTAAGCCCTCCTCATGCCAGCTCCTCATAATAATTAACATGATATCCCAGCATGATTGTGTGACAATCTGGAGCTCACTTCGCCCCCATTACTGACGAGGTATTTCCCGGTGTGCAAGGCCACAAAGGTTTCCCTCCATAACTATGTTACATTGTTTTTAAAACTTTGAAAATTTTAGCTACTGGCCCAAAGTATACACAGTTGTCCATTAAATTTGGCCTACAGAATCCCACTTTTAACTTGAAAATTCTCTTCCAAAACCTTTTTCAACATGAAAAAGTTCCTCAAACAAAGTAAGGCACAGTTGGTAAAGTCATCATACTTTGTGAACTGAGCGAAGTACAACTTGCTCAATTTTGAGTGTGAAGTTTGCATACCTGGCCCACCTGTGACTATCACGAACACCATCAGACTCCCTTTTGAGGGACCACTGAGATGCACACTCCGTGCTAACAGCTTAAACATGCTTTAGTAAACCAACTAGTTGTTTTTTGCTTACATGGACTTGTTCATTAGGTAGATTAACTTACTAGAGGTGATACTTGTTGTTTAATTTTATAACTGCTTTTTAAATACTAACACTTCGTTGAGTGCATCTTTCCATGGAAAGGGGGCAGAATTGGACCAGGCCTGAAAATAACAGGCCCACCAGACCATAAAACGGGCCCACAAAGAGCCAAAAAATTGGCCCATACACACCAGCCCATCAGGCACGACCTGATTGCCCCCTAGGCCAGTCCGACCCTTGAAGGAGAGTCTGCAATGGGAAAGTACAGTGAAAAGAGGAGGAAAAAAATCGCTGCACTTATGATGTCAAAATGAAGGGCTTAGATATTATGGATCAGAGCTTCCTATTAGGTGGGAGTTTAATGTGTATAATCAAGAAAGCAGCTTTATTTGCTCCGATTGAGTGCAAGTTAATGGCAAAATTAGGTTTGCTCACTTTATGTCCCAACTGTTCCTTTTTTCTGTCCCCAAATGGTGGCCCCATGATGTCGAGTTAACTTTTGCTTTCCTTTACTACTGGGCCCTCCATGTCTCTGCCTTTCAAAGGCAGGCCTTTCCCGCTCTCTTTTAGCAGTCTCTGCAGGAAACTCGCCATCATTTCGAGCTACCACCTTCTGTGTTCTCATCCTTACTGTCCTAACAGGCAAAATACCTTTTATAGTCTACAAAAGGATCTCCCGCCCAGAAAAACATCCTCACCCTCCAAAAATGTTTAAAATCAATGGAATTCAACATTGGCATCAGTGGTGGCTGGTGAAATTTTAAGGTGGTAGGGCGTAAATACCTCATCGATTTTGAATGTGTGCAGTTAACGTTCTAGGTCTTGTGCATTCCACAGACAGCACCGTTTGGCTCCTTAACTTCCATTCTAGGTCAAGTAAACTGCAGAGATGCCGCTCCATTAAGAGACATTTCAACCCAGAGGTATTTATCTTATCGACTTCTAATATAAAAAAAATCTGTGCCCCTTTTAGCCAGCTTTAATGTCGAAAAACAAAAAGGGAAGTAATACAACTGTACCTTCTGTCATTACTGGGCTCACCAACTCATCCTGTCCTTCAAAATGTATTCTTTTTACTGTGGCTAGAAAGGAAAGTGAAACCGAGTCCAGGTCCTATGGCAGAACTGAAGGCAGGCTCATTAAAACTGCTTTCACTCTCACTACATACTGCTGGCATTGCTAGCTTTTGTGCAATAAGCTAGCATACAGCAGTACGCCTTACAGCCAAGACTGTAGCACTCACTCCATGAGAGAGGGACTCTCTAGGTGCACTTCACGTGTGGCAGCAAGACACTCACAGTTGAAATGAGTACTAATTATTTCTTTTTGCGAGTGTCTACTTACTGCTGATTGCTGGTTAGGGAGGGCTGGGGAGGAGCCGGTAAGTCAGTCTCCTTCATGGAATCCTCCCAAGCCCCTCACAAAGTCCAACCAACTGTGAGCAAAATGAAAAAAGTGCTGGTCTGTCCTGCCCCAAACCATTGGCACCGAGTTTCCCATGCCCAGGGCCACAAACATATCGCCCAAGTGCCGATCAAACCACTGGCACTAACGAGAGGCCATACCTCTTCAATGATGCCAGCACTCACACTTGTGCCTCAGGGGCGAGTGAAAATCTCGCTCTGCACAGGTGCAGTTGCATGCACTGTTACAAAAAAAAACCACACACACATCTTGCGCCTGATGGAGCAACCAGTCCTTTAACTGGGCTGCTTGTGAGTTTTATCCTTCTCTTTCTCTCCTGTGTGGCAGGACACCGCCCCTTTTGCCCACATGCACCAACCACCCCTGGCATAAGTAAGCATAGAAAATGGGCCCCACTCCCCTGGCTAGGGGTGAATTTACAAATATAACTCTAAACACTGGTACACAGCGGATAGCAGAAAAACAAGACTACCTGAATGTGAATTTTACCTCGAGTGGCACGTTCAGGTATTCTTGTTTCTCTGCCATCAGCCGTTTACCAGTGCTCAAAGTTATATTTATCGAAAGCATTCACATGGCTCAATATGCTAAATAAATAATATTTTATAGTGTGGGGCCCACGGCTGCAGGTCTTCCTCCGCTGCTGCTGGCTTTTAACTTTAAAAAAGATATTTTGCTGCAAAAGTTAAAAGCCAGCAGCTACGGAGGGAGAGCTGCAGCCGTGGGCCCCACACTATAAAATATTATTTAGCATATTGAGCCATGTGAATGTTTTAGAATAAATATTGCCCATAATGATTAGAATCCCGATACAAAGTGAAAATAATGACTGACACTTACCAGGACGGACAGCCTTCATTAATCCTAGAGGAGACATGCTGCGCAACATGCTGCTTTCTTCTGTCGTCGGCTGATGATTAGCCCTGCAGCTGCGCAGTTCAGGGCGGGCCGCGTTAAAAAAACAATGCTTATTGGTCCGAATGTGTGGTGGGCACACACTTCACGATTCGTCGAGGAGGGATGGGGCGGGCTAATAATATAGTTTGCAATCGTTCATTGGTAGCTCATGAACGATTGCAAAATGTGATGTGACAGTGATCTACGCCGAGGCAGGGACCCAGGAAGTTTGATTTCCTGGCGGTAATATGTGGCATGTAAAAAAGCGGGCGCCAAGCAGCTGCATCTGTAATGTTCTGTGTTATTAATAATGGCCCTTCGCTGGTTTAGAGGTGAAGTATGTTTATTGTAAATATCAGAATAACAGAGGAGCGCCGGCCGACGCTTACAAACTATCTGGGGCTTTCGCGCGCACAGGGAGCTGCGCACGCAGCTTCTAATGTGGGCGTCGCACGTCACGGCTACGTGACGTGCGTCAACTAGACTGCAAACGCTACATATCTCCCCTTTTTATTAAACAAGAAAGAGTCACTTACAGTTCATCGTCCAATTCAAAATCTCGGAACCTGGAAGGTCTTACCACCTGCCTTCCACTCCTTGTGACCCTGACTGGGCTCTCCATAGTCCCTTGACTCTGCGCCTCAGTGTTTATTGTCCCTTCATTCACAACTCTTCCTTCGTGCATGCTTCTCTCCAGCCTTTCGCTTTCCACTCCTTGACTTCCATTTTCTCCTTCTTCTTCACTTTCCGTTCCCACTCTCACTCCAACTTGCTGATCCGCAGCTGCTGGATTCCTCTCCACGTCCGAGCTTTCCTTATCTTCCCAATCAGCGCTCTGTGGCTCCCAGTCCAAAACTTTGTTACACCTGGCCATGCGGTCTTGGGACCACACGTTCCCGTCGCTTAGTAAAGCGGCCCGATCATACACTTCTACCACTTGCAACGGCTTGCTGTATTTGCTGTCTCCCTTCTTCTGCAGGGTGGCTAATCTTACTCTTACCCACTCTCCTTGCTCCAGGCCTGTGCCTTGGACATTCCTTCGTTTGTTGTAGTGGTTGCTGTAAATTGTTTGTGCTTTTTCCAAGTTGGCCCGCACCACTGCAGGGGACCATTCACTGGTGATAAGCTTTTCCTTCCAAATCCTGTTGTCGTGGGTGAAAGGTTCACGTCCTCTCAATATTTGGAATGGACTATATCCCGTACCAGTGGGGGTTATTCTGTAGGCCCATACCATGTTCTCTAGTGCCTTCTCCCAGTTCTGTTCACTTGATATGGCCGCTTGTATGGCTCCCATCACTACCCTGTTAAATCTTTCCACCAAACCGTTTCCGGCCGGATGGTAGATTGCAGTATGCTTGACAGTGATGCCATTTCTGTGCATGAACTTAGTCCATTTCTCCGACGTGAACTGGGGTCCATTATCGCTTAAGATCGATTTTGGTATTCCTTCCCTCGTGAAAGTCTCGGACAGAAACTTTATGATGTTCTCCGTGTCCATGGATTCATCTACTCTCAATTCCGGCCACTTAGAATAGCGGTCCATAAGCACACACACATATTTCTGTGTGCCTTGATCGTCTAGGACCGGTCCCAAAATGTCTATGGAAAGTTCTTCCCACGGATTCGAAGGAGGATCAAACTTTCCTATCGCTGGCCTCAATGGTTTTAATGTCTTGTCCGCCCTTTGACATTGGGGACACTCTCTGACATGCCTTTCAGCCCTTAGGTCCATGCCTGGCCACCAATAATGTTGCTTGGCACGTGCCTTGAGTTTCCCTATGCCCAGGTGTCCCTCGTGTAGCAAGTCCATCAGTTTTGGGGTGAGGATCCTTGGGGGAATCACCTTATCACCTCGGTATATGAAGATCCCTCTGTCTCCTACCGACAATTCTTCCCGCACTTCAAAGTACGGCTTGAGGCCTGCTCTCATGCTTCTTTTGTCTGGCCATCCTTGTACGACGTACTCCTTTACTTCCCTTATGTCAGTGTCCTCTTCATATGACTTGGTCCATTCTTGCAGACTAATCAGTTTCTCTTGATCCTCTATTAGAGCTACCAATTCCCCACTGTCCACTGGATCTTCCTCTCCTGGCTCCATGGCAGCTGCCCTGCTTAGATAGTCCGCTACTCGGTTCCGGCTTCCAGGAATGTACTCAACATCATACCTGAACTCGAGCAACTTTAGAGACATCTTGGATATCCGAGGGGTGGCGCTGGCATGTCCACTCGACGTCAGCACCTTCACCAGCGGTTTGTGGTCTGTTCTGAGTAGGAAACGTGTTCCCCACAGAAATTGCCGGAATCTCATCATGGCCCACACGACCGCCAGCATTTCTTTCTCGATCACACTGTATTTGCTCTCCGTATCTGTCAATGCTCTGGACGCAAAGCTGATGGTCTCCATCTCCCCTCTGCCTCTGTCTTGCATGAGTACCGCGCCCAGGCCTTTGTCGCTGGCATCTGTTGCCAGTACCGTGGTGCCTTGTGGGTCATATCCCTTGAGGGGAACAGCTCCAATAACATCCCTTTTGATCAGTTCGAACTCTGCTTGGGCTTCTGGTGTCCACTGGAACACCGTGCTGTCTCTAGTCAGTAGCCTCAAGTGGTGGGTTTTGGAGGCGAAGTGTACTACAAACTTGCTGTAGTACTCCGCCATCCCCAGGAACGACCGAACCTCTTCCTTGTTCCTGGGCGGCGGTGCTTCAGCGATGGCTTTGACATTCTCCACTTTGGGGGTAACCCCCTGTCGCCCGATCTCGTGACCTAGGTACGTCACTGACTGCAGTCCCAATCTACACTTCGACCACTCCGCCGTGAGGCCTTTGTTCTCTAGTGTTTTCAACACTTTTCCCAGCTTCTGATCGTGATCCTGCTGGTCTCGCCCCATCACCAAAATGTCATCTTGAAAATACTGGACATCCTTGCAGTCTCTGAACAGTTGATGCATCATTTTCTGGAATACAGCAGCCGCTGAGGCCAACCCAAAAGGCATCCGACAAAATTGGTAACATCCAAATGGGGTGATGAAGGATGTGAGCCGTTTGCTGTCCGGGTGCAGTGCAATTTGGTGATAGGCCGAGGTCAAATCGATAGTGGAGTACCACTGTACCCCTCTGGTCTTGGTCAACATTTCCTCAATTCTGGGGAGGGGAAATTTCTCCACAACGATATTCTTATTCAGTTCTCTCAGGTCCACGCAGAGCCGGACCTTACCATTTGGCTTCATTACGACCACCAGGGGCGCCAACCATTCTGCACAGGTTATCGGCTCGATTATTCCTTTCTTTTCCAGCTCTTGGAGTTCCATTTGGACTGCCTCTCTCACCGCAATCGGCACATTCCTCACCTTGTGGGCTACCGGAATGGCCCCTTCCTTGAGCACAATCCTGTGTTGGAAGTTTTCCATCCGTCCCACTGTTCCACCAAATACCTTCGGGTAGTTCTCCTTCCATTTGTTCAGATCCGGCCATTCTTCTTGCTCAGTCAGTAATATTTGCTCTTTTCCTCCTGGATCCAGTTTGATCCCTAGGTCCCCCTGGTCTAGCCATCCCAGGACCGAGGGTCCCTTTTCTGCAATGTACAGCTTGCACCATGCTGACCGGCCTCTGAATTCGAACAGTAAGCGGCGGAACCCCAACATTGGAATGCGGTCCCCGTTATAAGTGACCGGTCTTATGTCTAGCTTTTCCAACTCCGGTCCCAACTTGGGCCTGAATGTTTCTTCCCATACTGCCTGTTGGATGATGGTGAAGGGGGATCCTGTGTCCGCCACCACGGTGATGGTGATTCCTCCCATTGCCATGTCCAGGATGGGTTTTGTGGATTTCTTCCCTTCTATGCTCATTACCTGGTCGTATATGCACAGGACAGTAATCACCTCTTCTTCTGCTACTTCTTCCAGATCGTCATCACCCTGCTCAACGCATTTCACTGTTTCCTTCGATTGTTTCCTCCTACACACCTTTTCATAATGGCCCAGAATACCACAGTGTAGGCACTTGGCTCTGAACGCGGGGCATCTTCTGTCACGGGCATCGTGGGACCAACTGCCGCATCTGTAGCACGATTTCTTGCTGTCACTCCCTGGTTGTTTCCCTTGCCACCTGCTAGTGCCTTTGGTTGCCGCGTCTTTTCCTCTCTGGTCCTTACGGTGGTCTCCTTCTTGTATCCTGTTCACCATTGTGGGGGTACCCACATCTTTCTTGGTTGCTGCCGCACACCTCCTAGCCAGCTCAGCCCTTTTTACAATGACCATTACTTCTTTGAGCGTGGTGTTGCCACTCGCCCACAACTTGTCTTGGACCTGTGTGCTCGTGGTGTGCATCACGATCTGGTCCTTTATGAATTCATCCTCCCACAGTGCGTATTTACACGGGGCCGCTAGTTTCCTCAAGGCCCCTACATATTCCTCTATGGTTTCTCCAGCCCGTTGTTTCCTTTGCTGGAAGTTGAACCTATCCACTGATACACATATGGTGGGGCGGTACCTCTCGTCTAGGTCTTCTACTGCATGGGCATAGACATCCGTATCCGTGTCCTCTCTCTTCTTGGGCACCAGACTCTTGTAAATCCTGAGACCTTCCGGTCCCAGGTTCAGCAGCAGGATACGTTTTCTCCTTTGGGGGGTGAACTTCTCTTCATTTTCGTCCTCTAGGACCCCTATGAAATTTTCGATATATTCCTTCCAATCCTCCCACTTCATCAGGGGTTCGCCAGGTTTAGGTAGGAACTGCACCGGCGCTATTGCATATCCTGCCGGTGTGCTCATCCTCGCCTCCTTGACCTCCGACGCCTTGCTGGTGGGGCTCCCTGGGGTACTGTCCTTCACTTCTGTAGGGGCGTCCTCCCGGGGACTCCTAGTTCTGGTCCCCTCTTCCTCCCCTTTAGTAGCCAGCGCTGTTCCTACCTTCCACGGTGTGTTGGGAAGGTCTTTGTGGCACTGCGTCTCCTGTTGTGTGTAGAGCCGCTTCTCTGGCCGCTGCGCCGCCCCTCCGGTTGCTGTGGCACTGCCACGCTCCTCTGCCTGTCTTACTTGGTGGGCACAGCTTGCCCCCTCGTGCTCTCCACTCTCTCGGGGCCAGTAGCGCCGCTCTGCGCTTTGGCTCGTGATCAGGGTTCACCTGCTTGCTGCAGCCCACGTGGTGGTGGGTTCGTTTTTTTTTCGTTTTTTTTTCCTTGGTTCTGGTGGGGAATCCCGTCCTCGTCGCCACTGTAATGTTCTGTGTTATTAATAATGGCCCTTCGCTGGTTTAGAGGTGAAGTATGTTTATTGTAAATATCAGAATAACAGAGGAGCGCCGGCCGACGCTTACAAACTATCTGGGGCTTTCGCGCGCACAGGGAGCTGCGCACGCAGCTTCTAATGTGGGCGTCGCACGTCACGGCTACCTGACGTGCGTCAACTAGACTGCAAACGCTACAGCATCCAATTTGAAATGATGTTACCAGCACGCATTCACTGGCAAGATCAGCTCTTCACGGGGGAGGCTGGGACCCTACTCGGAGTTTTGTGAGCAGCTCGCAGCCAATGTATACCCATATTGTGTGTTGATCAGAGGCAAGAGTGTAGACCCGGCCCTGGGAAAAACGTGCCGGTGCTAAGCACCGGCAAGCACCGGCTCAAATTAAGCACTGCTTTGTTTTCCCTTTTTGTCTGGTGAAAGTTTTTCTTCTTCTCCTGCTCCTTTTTGTGTTTGCTTTTTTTTCTGTTCTTCTGCTTCTGCTACTTTTTCTGCTGCTTCTTTGCCTGCTTCATCTGTTTTTCTAGTTCTTTTTCTTGAGTTTCTTCTTTTGTTCTTCTTTTTCATCTTCTGGTACTTCTTTTTTTTTTCTTTACTCTTTTTAATAATAAAAGTGATGCAGCAACTATATCCCACAATCAACGGAATAGATTCTGGTTTAGCATAGATTATAAAGACGGAGATCAATTACAGCTTTCAAATCTTGGCAGTCGTGTGTTACATTTTTATGGCGTTTTAGGAGCGGAAAGAGAGGGAACAGTTGGTGGGACACAAATATTGCCAAGATGTTCGTTCCACTTGCCCCATCCTTGTGAACATTTTTTCGGGCATTTTTTGTGACATAAACAGTTTTTTCCCTCATCATACATCAGTCCATGTCAGCTTTCCAGGCCTCTAGTGTCAGTGCCGCATTTGCGCCCCACTTTCTGGCCGCATTCCTTTTGGTTACCATTAGTCCCAGTGTCACCTATATTTGATCCTTGCTACTCAGGTCTGTGGGTTCCCAGATGTTATAGGCATTGTTTAACATTAATTTCCAACCGCACCACGAGGACCTCCCCGAAGCAGTGATGGACTCCCATCCAACATCTCTGAACTTGTACACACTCCCATAATATATACAGGAATGTACCCTCCTGGCCACAATCTCTACGACACCCCGAGTCATCTGTTTTGCTCATCTTGACGAATGCCGGTCCTGTGACGTAAATTCTATGGAGGATCTTTAATCGGACCAATCGTAATCGAGCTGAGATCGCGACCTCTCGAGTGGAGGCCAACGCTTCCTGCCACTCGTCCTCATCCATTTCAGATACATCCCTCTGCCAGTGTCCACGAATCGTACCCAAGGGGTCTGGGGTATTAGTAATCAGGTTCTTATATGTTGTGGATACTGCCTTCTGGTGCTTCTTGTGATTCTTCTTCTTCTGTTCTTCTGCTTCTTTTGCTTCTTCTTCTTCTCTATTTTCTTTTTCTTCTTTCTTTTCTTCCTGTGTCCGTCTGATTCTGCTTCATCTTCTTCTTCTTCTTGTTCTTCTCCTTGTTCTTCTCCTGCTTATTTTTCTGCTTCTTCTTCTTCTACCGCTACTTCTTCTGCTTCTTCTTCTCCCGCTACTTCTTCTGCTTCTTCTTCTGCGTCTTCTTCTGCTTCTTCTTCTGCGTCTTCTTCTGCGTCTTCTTCTGCGTCTTCTTCTGCGTCTTCTTCTGCATCTTCTTCTGCGTCTTCTTCTGCGTCTTCTTCTGCTTCTTCTTCTCCCGCTACTTCTTCTGCTTCTTCTTCTGCGTCTTCTTCTGCGTCTTCTTCTGCGTCTTCTTCTGCTTCTTCTTCTCCCGCTACTTCTTCTGCTTCTTCTTCTGCGTCTTCTTCTGCGTCTTCTTCTGCATCTTCTTCTGCGTCTTCTTCTGCGTCTTCTTCTGCTTCTTCTTCTCCCACTACTTCTTCTGCTTCTTCTTCTGCGTCTTCTTCTGCGTCTTCTTCTGCGTCTTCTTCTGCTTCTTCTTCTCCCGCTACTTCTTCTGCTTCTTCTTCTGCGTCTTCTTCTGCGTCTTCTTCTGCATCTTCTTCTGCGTCTTCTTCTGCGTCTTCTTCTGCTTCTTCTTCTCCTGCTACTTCTTCTGCTTCTTCTTCTGCGTCTTCTTCTGCGTCTTCTTCTGCTTCTTCTTCTCCCGCTACTTCTTCTGCTTCTTCTTCTGCGTCTTCTTCTGCGTCTTCTTCTGCATCTTCTTCTGCGTCTTCTTCTGCGTCTTCTTCTGCGTCTTCTTCTGCTTCTTCTTCTCCCGCTACTTCTTCTGCTTCTTCTTCTGCGTCTTCTTCTTCCGCTTCTTTTTCTGCTTCTTCTTTTTCTTCTTCCTCATCTTCCGTCATATATGCAAACATGTGCAAATAGAGATATTATTTAAAAAAAGGGGGAATTTATATTGAAATGGAGGCAATTCTACCTGAAGAAAGCTAATATAAAGTAATTTTGGCTTAAAAGTGTCGTAATCCTCCAATCTGAATTTGGTATGTTGGACTACATGCTACTATATATGATTATGTCCAACACTTGGCACTGAATGCTTTTTTTACCAGTGCTCTGTAAATGAGCAGTGTTTAACTGAGTTGAGATTATAGAAACCGTGCACTTTTGCATGATGGGCAAGCTCCAGGATCCACATTTGCACCCACCGACCAGCACACACGCAACATGTTATCTTCCCACTAGCTGGCCAGATCACGTTTTTTTTCACCAGTCAGTGCAATTGTCAGAGCAATTTTACACTGCACTGGTGCAAGTCTTGTATAGCCCCATCTATTAACTATATTAAAGGTGTTGAGTTTAGCAGCTTAAAAAGGATGAAAGAGTGTAGCTTAGATTCGAAAGAGGGACCTGCAGAGCACTTAGAGATCTCATTAGCAAGCACTTCACTCATAATAATAGATTTAATTTGACTAAATCCAGTGGTACTTATCCCATTAATCTCAAAGTCTTTGAAGGACAGTCGGCGGTGGCGTGCTATGAAGCTGTAACCTGCAGATTTCATAAAGAACTCTGCAGCATATCTTCAACCCACTGAGCTATTACCGCAATTCCTTTTCTAAGTCGCCCTTTTCAGGCAATTTTCACCTAATCAACCACAAAAGTACCACGCTAGTTTATTTATTTTTATTTTCAACTGTTTAATAAACACAGTCAAATCTTCAAAGACATTTTTAGAAAATCAGTTTTCGCCTTTTTTGCAGAACTTCATTTACATAATTTAGCATGTCAAATCCATCACAGATACATATTAAAATACTGCCTTGTCTTAAAAACTAGATAGTATCATTCAATATTTCAGATTTTTTTTAAAGAATAAAAACAATGATTATGGGAAAGACAATTCTTTATTTAGCCATCTTCAGGATGAGCTATTGCTTGTTATTATTAAACTTGTGATCAAAGTTATGTTATGCTGTGCTTTGCTATGCTATACTATGTGATGTTTTGTTATGCTATGTTATGTTATTTTGTTATGCTATGCTGGTCTATGTTATCTTATGTTGTGCTATGCTTTGTTATGTTATGCTATGTAATGTTATGTCTTTTTATGTAATCTTATGTTGTGTTATGCCATGCTATGTTATCTTATGTTGTGCTATGTTATGTTATGTTATGCTATGCTATGCTATGCTATGCTATGCTATGTTATGTTATCTTATGCTATGTTATGTAATACTATGCTTTGTTCTGTTATGCTGTTTTATTTTATGTTATGTTATGCTATGTGCTATGTTATGTTATGTTGTGCTATGTTATGCTATGTTATGCTCTGCTATGCTATTTTATGTTATGTTATGCTATGCTATCTTATGTTATGTTATGTTATGCCATGCTATGTTATGCTCTGCTATGCTATGCTATGCTATGTGCAAAGTTCACATTGATGTGGAGTAAAGGAAGCAATCACTAATGGGGAATTTTGGGCAGTGACCAACCCTTTTAGGTCTCTCACACTCAATTTACCTGGACACCAGCAGAGGTCCCTGCAGAAATCTTTGGAGACTCATTCCTTCAGGGACCACAATCCAGTAGTAATCACACAGACAGATCCCACAGTGAATCACAGCTGCCGGCATTCCATCTTGAACTGAGATGAGTCACACAACCCATATCATGGCCATCCAACATCGCCCCTTCAAGATGATGACTGAACCTCATCGTTGATGGAGATGCCCCACCGTTGGTGGTCAGCTAAAGTCAGCTCTCGGTCACTGACGGATGAGTTAGGGACGTTTGGCTATCCTTGCTGCCAGCAACCTGAGGCTTTCTAAGATCCTAAGACTCAATCTTCCTTCTACGTAAATCGCTTCCACCAGCACCACATCACCACCGAAGGCACAAACTACTATTGTATTAATGCCCACTACTATTCATAGACATGGACATGCACATAGATATCACCCATTGCTTCTACCACATCCTGCTCAACACATAACATGATACACAAAAGTTTATCTATCACTGAAACTACCACAACTTCATCATGGTGTACAAACACCACTTCCTGTCCACCAGAGACTTACATGCACAATTTTGCTACACACTCCACCAGCACCCCCAGCTCCTCACTGTGATTCATGGCTTCATTGCACTCTTCAACAACTACCTCCTCCATAAGTAAACAAACAATCACTTTCCCCCAAAAGCAATCGACGACGCAAATCATATGGTAATTAATTGCTCTACATGTCCTCAAATACACCAGCACGTCATAGAAGAGAAGACTTTGCACTCCAACACACAAACTACACGTTGCTCAAATAAGGGCGACGGTACATAGAGAGCGAGCAATGTCTACCAATGTGACCTCTACTCAAAAGCCTATGTGGCATATTTATCATAGTGTTGCGTCACACTTGCGCTGTGCAACAGAGCGCAAGTACAATACAACACTAAAAGCCGAATTTATCAAGGCATGCAAGGCCACCTTGCATGGTTTGGTAAGTCCGGAGTACCGCAAGGAAGCACAAATCGCTGCTTTGTATTACTCTGCCCTAGGGAGGCCTTCCATGTGCAAAGCGGGGGTGTTCTCTTGCATCCAACCATGGATTTTGGTAGATTTTGCTGCAGCCCACATAGAAAGAGGAAAATGGCTCTCAGTATTGTTTTTTTGCAGGAAGGTGTCCCTTCCTGCGTAAAAAGAATCCTGCTTAAAAAGCAAGCACCATTGTACCATGGTGCAAGGGTGTCTGCATTGGCGCTAGCAGCCAAAAATACAGCGGCGCTGTGAAAGGACAAGAATGCCCCGTATGATGTTAAATAAGGTGCATTCCTGCCTTTTATGCAGTACAGCGCAGCACGGGGAATTACTGTGTTGGGTGAAAAAATTATCAATATGCCTCTAAGTATTTGCCCTTTGGTACTTTATGTCACACAACAATACCTCATAACACACAACAGTACCTCAATCAGGCTACAGTGTATCCTAAACCCAGGTCATCTGAGGTGATAGAAACAACCCAGCCCCAGTCACAATCCAGAAACAACACAACTTAACCACAAGATGATCCCAATGACAGATGTGTGCTGTGCAAGAATCAGTCCACCCCCAGCAAATTCAGTTGACCCATCCTCCTCGTCATAGTGACTAAGACTCCAGCCATCTTTTGTTCAGCTCAGATGCTGTGACACATGACTTCAACACAAGTTGCAAATAATATGCCCTGCTCATCGCAGAGACTGAGATACACAACCTTGCCCAATACTCCAGGTACTGCCTCTTGATTATCAAAGAGTTATCCAAGATGGACCTGTCCACAATCAATTATGAATGATAAATCTTATTTGTTGCAGAGTAAGAGGTAGAATGGTGCATTCACTGGGGTATACTCACCACTTAACAACTCCTCCCTGCTTCAAGTTCATTTTGTTCAACTTTTTTTTACCTCAGCCAATCTCACCATCTGTATCATTCTAGTCTTCCTTACAGCCGTGGTCTGTGCAGGTAACAGCAGTGGGGCGGGTTAAGGGTTATTTTGAGGAACGATGCTGAGCAAAAATTATTTATTTAATTTTTCCTCTGCACCATCCCTCGAAATCCCCCCAAACCCGGCCCCACCGCCCCATGGCTGTTACCTGCACCGACCCGTGGCTGCTTCCTTACTGCAAATCTCACATCCCCTTCAACATTGCCATGGTTGACTTAGTCTCTAGGGACCTCATTTATGAGAAATGACGCATCGCTGCGTGAAAGCAGCGATGCGTCACTTCTCAGTGCGCACTCCTTGCGACACACCTGATGCGTCCTATTTAATATATGACGCATCATGTCGCAAGGAGTTACAGATACGTCAGCATTTCTGACGTATCTGTAAGCGCAAAAGTGACGCATTGCTGGAGTGTGTCACAAAAATGACGCAACTCCCGCAATGCTTCCTTTCACATGGGGCACGCCCCATGTGAAAGGGCCTGCGTCAGTCTTACGTCTGCTGTGAGGCAGGCGCAAGATTTTGACGCACTGGTGTCCTAGAAGTGACGCAGTGAAATGTCATAGATTTCACTGCATCACTTCTACGAAGCTTTCTGCGGGGAAATGCCCCCCCTTGCCTACATTATACCTGACGCAGGTATAATGTAGCGCAGGGGTTTACAAAGTGACGCATCTGCTTAGATGCGTCACTTTGTAAATAGAGCGCAACAGGAGGCATGTTTTACCATGCTGGTGCGTCACAAAAAGTGACGCACCGGCGGCGTAAAAGTGACGCACAGCCTCATAAATGAGGCCCTAGGTTTTCAGTCATCTTTCCCAGCCTTGGTCAGAAAACCATTACCTACCCATCATCTTCAGTCTCCTAAACAACGTTTCATCCCTAGGCCTTAAGAAATTTGTCTACAGTTTCACGCAAAATGGTAGTCAAAACCTCTACCTTATCCTTTTCAGCTCATTCCATTCCCTTAATCTAACCTTCCCCCAAATGTCTGTAGTCAGATCACTCACCTATACCATCCTCCATGACTCACAACTTCACCAAATCAATGACTCATCTTCCTACACCATTTTAAGTCTGGCCGGAATATCTCACAACAGTCAGAATGCCCAGGAATGACAAGAACGCACAGGAGGCTACTGATGTAACCATCTAGGTCAAAGGGTTGGGTAACAAAAGAAGTGAACAAAAGGGTGACCTGCATGGGAAGAGACAAACAGATATTACAACAGTGAATACACAATATCTCCTTTAATGCTCAACTCTGATAGTAATGATTGCTGCACCCCATGATTAGACTCATCACGGACGATCTGAAAACAAGAGATGACAAGCACACAAAAAAAAATACATAGATCTGGGGAAGTGAGTAGATAAATAAGGTAAAAGACAGAAGGACCAAGACATTTTTTCGAACATAAGAAACTAAACTGTTTATGTACGCCCCATTCCATACCGCTGTGACAGAAGTGAGGCGAGAACACACCATCTAGGAGTGTGTATTACACCATCTTTGAAGACCCAACATACACGTCACATAATCCCTCATCTAAGCTAAGTCCAGAGTGTCCCAGTTATCTCACTCTTGCGATAAAGATCTCGAGAATTCTGCAGGATGCAGACCTTTTCCTTTCTATAAAGACTAACCCTGGGCAAAGCACTACGCTACGCTTGCGTAGTTTGCAAAGTTTGCGCTACTGCGCACTACGCGAACTGCACGTAGCACAGTGCAAACACGCATAGTGTAGTGTAGCATAGTGCAGCGGTAATTTTTTGCTTGCTCGCGGTCCTCAACGTCAAGTTGGCGACCGCGAGCAAGCAAGATGACATCCCGGCGAGACTTTTTCCTCGTTCGCGATCAGCAACATCAAGTTGGCGATCGCGAGCGTGGAAAATAAACCTCCCAGCGAGATTCTCAATGCGGGAAGGTCAGGTTTCTCATTGTGAGTGGTTGCGTATGCTCGCGATGAGAAACTACCAGTCTGCATTGAGAAAGCTGCTGCTCGAGTAAAAATTTACTCGAGCGGCAGAAAACTACAGCTCGCACTGTGCAAGATGCCGTTTTCAATGATTGCACAGTGCCGGATGCTTGTCCGCACTGTACAATCATTGAAAATGGCATCTTGCACAGTGCGAACAGGGTACCACGCAGTTCGCATAGTGCTACGCGTAGCTCTCGTAGTGCGAAGTACACATCTCGTAGCTACGCGTAGCGCTACTTTACGAATTACGCCCAGCCCTAAAAAGACAAAGATTGCCCCCAAGACTTTCTCCATGTCAAAGTCTGGCAAGCCTACAACAGAGTTGTCAATTTCAACACTATCAGATCTCATCCGCACACTGCTGCACCATCTTCATACACCTCCCACATGACCCAATGCATGATAATGCCTTAAGCCCCTTAACATCCTTTCCCTCAAACTCTAGATTCATCTGATCTCCTCTACCTTTCAATCATAGCTCATGCTATTGATACAATTACAAATGAAGAAACACACCTTTGCATGAATACCCTCAACCTCGTCCATCCTGTCTAGACTGACTCCCAATGGAACCAGTCCCTGTCCCCTTCTTTAATGTATGACCATGGACAGGAGCAACATTTACACCTAGACCCAGCTTGACCTGCTGCAAAAAAGATATGATAGACCCCCAGGTTAAATATCACTGCCTGCAGCAGTTTGCCATTGTGGGTATGACATATGACTCATGACCTAGCTCTAGGACACCCCCGCGCCGCACGGCCACCAGCTGCTGTGTGCGTGTTCCCTGCCTGCTGCCTCGCTAGCCGAGCTCCGCCGCGTGGCCACGCCCCTTGCCTCCTGGCAGCGTGGTCCGCGACCTGCCCCCGTGGTTTGCTGTGTTTTACTGTTTGCTGATATTGTTGCCTGTCTCCCTGTAATTGGTGTTTTATTTCCTTCTGTTTTTTCCTGTTGCGCCAGCCCCTTCGTCCCCCCTCCCCGCTCCCCGCCACCGCCGCTAACCCCGCCCCTTTGCCTTGAGTACCCTCCCCGCTCCCGCCTCCCAGCTGCTCCGCCCCCCCCGTGCACTTGGCCATATAGGGCGACCGTGCGACGCAGGTGAGTGTGACCTAGCTCTAGGACACCCCCGCGCCGCACGGCCACCAGCTGCTGTGTGCGTGTTCCCTGCCTGCTGCCTCGCTAGCCGAGCTCCGCCGCGTGGCCACGCCCCCTGCCTCCTGGCAGCGTGGTCCGCGACCTGCCCCCGTGGTTTGCTGTGTTTTACTGTTTGCTGATATTGTTGCCTGTCTCCCTGTAATTGGTGTTTTATTTCCTTCTGTTTTTTCCTGTTGCGCCAGCCCCTTCGTCCCCCCTCCCCGCTTCCCGCCACCGCCGCTAACCCCGCCCCTTTTGCCTTGTGTACCCTCCCCGCTCCCGCCTCCCAGCTGCTCCGCCCCCCCGCGCACTTGGCCATATATGGCGACCGTGCGACGCAGGTGAGTGTGACCTAGCTCTAGGACACCCCCGCGCCGCACGGCCACCAGCTGCTGTGTGCGTGTTCCCTGCCTGCTGCCTCGCTAGCCGAGCTCCGCCGCGTGGCCACGCCCCCTGCCTCCTGGCAGCGTGGTCCGCGACCTGCCCCCGTGGTTTGCTGTGTTTTACTGTTTGCTGATATTGTTGCCTGTCTCCCTGTAATTGGTGTTTTATTTCCTTCTGTTTTTTCCTGTTGCGCCAGCCCCTTCGTCCCCCCTCCCCGCTCCCCGCTTCCCGCCACCGCCGCTAACCCCGCCCCTTTGCCTTGTGTACCCTCCCCGCTCCCGCCTCCCAGCTGCTTCGCCCCCCCCACGCACTTGGCCATATATGGCGACCGTGCGAACGCGCAGCGTTGACGCGCAGCGGGCGCGCCGATTGTGCGCCGAAGGCGCGCCAAAGGTAAGCCCGTCTGCGCCCGTCCGCGCCTGGACCGCGCCCAGTGCCAGGACCCCTGGCCCCCACCGACGGAAGCCGACCCGACGAACCTACAACGCCGCCGAACTCATCGCACTCAACACCGGCGCCATCCCGAGATGTCACCGCGCCTCCCCGAAGCATACCCACGGCCCCTTCAGCTGCCACGCCTGCAAGTTCACCTGCATCCGGACCTACCCTGCACCAGCACTCGCCAAGCCGAACACCAGCAGCAACCACCTCAAATGCATCCTGCTCAACACCCGCTCTGTCCACAGACACGCCGTAGAACTCTGGAACCTCCTCGACACCACAGCCCCTGACATCGCCTTCCTCACGGAGACCTGGATGAACGCCTCCTCAGCGCCCGACATCGCCATCGCCATCCCAGAGGGCTACAAGATCACCCGGAGGGACCGCACCGCCAACCAGACGGGAGGAGGCATCGCCATCATCCACAGAGACACCATCCGCATCACGACCAACACCGACGACACCCTAACCACCGCCGAACACCTGCATTTCCAGATCCACACCGACCCGAAGACCACCCTCAGAGGCACCCTGATCTACCGACCCCCGGGACCACGCACACGATTCAGCGAGGACATCGCCGACTTCATCAGCCCGCATGCCCTCCCCTCCGCCGACTACATCCTCCTGGGGGACCTCAACTTCCACCTGGAGAACAACAGCGACCGCAACACCATCACCCTGCTCGACAACCTCGCCAACCTCGGACTCAAGCAGCTGGTGTCCACCCCCACCCACCTCGCCGGACACACACTCGACGCCGTCTTCTCATCCAGCAAAGACGTCGCCTTCAGCCACGCAACAGGACTCCACTGGACGGACCACAGCTGCGTCCACTTCACCTTCAAAAGAACGACGATCCACCACCACCAGCAACAGGCTGCCCGAAGAAGCTGGAACAAGATCACAGCCGACCAGCTCACCGCCTCCCTGAGCCAGCACCCTCCTGCCGGCTCAGCGAACCCCAGTCAGGCCGCCGACAACCTCACGAAGTGGATCAGCAACTGCGCGGACGAACTCGCCCCTCTGAGAACCCCGCCCAGCAGACCCGGCAGCAGAAAAACCCCATGGTTCACCGACGAACTCAAGAGCTCCAAGAAGAACTGCCGAGCCCTCGAGAAAGTATGGAGAAGGGAACCAACAACGGACAACATGACCACCCTCAAGCTCGCCACCCGGAAACACCACCAACTGATCCGCGCCACCAAGAAAAATACATACAAGGACCGGCTGGACAACAACGCACACAACTGCAAGGAACTCTTCAACATCGTGAAAGAGCTCTCCAACCCCAACGCCGGAAACAACGACATCACCCCGTCGCAAGACCTCTGCAACTCCCTCGCGTCCTACTTCCACAACAAGATCGCGGACATACACAACAGCTTCAGCATCCAACCAACGCACGCCACAACCGCAGCAACGCCACCCACCACCACCCTCCGCACCTGGACTCCGATCAGCACCGAAGACACCATCCGCACAATGAACTCCGTCCACTCCGGATCTCCGACTGACCCCTGCCCTCACCACATCTTCAACAAGGCC
Source organism: Lissotriton helveticus (assembly GCF_964261635.1). Classification (NCBI taxonomy): domain Eukaryota; kingdom Metazoa; phylum Chordata; class Amphibia; order Caudata; family Salamandridae; genus Lissotriton; species Lissotriton helveticus. Next base: position 1,139,708,097 of record NC_136072.1, on the reverse strand, counting down.
GACGCTGTCATCGCACCCCACCTGCGGGACATTATCAACACCTCCTTCGACACCGCCACCTTCCCGGAGAGCTGGAAGCACGCAGAACTCAGCGCTCTTCTCAAGAAACCTACAGCGGACCCCACCGAACTCAAGAATTACCGTCCCATCTCGCTCCTCCCGTTCCCGGCCAAAGTCATCGAAAAGACCGTCAACAAACAGCTGGCCGCCTTCCTCGAGACGAATGGATCCCTCGACCCCTCACAGTCTGGCTTCCGAGCCAACCACAGCACCGAGACCGCCCTCATCGCTGCCACCGATGACATCCGAACCCTGATGGACAACGGAGAAACAGCGGCCCTCATCCTCCTGGACCTCTCCGCGGCTTTCGACACTGTCTGCCACCGCACCCTAGTGCAGCGCCTCGGCAACATCGGAATCCAGGAGAAGGCACTGGAATGGATCACCTCCTTCCTCGACGGAAGAACACAGAGAGTCCGCCTACCACCGTACAAGTCAGAGGCCACCGAAGTCATCTGCGGCGTCCCTCAAGGATCCTCGTTGAGCCCCACCCTCTTCAACGTCTACATGAGCCCCCTCGCGGCCATCGCACGCCAACACAACCTCAACATAATCTCCTACGCCGACGACACCCAGCTGATCCTCTCCCTGACCAACGACCCCGCCGCCGCCAGAGCCAACCTGCACGAAGGGATGAGAGATGTAGCCGAATGGATGACGACCAGCCGCCTGAAACTGAACTCAGACAAGACGGAGGTCCTCATCCTGGGCTCCTCGCCCTCCGCCTGGGACGACTCCTGGTGGCCCCCCGCCCTGGGCACCGCACCCAAACCGACGGACCACGCACGCAACCTGGGCTTCATCCTGGACTCCTCCCTCTCCATGACCAGACAAGTCAACGCCGTCTCCTTGTCATGCTTCAACATCCTACGCATGCTACGGAAGATCTTCTGGTGGATCCCCACCGAGACCAGGAAGACTGTCACCCAGGCCCTCGTCACTAGCCGACTGGACTACGGCAACGCCCTCTACGCCGGAACCACCGCCAAGCTCCAGAAGAGACTCAAGCGGATCCAGAACGCCTCAGCCAGACTCATCCTCGACATCCCACGAAACAGCCACATCTCCGGACATCTGAGAGACCTGCACTGGCTCCCCGTCAACAAAAGAATCACCTTCCGTCTCCTCACCCACGCACACAAAGCCCTACACGACCAAGGCCCGAGCTACCTCAACAACCGAATCAACTTCTACACTCCCAAGCGCCACCTCAGATCAACCAGCCACGCCCTCGCCGCCGTCCCCCGCATCCGAAGAGCGACAACAGGAGGAAGGTCCTTCTCCTACCTGGCCGCCAAGACCTGGAACTCACTCCCGACCGACCTGCGCCTGACCCAAGACCACCTCTCCTTCAGGAAGAAGCTCAAGACCTGGCTGTTCGAGCAGTAACGGCACCCCCCCCCCCCTCCTAGCGCCTTGAGACCCTACGGGTGAGTAGTGCGCTCTATAAATGACTTGATTGATTGATTGATTGACTCATCAAGGGACTTCCTCCTCGATTGGGCGCTGGGTGGACTTCTCCTAACATTCTGCTATCTGGCGACTGCCACAGAGGCACATCAAGGGTCCTGCAAGGATCTATTTTTCTTCCATGGTCTTCAACATTTACCTCCTCCCATTTTCTGGACTAATAAGATCTTGAGGATTCTAAACGTAGGCTGACAGTACCCAGATCATAATCTAAGGGGATACGTTTAACTTCTTTATGTCCCACCAGCCCCTCAGCTCACACCACTGTGCAGTTTGACTTGCTGGTGCTTGTTGGTAGAGCACCACACTGGAAGTGGTAGAAGATTGCATTGGTGAAATGTGAGGTGCATACACTGCTGGGCAGTGTGAGAAGTTGCCACTGGGGACATGTAAATACCGTGCACTTTAAGAGAATCTCACAGTGGAGGGCAGTGAGGATGCTTGTGATGCCGCAGGTGACCTAGGAAAAAGTTGAGGTGCAGTGTCTAAAGTTCATAGTGCTAAGCCAGGAGACATGGGATGAGCCTCAGATAATTCTGCCCTTGGATTCTACACTGAAAGTGAATCCTCCAAAAATGTACTTCTTGCTTCACACATTGTAGAATTTCCCATAGTCAAAACAGGCCTATCATTGGTGCTTTTCAAGAGAAGTTATGCTCCTTGCACTCATGATTGAAAAATCACAAACTACAACTAGTTAAAATGTAGACATTTCCTTGAGGACAACCAAGAAAAGATAAGCAAGTACTTCAGTAGAATGCCATTGTTAGAAATTGGGTCTCTAGTTAGCAGGGGTTTGCACCCTGTCCAAGTAGGGACCCTCACTCTAATCAGGGTAAGGGAGTCACACAGCTAAGATCACCCCTGCTCACCCCTTGGTGGCTTGGTAAGACTTATCCCAGAGGCAATGTGTAAAGCAGTTATACACATACACACACAAAACAAAGTGAAAATACTACAAAATTAGTCCACACCAGTTTAGAAAATAACCAATATTTATCTGAATAAAACTAGACCGAAACGATAAACATCCAACATACATAAGTAAAGTTATCACTTTTAAAAGTATCCAAATAATTCAGTCCATAGGAAACTATGGATGTTTCCCTTTATCACAAAGTACCTGGGGTGCATCAAAATCAAAGACGAAAACAGGCACAGGGGAGATGAGGTGCTGGAATAGTGAAGCGGTTCGTCGGTTCCTTACTCCCAAGGGAGGTGATGCATTGGTTCCTTACAGCCAGGGGTCGTAATGAGTCAGTTCCTTACTGCTATGCAGGGGAGGTTATGTGTCGGGTCCTTACTGTTGGGGGAGGTGATGCGTTGATCTCTGGACAGGCGGCCTTGGTTCCTTACTGCTAGGCAACGTCAATGAAGAAATCGGTGCCCAGGAATGATGTGTCGAAAATCCAGACGTGTTGCATCAATTCCACAGCGATTAAGCAGGCGCTGGGTCAGAGTTGGAGCAGTGTGTCATGACTTTGGTGATATGATGCTCCAATCACATACTGCAGCGGTTCTTTTGACACACTGGAATGGAACGCTGGGGCCTGCGGTGAAAGCTGTGGTCAATGTACTGATCGGGAACCACGCTTCAGTGCTGGCAGCGGTGATGCATTGAAGTTTGTAGTGATGCATCAATAAAAACAGATGCTGGGAGTCGATGCATGGATATTCTCCTTCAGTTCACCAGATTTTACGTCCAACTTCCCAGGGACTGGATTTGGCACCATTTGTCACGTCAGGACTCTCAGATGAAGAGCCCAGAAACTGGTAGGTGAAGTCCTTGATTGCCCTGAGACTTCTTAACAGGAGGCAAGCATGCACAAGTTCTTGGAGAGCCTTGGAAGCAGGATGTAGAAAGCTAAGTCCAGTCCTTTCACTCCCAGGATAGAAGCAGCAATCAGCAGGCCAGTACAACAAAGCAACAGGCAGAGTGGCAGTCCTTCCTACAGTATCCCGCTCTTCTTCCTGGCAGAATGTCCTATAGTCCAGAAGTGTTCTTACTTTGGTGTGTCAGAGGTTCAAAACTTATACCCATTTCTGCCTTTGAAGTAGGCAAACTTTAAAGGAAAGTCTCTGTAGTGCACAGGACCCTACCTTTCCCAGACCTGGTTCCAGACACAATAAAGGGAGGTGGAGACAGCTATGTGTGAGGACAGGCACAGCCCTATTCACATGTCAGTGACAACTCAGCCCACCACTCAAGCTCAGAAAGGCTCATCTTCCTGGTGATGGCCCAGCAGGATATGCAAGGCACACCTCAGCTCCCTTTGTGTGACTGTCTAGAGTGAATGCACAAGTGCCCAACTGTCATCCTAATTCAGATGTGGATTCTACAGACAAGAAGAGGGACAGAATGTTTAAGCAAGAAAATGCCCATTTTTAAACATGCAATTTAAAAGTCAGCTTGACCAAAAGATGTATTTTTAAATTGTGAGTTCAGAAACCCCAAACTCCAAATCTCTATCTGCTTCCAATGGGAAATTACACTTAAAAGATATTTCAAGGCAATCTCCATGTTACCCTATGGGAGAGACAATGCTTGCAATAGTGAAAATGAAATTAGCAGTATATCACTATTAGGACATGTAAAACACACCAGTACATATCCTACCTTTTGAATACACTGCACCCTGCCCATGGGACTGCCTTAGGCCTACATTAGGAGTGACATATGTAGCAAATGGGAAGGTCTGGGACTGGCAAGTGGGTGCACTTGCCAGGCTGATGTGGCAGTTTAAAACTGCACTCACAGAAACTGCAGTAGCAGGTCCGAGACTTGTTTGCAGGGCCACTGATAAGGGTGGCACAATCAGCACTGCAAGCCCACTAGTAGCATTTGATTTACAGACCCTGGGCACACCTGGTGCACTTTACTAGGGACTTAATAGTAAATCAAATATGCCAATCATGGATAAACCAACCACCAATATAATTTACACAGGGAGCACTTGCACTGTCGCACTGGCCAGCAGTGGTAAAGTGCCTAGAGTCCTAAAACCAGCAAAAATGAAATGCAGGTGACAGTCAAAAACAGGTCAGAATAAAAAAGGAAAGAAAAATCATGCCAAAAGATGCCAGGGTTAACAGCCATCCATAAAATAATGCCATTTGTAAGACTGGAATATCCAAGCTATCAAACAAACCTATTGTTCATACTATACATCTGGTGCTTTTGAGATCTGCCCCTTTCAGTCATTGGCTTTCTTGGACCAGCTTCTTGAAACTTTGGCTGGAGACTTTGCCATTCACACACTGGTTCACCCCAATGAAGTATGTATCATTTATTTATTGCGATTGGCTATGCGAGTGTATCCTTCCACCTCCAATGAAGGGCTTGCACTGATCTGGACTACTTCACAACCGTAATCCTCCACGGTGGTGCCTTCCCGTCCGTCTTTCTCTAATGTGCGAACCCTGCAGTCATTAGTCCATTAAAGCCAGCCCTTCTGGCTTTGAGAATGCTTGCTATGAAAGAGGTTGCCCTCTCACCCCTCTCCCAGGCAGATGTCTGCTCACCTCAGGCTCACTCCCTGGGCGTGTGTCTGCGTGTGTGCAGACTGGCAGCCCCGCGCCACGTCCTTAGCTCTCTTACCTCCTTTGATGCAGCAGGAAGACAGCTTTTTCCTCCCGAGAACACCAACAAGGGAATTCCAATGAACAAAAAAAATGGACTAAGATGTAACGCTGATAAGGTTTGGCTGCCAGCCACATAGGTGCACGTCTGGCGAAGCAATGGCGCCATCTAGAGGGCTGTACGGGTAAACGCAGCAGCTAGAATTGTCTTTTTTCAACAGCGTCAGCCTTTGGAATGAGGCAAAACATACTCTAAGCCTGGTGTAAAATAATGATGTTGCCTTTGTGTATCCCAGTCACTTTGTAATTGGTTAATTAGGGGATTCGCCTCAAATGCAAGTCAGAAGCCTAGTTGAAGCAATGCAGTCTCCCAGCAGGAAACGCCCACCTCTTAATTTTAGGGTACATGATTCAGCTCTTCATTTTCGTATAGAAATGATTGAAAACAGGAAGCTGGTGATTTGGAGAGCACCGTCATTTAGGGGCAGATTTATGAGGCTCTTGCGCCTCCTTGCGCCGCAATTGCGTAATGTGACGCAACGGCGGCGCAAACAATGTGCCCTATTTACAACGTGACGCATCTAGGAGATGCGTCACGTTGGAAACCCCTGCACCATAAGGAGGCGTTCCTGCGCAGGGGGGGCGTTCCTGCGCAGGAACGCCTCCTAAAAGTGGCTGAGTGAAACCTATGAGATTTCACTCAGTCACTTTCTACGTCAATTCCCTACGCCTGCTTGAAGCAGGCGTAAGGGTGACGCACCATACATTGAACAGGTGGGCCCTGTGCATTGCAGGAGTCATGTCGCACTTGCGACATGACTCCTGCAATGCGCCGCCCGTGCGCCGAGAGATGCGTCACGCATCTTCACTGCCTTGCACCATGGTGCGCCGCATCATAAATGCGGCGCACCATGGGTGGCGGGGCAGTGGCGCACTGTGGTGCATGTTAACTGGCGCATCCCTGGGGATGCGCCAGTTAACATAAATCTGCCCCTTAGAGTTTGGAGTTCTAAAAATGTAATTCGATGGTGGCTCTGAAGTAAGGTGAAAATTTGATGTTCACAAAGTATACTTAGCTTATAAATGTTAGCCCAATGACAAACCTGCATTAAACATTCTCCAAATGTTGTATTAGGAGTACATTGTGGTCCATACTGAGTTGTGTTATTATGTGAAATAAATGATGATGCCATTTTTACAGAAGTTAACAGTTGTACAAATGTAAATATGTGGCGCGCTGGCTCCATGTCTCGCTGTGTTTGCACAGCCTTTGCCTGCGCATGCGCGCTCTCTCCTCTAGTATTTGCTGCAGCAGCACCTGTCCCTTTGCTAGCCACGGATTTATCGCGTAAACAGTTCATTCAATAAAGCACAGTGTCGAGAGCACCGTTGTGACCTGACCATTGCATTACCCGGCCTAGAGACTGGAAAGAAAGGAAATGAACCCGCGAGCACAATTTGTCTGCCAGGCCTTTGAGGATTATGAACAATAAAAAAGCAATATTGGAGGGAAATTGAATTTACTGCTGTGGCGGCTGCTATGGCAGAGCGCAACTCGGAGTGAAACTGATTCTGTACTTGACTGTTTGTCGCTGCACCTGCAGCCTGCACTCACTGGGATGACGATGAGACCAAATTTACATGTGGCAAGCGCTCCCTCTAGCGGTGAGAAATTAGAATAGTAACTTTGAAGAGCTGCGTCCGCAAGTGGTGCACTTGGGACAGATAAAAGGCAGCTGAATTTCAAAGATAAGGTAAGAACTGGAAATTCTGCTCATAAACTCAATTGCCACAATGTTTCTCTGTTTACTCTGGTGAAATTAGACAGATAATGTTTGATTACTTCAAATACGAAAAGTTATGGGACATGGTCATTTTCCACCCGATGACACCATCAAGCAATTTGGTAAAATATTCACCTACCAGAAAATTAAAACGTAAGGGCCTTATTTATGAGCCCATGCGTCACTTTTACGCAGACGGTGCGTCACTTTTTGTGACGCACCAGCAGGGTAAGAAATGCGCCATGTTGCGTTATATTTACAAAGTGACACACCTAGGTAGATGCATCACTTAGTAAACCCCTGCGCCACATTATACCTGCACCAGGTATAATGTATGCATGATGGGCATTCTGACGTAAGTAAGCCTCTTAGAAGTGACGCAGTGAAATCTATGAGATTTCACTGCGTCACTTCTAGGAGGCAAATGCGTCAATATCTTACGCCTGCCTCACAGCAGGCGTAAGACTGGTGCAGGCACATTTGAAATGGAACTTGCTCATGTGAAATGACCCATTGATGGAGTTGCGTCACTTTCGTGACACACTCCAGCAATGCATCATTTTTGGGACTACAGACACGTCAAAAATACTGACGTATCTGTAACTCCTTGCAACATGATGCATCGTACTGTAAAGAGGATGCATCCAGCATGTCGCAAGGACGGCGCAATGAAAAGTGACGCATCGCTGTTTTCACGCAACAATGGGTCACTTTTCATAAACGAGGCCCTACATTTCCTTGCTTAAGGCAAAGTGCATACTGCATGTCCTTGGCAGATTAGGGCATCGAGGTACAGGGAGTAAACACGATTTGCCCAAGATAACACAATTTGATAAGGAGTTAAACGTTTGGTTTAAAGCAACTGGTTGATGAATACAACAAAAACCAAAAGGCCACTAATCTATTTTTTCTGCTCTGGATGTATGATGCCTGGTACACAATATCAGCGAGAAAAGTAAGTCAATGACAGATTTGACAAAAAAAAGTACACCTTCCGGTTAGAATTCATTACAATTAGAGCATTTTTGCCTGAGCCTCCATTGCTTCTCTCAGGAATTTTGTTTTGTAACTTTTCCAAATGTCTTTCATATTCCTCACTTCTTCCTTTTTTAATTTCATCAACAGTTTTAACCCAAAATCCACAGTGAGAATCTCCAAGTGTATACATGTGAATATCTCATGCCCACGTGTGTACTTGCGTAGCTGACAGAGCAGAAGAATGATGATGGATTTAACCAAGATCTGTGACTGGGGTGAGTGTCTGAAATGTTTCAGGGCTCCGTCTATCATTCTATTGCGTTTGCTTTGTTCACCTTCAGTTAAGTTGGCAGGGCATGCCCAGACATGGGTCCCATGCCGAATTTGCCACTGGATTGAAGCTGGCCTGGCTGATGAGGGGTGTTACCCTGAAACCGATCCCAGGATGCTTGTTTCCGGTCCACGGAAGACCTGACTTGACAGTTCAAGGTAGACTATTCCCATGATGAACAGGGTCAAGACTGATTTGCATATGGTTGTGTCCGAACTGGGGTGGTGAAGTGAGCAGAAGAATGATGATGGATTTAACCCAGATCTAATAGTGACTGCGGGTGATTGTCTGAAAAGTTTCAGTGCTTTGTCCGTCATCCTATTGTGTTTGCTTTGTTCCCCGTAAGTTGTCAGAGTATACCCAGACATGGGCCCTTTGCTCACTTTGACACTGGAGTTAAGCTAGCCTGATTGATGATGGTGTGCCCCGAAACTGATCCCAGAATGCTTGTTTCAGTCCTGGGAGGACCTTGCCTGTCAGTTCAGGCTGGACTATTTCTATGAGGAACAAGGTGAGCTCCAGCAGACTCACAGTGTAGGCTTTGCAGGCAGATAGTCACTGAGTTGCTGCATTGTCTCTAGTGACATCCTGCTAGCAATGCATGGAGATCTATGATGCACCTGCAGGCTCCAATGTAGGCCCTACAGGCAGGAAGACAAGGGAGCTCCTGCAGACACCTAATGTAGGCTCTGCGAGCAGGAAACACTGAGCTCCTGCATATGCTCGCCAGTGAGTTCCATCTGGCAACCAATATGGGTCTGGCAGGTAGACATTCAACAGGCCTCTTGCTTGCACTCCAGTGAGTTCCTTCAGGCTCCTGGTGTAGGCTCTGCGAGCGACAACCCCTCAGCTCCTGTATATGGAAGCCAGGCAGCTCCTTCATGTACAAAATATCAGTCTTGCAGGCAGATATTCAAGAGAGCTCTTGCTTGCTCGCCAGTGAACTCCCGCATGCCCCTAATGTAGACTCTGCAGGCGACAACCCCTGAGCCCCCTGAGTTACGCGTATGTGCTCCAGTGAGCTCCTTCAGGCACCCTATGTAGGTTCTGCAAGCAGACACCTGAAGTGAGCTCTTGTTTGCTTTCCAGTGAGTTCCTGCAGGACCCTAAAGGATGCTGTGCAGGTGAAAACTCCTGAGCTCTTGCATATGCACAACGGTGAGCTCCTTCAGGCACCCAATGTTGGTCCTGCAGACAGACACTGCAGTGAGCTCCTGCATGCTCTTCAGTTAGCTCCAGACACTCAAAGAAGCTCCCACTCACCAATGTACGTCACAGACACTGAAGAGAGCTTCTGCATGCTTCTCAGTGAGCTCCTGCACGAACTCAAAGGAGCTCCCACTCCCCACTGCAAGCCATGCAAGCAGACACGGAAGGGAGCTCCTACAAGCTCTTCGTTAAGCTCCTCCAGGCCCTCAAAGGAGCTCCTACCTCCCACTGTAGGCCCTTCAGGCAGACACTGAAGGGAGCTCCTGCGTGCTCTTCAGTGAGCTCCTCCAGGAACTCACAGAAGCTCCTACTCCCCAATGTAGACCCTGCAGACACACACTGGAGATAACTCATAGAAGCTCTTCAGTGAGCTCCTCCAGGCACTCAAAGGAGCTTCTACCCCCTCCCCCCACACTGTAGGCCCTGAAGGCTGACACTGAAGGGAGCTCCTGCATGCTTTTCATTGAGCTCCTCCAGGCACTCACAGAAGTTCCTACTCCCCAATGTAGACCCTGCAGACACACACTGGAGATAACTCAGAAGCTCTTCAGTGAGCTCCTCCAGGCACTCAAAGGAGCTTCTACCCCCCCCCACACTGTAGGCCCTGCAGGCTGACACTGAAGGGAGCTCCTGCGCGCTCTTCAGTGAGCTCCTGCGTGCTCTTCAGTGAGCTCCTCCAGGCACTCACAGAAGCTCCTACTCCCCAATGTAGACCCTGCAGACACACACTGGAGATAACTCAGAAGCTCTTCAGTGAGCTCCTCCAGGCACTCAAAGGAGCTTCTACCCCCCCCCACACTGTAGGCCCTGCAGGCTGACACTGAAGGGAGCTCCTGCGTGCTCTTCAGTGAGCTCCTCCAGGCACTCAAAGGAGCTTCTACCCCCCTCCCCCCACACTGTAGGCCCTGCAGGCTGACACTGAAGGGAGCTCCTGCGCGCTCTTCAGTGAGCTCCTGCGTGCTCTTCAGTGAGCTCCTCCAGGCACTCACAGAAGCTCCTACTCCCCAATGTAGCCCCTGCAGACACACACTGGAGATAACTCATAGAAGCTCTTCAGTGAGCTCCTCCAGGCACTCAAAGGAGCTTCTACCCCCCCACCCCCCACTCTAGGCCCTTCAGGCAGACACTGAAGGGAGCTCCTGCATGCTCTTCAGTGAGCTCCTCCAGGCACTCAAAGGAGCTTCTACCCCCTCCCCCCACACTGTAGGCCCTGCAGGCAGACAGTGAAGGAAGCTCCTGCGTGCTCTTCAGTGAGCTTCTCCAGGCACTCAATGGAGCTCCCACTCCCCAGTGTTGGCCCTGTAGGCACTGAATGGAGCTCCTGCGTGCTCTTCAGTGAGCTCCTGCAGGCATTCAAAGGAGCTCCCACTCCCCAATGTAGGCCCTGCAGGCACAGAAGAGAGCTCCTGCATGCTCTTCAGCGAGCTCCTGCAGGCGCTTAAAGAAGCTCCTCCTCCCCAATGCAGGCCCTGCAGGCAGATACTGAGGGAGTTCCTGCATGCTCTTCAGTGAGCTCTTGCAGGCACTCGAAGGAGTTCTCACTCCACAATGTAGGCCCTGCATGCAGACAACCCCTGACCTTCCTGAGTTCCTCCATATGTGCGCCAGTGAGCTCCTTCACGCACCCAATGTAGGTTTTGCAGGCAGACACTGAAGTGAGCTCCTGCATGCTATTCAGTGAGCTCAAGACACTCAACGGCGCTCCCACTCCCCAAATTCCTTCAGAGATACTGAAGGGAGCTCCTGCAGGTGCTCAAAGGAGCTCCTACGCCCCAATATAGACCCTGCAGTCATACACTGAAGGGAGCTCCTGCGTGCTCTTCAGTGAGCTCCTGCAGGCGCTCAAAGGAGCTGCCACTCCACAATTTAAGCCCTGCAGCCAGACACTGAAGGGAGCTCCGGCATGCTCTTCAGTGAGCTCCTGCAGGCACTGAAAGGAGCTACTCCTCCCCACTGCAAACCATACAAGCAGACACTGACATGGGTTCCTACAAGCTCCTCAGTAAGCTCCTCCAGGCACTCAAAGGAGCTCCTACCCCCCTCTGTAGGCCCTACAGGCAGACATTGAATTGAGTTCCTGCATGCTCTTCATTGAGCTCCTCCAGACACCCAAAGGAGCTCCCTCTCCCCAATGTAGGCCCTGAAGGCAGACACTGAAGAAAGCTCCTGCGTGTTCTTCAGTGAGCTCCTGCAAGTGCTCAAATGAGCTCCCGCTTCCCAATGTAGGCCTGCAGGGTGACACTGAAGTGAGCTCCTTTGGGCACTCAAAGGAGCTCTTATGCTCTAATGTAGGCCCCGCAGGCAGACCTGAAGGGAGCTCCTGCATGCTCTTCAGTGAGCTCCTGCACGCACTCAAAGGAGGTCCCACTCCCCAATGCAGGCCCTGCAGGCAGACACTGAAGGAAGCTACTGCGTGCTCTTTAGTGAGCTCCTCCAGACACTCAAAGGAGCTCCTATGCCCCAATATAGGCCCTGGAGGCAGACACTGAATGCAGCTTCTGCATGCTCTTCAGTGAGCTCCTGCACGCAGTCGGAGCTCCCACTCCGAGAAGTGTGGCTCAATGGTTAGAGCGGCAGACCCTGATGCAGAGGTCTAGCCCGGGACCAGGGTTCAATTCCCCGCCTCGGCGGGTCTTGGGCTCAAAATTCCACGGACCTGATAATTCTCGCCTCGGTGCCTATTCCAATCATGGGTCCCACTCTGCAACTCTGGGCAATAGTTTGCTTAATCTCCACAACGGCCCCCACAACGCTAAGGATGCCTGGCCTCCACCTTGGGGGTGCCCAGGAGTGGACACCTCACAGGGAAAGCCAGGATGGGTTCCACAGCGGTATTCGTACAAGCGCCTTGAGACCCATGCGGGTGAGTAGTGCGCTATACAAGTATCAATTTACATATTTACATTTACTCCCCATTGTAGGCCCTGCAGGCCCTCAAGGGAGCTCTGACACTCACATGGTGTGCTGTGACCCCTCCAATGATTGCAAGAAGCCAAAGGGAGCTTCTCGAGGAGCCCAATGAGCTGCGGCAGGACCCAGCATGGACTCCCTCTCCGCCCCTCCCCTGCAGCTTCATGCCTCGGTCCTGATCTCACCCTTCAGTTCATCCCTCTGCACGCCTGCTTTATAGATTCTCTTATCAACCGCGGATAGTTCCTTCTTTGCCCCATCCACATCCTTTTACCTTTTACTCTAGTAACTTTTTTACGCCTCACTTCTTTGTCTTTCATTCTCCATTCATCTGTCTTTCTCTCTCTCTGTACCTCATCGTTTTGCCACCCTTACTTTCTGCCCATCCAGCTCTTTTAGTCCATCTCTTTTTTTATCTCTCTCTTTCTGTCTCTCCCTTGGATTTTTGTCAGCCTCCGTCCCTTTCGATGCCTCTTTACCATTTCACTTATGCACCTGAGGTATTTAGGGCCACATTATCAAGAAAGGGCGATACATTATCGCCGCTTTTATCGGCAGGAAACTGCCGCTAAAGCGGCGATAATGGGCTTGATAATATGCCCTTGTGAATTCCCGTAGAAGCCCAGGTTATGGTGTTAACTTGGGCTTCTACGGGAATTCACAAGGGCGTATTATCAAGCCCATTATCGCCACTTTAGAGGCAGTTTCCTGCAGATGAAAGCAGCGATAATGTATCTCCCTTTCTTGATAATATGGCCCTTAATTTCTCTCTCCTCCCCCTTTCTTAATTGTATACATCCCTGCCCTTGCTTGCTCCCTTTAACTCTCTTTTCATTCACTTAAAAAAAAATCCTCTATGTATCTGCCTCTTACTCCCTCCTCCCCATCCTTCCTTGTCACAAGTGCCGCTGTTCACGAATACTGGGTGTGGCACTGGTTGCTGGAGCTCCACGCGACATATCAGTGGCCAGGGACTACATGGGTGTCCCCTCTGACCACTTGGTGCAAGGCCCTAGATCAAGAGCATCACAGGGGCAGCTCTGGGGAAGGGGGCAAGAGAGGCTTCATTTAGCATTGAAAAGGTGCAGAATTTGCTCTCCCTGGTGGTCCCAGGGCAGGAAAAAAACCAAGGGACATATTTACAAGGTAATGGCAGAGTGCAGAGCTGTGGCAAATTCTTCAGTGCCACGCTCCACCCTTTCCAAAATGCAGGGATGCACCATATTTACAACAATACGGCGAATCCCTGTGTTTTCCGTAGCGCTGGCTCTAAAAATAGCTGCCTACCGCCAACACAGACACCTTTGCGCAATAGTGCAAGGGTGCCTGCATTGCAGAGAATGATTGTTTATGTGCAGGAAGGTGAACCTTCCTGCACATAAACAATCAATAATGATTTGTGTAGCAAAAAGTCATTTTAATGATTGTTTATGTGCAGGAATACACATAAACAATCTTTAATGGCATTTTGCTCTTTCCATGTGTGCTGGCGAACACAGCACTCATAGAAAAAGCAAAAACAATTAGAAATAAAAGTATTTGATCTCATTGCACCATTCTAACGCCTGCTATTCAGTGGTGTTTGTTTTTGGCACTACCTCTGATTCACACAGCCTTGTAAATATCTGGGGCAGTGTCAAAAAGCACTGGGTGTTGTGGTGGAACGCCCAACGCAACACTTATTGCATGCCCCTTTCATGCAGACAACTATGCAAATGGTACCCTATTTGCAAAGTGGCATTTCTAAATATGGTACATGGCATTGCGCCACTAAAACATTGGTAAATGTGATATTCTTCTGATCCAAGACCCTTGTAAATATGCCCCCAAATTTCTGGGGCAGGTTGAGTGTACCACCAGGCCTGTTGATGGCATAATATGCTCCCGCACACTTGTGGTCGCTGGAGGTCAGATGGTGGCTATTCAGAGTGGTCATAGGGCAGAGCTTAAATATCTGGGGACCTGTCAGGCTGGAGAGGAGTTAGCTTAACGGCTAGGGCGCTCGACCTCGGACCTGGAGAACTGGGTTCGAGTCTCGGTAACGACGCCAAAACCTCCTGTGATTCTGGGCAAATCACTTAATCTCCCCGTGTCTAAAAATGAATGTGTTTCCTCATGTAACGTAACATGTAACGTAACTGGTGATATGTAAAGCGCTCTGATACCCGATTAGGTTCGGGTCTAGTTTGCGCTATATAAAACTCTGCAAACAAAAAACAAAAAAAAAAGCTTTGAGCTGAGATGCGAGTCCTCTTTAGGCTGAAGGTTGCTCTTTGCAGGCAGCATTTTAGGCAGGTGGGTCGAATTCCTGTAAGATGTCTCCAGCATGGTCACAGCAGGAAGGCAAGAGAAGCACACAAGGCTGCGTCAAGGGAAGACACTGAGCAGGTCGGTGCAGGTTTTCTGGGTGAGCCCAAATACAACCTGGCACTGGTGTAGATTCCAATTGAATCAATTGTTTGTATTTTATATTTCTAGACCATTCAGGGAAGAGAGATATTTTGCACTTTCCCAGGGAATCTTAACCTCATGCGTGCTCATGACGAGCTCAGCTGCGCGTTCTGAGGAAACGGGTGTGGTCGTGACGAGCTCAGCTCGTCATGAGCACTGCGCCACCGTGCTGCGTGAAGAGCTGAGCTCGTCTCGAGCATCACGTGCTGTGCGCGCCCCCCTCCCCCCAGCACAGTGGGGGAATTACCCCCGCGGTGAAGGGGTTAATGAATCTGAATTTGCGTAAAGGGATCTGTATTCCCAGCCACGTCAGACATGGGAACAACATCTCATTCTAAGAACATGGAGGTTCCAGCAGGGGAAACCACAAGCTGCCTCCACAGAATAGTGAGCGCTGCACTCCCCTGCAGATTGACAAACTCATTACAGCTGTTAATCCCACGGCAGCTCGGGTCAGAGGGTACACACACAGCCGGCTTCTTAGAGCAGAACCCGCAGCCCTGCAGGCAATCTTCACTTGGGCTGAGATCCAATTCTTTCATTACATGCACCAGGGTGCAAGGACAAAGGGCCTGATTTATATTTGGGCGGATGGCCCCTCGTTCCGCCAGGATAGTGGAGTAAACAACTTCATCGCCCTGGTGGAGGGACCGCCAGACAGATTTATAAATGGCCACCACGCAGTCATATATAAAGCACTGCCAGGAACCGC
Organism: Lissotriton helveticus; assembly: GCF_964261635.1. Classification (NCBI taxonomy): domain Eukaryota; kingdom Metazoa; phylum Chordata; class Amphibia; order Caudata; family Salamandridae; genus Lissotriton; species Lissotriton helveticus. Next base: position 1,139,692,613 of record NC_136072.1, on the reverse strand, counting down.
CATCAACGCATTTTTCTGTTTGGATCAGGACTATCAAAAACAATGAACATAGTCTGGGGTCTAATCTACCAGTAGCCTCTATATGAGGAAGATCACTGGGCAACAATATTATCACGAGTCACCACACAAAAGTATATCAAAACTAAAGAGTGAAAAGACCCTTGAGAGCGGTTGGATTCCCATCACATACCACTGTGATCATTCTCATCATTTGGGTATCCATCCTACCTTCCACCAACCTTCTTGATCATTGAGGGAAATCAAGTGGATAGTATCCTTAAATTGGGTCATATAGGTGGAGAAAATGAACACACTGGAATCCACCAAGGTGACACCCTAAAACATAGGGGGAGAGTGATAAACGCAGTGCAATTATGTAAGTGAAATGATAAAAAAGGATGTACAATAGAGAAAAAACTTTATTAAGATATCTCTTGTAGCCTTTACTTAAAAACAGTGCAGATAAAGCAGTTTCAATAATAGCTGCTTCTAGAGTCTGTCGACATGTTTAAGCCATTTTGGAGAAATGGTCCAAGGCTTTCTTCAGGACCTAACTGTTGGTGTACTTGCTACTGCAGAAACATAAAACAGTGTGAAAAACTAAACTGTGTAAATAAGTAAATAAAATAAATAAATAAGTTGGAATTAATACAACCTTTGTGATTACAAATCCTCCTTTCAGACGAGATGTAGAGGATTCCTATAAAGGAAAAATACAGTTAGTGGTACTCAATTGTGATATAAAGGTGTCCATGATCTTTTCAACTAGTAACGCCATGAGGTATATATTAATTATTATCCTCCCAGCAACTTTCTCCTTATTGTATAATTAAAAAAACTCTATATGAAATTACTTTTGCTCACCTGTCTGATACGCGGATTCGACCGCCCCCACCCCCCTGGTAACAACTCAGGTCGCTAAGGCCCCGCTCTAATAAACAGAAGGAGGAAGGAAGACTAAACAAGGTACAGCCCAAGCAGACATCTTGAATAACATAGGGGCATATTACCAAGGAATAGCGATTTTTATCGCAAAATGCGCTTAGCCCATTTTTTTTATCACTGCCTATCGCTGGATATGTTAGTGGAGAAAACATGCTATTAGCAACGTTTTTCTCCATTGTGCTAAAATATCCAGCGATAGCGGCGAAATGCGTGAATATCGCTGAGAATACAGCGATATTCACGCATTAGCGACGAAATGCTCTTAGCCATGTTATCCACCTCCCATTCGATAACATGGCTAAGAACTGGTCTGGACAGGTGTTGGTATTTGGAGATATTCGCGCTTAGCGTGAATATTTCCACGGCTACGCCCGCCTTGCTAATAGGCGATAGCGACGTTAGCGACTGCTTTCAGTCTCTAACATGTTGGGTACGCCCACTTTGCATGTCATTAGCGATAAACAATGCTGACATGCAAAGCGGACCCCAAACCGCTCGCTATCGCCTAAAAGCTGTCGCTAACATCAGTTAGCGACAGCTTGCTAATAGAGCGATAGAATTATCGCCGCTTACCGGCTGAAAACGGCCGCTAAATCGGCAATAATTGCCTATCGCCCCCTTTGGTAATATGCCCCTTCCTTACAGTATCCCTCTAGTCTGTCTATTAAAATAACCTTGTACTGTCATCTGATCAGACAAGGCCAATAATTACTAAAACATTTGTTGTGGATCCCCATGGCTTTAAAAACATGGCATAAAGGCAAGGTATGAAAATGCCTGATACGTGTTATCTATTGATATTTTCTGGTCTGGCTCTGATGTTTGTGCCAGCAAAGAGCAGGGGAAAATAACCCTTCACGCTATAAGAGAAACTGAATGGTGAAGACAGAATATACTCTCAGCTAAATGGCATGAAAGCAAGATATAAGAATGCTTCATACATGTGTGAGTGTTTTATTATCTTTGTTCTGTGAGGGTACCTACAATAAAACTATTGTAGGTTCCCTCACAGAACAAAGGGCTACTTCTCTTCTTTTTTTCGTGGGCATAAATATCAAAGCCAAAGAAGATGAAGCACTCACACTTGTATGAACCATTCAGTTTCTCTTATAGTGTAAAGGGTTATTTTTCTCTGCTCTTTGCTGGCACAAACATCAGAGCCAGACCAGAAAATATCAATAGATAACACGTATCAGGCATTTTCATACCTTCCTCTGTGCCCAAACTTGAGGTATGCCTTGGGTGACCAGACTTCCCGGATTTCGCCAGACAGTCCCAGTTTTCAGTGGACTTTCCCAGTATCCCGACACATTTCTAAATTTAAAATACATGCCCAAGTTTTTCAGGTGATTGTCAGGTATTTGTAATTGTAAGGAGAACTGAAAGGTGCGCTGTCCTTTCACGGGTGCCTCAGCAGACTAACATTTTTTGGCATTTGCTATATTTATTTCAGGCAGCACAGGAGGAGTTTGGCTGCATGTGCTCAGCTGAGGGGAGACAGCGTGGAGAGAAGGGCAGGGGGCACAGGTGGAGGTCCTGCAATAGATAATGTTAAGAAAATAAAGCCTGGTAAATATGTGCCTATATAACTGTATAGGCACACATTTACAAGTCTGAGATAGATAGATAGATAGATAGATAGATAGATAGATAGATAGATAGATAGATAGATAGATAGATAGATAGATAGATAGATAGATAGATAGATAGATAGATAGATAGATAGATAGATAGATAGATAGATAGATAGATTGATTGATTGACTGGGAAAGGCCAGGTATAGAAGTAAGACTAGCATCTTTAGCTCTACATTTAAGCCTCTCCTGTCCCGATTTTTGGTTCTCCAAATCTGGTCCCATTATGAATGCCAGCATAGAAATCTGGTGAGTAGACCACTATGTTGAAAGGAATGGATTTCCGCTGCCATTGTGATGAAGTAGCCATCCCGCCAACATATAATGATCATTTTGATCGCGATGTAACGTTACATGTTTTTGTATTTGTAAAGTGCATCAATCATCCCGAGGGACATCAGGGCGCTAGAAAGCACTATCCTGATATAGCAGTGAACAGGTGGCCCAAGGACTAATGAAGGGACCTGCATGAAAGATGCTGTAAGCATTTAACATAAATAGCTGCAAGATATTATCCTCTCCTCTCTTACTCGTCATTGATGGATACAGGTAATATGTCTGTGATGCTGGGCAGCTCCAATGGAAATACTATCAAGAGAGATGGAGACAGTACATCACTGAGACTGAAGGCGTCTTCCCTTCCACCTCCAAGTTGGATCTGACGACTTACCTAAAATGTTGCCAATTGCACTGTTTGTCCACATGGTGGCAGCAGTAACACACTAGTCAGGGAGCTCTGCCCTCTGCTTACAGAAGCAACATCCTGCTGTCCATGCCTTTTATTTATCATTACATCTCAGAGAGAGATATTGGGTTGGACTGAGTGTCACCGCTCGCTCTATGCGCTGCTTATTTTATTGAATGTCGCCATTTCATGCCTCATTCTTTGTAATGAAAATCCCAAACTGTTAAACCTGATAATGTTCTAATTTTTCTGAGTACTTGCTACCTTATTCTAACGCAACGAGATGTACATTGTTACTGCTGTTTGAATTGTATATAATTGCTTGCCTGCAGTAAAATGATCTGACACCCTTGGCCCTGGTACACTTTTTTATAAAACTTCCAAAGAACAAATTAAACACAAATGCCGCTCTTCATGCTGTTGAAGGGTGTCACGCCCCTCATAAAGGTCGGGGGCTCACTGGTGACCAGGTCTAGTGCTCCAACAGCTGTTCTAAAACAGTCTCTTTAATGAGGCTTCAGGGTTCTGCCTCACAGATTTTAGCTTAGGCTACGGTGGCCGGCAGAGACAAACTACTGCAGTAACTCGGCTGGACACCTGGTAATATCTACATTCTACCTACGCTTGTGAACGTGCACGCGCGCTACCGTAGACGTGAGAGCGAGCATGGCTCTCCGATCTTGAAGACTGATACAGGCCCCAAGTGATTGTCTGAATTTAGGAGGAGAGTTTAAAGGGAGGACCAGATCACACGGTGCCGCCTGAAGTCTCGCGATACCAGCTCTCTACACATGGTCACCCGGTGAAGAGCCAATATCACACGTTGAGCACAAGCTGAGCTGTGAACCCCCACAGAGAGTAGGGGCTCAGATTGCACGTGGAGATTCTGCACTTTTGAAATCCATTACAGGTTTTAAAACCTCGTGACATGTGAGGCGTTTTCAGTAGCCTTTTGTTTGTTGTTCAGTATGATTAGGGAAGGCCAGGAAGGGCATAACCCCCCCCCCCCCTCACCAGCTCCTGTCCCCTCCGATGTCCCTCTGTGGGTGTGAAGGCCTCAAAGCCCTGAACCCTCTCTTGCCCCCCCCCCTCCCCCCCTCTCTTCTTTCACATGGTGATACCGATTTCAAAGTTGGCAGATCTGGGGCGAGGTGGCAGGCAGAAACGTTTGAAGCTATGGCCAAAGTGGAGATATTGCCCAGGCCCCCACCCTCTTCTTCCAAGGGGCCTTATGGTGAAAAAGAAAATGCTCTCCCTCTCTCTCTGTCTTTCTCTCTCACCTCTACTTCTGACTCTGTCTCTGTAACCTGTGCAAATTTAAGGATTTGTGGGGTGTCAAACAATTTCAGTAGTTTTTTGTAGCCCTGTTAAAGGTTTAACATATAATTTAACTTTGTTTGGTATCATGCTGGTTGGAATTGGCAGGAAATGTAAATGTATTTCTTACAGGGGCCCCCAAATTTGTCTTGCCTGGGGCCTCCTAAATCCTTAAGATGACACAGGTGGCCGGGCCACAGGTTGCCCTGCATACGCTGGACGGTGATTGCTAATAGCAAATTGTGATTGAGTGTTCCTGATTCAGTTACTTTGCAGAAACCAATGAAAAACACTTTGGTCGAAAGTTTGTAAAAAATATAAAGTGGACTTTTAGCTGAAAATGATATAAAGCCGCACCCCGTTTGAAATGTGCTTACTGTAACTACCAATACTTCAACAAAGTTGTACTCTAGTTTGCTCAATGCAGAGACCAACACTGGTGAGCACCATCTCCCAAGTAAGAGGACAGATGGACAGTGTGACAAGTTTAAATACTTTATTCGACAACTTTGTCATAAAAGCATGTATCCCTAAACTAAACAGAATAAATACTACACTAAATTTTTAAGAACAGATTAAAATACATATTAAATTTGTGCATTGTTGGCGAATAACTCTGTAAAATTACACATGTTAATAATCAATTCACAGCACAGAGAACTTAGAGGAATAGATTGTCATTGTAGATAATTAATTACAGTTTTAAAGTGCGCGTGCGAATTATCCAGGCCCACCCCATGTATTTGGCTACAGCAATTGCAAGATTGGGGGCACAATTTGATTTTAAAATTCTTAACGCCTCTGCATATTTCCATGTCCCCAAATTCCTGCAAGCCGGCTTCAACCATCTCCTTCTTGGGGCAGCATATAATGGGCAAACAAACAAAAAATGTGGGATATCCTCTACATGTGCTTTACAGTAGGAGCAAGTATTTACATTACCGGTAGACCATTTGGCCGTAAAAGCATTAAGGGGTAAAGAGCCAATTCTGAACTGGAAGTACAGTTTCCTGTCTAGGGGTTTAGCAATCAAATCCCAGTACTGTTCTAATTTTGGAATAGTTTTAAATTCCAGAAACTGGGATGTCAACACGGATAGTTGATTGGAAATCAGTACAGTATTATTTATCATATCCCAATACATTTTTTTCAATAAAATCTTAGATGGAAAAACATGTGGGTCTACTGCAGTCCACAGGTGCTCAAGGTGCAATTTTTGAAGTAATTTCCTTACTTCTTTGAGCCAAAATATTTTATGGAACCTATCAGAATTAACCACATCCAGAAGGGCAGCTGCATAGTGACTCAGTTCAGGGGTAGTTCTTACACGCCTCCAATAAAGGAGGGGGCGTAGTCTGACCGTGTCCTCGATCTTTTTTCTCCCAAGATCATATTGAAGTGGGGTCGAGGGGGTGCTCTGGGGAACACCAATTATTCGGCGAAGAAATTTATTTTCTGCGACTACTAATGAATTCAGGTTGGTGAAACCCCATAGTTCTGATCCGTAAAGGCAGGCGCCCAACACTTTCATGCTGTAAATCTGCATTATTGGTTGGATAGGTCTTGTAAAAGAAGATTTGTGTTTTTGGGCGACTGCTCCTGTCAGCTGATTAAACTTTAGCACCACAGAGTCCATATGGGATTTCCAGTTCATGTTGGCATTCAAGGAGATGCCTAGGTAAGTAAAAGCATTCACTTCCTCCAGTGGGGACCCATTGTAGTTCATTTTCCCCTTGAATTTCTTTGCGGGATTCAGGTTAATAAATTTAGTCTTTGATGTATTTATTTCCAAGCCCCGGATCCGGCAGAAGTCACCGAAAGCGTTTATTGTCTTTTGTAATCTGCCAGGGGTTCGCGAGACCAACAAGGTGTCATCTGCGAACATTAACACTGGAACTCGCTCCCCATCTAGTAATGGGGCATCTGTCGGAGATTGCTTCAAGAAATCAACTATGCCATTAATATAAAGGGAAAACAAGGTGGGGGCCAGGACGCAACCCTGCCTCACTCCTCTGTCCACAGGGAAGGGTTCTGTAACATCTCCCTGTGCACCCCATCTAATCCGGGCATAGTTGTTCTCGTGCAACCTTACAAGCAAAGTCAATAGTTCGGGGCTTATTCCGAGATCCCGCAACACAATCCATAACTTTTGTCGGGGGACTAAATCAAACGCAGACTTCAAGTCGACGAAAACAGCAAATAGTGGACCATTTGGCAAGGTTACATTTTTCCAGTACATAGTTAAAAAATGGAATACCTGGTCGACAGAGCTGGTTAGAGGGCGGAAACCAGCTTGATATGGGGAAAGGATATCCTTATCATCTATCCAGGCTTGTATTTTGTTTTGTACCATCCTGCCCATCATTTTTTGTGCACAGTCGATAAGGCTAATGGGCCTATAGTTGCTTGGTAAAGCCTTGTCCCCTTTTTTGTAAACAGGTATTATTTCCGCTCCTTTCCATGTTGCTGGAATCTTTGCTCCTTGTGCGATGGCATTACCAAGCCATGCAAAGTATTTGCACCAATTTGCTCTGTCCGATAAGAACACATCCGCCGGTATTCCATCAATTCTTGGCGCCCTTCCTCTGGTTACTCCATCCATTGCCTCATTCACATCTTTCAGTGTAAATAGTTCGTGGGTATAAAATACCCTTACTGGAAGGGATTCAATTTGTAATACAAGATTGAGTGTTCCTGATTCAGTTACTTTGCAGAAACCAATGAAAAACACTTTGGTCGAAAGTTTGTAAAAAATATAAGGTGGACTTTTAGCTGAAAATGATATAAAGCCGCACCCCGTTTGAAATGTGCTTACTGTAACTACCAATACTTCAACAAAGTTGTACTCTAGTTTGCTCAATGCAGAGACCAACACTGGTGAGCACCATCTCCCAAGTAAGAGGACAGATGGACAGTGTGACATTGTGTGGTGTCAGTGGGTGCACAGGGGTGCTGTCGGTTTCTGGAAGCTGCCTGCCGTGGACTAGCTTCAGCTGTCTGCTGTGGACTAGCTGCAGCTGTCTGCTGTGGACTACATGCAGCTGTCTGCTATGGATTAGCTGCAGCTGTGCGCTGTGGACTAGGTGCAGCTGCCTGCTGTAGACTAGCTGCAGCTGTCTGCTGTGGACTAGCTGCAGCTGTCTGCTATGGATTAGCTGCAGCTGTGCGCTGTGGACTAGGTGCAGCTGTGCGCTGTGGACTAGCTACAGCCATGCACTGTGGACTAGCTGCAGCCATGCACTGTGGACTAGCTGCAGCTGTGCGCTGTGGACTAGCTGCAGCCGTGCGCTGTGGACTAGCTGCAGCCGTGCGCTGTGGACTAGCTGCAGCTGTGCGCTGTGGACTAGCTGCAGTGGTGTGCTGTGGACTAGCTGCAGCTTTGAGCTGTGGACTGGATGCAGCTGTGCGCTGTGGACTAGCTGCAGCCGTGCGCTGTGGACTAGCTGCAGCCGTGCGCTGTGGACTAGCTGCAGCCGTGCGCTGTGGACTAGCTGCAGTGGTGTGCAGATAGCCAATGGTGCCCGGGTATAGAGGGACTCTGTGACGCAGAATTTTTTGCTTGTTCGCGCTTTCAAAATGCGTGTTCGCGAGATATTTCTCCTCGAGCACGTAAACAGCGTTCGCGAGTCAGGAAAAAAGCTTAACGAACATGCAGAACAAGCAATTCTGCATATTCGCTGAACTTTTGCGTGCTCGCGGAGAATTTTCACTGTTTCACGGAGCTTAACGAAGCGCGACTACGCATATTACGCCCACCCCTACTCAACACACCCTTCACAGCGGAAGGTGAGATTCAGCCCTGTTGTAGCTCTCCTCAACTTATTTCCCCCAAAACACATTCTCATTATTAATTGGCAAAGGCAATAGGTCTCGCCCACACAAGGTATTGACTTTGTCAATGTTTTTAGCCATGTTGTAAAGCAGCATGACTTCTGTGCAACATGGCTGAGAGTTTATTTTAAGAAGCGCTATGACGTGGCCAGTGCTAGCTGCAACAAAGCACTTTTTATCTTAATCCTCGTTGGAAGACGAGGCGGGAGGTATGGAGGGAGGAAGGTCAGGTGACATGAACTATGGGACGGGACGCATGTACGGAGCCCATGAGGGGAAACAACTTTGTGATATGGCCAGCACTGGCCACATCTTAGTGCTGGTGGGAAGGCGAGGCAGCTGATATTATGGAGGGAGGAAGTGTGTGCAACACGGAAGGGCATTGGGGAAATAAACATTATAACACAGCCAGCGGTGTACGCACCATGGCCCTATTTTTTGTTACGACGGCTCGGTGGTGGCAACCAACAACAACAGAGGGAAGGCAGGTGACTGGTGGAAAGCAATGATGAACAGAAGAAGGGAGGGCAGGTGAGTTGGGGAAAGCATCAACGAACAGACGGAGGGAGGGTGAGTGAGGGGCAAACAAAAACAAAAGGATAAAGGGAGGGCAGGTGGGGCAAACAACAACAAACAGAAGGCGGGAGGACAGGTGGGGGCAAGCAACAACAAACAGAAGGCGGGAGGGCAGGTGGGGGCAAGCAACAACAAACAGAAGGCGGGAGGGCAGGTGGGGGCAAGCAACAACAAACAGAAGGCCGGAGGGCAGGTGGGGGCAAGCAACAACAAACAGAAGGCGGGAGGGCAGGTGGGGACAAGCAACAACAAACAGAAGGCGGGAGGGCAGGTGGGGGCAAGCAACAACAAACAGAAGGCAGGAGGGCAGGTGGGGGCAAGCAACAACAAACAGAAGGCAGGAGGGCAGGTGGGGGCAAGCAACGACAAACAAAAGGCAGGAGGGCAGGTGTGGGCAAGCAACACCTAACAGAAGGCGGGAGCGCAGGTGTGGGCAAGCAACAACAAACAGAAGGTGGGAGGGCAGGTGGAGGCAAACAACATGGACGAGGTCGGTGGAAGGAACACGAACAAGGGTGAAGAAGATGAGGGAGCCAGCTGAGAGAGACCCACTCTGGTGGAGTGCTGAAATACAAAGAAGTAAGCACCACCTGCATAAATGAGCAGTGGCAGCGGATAACTAATGTCTCCAAGATCCGGGAGGCCACAAACACACGAGGAGGAAGGAAGCATGTAGCAGCTGACCAATACAAAGCTGTGAAAGTGGCAATGAAGGCAAACAATGGTAAACAATGGGCATTCTAAGAAACCCCAGTTAAAAAAAAACAAAAGGTCTCAATGACATAACACCAACACTTTTTAGATGAAATATAAAAATCAGGTCAACAGGAAAAACTCAGTTGTGCAGCATTCAATTTTACACATAAACATAAATGTTCACACTTGCCCCATAACTGAACATTTGCTACTTGATTTGTAAAAAAATATCTTCTACCTTGATGGGCAAGATGGCGGTCTGGCAGTAGACCGCGATGCAGCACTACGCCTGAGCTCCGCTTCGCTATGAGCAGAGGGAGATAATGGCCGTCGCCGCTTGTTTTTTGTACTGATTAACGAGGATACCTCAATGGCGATTTCTGAAAACGAGAGCTATTACGCATAGATATATCATCTAAAAAGAAGTACTGAAAGCTAAAATCTAAAAGAAATAATCAGCGCTACTGGAATGAATCAGCTTGGTACAGGCTCTCAATCAATCCCACCAGAGGATCAGCCGCTGGAAGAACTGTACACGCTGCTCGGCTGGGCAGTGTGTCGGATTGTAGCCGTGTCCGGATGCTCTCAGTGCTCCCGCTTGGCGCTTCTTCCCCGGCTGCAGCGTAGCAGTTTCGCTGCGGATTCCGAGGCGGCTCTCGATCCGCTGCCTCCTGGAACAGGACTTCACTCACCTCAGTTGGAGAGGCACCTGGTGAGAGCCCCGTACACACTGCTTGGTCGGGCAGTGTGTGGGTTCGTATCTGCGGCTTCTTACCCCCAGAACTTTAAAACCTCCTCCGCCGAGACTGCTTTTTCTAAGGATCCTGTCAACAAGCCCTCTAAATCGGCATCTGCTGCAGTGGCTCGGACAAGACTGGCGAAAGCCGCTAGAGCTCTCCGCGAGGCGGAGCAGGTGAAGCGGCAGCTGCGGGGCGAATCACCGAACGGAGCTGGGCCAGTTAGCACAACCCAGGGGAAATCTAAAAATAAGAAGCAGCCTAATCTCGCACTGGGGAGCTCCTCGAGGCAAGAGGTACTCGCCTCTAGAAGGGGGGCCAGTAAAGACAACTCAATGCTAATAGCCACCCCAGGGAGTACAGTGATGGACCTGCTGATGAAGAAACAAGGGGGTCACGCTCAAGTTCATGCTAATCTTCAATCACCTTCCTTAAAGTCACATCCTCTGGCTCCAGAATCCGTTCCTATTTCTCTAAATGTATTCAATCCTGGCTCCAGTGTTGAGCCACGTGCACCAACTACTCTCCAGAGCCTTCCAGAAGGGCATCTATGTAGAACACTGAATTCTAGACTTTCTCAGCCTGCTCCTCCCATGAGAACTGTGAGTACTCGAATTATTGACGAATCTAATGAATATAACGAATCTAATTAATCTAATGAGACTCAAGGAAACGCAGATGTTACAGGCACTGTTGTTAATGAAGAATTAGGCTTGGAGAGGCAATGTATGTCATTTTCTGGGGCAGGTGAAAATATAATGGGGGTGCAAGATAAGCAAAACACTGAGGTTAACGCCCCCAATCAGGAGATAAATCAAACTGCATCAAATACTGTATGTGCTCTACCACTAGCTCCGCTATTAACTATTCCTGATGAGGCGATCAATACATCCCCGACTTCTGCAACTACTAAGAGGGTCACTGGCCCTGTCTTTTTTAATAAAGTGGCGCATGATTCAGGGCTCATAGCCTCAATGCACAATTTACTGCCAGAAGGCGATAATGATTTAAGCAAGTTCTATTCTTTTTCTGATGAGACAGGAGCAGAGGCAGAGCCAGAGATTGAATGGTCTGAAGAGTATGAGTCCAGCGGGGAAACTGGGGACGAGGAGTCTGTGTTTTTATCTAGTACCTCTCAGGGGGGAAGTTCCGAAGAGAGCTTAAAGCTCAACACGATAAGATCTAAACCAAAGTCAACCTCCAGACCTAAACATTGAGGGCCAACCGAGGGCCACCTCACAACCGACCAGCCTCTACAATCTGCTCAAATGGCTGACACTTCAAGTACACATGAGATGCCTCCAACAGCTGTAGAGTCTATCTTGCAGGCAATTGCCGCTCACAGGGAAGAGTCAGCCCTTGATAGCAAGAGATCACGAGCAGCCCATCGGAAAGTGCAAGGGGTGGTCAAGAAGCTGTCCAAGACCTGTAATCTAATTGATGAAAGAGTCACTGAGATCGAGGCAAGGGTGCTTTCCAATGAAAACGAGGTTACAGCAAACTCTGAAAAAACGAAACTACAAGAAGCAGAATTAGTTGACATTAAATGGAAGCTTGAAGACTTTGAGAATCGGCAACGCCGGAATAATTTACCTATACTCGGAATCCCTGAAAAAGTGGAGGGGGAAAATATACGTGCCTTTGTGGTAAAATTATTCAGGGAGTCAATGCCAGAACTAGCGAGCTGGAACTGGGACTTTGAAATTCAACGCGCCCACCGGATGCCGTTCAATCTACCAACCAAACCTGGAGTTTATCCTCGAGCTATTTTAGTTTATTTTGGTAATTTTTTGTTAAGACAGACAGTTGCAGAGAAAGCTAGGCCTGACCATAAATTGGTCCTCAATGACCTTTCATATTTTACAAGACCTGACTTTTGTCATGCAACTGTCGAAAGACGTTGGCGACTGTGCTCATTAATCAAGCCTTTCCAGGATAAGGGAGCCCAGGCATTTCTGAATAATCCTGCAAGGCTTAAAGTTGTTCGAGGTGGTCAGCCAAAAATTTTTTTGTCTGAGATCAAAGCGAAAGCATATTTGGAAGAGCTACACTAGGAGGGGGGTGGTGCAGAACACAATTTAACCTACCAAGCTGTATGAGTTAATAATGTATAATGTTTTGCTCCCTTCAAGGTAACCAGATGGTGTTGGTTGCAGCGTGATTATAGTATAGGTAGAGCATAAGTATGGTTACTGGTTAATAATTAGTAGCGCTCTGTTTGGTCACTCTGCTCCCCCTTTGTTTTATTTTTCTCTCTGTTTTGATTTTCTTTATTTACACTTTTGTAAGGCGGTAGCTCAGGTGTTGTACTGCAACTCATCACTCAGACTCTGGTTGAGTCTGAATGCCTACGTTTTGGGGGGGAGAGGGGTCACAGGGGGGGGTTCGGTGGGGCTGGCTGGGGTGGGCGGAGGGTGGGTAGGAGTGGGGAAAATGAAAATGTTAAAAAAGAACCAAGTCAGTCGGCAAGAGTCATTTTAGTTACCATGAAGGTAAAAAGAAACGTATTAATGAAGAGTAGTAAACTACATATTAGGAAAATCACCCAGTCAATTGGTCTTATAAAACAATGGGTAGGTTGAATATTCAAACCTGGAATGTTGAGGGGCTATTGACTGGTGATAAACGGCGCTGACTGGGTGAACTAATAGGTTTAAACCCTGTAGATATATTATGTCTCCAAGAGACACACGTGCCTTGGGCTCAGAGATCATTATTGAACCTAAGGGGCTATAATCTGCTAGCAGCATCTACACAATCATCAAATATAAGGGGGGTGGCAATCCTAGCCAAAATACATCTTGGTGAGGTATTACGTCACCTTTCGGATCCCCATGGTAGATGGGTAATCGTGAAACTTGCCCCTGGAATCACCATTTGTACTATTTATGGGTCCAATCAAGATGATCCCGCAGTTTTTGGATACCTTGAATCTGAACTTGCCACATGGCAGGGCCCACTAATTATCTGCGGCGACTTTAATATTTCACTTAAACCTCAGTCAAACAATTGTCCTGTACCTCAGAAATATGTCGGCCGTAAGCCGAAGGTTTACAAGGCTGTTAATAGACTTAAAGATAGCTTTGGCCTAATCGATGTATGGGAACTGAAAAACCATCAAGTTCCAGGCTATACGTTTTTTTCGCACCCACACCAGAAACATGTCCGAATAGACTACATGTTTGGTTCTAGCGATTTAGCCCCACAATCTCTAATTAGTAAATGTCCAAAAATAATATCGGATCATAATGCACTTATTCTTACAATTTCAACTGGTGCTTTATTTAAACAACATAGGCAGTGGACTTTTGATCGTAAACTTTTGTCAAATAATGAGTACATTACGTTTATCAAAAAATGGACGGTAGAATTATTTACCATCAATCGGTTCAGCGCTTCAAGAAACCTGGTCTGGGACTGCTATAAGTCGGCACTTAGGGGGGAAACTATTAGTTTTCAAAGCGGGGCGAGAAAACAACTTACTAATGAATATAATTTAAAGATCTCTGCCCTGGCAAAAGCTGAAGAAGAGCATACAATGTTAATTGCACATGGGCAGGAGGCTAGACACTCTATGTATCAGGTTGCAGTGCTGAAGTCGGAACTCAATAGCAGCCTTAGCCAGAAAGCGGCTAACACCTATAGGGCTCACAGGAAAGATGTGTATGAAAGCGGTGAGAGGGTTGGCAGACAACTGGCATTGCGCACACGTCAGAAAAATGTATCTAATAACATTAGCTCTATACAGGACAACTCCCAGACATACACACAAGCAACTGATATTATTTATTTGTTCCAGCAATACTATCAGCAACTTTACACTGAAGAAGGGGCCACGACCGATAACGAAAAACATATATTTCTTAATAATCTTCTTAATAACGTAGAGTCTGTGAGAATTCTGGATGACATTTCCAGAGAAGATCTAGAAGGAGAAATTACAATGGCCGAGGTGCAAGCTGCTTTGTCGTCACTCTCACCGGGTAAAGCTGCCAGCCCTGACAAAATACCTATCGACCTTTATAAAATACTAAGTCAGAAAGTTTGTCCTCTCCTTCATGACCTATTTTTAGGGATTCAGTGGAATGGGGTCCCCCCCTGAGTCATGGAACAAGGCTAATATAATTGTCTTTCCTAAGAAAGGAAAATCCCCCGAGCAATTAACCTCATATCGCCCTATCTCTTTAATTAATTCGGACTCTAAATTATACGCTAAAGTGATGGCCGCCAGACTCAGCAGGGTCATTGAACACCTGGTTTCCCCGTGGCAGCATGGATTCGTCCCTGGCAAGGGGACTACTGATCACACACGTAGAGCTATAGCCCTATTTGACGCCATGTCTGTTACGGGGGGTCGGATGTCAATGATCCTGCTGGACGCCGAAAAGGCCTTTGATCGCGTCTCATGAAACTTCCTCTGGGCAGTCATGTCACGCAACAATTTCGGCCCTAAATTTATGAAAGCCATTAAATCAATGTATTTATTCCCCAAGGCAAAGCTGCAGATGTTAGGGTCGGAATCTGGTTACATCAATATCTCCAGGGTCACCAGGCAGGGGTGCCCCTGCTCGCCCCTACTATTTGCACTCTATATTAATCCGCTAATCCTAAAACTACTTGAGAGTCAGGCCATTAGTCCCGTTGTTTGTGGCCAATTCGAGACAAAACTATTGGCATATGCCGATGACATCGCGGTTATTACATCCGACCCGATTGAGGCTATGATTGAAATTGAAAATGTGACATCGGAGTATGGTTTTCATTCGGGTTATTCCCTTAATAAGGTAAAGACAGTTATATTATGCACTGGTAATGTTATCTGCCAGGATCAAAGGAGAACCAATAAAGCCATTTATCTGGGAGTCACCATTAGCTCGGATATTAAGCTTATACCTAATCTTAATTTTGAACCCCTATTTGATAGTATTAAAAAATATCTTGACCGGGTTAATAAGCTTTACCTCTCAATTATTGGTAGAGGCAATTTTTTTAAAATGAATGTGCTACCTCGATGTTTATATCTATTTCGAGCAATTCCCCTTGCTATCGATGATAAGACACTAAAATCACTTAATTCTCTCATGTCCACATTCCTATGGCAGCAAGGTAAGATCAGGAGATCTCATAAATTATTGTCATTACCCCTGGATAGAGGTGGGCTCGCTATACCCAATACCATCTTATACCACTGGGCAACACTTCTTAAGCAAATGGCGCCCCTAGTTAGCTTCGCTCCTGGAGAAACTAATAGGGTTATCAGTCCGATACCTTCAATATATGAGCTTGTACTTGGTGAGAATGCTAAAGGTTTATTTTACAGCAAACAGAGGCAAAGTATATTAAAAAGAAGTATACATTTGAAATAGTAATTAGTGCCTGGAAGGTATGGACCAAGGTTACTAAACACATGCACATTGGTAAAATCAATAGGTATACATCTTTATGGCATTCAAATGTTACATATGGTCTTGCTTTTGATGTTATAGCCAGGAAATGGGAAAGGCTCGGAATTAGAAGAATTAAAGATTTTTTGGTAAATGATTTTGGAACTACCTTTTTAGAATTAAAACAGAAATATCAATTGTCTAATGGAGACTATCTTAAATTCGTACAGGTGTATGCCAAGCTTAAAGCAAAGGAGTCAACCATTTTTTGCTAAGAGTTGATATCATCGAAACAATGAATAGATCAAACACTAGAATTGGAACACTTTACGATATTCTCTTAACTAGAACTCAAGACGATCTTCAAAAAACTGAAGCTAAGTGGGTGGCCAAATTAAGCAATCCTAATGTCGATATTGACAGAGTCTTGGAATTAAGTAACCATCTTCTTATGTCTAGCAACCTCAAAGCACAGCTTTTTAAAACTATATTTAGTCTCTACTTTACACCGGCCAATTATACGTATGGGGAAAAAGAGAGAACGATCTCTGTCCCAGATGCTCACAGGGACCGGCGACGTTACTACATATGTTTAGTAATTGTTCCGAGCTGGCCTTAATTAAGAGTATGATATCAGATTAGTGGGAAGAACTGTTCGGGCATAAACTTCCTGATTCAGAAACACTCTTTGTATTGGGATACGATAACTCTTTAAGTTTAACAAGAAGTGAAGAAAGACTCTTATTTATAGGCACAGCGGTCTTAAGAATTATTTTGTCTGCACGATGGAAAGAGTCAGAGCCACCTAGCTTCCAGATGTGGCTAGCACGCTTTTTAGCTGTGTTTAGTTATGAAACTGCCATATATGCCACAAGGGGATACAAAGCAAAGAAAATGGGGGAGGCAATCTGGCTCCCCATTACTAACTGGAAGGCCGGTATCATCTCAATCCCTAGTGCAATTAGTCACTGTTGAACAACTAAATTTTTATAATAATATGCTTTATTGGAACTGTGACAACTCTGTATTATGTGTTTGTGCTACCATTGTTATAGCCTCCTCTTTGGCCCGCCTCTTTATTGTTATTTTGATAAATCTTTATTTTTTGTTATATACAGTTTCTAGTAATGTTTGAACTATCTGTATTGTTTATTTGTTTATTTCACTGATATGTTCTTTCTTTTGCCTGACTCCTGCTCTGATTTGGTTAAAAAAATATATATATATATATATATATATATATATATATCTTCTACCTTAAAAGTATCAAAGATTATTAAAATCGTTGCACCCATGATGGAATGCAACACAAGGCACTTTGCAAACGTTAACTGGGCGCCTTTCAGCTGGCAATGCCTTCATCCGACATTAAAAGGGGATTGCATTTATCTTTGAGACTAGTGCAAAGCTTATTGAAATGTCAAAACAGTGCCGCAATAATGCCACAGAATGTGTAGCATAAAGCAGCTTAATTTGCCTCCGTGGAGTATAATTGGCCATTTCTGCTGCATAATGTTGTCTTTCACCTCTGTGGTATGCCCACAGTGATAACAGCCAAGGGAGCTCAGAAAGCTACCCAGAGCCTCTCCACACTTCTACGCCACAGGATCAGCTCGCCAGATCTCCTTAGCCCCGAGGACAAGGAAGTCGCTCTCCGTGGTGCTGATCTGCATTAAGAAAATATTGTGACTCTGACTTAACATCAGTTTTTATGGGGTAACATTGGCCCGCACCGCTGGTAGCACACCCTGTTGTCATTTCCAGCGTGCTGGGAGTCATACTTTGGAAAATGTATTATTAAATCGTATTTTCTCCTCAGTGCCTAATTTCAATTGTACATTCATTTGTTGCATCAACAAAGATATTCATTTTTGAAAGTAAATATCTAGGTGAGTTTATACTTATTATATTTATTAGTTTGTGTAGGTTTTGTGTAACAATGTATCTGGTACCAAGATTCTAGCCTCCTCATGAAGAGATTGAGGCTTGATGCGTGAACATCGCCGCCACAGCAGAGACCAGAGAACTGCAGAATCATTGCCTAACCTCTGTTGATAGTAACCAGTACTCAGGAGAGTAAGGAATCCAGGAAGAACCGCGATGGGACTGTGAGAGGCTCTCATCTTACTCCCAGGACGCCCCGCCCCCCAATAATCGTTGCACTCCCCATGTCCAACACAATATTCCGTATGTGTATAGCTCCCGCCCAAAACTGAGTTGCACTTTGGCGCTTGTTGATAGGTTCTTTTATTAAGCCACCATATGTCTCTCATTTCATCCATCAGTGAAGGATTCGAGCCTGTGGCCTGCAGGTCACGCAGGCGCAGTGGACGCACAAGTCTGATCTGTCTCACTAGCTGCGAGGCTACACTGTGTGTTGTACACACTGCTCACAGCTAGGAGTCGCCCCCAGCTCCCCCGCACAAGACCTTCGAGGCACTGTGAGGAGGGCAGAGCTCAGGACCTGAGCCGAGCAGCGCATCAGGGGGTTCACAGCCGAGGTCTGCGCAGCGAGGGTCAGATGCGCGTGTCATGGCTGCGCATCCTGCCCGCGCGCACCGTGACCCCCAAGTCTGCTCAGCACGCTATCACTCACTGTCAGTCCAGGCACTTTGCATCCAGACGGCGCGTGATTGACGTGAGCATGAATCGCGCAAGCAGCGCGGGGGCCCCGGCTGTCAGTCCTCTTTAACGTCAGATGTATACACGTTGACGTGCATCAAGATGCTGCGCATCTCATCCGGGTCCCCCGGCGCCGACTGCAATCCATCGCTCTCCACCGCCGGCAGGAGTGATGGGGGAGAGCGGCTAACCCAGGTAGGGAGCAGGAGGTGAGAGGGAAGGCCTCAGCTGAAGCCAGGGGGTGGGGAGGAGGAGGTCAGCGCGAGAAGCACTGCAGGCGGAGCAGGAGTGCAGGTTTGTGGTCTAAGTGCAGGGGCTGAAGTGCTTCAGAGCCTTTAAAGCGTGTTGAACTCCGCCCGGATATGGATCTTTTGGCAGAGGTACCAGTAGCCGAGCAAGGATGCCCTGGGCCAGGCCACAAGTCCTAAAAAAGAAGTGGGGAGACGCTGACATCACGACAGGAAGTGACGTCACGAAAGGTGGCTTGCACCATTACACTCATTGCCTCCCCTTGTTCACCCCTTAGATTCGATTGCATCAGAGAAGCCAGCGCGTGAGCAGCGTTCTGTAAGACCTCCGATCTCGCCCCAGAGAGGCCAACGAGTGAATGCGTGGCTCCATTTCTTCCAGTTATCGAGCTCCCGGTAAAATAAGTGGGTGGACGCTGTCCACCCGCGTGGTACCCCAACTCGAGCCCTGCGGCCTGGGCCCTGTTGCAAGCAAGGGAAATGGCTCCTTTGATTGCTGTTTGGTTAGTAAAATACAACACTGTCATAGTCCATAGACCATCGGCGCTCTGGTGCCACTGCACCTACTGCACCAATGGCAGTTATGCCCCTGAGCACTTCTAAAAGAGCAGAGACTTTTACAGCTTCTTACAGATTATGTGTGCTTGTTTGAGGCAGAAACTGATGCTGTGGAAGTCGGGGCGTAGAGAGTGTGGGTTACCGGGGGTATCTTTGAGACCCTCACATAGCTCCCAGCAGGCACATATGGTAGTGCCTCCTCCTTTGTGGAGCCCCACCTTCAAGGGCAAGAAGGCAAGAAGAGGGGCAGGTTCAGATGGCAGGCCAAGCTGACATGAGAATGGTCCTGTCTCTCGGTGGCAAGGAGGGGCTCTGAGGTCGCTGATTAACTATCCTGGAGCCGTAGTACAGAAAGTGCCCAGGGGGCGCCCACTTTGAGCACCCCCAGGGCACATTGGTATTACAGAAGGAGCCTCAGAGGCTTGTGCAGCGCCTTCTGCAATACAGATAGCGCCGACGTTCCTGTAGTCCTCAAAAGGGCGTTCTCTCATTTGAATGGGGGTGTGTCCCATGCAAATGATGGAATCGCTTTACCTCTGCACCCTGCGCCATTTTATGGATGTGGTTGCAAAGGCAAAGAAGCTGTCAGGAGACGTACTGAATGTGTGCCACAAAAAGGTGGTGCATTGTCCGGGCATGCCCTGATGGCAGTCCTCCAAAGGGGCAGAAAGAGGGTCATATGTTATGTTAATTTCGATTTATATAGCGCCGAATCACAACAGGTCTCTTAGTGCTTGCTTTGGGAACCCGTCCTGGCTTTCCCTGCGAGATAACCCCTACTGGGCATCCCCAAGGTGAAGACCAGGCATCCCATCGTAGTGGGGCCATAGTGGAGATTAAGCAAGCTATTGCCCAGAGCTGCAGAGTGTGACCCCATGATTCGAGTAGGCACCGAGGCGAGAATTATCGAGTCCGTGGACATTTTGAGCTCAAGGCCCTGCCGTGTCGGGAATTGAACCCTGGTCCCGGGTCTGACCTCTGCATCAGGGTCTGCCTCCTTTAACCGGTGAGCCACACTTCTCCACCATATGGACCCCCCAGACATCCCTTTCAGGGTGGTTGCAGTCACTCACTGCACCTACCGGCAACTGCCGGCAAGGGAATCTCTCTAATCCCACTTGAAAGTACAGGCACCGTGAAACACGGAGCAGCTTCAAAGCAGCCACTCCGTATTTCACTTAGATACGCTGCCCCAGCCCAGCATGAGTTTGCGGCTGCCCTGGGGCCGCGCATTCACTGTAATAAGGCACCATTTCCCTGTTTGCGCACACCCCACCTACTTAAAGGTGCACATACAGGAAATGTACTCACAGCAAGAGAGAGAAAAACACAAAAGGGGAAAAAGGAAGAAGAGAAAAATGGAAAAAAGTAAAAAAGGGAAAAAGTAAGAGCCTGCAAAAGTGAGTTAAAGAGGCAGGGAGTGGGTGGTGGTGGATTAAAGATGTATGAGGTGGATTGAAGAATGCATAATATTTGGTGTGCTGAAATTCAGTAGCCCCGGCTGTGAGCTCCTGAGCAAACATTTAGGCAACAGCAATGAATTTGAGTACTCTACTAAACATTAGAGGATCCACTCTTGACACTCCCAGCAAGCAGGACCAAAACATTGAACACTAGCCTACGCTGGGAGGTCACTCACGTTTTTTTTTTTTACAACAACATAAGAGTGACTCAAGGGTGCTAAATGAATATTCAACAAAGCAACCAAAACAACAAAGCCAGAAAGAAAAACACAAGCAAGAGCAAAGAGAAATAACCAAGGGAGATGTTGAGTGAAAAAAGAAACCTTATTTCATAAAAGAAGCCTCACTCACCAACCTGGTGGTGACATGCTTCATCATTGGGTTCCACTGAGGGAACCGAATGTCCCCCCAGTGTGCTACAACGCCTGCTTTGCAGCAGAGCTGGTTGTTGTAATGGGATAGTGTATTGTGCTCAAGTGAAATGTGTGATATTTAAAAGATAACAGCTGTACCCTAAATCATTTTATTAAATGGTCAGTTGCTATCATTAAAAACTAGTGAACAGGACACGCAGTGGTCTATTATTTGAACCACTGTGTCCTTAGAAGGTGTAGGTCGACATGTTTCAGCTGTTTTATTGCTCTATTCAGCTCAGCTTTCTTCAGGACCAAGACAATTATCCCCGGTGGTCCACGCACGCTAAGGCGTGTCCGATCCGTGAGGATATTCAGTGTGAGAAAAAAAAAAACGGAAAAAAACTCACGGTATTACCCGTGTGGGCACTCCTAGGACTTCCCAGGGCCCAGAACAGCACGAGTTCGATGTGCATTCACCATGGGCTTACGAAGGGGGCAAATCTTCACGTTGATTCCGATTTGGTATCCAACGACTCCCCGCCTTCGACCTATTCAGTACCCTTTCGTAGCCCGAATAAAAAAAAAAAAAGAAAAGGTCACTCACGTTGCCAATCGGTTTTGCTAGAGAATATTTATTGTAGATCATGCACCATATACTCGTACTACTCTTTGTAATCATGCTTCATCCTTCACCTACTTGCCTCACATAGGGGCAAATGGACTAAAGGATTTTATAATTGCAAATGCTGCGATTTGCAGAATCAATGAGTTTGCGACATCAAACTACCAATTTGTTATGTACAAATTTTTTTTTTGAGTCAGATATTAGATTGTTGCTAACGGCTCTGTAGCTACACCATTTAGATAGCACAATCCTCTTACATTGTTAAGGTGTATACCGGCCATTAAATGTAACCATAATTGTAATATGGATATCTTATAATGTATAGGTCTTGCTGTACTAAGATTTTAGAGATTTTTTTGTGTTTTTAGAAATTGTATTGTTATTGAATTATTGAAAATAATATTTATATGTAATGACATGTACATACTTTTTATGCATTTTTAATGCAAATAAAGTTGATGGTGATGATGAGTCAGATAACTTTTTCCAATTCATAAAATGGATTTTACCACCCGCCCTGAATTGCAATTTGGATGGGGGTGAAAGGGGCTTTCCTTTCAAATGGTCACTCAGTGTGGCACTCACAGTCACAAACCCTTGACTAATTACCGACTCAATAAAGGAAGTCGAAAGTGATTTACAAAGGGTTGGGAGCCCCTTTGACATTCATATTGGTGGCTTCTGGGGAAGTAGGCATTGGTCCAGGGGAAACTCATTGTCATTCCAGAACTTTTGACAAATGGGAAACTTTTCTGTATTTTGAAAGCAGTACCAGTTCTCTAGAGCAACTCGCGCTGATAAGAAAAAACGTATTCCATTTGGGAATGCAAACGCACAGATGGCGTTCTGATGTCTCTTGCATGTTTGTAGCCAATCTTAGGGGTCGCAAATTGTGACCCCCCTAATAACATTCTTATTAAGCAGGTTAGTCTGCAATCCACTGCCAATGGTGATTTTCTAAACTAATCTAATAGTACGTAGTTCGATTTGAAAAAAAAACTTCTTTCTCAAAAAGTCGGTGCACAAATTGTGACCATTTTTTGCTAATGCAATCCTAGTACATCTGGCCCTTGGATTTTCTTATAATAGGTTGCGCAATAATATTTATTCACACCTCTCTTCTGGTAGAGCTTTTGTTAGGAGAAACTGTCCTTTTGAGGTTACCTTGCCTTGTTTTGTCGTGGACTGCTATGATGTGCTTGGCATGACAGTCAAATCTTGTCTTCTCTCTTGCAACAGCCCGTCAGTGGCGGTCCCACCACCATCGCAAACAAGTTTTCAGCCCACCACATTTGGGTGGCGGACGGCTGTGTAGTGGTCTGAAAGACCAACCGCCACGGATCCGACGGGCTCAAGGATCCTGTTGGCCTATCGGAGACGGAGGCGGAGTAATGCCTACAGTGGTGGAATGGCATTGTGAGCAAAAAAACAATGGATTTAGGCCCAGATCTCTGTGCTGGGGTGAATGTATGACATTGTTCTGCATTCTGTCCATCAATTGTTCATTTTGCATTTGTCACCCGAGTAGGATCAGTCAAGCTATCCTGGCTGATGAAGGCTGAAAGCCCGAAACCTGTCCTAGGATGCTTCCAGTCCAGGGAGGACCTGGCCTGGCAGTTCAGGCTGGACTGTTCCCATGGGGCACAGGGTCAAGACTAATTTGCATATGGCTGGGTTCAAACTGGAATGGCATGGTGAGCAAAAAAACGATGGATTTAGGCCCAGATCTCTGTACTGGGGTGAATGTATGACATTGTTCTGCATTCTGTCCATCAATTGTTCTTTTTACAATGTTGGCGGTGCCTACCAGTCACCGCCGTAGGCATTACAATGTTCCTTTCCGCCTGCCCTCTCATGTCGGTGAACACTCTATGAAAAGGCAGGCAGAAAGGGACTTTGGAGTCCTGCTGTGGGCCCCCCTGCCCCTCCGATATGGGCACCGGGGACACCTATGGTGCCCCCTACATGTCACCGCACCATGTGGCAGGCACCGCATGGTACCTGACATGTAGTGTAGTAATATGTGCAGTGTTCCTATTTTGCAGTGCGGCGGGTGCTACAGCCAGCAGCACCCACCGCAATGCAAACTATAGACATTGCGATCACCATAGTGAGATGTCATTATGCCTATGTTAGGACTGCTGACAGCCTGTCGGGCGGTCCCGATTAGTCCGCCCCAATTCGAATCGGGCCTTCTGTTCCTAGATCTCTACTATGAATGGAGCGCCGTTGCTCCTTACCACAGATTTCTCTATGTAAGTATCAACACATAGAAACAAACAGTCATACTACATAAAAGGCCCAGCCACACAACAGACAGGCCTAGTCAGCAGTCTAGGGCACAACTACAATAGGGTATTGCACAAAATGGGGACTGACTACAATGCAGAGGATATGTCTTTGCTTCTTTGGGGTAGTATGTACCACTTGACATGCCAGCAGTCTCCCCTTCCAAGCAGTCCTGTGGTGGTCTGAGGCTGTCTGGCTGTTGAAACTAGCACCAGCATTGTCCAAGAGCAGATGACCACCCCTTGGTCCCATACCTCCTGTCTAGCCTGAGCAGCAGACGGCAAGCTCCAGGATGTGCCTCAAGCCCTCTAGAAGTCTGTCCACGTCTGCTTCTTTAAACATGATTACCAGAGCCTGGGGATCAACGCGCTGAGGCACCATCTCGCTTACTATCTCCATCAGTGCCAAGATACTCCAGTGTCAGGAAGCCACAATATATAGGGCAGTGAAGAGCCCTCCCTCTTCTTCCCTCCTCTCATCATAGTCATCTTTGGTTACAGACCTCTAGAGAGTGAGCATTTGGGAGGTGTGAGTGACAATCATTTCTGCTCTATCTGCGCCTAGTGGGACCTCTGGAGAGTTGCTTTCCAAAAGATGCTGAACAAGATTTAAACCTGGGACCAAACGTGTCAAATGAAGTCACTCATCCCACTCCCACCCCTGAAATGGTGGTTGGAGCATTCCTAATGAGAACACAACATGGATGCTAAAACAAATACACCCATTCCCTAACCTAACTCCCCTGGGTGGAAGAATTCTGTTGTCACTCAGATGTTTCTATCTCTGGTTGCAGTGCGTTACAATCTCGTGCAGGGAATAGTAGGGCTACCCTCTCACCCTAAAGAGAAGCCACCATCTGCACCACACTTTTATAGAAGAATGCCCACATTATGCCAGTAATTCCCACAATTCTGCCAGGCCATGCATTAGACCAAGGGCTGGAACCACCATGTCTTGGGTGCCACTGTTGAAGCAGGAATGTCCTCTGCACCATTCAACAGACATGCATCCTGCTCACTGTAAACTCAAGTGTATCTTTCACTTGTGCCCTTTTTTTGCAGACACACGTAACAATCATGCACACACAGAGAGGCCTAGGCTTTGTAAAAGGTTCTTAGACCCAGAGTGTTTGTTTGTGGTTTGGAGGGGTGCACACGTGTGCCTTCTTAGCACTACTGTTGATGACCTGGAACATAATGATGCATCACCGGAGGATACATAACATATTCATGACCTGTAGCAAGGGACGGGCCTTTTCCCTGTTCACCTTGGTAACATTTCCCTACCATGATGTGTCCAGACCCTGTATTGATATTCCAGAGTGAACAGGAAGTGAACAGGAAGTTTATGTGACTAGTATGTTGTATGCAAGTGTGTGGCTGACAGGCCAGTGGAACCCATTTCCAATCACCGAGGGGATAGGTGTGGTGCCGTGGCCAGGGCGACTGATGCTGGACGCTGGGAATCACGGTTCGATCCCCGGCTCTGGCGCCAGGGGTCTGCCCAGCACCATGCGACTCTGGGCAATAGCTCGCTTTATCTCCCAACGGCCTCCAGGCCCGAGATACGCGTTCGGGGGTGATTCGTGCGCTATACAAGTACTGGATTTACATTTTTTACATTTACATTTTTACCACTCTTGGTAAAGCATGACCCAAGATGGAGACTGAGGCAAAGTCTCGCCCGACTGACAACGTTTATTTTTGGCATTCCTCAGCTTTGATTTAGTACCAGACAGTGAGATGGGGAGAATTGTGTCAGTGCTTCTTTGGAGTCCTACAAAGCACTGAACATTTTAGCAGGTGTCTTAAGATGTCTTCAGCATCACCCTTTGATTTAAACGAAAGTATAGACAAACATATGGTGATCTAATATAGTTCCTTGCTGTGCCTCTCTCTCCTCCCAACCCTCAGCACCAAGAAACCGTTTGGTGAACGTGCGCTTTCCAAGTATTTTTAACATAACATAACATATAGGGGATGGGGAGAGCGGTCCCCTTTGCTGTGCAGATGGAATCGCCCAAACAGAGACTACCCACTTGTTTTTCTTAGAGTTGCTACTGCCAAAGGCTGATGGTGACAGGTGCAAAGTCTTTACCTGTGACTGTGCTTGTGTTTTGGCCGCTCCAGTGGGAGACACACCTCTCTTCACATCCTGCTCTGGAAACCATCATCTGAGAAAAGACCATGCCTCCTCTGCAGCCAAGAGAAATACTAAGAAAGGGAACCTCTTTGCACAGCTTCCAGGAACCTGGCAGTGAAATCTACATTCCCTGACTGTAAAATGCCTTTGAAAGTGGGTCTGAAACTTTACCATGTGTTTCCATATTTCTCTCTGATCAAAGAAATGGAACTTGCAGAGGGCCAGAGAGGTTCCAGAGACCAGGTCTAGTGTCTCTGAGAGCCAGTCCCACGAAGGTGAGGAAACATAACCACGAAAGTCTGTGAGGAGCTGCTGGAGAAGCTGTAGCCAGTGCTTAATTTGTAAAACCATCGGTGCCAGGGCTCTTGTCAGGGAGTCACTGCAGCTTGCACCACCCGTGCAATGATAGTAACAACACAGCTACTACCATCACCCTTCTACAGGGGTGACAATTCGAGCTATTTCAGGCCTCCAAAACTATAAGAATGGCTGGGGCTGCAGGTAACTGTTGTTGTGGTCATCTCTAAATTAGCCAGACAGTGCTACCTTGTGGCACACTGTCAGAAGCGCAGGTGTTGACAATTGAGTGCTGGTGCCGAGCACCAGAAACCACTGGATCAAATTAAGCACTAAGTGGGACTGCCCGCCTGACCTGTTGAGAGACAATAGCAGAATATACCCTTGCAGAAGAAGACTGTCCAGAGAGGCCCAGTCGGTGTGCCCGAGTGGGAGGGGCAGCCCAGAAGTGTAGGCTAGTGTAGGAGCACAGCAGGAGCTGACCCAAGCGCTGGAGCAGCGTCCCCCTGCATCCCAGATGGCCGTTAAATCACCAATGGAAAGCTTCACCCAACAAGGAGAAAAGGGAATGACACAGGAGCTGACTTGAATTGTTTGCACAACTTTAACAAATGTGCTGTGCCAGCCCAGAAGGAGACAGTAAGAGAATACGACTATGACTACAGCAGCCGGAGACTGCACCCATCACCTGACATCTGGTGCTTGCTCTGCAAGAAATCAGGGGACCATCAGAGACCTAATGTCCTACACTGGATCACCTACATTGTTTCAGAGGGGGGCTTTGTTTTGGGCCTGATCCCCTGCTCAAGCCTGCAGCCACACTCTCCTGCAAGACTCAGCCTGCCTAGAGCTCCCACACAACACCAGAGGAAGGCAGGTGGCGGCTGCACACACTCCAGTGTGAAGGCCTCATGCTTGAGACCTAGGGGCTGCTATGCTCTGGTAACTCCTGCAAGTTTAAACCTGTGCTTACAAGACACTGTGGCTCTTTTGACTCAAGAGAAATGCTCAGTCAGCCTTGACTGGGGCAGTGAAGTGATGGCCTGCGGCCCACCCACAGAGAAGTCTGCTTACACTACTCACAGCGAGTCTGCACGAATATGTGATGTTACAACGCGATCAAAATGATCGCGGTATGTAACCGCAGTTTTTACAAAGCAAGTTGTTACAACTACTTGCGCTGGAGGGCACTGGACTTAGGAATAGTAAGATTTACTATTCCAACACCAGCCTACGTACAGTAGGGAAGGTGTTGGAATAGTAAATCTTACTATTTCTTAGATTATAGTGCCATCCAGCACAAGTCGATGTAACGCTTGCGTTGTAATGGCTGCGTTCTAAATGCATCGCGGTGTAATCACTGCGATGTGAAGGATGTTTCCCGTCTGCAGCTGTGTGATTAGTCTAAGCCTGATATGGTTTAGCCTATTTTTCTTTTCACACATGTTATGGAATTCTATTATTTATTCCTTTGCATGGTATTTCATTTTGTTATAATAAAGCACTTCTCTTTTATAAAACATAAGGAATGGATTGCCCGCTCATTGTTGCATAATATTTGGTTCTGATTCTTACCCTATTGGGTGATTAGCCACGCTTTATCAATCCTGATTGATCAATTGACTTATTAACACCCCACACTTCCTTCCTGAGAAGCCACTGACTGCTCATTCTTACTCTGAGGATCAGCTGCTGAAAGGAGGTGCTTGGTGTGCAGTTGGCAGAGCCACATTAGGGCAGCACTTGTAAAATGCAGTAATCACAATGGTTTGGGATCAGCAACCTGTGCTTGCCTCGTGGCTCCCGAATGGGTTCTGACACCCTCTATATGGCAATAATGATTTCCATTCTACAGTGACCAGCACTCTGCCAAGGTGTATGCCAGTGGGATGATGGTGCCAAGAGTTACTACTGAGGATGTGTTTTATTTTTTTCTGCTTTTCTTAATCCTTAGGGATTAATTTTTATAACTCCTTAAAGTGCAACCAAAGCTTTTGTATTACTGCACCATAACATTCTTTTTAAACATAGATTCATTTTGTATTTCAGTGCTGTACCTTGCTCATTTATCCTGACTGATCAAGAAAGACTAACCTCCAGTGGCGGCTCCTCTGCTAAGGCAGAGGAGCAACACCCCACTGCTAATTCTGAAGTGCACAAAAGATATATAAAATGCTATTAACATTACATTATTATCATTGTATTTTTCTTTGCGGAGCATTGGAATCAAAGTGAGGAGTGGTTTGCACTCCGTTAAGTGCACATGATAGTTTGGCCGGTCCTTCAGGGCCGGCCAAACCGTCATGCGCACTTGGTATGTTCTCCATTGGGCTGTGTTGCACAGCCCATGGAGAACATGCCCAGCCTCCCCAGGCACAGCCTCAGGATGCTCAGACCAATCACGGCACAGCTCCTGCAGTGTCGTGATTGGCTGGGAGACGTGCGGCAGCATGGGGGAGAGGAAAAAGTAAGCACATTTTTTATTATAATTTTTTGTAATTCCCCCGCCTCACCACCTTTGTTCAGAGGCAGCCGCCACTGTTCCCTCGTTCTGAATTTGGCACAGCCAAGCAAGAACTTCAGACCTAGTGAAGACAGCTCTCTGCTGTACTCACTGCATCCTCCTCCCAAGGGCTTCTCACATTCTTCCCACAAGAAGAGCTTGGCACCTGCTCGTAGTGTCTATTTTGAGTTTCGGTTTGATCACGTGCTCCTTTCCCAGCTTCCTGCAGTGAAGAAAATGTATAGAAGTAGAATAAAAATGTACAGAAGTTTGCATTATGTGCTTCTACGGTTCAGAAAGTGAAGTGGTGGTCCGTTGCCATTAAGAAACGTATTTAGAATCATTTTGCTGCTAACTATAGATTTGCATTAAAGAGGTGTTATACTTCTATGAGCTTTCCAAAATGTATGTTTTTTTCACACAACCATTATGGCAAAGTCAGCATCATTATGAAAGGTGTTGGGACCATTAAGCTGTTGATGTCCATGATATGTTGAGAATTACAACCAATGTGCCATGGCCAGCATTGATGCCGTGAATGTCTGCAATATGGCAAGAATTACACCCATTATCTTAGGGCCAACTGTTTACCAAAGGTAGGCACATCACATTATTGCCCTGACACAAACAATAACACACATAAAAAATACTCACCTCTCACAGTTTCAAACACAGGCATGCAAACACAGACTCACAAACACGCCAGCATTCAACACATCTGTAATACTTACCTTGCAACGCATCTCACTCCGGCTTCCTTCTGCACCCCATCCAGATTGCACTCCCCTCCTTGGCGCGTTGCGCGTGGCGCGTGCCATATGGCAGGCTGTGTGAACACACCAAGTTGTGATTGACAATGAGGGTCAGTAATCCAGGCAGTCTTCATGCCATTTCAGACACAAGTTAATTGGCTGTCAGCCACTCTGTAAGTCTGATGCGAGCCTGCCATTGGCTTTGGACACTGCTCTGTGTTAAAAGAGTCCATACACAATGAAATAGTTCCAACTCTCTTTATTGCATCCACCATATGTAGAGCACAGCCACCATTGGACAAGCCACCAACCAACTGATCACTGGTTGTCCAGGACACCTCTCCATTCTATATGATGCCCGCGAAGCTCTACAGGTTACATTAGAGTTAAAGGGGCAGAGACAGGTTACAACAGTCTGCTGGTCATGATATCAGGTCACTGATCTCTAACAGAGCACTACTGAATCCAAGTTATCATGAGAATGACGGGAAACATCCTTTACAACGCAACTTTTACCACGCAGTGCCTTTACGATGCAACCTTTACAATGCAAACCATTACAACGCATTGCGCTGGGGGGCGCTCTAGGATAGGGAATAGGTTTAATTTAGTATCCAACACCTTCCCTACTATCCACGGGGACTGGAGTTGGAATAGTAAATTAAACTATTCACTATCCAGCGCCCCAAAGCACTATGCGTTGTAAAGGCATGCGTTGTAAAAACAGCGTTGTAAAGGCATGCGTGGTAAAAGCATGCGTTGTAATGTCATACATCCGAGAATGACCATTGCTTGTGTGATGGGCCGTATGCAGAACCCAGAGCCATCACATGTGCACAGTTTTAATAGTTCCCATTGTCTTCACACTGTGTATGTCAGCCATGCACGTCTTTGGGTCCCTCGACCAGTGGCAATGAATCCCAGTGTTGGCACACTTCACAAAAAATTGTTAGGTTCCCTCTCGACCTAGTATGCATGTCTTTGAGCTTCCGGACAAGTGGAAATGTGTGCCAGTGATAGCATAGTGCACCAGAGTACTGTCCGATTCCCTGAACCAGTGGCAATGTTTCTGAGCTTTGGTCTCCATCCTCGGCTCCAACCCTTCAGCCTGGGGCGACTTCTGGTGGCTGACGGAACTGGGGGCAGCCCCGACACCCATCGACCATGCACGCAACCTGAGAATCATCCTCGACTCAACGCTCTCAATGACCAAGCAAGACAACGTCATCTCCTCCTCCTGCTTCAACACCCTTGGCATGCTCCGCAAAATCTACAGATGAATCCCAACAGATACAAGAAAGACAGTCACCCAGGCCCTCGTCAGTAGCATTCTCGACTACAGAAACACCCTCTATGCAGGAGCCCCGACCAAGCTCATCAAACAACAACAACGCATCCAAAACGCCTCGGCACGACTGATCCTCGACATACCACGCCACAGCCATATCCCCCCCCACCTGAGAAACCTGCACTGGCTCCCCGTCAACAAGAGGATATCCTTCAAGCTCCTCGCCCACGCACACAAGGTACTCCATAAGACCGGCCCAGTATACCTCAACAGATGGCTCTCCTTCTACATCCCCAACCGCCAGCTGTGCTCCACCGACCTCTCACTCGCCACCGCCCGTGCATCCGAAGAACAACCACCGGTGGGAGATCCTTCTCCCACCTCGCCGCTAAGACATGGAATACCCTCCCACTGAGCCTACGACAGACCCAAGACCTGCTGACCTTCAGGAGGATACTCAAGACCTGGCTGTTCGATCAGTAGCAACCCCCCAGCGCCTTGAGACCCTCGCGGGTATGCTTTACAAAAGATTGATTGATTGATTGATTGATTGGCCCACTGCACAGGAATTCATTCAGGCCCAGACTCGGCCTGGCACACACATCTTTCAGTCTCAATACAAGTGGCAATGTGTTCCAGTAGCAGCACAGTGCACCAGAGTCTAGTCAGGTTAATCTTTGATATAACATGCTGGACTCTGGGTCCCTGGACCAATGGCAATGTCTCCCAGTGGTGGCGCTCTGCACAGAATCACATTAAGGTCCACTCTCAGCCTGCAGTCATGCCTTCAAGTCTCTGGACAAGTGAAAATGTGTTCCAGTTGCTGTATAGTGCACCAAAGTCTAGTCAGATTCACCTTTGATATAACGCATTGGAACCCGGGTCCCTGAACCAATGGCAATGTCTCCCCGTGGTGGCACGCTGCACAAGAACACAGTTAGGTCCACTCTCAGGGCCTGGTACACTAGTCTCTGGACAAGTGGCAATGTGTTCCAGTAGCAGCATAGTGCACCAGATTCTAGTCAGGTTCATCTCTCATATAAAATGGTGGACTCCGGGTTCATGAACCAGTAGCAATGTCTCACAGCGTTGGAACTCTGCACAGGAACAAACGTAGGCCCGCTGTCGGCCTGCCACAGCGGTTTTAAAGTCTCTGGACAAGTGCCAACATGTTCCAGTGGCATCATAGTGCTCTAGAGTCTAGTCAGATTCCCCTTTGATATAAAGTACTGGACCCTGGATCCCTGAATCAGTGGCAATGTCTCTGAGCATTTGCAGTCTGCACAGGAACACAGTTAGGCCCACTCTGGGCCTGACACACACATCTTTAAATCTCTGAACTAGTGGCAATGAGCTCCTATGGCAGCATAGTGCACCAGAGTAATGTCAGATACACCTTTGATATAACACGCTGGATTCTGGGTCCCTGAACCAGTGACAATGTCTCTGAACACTGGCACTCAGCACAGGAACACAGTTAGGCCCACTCTGGGCCTGACACACACATCTTTAAACCTCTGAACTAGTGGCAATGAGCTCATATGGCAGCATAGTGCACCAGAGTAATGTCAGATACACCTTTGATATAACACGCTGGACTCTGGTTCCCTGAACCAGTGGCAATGTCTCTGAACATTGGCACTCTGCACAGGAACACACTTAGGCCCAATCTCGGCCTGGCATACACGTCGCTATGCCTCTGGACAAGTGGCAATGTGTCCCAGTGGCAGCATGGTGCACCGGAGTCTAGTCAGGCTCATCTTTGGTCTAACACGCTGGACTCTGAGTGCCTAAAACAGTGGCAATGTCTTCCAGTGGTGGCACTCTGCACAGGAACACATTTAGTTCCACTGTAGGCCAGGTACACACTTAGTTTGAGTCCATGAAAAAGTGGCAATGCACACCAGAGTACAGTAAAGTCCAACTTTGAGATGAGGCACTTGACTCTGAGTCCTTGGACCAGTGCCAAGGCATTACTGTTTCGTCTCACTTCACAGGAGCACGGTCAGGCCCACCTCTGGCCCGTCCCGTCCCTTTCTTTCAGTGGCCCATCTAATGATATAATGGACTCTAACTAGCTAAGGCAATTGCTCGGTGTAAAAACGAGCAGGAATTGGGGTTGAGTGAGTCCCACCCAGTTACTGACCTCAGTAACACTGCGCCTGCTGCACTATGTGTAGCTGCATCCTTGTCCGAGCCCCTGGACCAGTGTCAATGTGTCCCAGTGTGAGCAGCAAACTGGACCGAAAAGAGTTAGGGTGATGGAGCACAATAAGTGTTGGTACACGAGTCTGATATCACAAAATGGCAACACTGGGCCCGATTCACAGAACTAACTTAAGACAAAATCCTAAACTTACTACTTTTGGTATTCACAGAAGTTAGGATTTTGTCTTAAGTTTGTCTTAAGACAAACTTAAGACAGACTTAAGACAGACTTAAGACAGACTTAAGACAGACTTAAGACAATCTTAAGACAAAATCCTAACCTAAGTCTGTCTTAAGTCTGTCTTAAGTCTGTCTGAAGTCTGTCTGAAGTCTGTCTTAAGTCTGTCTTAAGTCTGTCTTAAGTCTGTCTTAAGACAAATTCCTAACTTCTGTGAATACCAAAAGTAGTAAGTTTAGTATTTTGTCTTAAGTTAGTTCTGTGAATTGGGCCCACTGTCCTTATGTTGAGAATACAATGTAGCCACAGGGGGCCCGATTCACAGAACTAACTTAAGACAAAATCCTAAACTTACTACTTTTGGTATTCACAGAAGTTAGGATTTTGTCTTAAGGCAGATTTAAGACAGACTTAAGTTAGGATTCTGTCTTAAGTCTGTCTTAAGACAAACTTAAGACAAACTTAAGACAAAATCCTAACTTCTGTGAATACCAAAAGTAGTAAGTTTAGGATTTTCTCTTAAGTTAGTTCTGTGAATCGGGCCCAGGGGCTTTGGAAGTCTGTACAAAGAAGTGAAACAGTTGAACTGCAGTAAAGAAGCAGAACCATTTCTCACCACTAGAGGGTCTTGAATCACCACAAATGGTTTCACGAGCTACTCATTCTGGGTCCTGAATTACACTTGTATGTAAGAAAGAGCAGCAAAGGGAGGCTTGGCTTGTTTCTGTAACTCCCTTTGTTCCCAGCAGAGAATTGGCTCCTGTCCTGGCTGGTGAGAGAACAGAACAAAAGCATCTCTAGCTGATGCAATCAATTGAAATTGCACAGAATGAATAGTATAACAATTGCTGACAATATATATTATTTAACGCACTGCTTTTGTTTTAAAGCACAGACCTCTGCCCTTTCTAAGCACTGTAAACAATAGATGTTAATATTATATTACCCAGTTTAAAGAGACTCAATAGTTCGACCTTTTAAGGATTGAAGTCTGATTGAAATGTGCAGCAAATCTTACCCCAAACCCCAGTCCTACTCTTTTTTATTCTCTTATGGCCATCATCTCCTTCCTGAGATGCACCAAGGCCCCTATTCAGTGACCTCTTCCTGAATCAAAGAGCACCCCCTCCATTGTGTGTGCCCTGCCCAGCTCACAGGAATGCAGTAAGCCATAAACCTTTCTGGAGGATTCCTCTACCTTGGTATGCTACGCCTGTCCGCCCGGGGTCTCCTAAAATGGAATCCAAAGTCTTACATGTATTGTACCTTTCACAGGCACGCATACACCCAGCATATGCGTACTATGACACATGCTGTACTGCGCTACACAATGACTTGATGGAGGACAAGGAAGAATTAAGTACATAACAGTGGAACTTTGCATGAGTGAGCCTGTAGGATTCTCTCCAGTGAAACAGGTAAAAGGCAAGTTCAGTTCTACTGATCACTACACGGTATTCTGCCACAACTGTGCTTGTGCTACTTAACTCCTGGCAAAGACAATATAGTTACAGCACTAATAGGGTAGCCCTTTGAGTGCCCCTCCCAGTGTAACAAAACTACAGTCTGTGAGACAAGCCTATGTCATGCTGCACACACATGGTCTGTGCTTGCCATGACTACAACAGTTAGCACCAGGGATCAAGACATGATTCAGCTGGAGCACTCACGGGGAGGGGTTCACATTCGTCACCATCCTAAAGACTTTACCATTCCAAAAAAGTGCAAACGTCCTAATTTGTTATTCATTTTACTTCTTTTTTTTCCCCAAGAAGGTTTTGTTTGAACCAAACTCTACAAAATGGAGTCTGGCTAGAACATGAAGTGATATCTGTGCACTGTTTTTTTGTTAGAGAGCGAGATGGGTTCTTCATTACTTTCCAACATTTTCAAGAGTGTTTTCCACCTCAGGGTACCACTTGGTTATTGTATTTTATAAGTTTCACAGAAGCAGAAGATAAATCCTTATGGGCATCCAAACACTGTGCAAAATAATATCCTTAGTTCTAAAAACCTAAAAAAGCAACAGCAAACATATAAAGGGAAATACTGGACAACCACAAAAAGCATGAACAAAATAAACAAGTCCTTGTAAAAAGGGAGCAAATGAGCCCCCCAGCCACTAACTAACTAACTAAGAGGAAAAATGTATAATCAAGCTGGTAAAGGATGGATGTTGGCATAATTAGGAGTGAGCTAGGAAAAGCAGCTATGAAACCATTCGACCTGAATGCAGCATCATTGATAGGAGTGTGTGAAATTAATGTAATTTGTTTTTACGTAAATATGCAAAATTCGGAGAAAATGTATGCAAAATTTCATGTAATTATGCAACATGCAAAATTTGCATTTGGTGCTGCCTTTTAGGCTCAAATGCAACCTCGCTTCCATGTTGGACATATAGATGCATTTTGACCAAAAAGGTGTGCAAAAAAAGGACAAACGGCAACGAATTGTGCTCTGTCATTCATGTTCTTCCAGTGTGTTTGTAGTACATTTTTAGCATGAGTTGCACATTTGCTGTGATATTTTACCCTGAATGTCGCATTATTACATGGTGCATAATTTCAGGGATTTCATGTAAAACGAGCAACACAAAATTACCAAAATTGTTCTAATTATGCTGGTATACCTCAAATTATCCTGGGGCCTAATCATCAACAGAAATCATATTTGAAACATTGGAGTCATCCATTAGAAACCTTTACATGCTGGTAAGATGTCACCACTCTCCACCTTCACTTGCTTCTTCCTCTTGATCTACAGACCACCTTGCAACAGCAGAAAATGTAAGGATGACTTAACAGATGCAGTGACAACAACTGTACTAAACCACCCCAACTAAACACCTTAGGGGAACTCAACACCTTGGGCCTCATTTATGAAAAGTGACGCATCGATGCGTGAAAACAGCGATGTGTCACTTTTCACTGCGCCCTCCTTGCAACACCAATGATGCGTCATATTTACAGTATGACGCATCATGGCGCAAGGAGTTACAGATACGTCAGTATTTCTGACGTATCTGTATGGCGCAAAAGTGACGCATTGCTGGAGTGTGTCACAAAAGTGACGCAACTCCAGCAATGTGTCCTTTCACATTGGGAAAGCCCCATGTGAAATGTGCCTGCGTCAGTCTTACACCTGCTGTGGGGCAGGCGTAAGAAATTGACGCATTTGTGGCCTACAAGTGGCGCAGTGGAATCTAATAGATTTCACTGCGTCACTTCTATGACCCTTTCTTGCGTCAGAACGCCCCCCTGCATACATTATACCTGGCGTAGGTATAATGTAGTGCAGGGGTTTACAAAGTGACGCATATACCTAGATGCGTCACTTTGTACGTATGGTGCAACAAGGCACATTTTTTACTCCGCTGGTGCGTCACAAAAAGTGACGCACCGGCGGCGTAAAAGAAACGCACGGCCTCATATATGAGGCCCCTGGTTTTACAAAAAGGATATGACACCATCCGCAAGCATTAAGTCAAATCCTGAGGCCTTCAATCTCTTACAAATATTTTTTGGTTCCACTCACTGAATCGGTCACACATGGAGCATCATAATCCCCCCTCCGGGACACACCATGAGTGACAACTCCTCAGTCAGGTGGAGTGACCACCCGACCAACGTAATCTAACAAAACACCTCAAAGACAGCAACATCAATCAACAACAACTCCAAATACAGGCAGTGAAAGAAATGGATCTCTTAAGACTTAACACACATCTCAAAAGAATGTCAATCAGAATGGACCCCAGGATGTACCCAGGGCTTAATTTGTAAAAAAGATAAGTTCCAGGGCTCTCATCCGGAGGCCACTGCAGCTTATGCCAGTCGTTGCCCCTGCCAGTGCTGCAAATGATAGGAGCAAAACAACTACTAACCATCACACGCCAACAAGCATGAGAATTCAAACTATTTCAGGCCCCAATCCTTTGAGAATGGCTTGGGCAGCAGGTAATAGTCATATTTAATGTCATTTGAAATATTAATTAACTGTTGTGGTGGTCATGTCTAAATTAACCAGGTATCGCCACCTAGTAACAGACTGTCACAAGTGCCGGTGCTGACAATTAAGTGCACGTGCCATGCACCGGAAACTACCGGCTCAAATTAGGCACTTGATGTACCCACCTTCTACAACTAGATCTCCACTGGATTGAACAACCAGATAAAGCCAAAGACCACAACAAGAGTTAACCTCTGTAAAAACATATCTGAAATCAGTTTGTATTATCTTTATATATTTTGCAATGAAGTGCCCCTGTTAACAATTAGGAATATGCGAAATTCATGTATTTGCCTCTGCATAATTATGTGGAATTTCAACAAAATTACCTGAAATGACATGTAATTACTAGGCCTAGCCAGAGTCCACGGAGTAACTCCTCGAAGTGACAAAAAACTCAGAAGAGTTCAGAAAGTGGTGGAGTGCAGCGTGAACTTCCGTTCGCGCTGATCTTCCTGCCGCTCCAGTAGATATTCTACCCGAGCGGCAGCTCACGCTTGCCAACTTACCTTTGGTGAGCTCGAGCGGGGAAAAAAACTCAGCTGCACTACGCGGTGTGCAGCAAACTACACTCCGCGAGCTCCACGGAGTGCAGAAAACTCCACAATTTCCAGGGGAGTTCACCAGGCCTAGTAATTAAACAAAATGCAAATCTGTAATTTTGAGTCATAATGTCAGCATAAAATGCACCCTCACATTAAAGTTTGGCACGAGCGTGCATTTAAACAAAAGCCTGTGAAGAACAGTCATTCATGTTTTGTTGGTCCCATACATCCATGGTAAATTTTTCCTGCGAATGGTGCATCATTACGAGAAGTGGCATAATGGCATAACTTTGGAAACTTTGATGTAACAACTGTAACACGAACTTTCTATGAGCATTACATCATTTCAAAAACTGGCAAGGGAAGCAGGATTTTCTGAGAATAATAGGGACGGTATTGTATACACGAAAGATAACTTTCCCTCAAGGTCATGCTAGGCCTCCGTAGCTCCAACTGCCTGCTTTCAGGTGGGTCCCTGTTCAGTTGAAAAGGCAATCATCTTTTCTCTTATGCTTTACTGTTTTTTGTCAAATGCTAGTTGGACTTTAGCCTTCCTGTTAGGCGGTGTTTGATTTTTAACAGATAGAACATGTGATGGTGGGAACTACCTCCATGAAATGATGAAGCAGGGGAGCACAGGACTCCACTTAATGACTTCTAATCTAGAACCAGAGGTAAAGAAAACGTTTCTCAAGGGGAACTGGGGTGGAGAGTGGCCAGCGATGGACCTGGCAATTGGCTGAAATATGAGCATAGACAGGACCAAGCGAACATTTTTAGGTAAAAGTCTGGTTTGTTGTTTAATCGCATAGCTTATATTTTTTGTGGCTAATGTATTTTCAAAAGGGTGAACATAATTGTCGTCAGCGTAGGAGACAACGGGTAGAATAAGAGGGAAAAGTGTTGGCAGGTAGGACTGGGAGTATGAGTGTGAGAGACTGTACAAAGGGAGCAGACTCCAGAAATAGTGCAGTTACAGGCAAGATATGCAAAAAGAACAATTGATGGACGGAATGCTGAACAATGTCAAACACTCACCCCCCAGTACAGAGATCTGGGCCTAAATCCATCATTTCTTTGCACACTATGTCATTCCTGTTTGGATCCAGTCATATGCAAATCAGTCTTGACCCTGTTCCCCATGGAACAGTCCAACCCTCACCAGCCAGGCCAGCTTGACCTTGTGCCACACCATGTAACAGTGATGATACACAGGAGTTTCAGGACCCAGAGCACTGACACCTGATGGGTGAAGGTATGAAGGAAAGAGACAAGCCACATGTCACTTCTGGTGTAGACTGAAGTTTTGTAGAAACCAAGTGGTTCTTTTGCAGTGAGTGAGCAATACCTTTCCTTTCTTCCCTCCACAAAATCATTTGGAAGATATAATAACTACAGAGAACCCTGTCCAGCTTTCCATTTCTTTCCCAACGTCCTTCCACTGCATTAGCTGTAGGCATAACGATTGCAGATCCCTTTTAATTTTATCCAAGTTGATTGCATTATAAGGAGTTCTGATGAGGTTTGGAATGTTTAACACAATGAGCCTCGACTGAGAGGGACACCTGCCACCACGATGTACAAACAATATAGTAAACTCACCTGCAAATACTTGGATGTATGACGTTACCACGCACACTTTTACAACGCATACCTTTACAACGCATTTTTTACACCGCAACATCCATTACAACGCACACCTTTACAACGCATACCATTACAACGAAATCTTAAAAAATACCTTTACAACGCATTCCACTACAACGCATACTACATTTACAACGCATACCATTACAACGCATTACATTACATTGCATACAAGGTAAGTTTTGGATAGTGTAGGGGTTAAAATTACTATTCTAACTCCAGGGGATGCAACAGTAGGGAAAGTTTTGGATAGTGTAGGGGTTAAAATTACTATTCTAACTCCAGGGGGTGCAACAGTAGGGTAAGTGTTGGATGGTAAGTTTTGCGTTGTAATGGTATGCGTTGTAATGACTGCGTTGTAATGGTATGCGTTGTAGTGGTGTGCGTTGTAGTGTCATGCGTTGTAATGACTGCGTTGTAAATGTATGCGTTGTAATGGATGTTGCGTTGTAAAAGTTTTGTTGTAATGGTAGTGCGTTGTAAAAGTTGCGTTGTAAACGTTGTATACCAAATACTTAAATGAGAGTTTGGGAACCCACTAATAAACACATAAAGAGGTATTTTCCAGAGTGTGCTACCTTTGACACAGAAAGATCAGCAAAACTGCGGAGGAGCCTGAAATATCCCGATAATAAAATAGGCGCTGAAGAATGGCCCCTTATTATCCAGTGGCATGAGGAGGCGCACAAGTGCAGGCGTGCATCCCATGTCCAGAGTATGAAAGATTCTCAGGAGAATTTGGAATAGTTAATAAGCCACTTTAAGGACAGGCTCAGGACTTGTGCTGCAGCTGTTCCATCTTCTCGATACCTGTTTCTCCAGATCACTAAACTGCAAGAGAAGAAAGTGAGTGAGGATATGAAGGAGAAGATTTTTGGGGCATATTCCCCATGCTGAGAAATGGGGTTGAGGTGCAGCTGGAGTAGCACCTGGAAATGGAGCTGCGCCTACCAATGAGATAATGCACAAGTGACTGCTGTGATGCGATTGGCTGGCAGTAACTGCGGAGTATCAGTCAATGACACAAGCATGTTCTGCCCCAGTTTGTAGGTGCCGGATAGAGAAAAGTCTGACAAACACTTTAGAAAGCTTGAGACAAACTGCAGATGGGTTTTCCAGACCACCTCCTGTTTCTCCCAATCTAAGTGATGCTGCTGAGGACAGTCCACCCTCTTCTGCCGTTCTCCCTTTGAGGGATTACCCAGTGGCCGAGAATAGATGTTCCCTGGACCCTCTCCGAATCAATGAGCATAAAGAAATGATTCCCCAACACTCAGGAAGGTCCAGCTGCTTAAAAAAAAAATACAGAGGGGCAGATTTACAAGAAAGTGACGCATCTGTATAGATGCGTCCCTTTCCCTGTGCTACCATTGGAAACCCCTGCGCCACTATGGATGCGCCGTATTTACAATAAGGTACACCATGGCGCAAGGATTGACAGATGCATCTGTATTCTGACACAAAAGTCATGCATTGCTGGAGTTGTGTCGCACGTAATACCACCACTGGGTCTGGGCTCCCAATAGCACAGCTTAGCCACAAGCTACTGATTAACAAAAGAGGATGCTGATGCTAGACAATTTACTATAGCACTTTTTCGCTCTAAACATTGTAATAAAACCAATAGTTTCTGATTTTTATTATCTTTTTATTTTATTTATTTTTACTCAAAATTTATTTTCACACACTTTATCATTTTGCATTTCACCTGATTTTTACCAATTTTTTGGACCTTATGTACAAAACCTAACCACAAAATTTCACAAAAACAATTTTTCAAAGACAATACAAATTTTTCATGAACTCATTCAAACTTTCATCCATACTACACTCATACTCTCACAGATAAAATACTGCTGGAAATACACTGTACACAGCAAAGCCATATAATCAATTCAAAAATTCAGATGCATTCTGTAGTCTTTTACTCTGTTGAAACTTTTCAATGGCTCTCAACGGTCTACGCGTTTCGAACCCGAACTGATTTAAGGGTTCTCATCAGGACGATGGTCTGTAAAGAGAGGAGAACACCTTGTGTTGAGAAAACTGATTTTTCAATTATAACTGCTTGCGGAACACTTCTACGCTAACCACCTACTTGTCTTACCTCTATTCAAAAGAGCCTGGGGGTTATTTTCGTTTCCCGACGTGTAAATCACTGGTAATGCAACCTTATACACCAAGACAAGAAAACAAACATGGACCCATGTTTAACATCAGTATCGGCCTATCTCATTAACAGCCGTACATTCATAACACCATTTTTTCGTTAGCGCTTACTTGTGTTAGGGCGGTTTTGGATTGAGGTCTTCAAT
This sequence comes from Lissotriton helveticus, assembly GCF_964261635.1. NCBI lineage: Eukaryota > Metazoa > Chordata > Amphibia > Caudata > Salamandridae > Lissotriton > Lissotriton helveticus. Next base: position 1,139,650,761 of record NC_136072.1, on the reverse strand, counting down.
GCTTTAAGCAGCTGACAACTGAAATGAGAGGGACGGAATAATCTTCAATGTTATGCTATTCTCTACTTGTAAGTACTGTATAGATTAAGTTACTCGCGAGAATGTACCTGCAGGTTCGCAGCCTGTTCCCGTTCGCCGGAGGTTCAGTGATCACGCCTGTTGAAGAAACGGGGGTGGAATTAGAAACCGACCGGCATAACATCTATCGGTAGTGAGCAAAGCACTCATTTTCTTAAGTTTACCTTAATCGGTCGGGGCACCGAGCGTGCAATCTGTTCCTTTCGTGTAGACGCCGCGTTCAATATCGTAGAGGCTTCCGGGTTTCCCTTGATTCATGGGAGTTGTAGTCCCCGGTTGCGGAGGTCTTTTTATGGCTCCTCCCAATCTTTGCTTCTATATTTGTTTTATCGTGTTGGCTGTCTATTTATGTTGTAAGCAATGCAGTTCTTCGTGAAGCACAGCATATGGCTAGTGAATTGTTTGTTTTCTCGAAAGTGCGATTCTTCCGCGTAATTAATCCCTATTTCTTCATGATGTTCACATGAAGTTTCCCTGCTTGGATTGCGTTTCTGTCCAAATATAACATGCTGCTTGTTTAGTCAAGAGCATGATTTTATGTTCTATAGATTCATATGATCCATGACTTTCTCTCGTCCTATGATGTCAATCGGCCACAGTTGGTGTATTATGGGTGATGTGCAATTCGAGATCGATGTGCCGTTGTCCACCTTAGTTTGGAAAATGTCTATTCATTGACCATGACCAGTTTTATAGCACGTTCTTCTATTGTGTGTTTGATCTTAGACCCGCTGCGGTCAATGATTTTACCCTTATTTCTCTCAGCCTGGGTGTAGTGGCCGGTCCTCCAGACTGCTGGGTGACAGAACAGGAACTCTTATTTCCAATCTGATAGCCAAAGGACAGGGACACTCTGACCCCTGTTACCCTAATTTGAATAATTCACTTAGCTCATTTAGGCCCTCAATTGTGGAGTCAAATTTTAAAATGAGCATTGCTTCCCTTCTAGAGAGTTTTTCTTCCAGATCGCCTCCTCTTTCATCATTCTCCACTTTGGAGATCACTGTCCAGGCCAGTTCCGTGTCTTTGTGATTCTTTTCAAGCCAATGATTCACAAGGGGAGCTGTTAATACTTTGTTTTTAATCCTTGATTTATGTTGTTGGATTCTGCTACGTACTTCCTGGCTGGTTTTGCCAATGTAGAGTTGATTACATGGGCACACTATCCCATATACAACGAACCATGATTTACAATTTGTAAATGAGTCATGTTTCCATTTTATGTTTCTATGTTCAAATAGACAGCCTTCCTTTGTTGTCTCGCAACATGAGCATTCGCCACATTTATGGTGTCCTTTGACCGGTGGCAGGCCCAACATTGTTCTTAAGGTGGAGTTTGTACTCTTTTGTGGCAAAGCGGCTCGTACTAGATGATTAGCAATGCTGGCATTCTTTTTAAAGGCAAAAAGTGTCTCTTTAATAAATGCTGCATCTAAGTTTCTTAGAAGGTGCCAGTTGTTTTTTACAAGTTTTTTTATTGCATTTGAGTTCGGACAGAATGTAGATACGAACACCATTCTCTCATTCTCTTTTTGTGGCTTTCTTTCCAATAGACTGTCTCGTGGAGTCCACCACGCTCTTTTGACAGACCTTTTCAAAAGTTTTTTTGGGTACCCTCATTGTAACAAATTGTTCGTCAGATTGTCCGCATGTCTCAAGTACTCATCTTTGTAATGGCAGTTCCTTCGAATCCTACCGCCCTAACACAAGTAAGCGCTAACGAAAAAATGGTGTTATGAATGTACGGCTGTTAATGAGATAGGCCGATACTGATGTTAAACATGGGTCCATGTTTGTTTTCTTGTCTTGGTGTATAAGGTTGCATTACCAGTGATTTACATGTCGGGAAACGAAAATAACCCCCAGGCTCTTTTGAATAGAGGTAAGACAAGTAGGTGGTTAGCGTAGAAGTGTTCCGCAAGCAGTTATAATTGAAAAATCAGTTTTCTCAACACAAGGTGTTCTCCTCTCTTTACAGACCATCGTCCTGATGAGAACCCTTAAATCAGTTCGGGTTCGAAACGCGTAGACCGTTGAGAGCCATTGAAAAGTTTCAACAGAGTAAAAGACTACAGAATGCATCTGAATTTTTGAATTGATTATATGGCTTTGCTGTGAACAGTGTATTTCCAGCAGTATTTTATCTGTGAGAGTATGAGTGTAGTATGGATGAAAGTTTGAATGAGTTCATGAAAAATTTGTATTGTCTTTGAAAAATTGTTTTTGTGAAATTTTGTGGTTAGGTTTTGTACATAAGGTCCCAAAAATTGGTAAAAATCAGGTGAAATGCAAAATGATAAAGTGTGTGAAAATACATTTTGAGTAAAAATAAATAAAATAAAAAGATAATAAAAATCAGAAACATTTGGTTTTATTCCAATGTTTAGAGCGTAAAAGTGCTATAGTAAATTGTCTAGCATCAGCATCCTCTTTTGTTAATCAGGAGTTGTGTCGCAAGCACAACGCAACTCCAGCAATGCAGAGGAGGCCTATCCTCATTGTGCTGCGTCACTCCTTACGCATGCTTCAAGTAGGCGTAAGAATTTGACGCAGTGGAGTCCTAGAAGTGGTGCAGTGAAATCTTGTAGATTTCACTGCGTCACTTCTACGAGGCTTTTTTACATTGGAACGCCCATCCTTCATACATTATACCTGACGCAGGTATAATGTGACACAGGGCTTCACAACGTGACGTATCTCTCTAGATGCGTCACGTTGTAAATGGGCTGCATTTTTACGCTGCTGCTGCGTCACAAAAAGTGACGTAATAGCGGTGCAAAAATTACGCAAAGGGCTTGTAAATCTGCCCCAGAGTGTGTTTCAAGTATACAGGCCCAAATGGGCAGATGTAATCAATTGTTGCGATTGACAGTGTAAAGTGAGGAAAGAGAGAGATTGGTGAAGAAAGCGCTGTGACTGAGAGTGGATCCTAGGAATGATGGACAGTTGAATGTGGCAAAGGATGTCCTGTTGTGTATGATTCCAGGGATATACCCAGTGAAAAATGACCACACTAAAATGTCCAATTATAATCAGAAGAAGAGTGAACCTCTGGCTGAATATTTAGACAGACTTGAGGAAGGGGTTGAAAGGTACTCGGGCATAGCCCATCCAACAGGGATCTCTCAGGAAGCTGTTGATGCTGCTTTTGTGCAGGAATCATTAAGAATCAATTGGCTACATTATGTTTTGGATGACAAACAAAGAAGTTAGCAGAATTAGTGATTGGCAGGAACCACTGAGTTGCAACACAGGCGAAAAAGAAAGACAATGCTGAATCAAAAGCGGTGCCTTTGAAATTGCAGATCTTGAAGCGAGAGATTAAAAAAGCAAGATGTGGAGTGCCACAGGGGAGGGGGTCAGGAGATCAAGAAGATGGGAGAATGGGCAGCAGAAGTAGAAGTTGCCACATAGAGCCCCCGTTGCTAGGAGGTTCTTCGGCTGGTCTTGGGCTCAAAATTCCACAGACCTGATAATTCTCGCCTCGGTGCCTATTCCAATCATGGAGTCCCACTCTGCAACTCTGGGCAATAGCTTGCTTAATCTCCACAACGGCCCCCACAACGCTAAGGATGCCTGGCCTCCACCTTGGGGGTGCCCAGGAGTGGACACCTCACAGGGAAAGCCAGGATGTGTTCCACAGCGGTATTCGTACAAGCGCCTTGCGACCCTTGCTGGTGAGTAGTGCGCTATACAAGTATCAATTTACATTTACATTTTACTTGCGTTCAGTTGAGGCACTCACAGCGAGATTGTCTTAACACTGCTTCCAGTGTGCCAGGACCTCTGGATGAGTTTGGGTACCTTACACTGTTCAGAATCACTACCTCTAAAGTTAGGACAGTCGAGAGGTTACAAATGTAAAATGAATACCCTAATATCTGTAGATCAAAATGTCCATAATGTAGACTGTGCATCAATAGTAAACACAGCACTTGCCTTAGTGATACAGGCACAAGATGCATGGCCCTCACAACCTCTGAATTCCGTTCTTTGCCCATAATCGCAGTTAGTATTTTCAATCAACAAGTTACCCACCATATTACAGACCCAGTGTCCATATCTGTAGGATCTATTAGTGATATACATTCATTTTTGCTTAGTCCCCCTTCTCCAACAAACCTGATGGGCAGAGACATTCTATGCAAGCGGAACTGCGTTGTGTTATGTACCTCAGATGGGCTGTTTATGAAAATACCTGAAATACAAGAGAGTAAGGTACTTGCATAGTTATGCAAAAGTTTGAACTGCTCAGTTGAAGCAAGTCCACTTGTCATGAAAATTACAGAAACTACGCAAGATTACGCCAGTGTAACAGATCGCCCTGGTCTAGAGGTGATACAAATAGAACTCTTGACTTGAGGCAGAACAAGAGCTCGGAAGCAGCTCCTGAACAATTACAACTGTGTCAACTGTTACTCAAATCTATGCACTTGGAAGGATGAAAGGCTTGAGCGTGCCTGCATGGATTTTATCTTGTGACTATAGGCAACATAGATCACTAAAGCAGGGCTTTATTCACCGAGCTATCTTAGCAGCCATTTGAGTACCAAATTGTTGTATAAGATGTCATGGCACAATACAGTCAGAACAAGCATTATCCAAGCTTCTATGCCTGGCATTGGCTACCAGACGTTTTGGCTTATCGATGCTTGTTTTGTCATCAATCAATCAATCAATCAATCAAGAGTATTTGTAAAGCACGCTACTCACCCGCTAGGGTCTCAAGGCGCTGGGGGGGCAGGGGAGGGGGGCGGGGGGGGGCTACTGCTCGAAAAAGCCAGGTCTTGAGTTGCTTCCTGAAGGAGAGATGGTCCTGGGTGAGTCGTAGGTGGATGGGGAGGGTGTTCCAGGTCTTGGCCGCCAGGTAGGTGAAGGATCTTCCTCCGGTGGTGGTTCTGCGGATCCGTGGAATGGTGGCGAGGCTGGCGGAGCGGAGCTGGCGGGTTGGCGTGTAGAACGTGAGGCGGTTGTTGAGGTATTCGGGGCCCAAGTCGTGGAGAGCCTTGTGTGCGTGGGTGAGTAGTCTGAACGGGATCCTCTTGCTGACGGGGAGCCAGTGCAGGTCCCTCAGGTGGGCGGAGATGTGGCTGTGTCGGGGGATGTCCAAGACGAGTCGTGCTGAGGCGTTCTGGATGCGCTGGAGTCTTTTCTGTAGTTTGGCGGTGGTCCCAGCGTAGAGGGCGTTCCCGTAGTCCAGACGGCTGGTGACGAGGGCCTGGGGATCCAGCGGAAGATCTTACGGAGCATGTGGAGTGTGTTGAAGCAGGAGGAGGTAACGGCGTTAACTTGCCTGGCCATCGTGAGGGAGGAGTCAAGGATGAAGCCCAGGTTATGTGCGTGGTCCGTGGGCTTGGGTGGGGAGCATAGGGCAGGGGGCCACCAGGAGTCGTCCCAGGCGGAGATGGATGGGCCGAGGATGAGGACTTCCGTCTTGTCTGAGTTCAGTTTCAGGCGGCTGAGCTTCATCCAGTCTGCGATGTCTTTCATTCCGTCCTGGAAGCTGGCTCTGGCGGAGGTGGGGTCGTTGGTGAGGGAGAGGATCAGTTGGGTATCGTCAGCGTAGGAGATGATGTTGAGGTTGTGCTTGCGTGGGATGGCTGCGAGGGGGCTCATGTAGACGTTGAAGAGGGTGGGGCTGAGCGAGGAGCCTTGGGGTACGCCGCAGATGATCTTGGTGGCTTCTGCGAGGAAGGGTGGGAGACGGACTCTTTGGGTTCTGTCAGGAAGGAGGTGATCCATTCCAGGGCCTTTCCTTGGATCCCGGCGTGGCGGAGGTGGGTTGTCAGGGTGCGGTGGCAGACCGTGTCGAACGCAGCCGAAAGGTCGAGCAGGATGAGGGCGGCGGTTTCTCCGTTGTCCAGCAGGGTCCGGATGTCGTCGGTGGCCGCGATGAGGGCGGTCTCGGTGCTGTGGTTCGTTCGGAATCCGGACTGCGATGGGTCGAGGGAGCCGTTTCGTCTCCAGGAAGGCTGTCAGCTGTTTGTTGATGGTTTTCTCGATGACTTTTGCAGGGAAGGGGAGGAGCGAGATGGAGCGGAAGTTCTTGAGGTCTGAGGGGTCTGCGGTGGGTTTCTTCAGGAGGGCGCTGATCTCTGCGTGCTTCCAGCTCTCCAGGAAGGTGGCGGATATGAAGGAGTTGTTGATGATGTCCCAAAGTTTGGGTGCGATGATGGAGTCGGCTTTGTTGAAGATGTGGTATGGGCAGGGATCGGCTGGGGAGCCCGAGTGGATGGTGTTCATCGAGTGGGTGGTATCTTCCATGCTGACCTGAGTCCAGGCGCACAGGGTGGTGGTGGGGGGTGTAGGTTCGGTGGTGGGGTACGAGTTCTGAGCGCCGAAGCTGTCGTGTATGTCGACGATCTTACGGTGAAAAAAGGTGGCCAGAGAGTTGCAGAGGTCTTGAGAAGGCGTGATGTCGTTGTTGCTGGCGTTGGGGTTGGAGAGCTCTTTCACGACGTTGAAGAGTTCCTTGCTGTTGTGGGTGTTGTTGTCCAGTCGTTCTCTGAAGGATGACCTTTTGGTGGTGCGGATCAGCTGGTGGTGTTTGCGGATGGCGTTCTTGAGGGCTGTCATGTTATCCGTTGACTGGTTGTGGCGCCAGGCTTTCTCGAGTTCACGGCAGGATTTCTTGGAGTCTTTGAGATCGTTGGTGAACCACGCGGCTTTCTTGCAGTTGAGGTTGCTGGGAGGGTTTTTCAGTGGAGCAAGGGTGTCGGCGCAGTCGGTGATCCACTGTGTGAGGTTGCGGGCTCCTTCGTTGGGGTCCGTGGTGTTGGTGGGAGGGTTTAGGCTCAAGGAGATGGTGAGTCGGTCGGTGGTGATCTTGCTCCAGCATCTTCGGGGGGTTTGCTGACGGCGGTGGTGGGTCGTTGTTTTCCTGAAGTTGAAGTGTACACAGCTGTGGTCGGTCCAGTGGAGCTCGGTGGTGTGGCTGAAGGAGATGTGGTTGCTGGAGGAGAAGACGGGGTCGAGGATGTGGCCGGCGTAATGGGTGGGGGTGTTGACCAGTTGCTTGAATCCGAGGTTGGCGAGGTTGTCTAGTAGGGCGTTGTCATGATTTTCCCAAAACGCTACTGTTCCACGGTCACTGGGCCCTCAACATTAAAAAATAAATTAAAAAAGGGCTAAAAACTAAAATATTTTTTAACCATAAAAGGTATGCATTACTACAGTAATCCATGGTCCTTAAGGTAAATACCTTGTGTGTGGATGTGCCTCCTGGGAAGGAGCAAAATGCGATCACTCACAGTGGAGTCGGCCAATATCTGAAGTGGGCTGACCCCAATGGCGTAAAGAAACTTGAGAGAGCCCCCCTGCAGGGTATGTAGAGGGGCACCCATTCTGGATTTAATCAGTAACTTTCATGCCAGAGTACTGTGCTGAGGGGAGTCTCCCTGCTGCTCAGCCCCTGCCCCCCCCGGCATTGCAGGGGCTGCGGGGGCCTGTGTTACGCCAAAGGCCAACCCTTTACACCAAGCAGTATACTGTAGTGGGTGGAAGAAAAATGTGAATGACATTTCAATAGAGAAATTGTTGAAGAGGGCTGGCTGAAAGTCCATATGCAAAAATATATCATAAATATTTAGTAAAATGAAAAGGTCTTGGGTAACACCAGACCTAAAATGAAATACTGGTCTGTCAAAATGCAGAGTCCGCGATACTGCGGCAGCTAGAAAGAATCAATTAGGACTCTCTCCTGTTAGATGCCTCTTTTCAGTCCCTAGCTTCAACATGGCGGCGTGTTTACATAAGTGGGTTAATTTACCACCCAGAAGGTGCAAAATGCCTACGACTGCCCTTGCTCCCAAGATACTGTCGGTAAGCCGTAATGTATATATTTTGCACATGTGGAAGACCGATGGATGCGCTTAGGCTGAGACATGTCTACACCACATCTTTGGAATATTAAATGTTGCCCCAAGGTGTCTTGCTAAGTGCTCCGCTGTCTAGACTGACGACGTTCGCTTTAGTACTGAGCCACAAATAAATAAAGCATGCAAGTGCCACAAGGGAGGTGCGTGGCTCCCAGGTCTGGCCCCGCGCCCCTGCAGCATGTACAACACACTGGTCCTTAAGTATTTTAATTCTGTGTCCCCTCCCTCCCCCCATACATAGAAACACATTCATCACAGTCCCCCAGCAGGAAAACATTTCTTCACAATTATGGTACAAAATTGGCAGGTGTAAGTATATTTAACAATTGAAGCACTGCAGATGTGTTCAGTAATCCCCTTTAAAAATGCATGATCACTGCCACTCAAGTAGAAAATCTACTCAAGTTGAGTGGTATCAAATCTACTCAAGAAGCAGCCCTCTGACTACTACCACTGATGACTGCCCTCGACCACCCACGTTAGAAAATGGCGCCCGGCGATGCCGAAACTCGGGGCATATTAGCAAGAACCTCGTTAAAAGGATCGCCATTTTAGCTGCAAGAAACTGCTGCAAAAATGGCGATAATGGGCTTACTAATATGCGTTATAGAATTCCAATAGAAGCCCAGGTTAGATGTGCAGGACATCTAACCTGAGCTTCTATTGGAATTCTATAACACATATTAGTAAGCCCATTACGCCGTTTTAGCAGCAGTCTCCTGCCGATAAAACAGTGATAATTTTAACGAGGTTCTTCCTAATATGCCCCCTCGCTTGTGCACGCAGCGATGGGCGGAATTCGGACGGAACTCTGCGTTACTCTGCCAAATTCCGCCACCCCCTAAATATTGCCAACATGCTGTGGACAGCCTAATCTTCCTACAGTGTAGAAGTGTCCACCCTATGATTCTTTATCAGAGTAGGGTGGGAGGGGGGACTCTATGGTTATTTGGAGCTCTCTCTCCTTTGACACATACTCCCAGCCAGGTTGTGAGTGACACAAGATGCTACTGATAGCCCATTATGGAGTAACTCAGCGCCTATCTGTGTTTTTCCACTTAAAACAAAACAATTCTTTCCTCATGAATATCCTCTTGACAGGGTGTGGCACCCCCCTTGAGATCAATCTAGCCCCCCCCCCCACCATGGGGGGGAGGGGCTCAACACATTGTTTGAAGACCTATGATGCACAATAAAGTGCTATAGGAAGATGTCACTGCTTAAAGCACTGGGGGCATCAGCTCAATGGACAGAAGGCCACCTGCACATGGCAGATGTACAGTGCCTGGGTTAGTACTGTCCCTTACATGTGCCACGCTGCCCCCTACACATTATGTGGTGTCAGATGGACCGCACACACCATAGTGTTCTTTGGTGTGCACCCTGGCGAATGTACCAGATGTTGCTGCCACAATACAACATTCAAAAGCCCAATTGACAATGTATATCACAACAAGGAAGTGGTCAATGTTTGCTTTCACTGCTCATGGTCTGCACCACTCTGCCCTTAGGTACTCTCGGCCCTTGCACCTGCCACACTCAGTCACCTCTCCCCATGCTGGACCTGGGATGTGCCTGAAGCTGTTCCCTAGGAAGTTGAAAAACTGCAAAATATCCTCTTCCATCACAGAGCATGGCATCACTATATCTACACTTCTCTCCACATGTTACAGAGGTGCCCGCGCCTGCGGCACCCTCCACACGCACAGGTGGTACATGCCACTACCTTTTGCCCAGCTCTACCACCTCAGCATGGAATGCATCACTGAGGAATGTGCAATACTATTGTGTCTGTTTCACCCTTCAGGCTGTGCAAGGGGATTCCCTTCCTCACCCAATGGTGAAGGCACCGTGGAAGTGCAGACCATGAGCAGTGTTCCATTGCATGCATCTAGGTGGTTCACTTCAGGTCCCTCTGCCTCATTTCTGCAAACCTGAAAAAGGGGCCATTTGGAAACAAGCAGAACACATTGGAGCACTATCAGGTAAGAACAAGGGAAAATAATGTGCAGGCAGCAGGTGGAGGAAAGAAGGATTGCAGAGGCCTTTTTCCCTCCTAAAATAATGTTCATGGTAAATAAAATCAAGGCATCAATGCAACTGTGTGTGGACTACTGTTTACATTTTCCACATTTATGAAATGCATTGGGCAGATACCAATGCTGATGGACAACCCTGTTATCCAATGTCTAAAGTGAGCTCAATCACATTAGCCAATGGATGAAAGGAGCTGCCAATAACCCAATTTCTGTTTCCATATGTATGTGTTTGTCATGTGTGGTGTCATGTATGTGTGTGATGGCACCATCTCTCCCCAGACAGCTAAGGGTGTCTGTAGGACACACCTTAAGAAGCTCCAGCAAAGAGTAGCACATCAAAAAAGTGATAGGTGGATTGCGGAAGAGATGCCTCCAAGCCCTTAAGAACAGAACAAGCATTGGTAAATGAATTTGGTTGTGCCTTTGTGATTAATAATAAGCTTTTTGTTGTAAGTTGTAGCTTTCTGTGTAGTTGTACAATATAAGTTACAGAGAGTTTTTAAAGTGTTATGACTTGTGTATGTACAAAAAGGCAATATATTTTGCTGTTACTAGTGGTATGGTAATAGCTAAATATTAAAAATTTAAAAGAAAGAGGAAAATATTAGAATTAATTGTTGTAAAAGGAATATTATGGGGTCATTAGGACTAAGTCCGCCTGCCATCCCATCTTGGGAAGGGACCGCCCGCCATAAGGGCGGGGGTCCCGTGGGGGGTAATAGGATGTGCCCGCCACAGTGACGGGCGCATCTTGCATGTTTAACATTGCGGCGGCGGTGTTTACACCAGCACCCGCCGCAATGTTAATAATGCATGTTATGCATTTTCATACACAAAGCGACAGGCACCGTGCGGTGCCTGCCGCATTGTGTATGCAAATGCAGGGGGGTACCACAGGTACCCCCCATGTGCACCCCTCACCTCGCCCTCACCCCTCCCCAAAGTAAAGACCGCATGCTTTTCGGAAAGGCATCTGACAAAGTCCATCCTGATATGACTGGCGGTGTCTGATAGACACCGTCACCATAGAAACCCTTTTCTGCCCCGGTCGCAAGTCGACCGGGGCAGAAGAGCGGCGGACGGTCTTTCCGTCCGCCGCGGACCCCCCAGCCATGTTAATATGGAATGGGGTCATTGCAGCAAGGATGGTGGGCGGATCGCCCCTGCCAGGCCGGCAGTGGCTACTGCCAGCCAGACGGGGGCGATCAGCCCGCCATCCTAATGGGCCCCTATGTCTTTAGAGGAGTCATGACAACTTTTGGCCCCGGTGCCACTGCACCAGCAGCACAATTGAAATCACGGCCCTTGTGCCTGCTAGATAACTGCACTTGTGACGGCTTGTTTAGAAGTAAAAGTTATCAGTATTGTGCGTTTAGAAGGGTCCCTAGAGCTTTTGGCCCCGGTGCCACTGCACCTGCTGCATTAGTCAAATGAAGCCTCTTTTAACTGCAAGATAACTGCATTTGTGTCTGCTTGTACAGTAGTAAAATATAGCAATATTTGGTGTTTAGAGGAGTTCTGACAACATTTGAGCCTGGTACCACTGCACCTGCTGCACCATTCAAATCATGACCCTGTTGTCTGTAAGGTAACTGCACTTGTGATTGCCTGTTTGGTAATAAACTATAGCAACATTAGGCGTTTAATGGGGTGCATAGAGATTTTGGTCTGGTGCTTCTGCCCTTGCTACACCATTCAAATCATTACCCTATTGACTGGTAGATGAATGCACTTATGACTGCCTGATTAGTTATCAATTATAGCAATATTAGGTGTTTAGAGCAGTTCTGACAACTTTTGGGCCTACTGCCACTGCACCTACTGCACCATTCAAAAAATACCCTGTTGCCAGCAAGATAACTGCACTTGTGCGTGTCTGTTTAGTTGTAAAATATAGCAATAATTGATGTTTAGTGCGGTGCCAGGAGCTTTTGGTCCTGGTGTCACTGCTCCTGCTGCACTATTAGAAATCATGACCCCAGAGTTCGCTAGTTTAGTAGTTAAGCATAGCAATAATAGGTGTTTAGAGGCGTTTTGACAACTTTTGGCCCAGGGTCACTGCACCTGCTGCACCATAGAAATCTCAACCCTTTTGTCTGCAAGGTAACTGCACTGGTGACTGCCTGTTTAGTTTTAAATGTTAGAAATGATCTGGGTTTAGTGGAGTCCGTAGAGCTTTTGACCCCGGTGCCACTGCACCTGCTGCGCCATTCAAATCAAGTCCTTTTAACTGCAAGGTGACTGCAATTGTTACTGCCTGTTTAGTACTCAAATATAGCAATAATATGTGTTTAGAGGAGTTCTGACAAATTTTGGGCCCGGTGCAACTTCACCTGCTGCACCATTTAAATCATGAGCCTGCTGTCTGCAAAGTAACTGCACTTGTGATTGCCTGTTTAGTAATAAAATATAGCATAGCTATTGTATATTAACTTTATGTTTAAGGTTTAATGTTTATTACAACATTTAGAACTTGATCATAATGGCCAAATAGATTAAGTTGAAAAAATCAATTTGATAATGCCAAGAAACTACTAAGAAAGTCACTGTCACAGAGGCACGAATAGGAAATGCTAAAGCACCTGCTTTACACAGCTAAGTAATAAAAAGCAAGCATTCCAGCATACTGTTAGAAGCGGTTTGCCTTTTCCATTGGGAAAGATCTTACCTTGACAGTGGTCAACAGTGTGAACAGCTTTAGTAGAAGTATTGTAAATGCATGAAGCCAGTGGAAGCTAACAATAAAAGTTCCACACAAAAGCACATTAACATAATAATTTGGCTATGAGAACTGATATGAGCCCCTTTTAAGATATAATAAATACAAGCCATTTCACAAGCACAGCGCAGGCGGCGTGAAGGCGTACATAAAAAGCTTGTTTCTTGCGCCTGTGGACATCCTGTTGTGAAATGTTCTAGAACACTACTGGCCAGATCTTATCAGAGACACTGCACGAGCACAGTGATGCAATTTGACGTGCTTTATGATACATCTGTTCCAGCATCTTACCTTAAAAAAGAATGCAATTTTTTTTCCACCTGCCTTTGCTCGCCTAATTGTTTCCTTGCAATGCATCACCGGGGACCGGAAATTTGTGATACTTTTTTTCTAGGTATGTTTCTCACAGCTTCTTACTTTTATTGATATAATGCAGTGTTCAGCAATTTAAAAAGAGTACGGAGGCTGTGCATCACAATGGGAATTTTAGTGCATCAATTTTGTATTGAGATTCAGATAATTGGTGGGTTCATGCAGTGTTAGGCTCGGTTACCCAGAGAGAAGCTTTTCCAAATAGGAACAAGGAATGAAAACAGCTTCTTTCTGTGAGAGCACAGGATTAAGCAATGGCTTTAAAATGTTCTTGTTTGCACATCTGAAAAGGGAAAATGCTTTTTGTTAATCTGCCTAACTGCTGAAAAGGTTTGTTCTGGTCCCGAATTCAAGATGAATTCTTGAGTGGGAAGGCAGTGTTGCAGCGTTTGAGCCATGCACATGTTTCATAAGGGAAACATCCTTTACAACGCAACTTTTACAACGCACTACCATTACGACGCAACTTTTACAACGCAAGTCATTACAATAAATTGCGCTGGAGGGCGCTCTAGGATAGGGAATAGTTTAATTACTATCCAACACCTTCCCTACTATCCACGGGGACTGGAGTTGGAATAGTAAATTAAACTATTCACTATCCAGCACCCCCCCAACGCAAGTCGTTGTAACCACTTGCGTTGTAAAACCTGCATCGTAATGGCATGCGTTGTAAAAGCATGCGTTGTAGTGACATACATTCATCCTGCTGGATTTGAGTGCCGCGTTCGATACCGTGTCCCATTCCATCCTTTTGAGATCTCTCCGCTCCCTGGGAGTGGCAGGCCCGGCTTTAGCCTGGATTGCCTCCTTTCTTAGTGGGCGTACTTTCCAGGTTTTCTCGGCCAAAGCTACATCTACAATCTGCTCATTGGCTTATGGTGTTCCCCAGGGGTCTATACTCAGCCCCTTATTGTTTAATATCTACGTAAGACCCCTGGCCACCATTGTGGAGGAAGCGGGGCTGACGCTATTCTCCTACGCCGATGACACCCAAATTGTCTTCTCTCTGTCAGGCAGAGATGAGAACAGCCCCTCTGCTCTAAAGCTCGGCCTGGTACGCGTGGCCGAGTGGATGCAGAAGAACTGTCTGAAATTAAACGGGGAGAAGACAGAGGTGGTGATATTGGGCAAGAATAAAAATCTATGGGGCCCCCAACATTGGCCTAGTGATATGGGACCACTTCCACAACCAGCCACAGTGGTTCGCAACCTTGGTTTCCTTGTTGACGACAAGTTGTCTATGAGGCAGCAGGCTACAAAGGTTGCAGCGATCTGCTTTTCCACCTTAAGATGGCTCCAGAAAAATTTATGGATGCTGCCCCTATTCACTCAGAGAACTGTTGTCCAGGCGTTGGTTGTCTCCTGCCTGGACTACGGTAATGTTCTCTATTTGGGAGCTGATGCTGCAACCATTAAGATTCTTTAGGTAGTCCCCAATGCGGCTGCCCGCCTGCTTCGGAAGGTTCCTAGGAGAAATTCAGCATCTTCAGCTCTGCGTGACTTACACTGGCTTATAATCTCAAACCGGATTAAATTTAAAGCTTATGTTATCTGTTCAAGATTAGGCAGGGCACAGCCCCTAAATACCTACAGAACTTAGTTCAACCATACAGGACTCATCGAGCCCTTAGATCTTCTGGGAATGGAGACTTTGTTATCCCAAGATTCAAACTTGCCAGAATGGGCGGGCGGTCTTTCGCTCATCTAGGGCCCAAGCTCTGGAACGCTTTACCAGTTGCTCTAAAATTGGAGAATAACTTGCTGCGGTTCCGGGAGGGACTTAAGACCTTGCTTTTTGAGTGATCTGCTCGTTGTCCTGGTCTGTTCGATATTACCTGATACTTCTTTGTTCTTGAGTCTATCCCTAGCGCCTGGAAACCCACTGCGGGTAGCTGTTGCGCGTTACAAGTTAAATAAATAAATAAATAAATACATCCGTTTCAGAAGCCTGCTGCTGATGTCAAAAGAGCACAGATGAGCGAGAGCAAGATAACCCTCAGAGGTGCATGTGATACAGGCCATGGAGATTACTGCCCTTGCTCTCTCACTCCTACAGGCAAATGCACAGAAGACTGCTGCAACAAATTACATCAATGTTTCTCCTGCTGGCTTTTTGTTTCAGTGACACTGGGCTTCTTCGGGTGAGCTACAGAGCCTACTCAAGCTGCTGCCTCACCCCACTGGGAACTGGATTTACTGTGAGGGGAAACATGAAGGTCAAATATACTTCCAGATTGGCTGCCTCCTTGTCCCTATGGGGCCGAAGCAGATAATACTAGGGAGACTGTACCCTTGCCAATGGAACTGTACTGCCAATCAGAGTGCCAGTGTAGCGCTTCTCGATTCAAGATGTGGTACAGCTGTGGCCGGCAGAAGTGATCAGATGTCGGTGCTAAAGCCTCATCTCCTCTGATCTTTCCTCATGTGAAATAGTCATTTGCATATTAGGTGGGCTTGTAGGAAATAATTAAGCCTGATAAAAATGAAGACGTGTTCAAATACATGCACATGTCCCTAGACTCTCCATTGTTGGATGTGAAATGTTTACCAACATAAAGAAAAGGTCTGCTAGTTCAGACCCGGCATGGAAGCCAGCTGTGGACCCTGCAGACCACAAAAGCTTATGGTTCCACATGTCTTGTGGTGGGTGATGCTGGGGTTATCTGGTCTGGGACACAAGAATAAGCATGGGCGGATTTTGCGAATTGGCAATCCGCGAAATTGCGTATTTACGGATTCGCAATCCGCAAAATCCGCGAACTCTCGCGAATTTGCGGATTTTTAAATTTTTTTTTGTGTTCGCAAGGATTTCTGCCAGTTCGCGAGGATTTTGTACCAGTTCGCAAACGCGAACTTACTTTTCGGGTAGCAACGGTCGCGAACATGTTGTTTCTACATCTGGTTCATCACAGCACCCTCTGTTTCACCACTGCCACCCTCTGTTTCACCACTGCCACCCTCTGGCTCACCCATGCCACCCTCTGGCTCACCCATGCCACCCGATAGTTCATCACTGTAGATTATGGGTGGAAAAGCAGACCTGCCCTGCCTCAACTGACATAAATGAATTAGGGGCTGATTAATGTGTTACTGAATTTGAACTTCCTGGCTGGAACCTGCTTCCTTATCTGTAATTGCTTTCTCTGAGCCTGCTGTGAGGGTCAGAGCAGGGTCATAGAATAGTTGCAAGTAGGCAACTGAACTCTGAAGGGGCCCCTCAGGAAGCACAACAGGGAATGGTTACTAATGATAAGATTGAACTTTTGCACCTGCTGAGTGCTTTCAGTTTTGCAAAAATCCAAATATCCAGCAGCATCCACAAAAAGTAATCCTTCCAGGCACTACAGGGAATGGTTACTAATGATAAGATTGAACTTTTGCACCTGCTGAGTGCTTCTAGGTCAAGATCCAAATCAAAGTGACCAGCACATGAAGAAAGCACTGAGAGGAGCCTGCTGGACAGGAACAGGAAGTTGGAGACTGTGGGGCACTTCCTTCCTCCCACCCCCCCCCTCAAAAATGGACTCCTTGCAAAAAAAAGTGCAGGCAAATGTCAACCTGAGGAGTTATTCTGATAAAAATCATAATTTTCAAGGTTTATGCTGCCTGCTGGTGGATTTCTTGTGCGAAATTGCAAATTTTGCAATCTCGCAATTGCGAGATTGTCGCTGCCCGCCGCATCTACGTTTTCGCAAGTGTTTACTCCCGCGAAATTGTATAGTTTTCTAGTTGGCAAGTGCGAACAAGCAAAAAAATCCGCTTCGCACGGATTTACGAATTTTCGGTAAGTTCGCGAGAGTTCGCGGATTGCGAATTTACCGAAAATCCGCAAAATCCGTAAGCGGAACGGATTTTACGCCCATGCTTACACAAGAACGAGTTTTTTAATTATATTACTAAAAAGTCCAAAGTCCCCATGTAATATACAAAGCTTCATTCTGCAGTCATTGTGCTGCTGTTCATGTATCATCGCCGTTTAAGGGTCTTCTTTAGATGGGTTGGTGTTTGGGATGCGGTAGGGGCACAAGGGTGTGCTCTTTTCTTCATGTCTTATATTCATCTCTCTTTTTGTTATTGTCTGATCAATTGTTTTTCTCTGGTGGGATATTTGAGCTGGGGACACTGATAGGTACATATCAGTTTCCAGGAATCATAGCTAAGGTCATTTTTTATTAAAGTTGCTCCTCTTTCTCCTGTTCTTGGTCTTACTGGGTACTAATTTGACTCCTGCCTTAGTTTTCACCCACTCATATATGAAAGGGTCACTGGCCTTGTGCTCAAAATTCAATGGGATTGAAGAACTCTTCTGTGTATTGCTGCTGCCACCAATGATCAAATACACATAAATCTGAGAGACAGTGGGAGATTAGGGGAAAGGGGAATGGGATAAGAGATGAAACAGAGACACTGAACTGAACCACTCTAGCTCATCACTTCTACTGACCAAAGATGTCTTCAGGATACAGAGGATATCTGCAATGAACTGGAATAGTGGATGGATGTACCTTAGCAATAACTTGGTGCAAACTATTTTCAGTACTTAGGTGTGGCACTTGTAGTTCTGAACAACTAAACATACAAATAATGAGCACCTTGTATACATTCCCACAAACACTTCTACAGCAAGCTTCAGCTAGGTAGTCTCTGTGGAAGATGCATGATAGTGTCTACTTGAATGGGGTGGATGGAATTCGTTGAGCTTCACTCTGCAGAATTCTGTGGAGTTACCTATAAACTCTACGAGATTCCACGGAGTTCTGCCAATAGGCAGAAATTATGGCTATCGTGCTGCTTGCGCTGCAATTTAGCGCTAGTAGCTCAAGCAGCACTGAAAAATCAACAAAAAGGTACCATCTAGTGAGCAGGAGCGCGTAGCCATTTGGGTTAATTTTGCTGCCACTGGAGTAGAAAATCTACTTGAGCTGCAGTAAATTTAATTGATAAGTAGAACGCTGACCATGACTGCCTGCACCAAATCTCACTCATGTGCGCCACCTCGCATTAATCTGGAGTTTCGAAGGGGAATACATTTCCCATGGATCACTCCATACTCTTGAAAAATGAAACAGAAACGTTTCATTTTTCTTTTTTTTAATGCATCCCATTTCCCTTCAAGAAAAACATGCTACATTAAAAAAACAAAACTGATTTATCGAAAAATCAGTCACAGCCATTGTGGTCTGCAGACCCCAGCAGACCACCATCCCTGTGAGTGTCGGCAATTCCCAACGGTTTGCAAATTGCAACCTGCCTCATGAATGTTAATGAGGCAGGCCCCTTGCAAACCATTTCGGAATAGCAAACAGTGTCTCAAGCATTGCTGTATATTTCATTTTGCGACTCACAATTGTGAGTTGCCAAAAAATCGCAATTTGTGAGTCGTAAAATGAAATGGTCGTACACATGGCCCTTGGAGCTCTCAAATGTGCAAGGCCTGCAGACTTCAATCCCTGCATTTTGACAGTCCTGTGCACACCCACCCCAAAGTTTGGCCTGCACTATACTATCCTTGGGCACTGCTGACCCGGATCTGTTTTTGACAGCACTGGGCAGCGACATCAGTAGAAGCGGGCCTGTCTTTTGCTGGCCCTGCATACTGCCTTACATGCACACTGCCTGCCAGTGCTGCACATTGCCAGCCCTGCACATAGACTAGCTGTCAAATACTGGCACTGTCCTGTACTAAACCAAATTTTATTGTGAAAGAGGAATGGGCCCCTTTGTATTTATGTAAAGGGGAGTACTTACATAGCCCAAACCTAGCCAGATAGCAACCAGACCATTTGTCGGAGTAACGTTTCAGATATTAGACGTTCTAAAGTGTCCACATTGGTGTGTAGTCAGTCTTGACCTTTACTTCCAAATATGAGCCTGTAATGTGGGGATTTTGACCATGGCCAGTTACGGTGGGTATTGCAGACGCTGTTCGCAATATAATAAGGACATGAGGTACATAAAGGGTACATACAAAAATATATATAGTAATGGTAAAAATGCAAATGGTATTCAACGGGATATGTAACAAAATAGCAGAAAAATAGCAGCACATTCCTGGGTTACATAAAGTGCCAATAAAAATACACAGCAACAATTGATATATAAGGCTAAGGGAGTGGCCTTTGGTACATGTGAATTAATTGGGTTGAAATACGCGCTACTATGCTGGTTTATTATTGTTCCTGTTTAATTGTCGTAGATTGTGCTCCCGGGGCGGCGTCTTCTCTCCGGACGTCTTTCAACAAGTAGCAATTTGCACTCCCTTCATGGGATGTGTCCCCCTGGGGCACTACTGGTGTCCTATTTTCTATTATCTTCATTAGGGATTAGTCCTCATGGTGTGCTGGTAACACCAGCGAAAGCGCGTGTTACCAGCACACAATGAGGACTAATCGCTGATGAAGGGTGATTGACCACCCGAAATGCATTGGATGAAAAAATAGTCCGCATACTAAGAATGGCTAAACCAACCTAAAATCAAGATATTATGTATGAAGAATAACATACATTAACTGATATTGACGAAGTGTGTTTACCTTTACTATGAAATCAAGAGCCTATGAAAATAGGACACTAGTAGTGCCCCAGGGGGACACATCCCAAGAAGGGAGTGCAAATTGCTACTTTGGAATATGTACACATTGTAGTTAGCTTTGGCAAAGACCTGGGGGTCTTTGGAGCTTTGGAGAGACTGTTGGCTTTGGCCAAGATGTCTTTAGATGCACAGCCCACGGTGCTTAGTCACTGTAACCAAACCATAGTCCAGGGCCATGAAACCTCCCATGAGGACAACTGCCTCCAAACCATGAGGGTGCAGTGTGCCACCAGGGTACCCAGGGCAACTGCTGAGGCATGAATTTTGCAATAGTAGGTGAGTCTGTTTGCCACTATCTTCAAGAATAGTTTGAGTCCTGTTTTTAGACTTTTTTATCATGAGCTCACTTTAAGCCTTTCAGTTAACATTGGCACTTTGGTGATGCGAAAATGTGAAGCATGATCGCTCATATCAAAGGTCATTATTATCAATATCATATAATTGTAGTGTTGAGAGAGCCGCCATCGCTATGATGTCCACACAGCTATAGACAATTGTGTGTTTGAGCATGAATTATCTCTCTTTCACAGGTCGTCCTTCACCTCCGTGGGCACTTTTCCCGCATTTTACTTGGGTAGTAGGTATTCCCGCCTCGCCACGATGTGTAGATGCATGTTACTTGGTCCTTAAGAATTGCCATTCGATCCTCCTGACGAGCAAGTCAAGAAACATGTTGACCTGTATAATTACGAGTAGAGCGTAAATATCCTGATCCATCACAGTCACATATGCGCCACTCTATCTTTATTTTAATCAGGCAGGGAACCTACCAGAATAAAGGTCTCTTATTGGATTCCCTGGCCTGTTTTAATCACTGCACGCACGTATTCACCACATCTACTCATATTAGGCCCCTCACCCCCACAACACCATACGGCATGGAACAAAAGATCTCCGTCAAAGAGCCCCACATCGGGTGCCCGTCGGTAATTGCAGCGCCGATCCGACAAGGAGCAGGCCCAATGATGAAGCATGACACCTAGCTGGCTGGGTGTGTGAGGGCCCCAGTTCCAAAGGGAGGAATTCCCCTCCCTCTTGACATATCAGTTGGACTACCCTTGTAGTTATAGTTATGCTGGCTCTCTCGCCTACTTAAGACCCTCATAAGGAACTACGTACCCTCTTTTCTATAACTACCCAGGACACGTGTCATAATACCATGATCTAAACATGTCGTACTATCACAGAGGTGATAGTACGAATCCCGCCCTCTTCGTAGGGTTGTAGGAGAAACTATTAACACTTTCGGAATTTGGAAATTAACATGAAAATGCAAAGGAAATCAGTGCACAAATGTAAAAAAAATCTGGCTTAGTTTTTTTGTGTTGACTTTTTTTCCTGAAAGGTGTATATCATTGCATATAAAACAATACATAATAAGAGATTACATAGAAGCAGGTTGTGTTAAAGAAAAGAGCACCACATTTTGATTCAATAAGCGGCAGCTGTCCCGCTGTTTCCATAGTGCAATATTATAAAAAGGAGAGTGAGTTAGCAGAAGGGAGAAGTACAGTATTCTAACCACAAAGCTACAAGGTTTGTGATTGTCTTCGGTCACAATACCTTCGTTAGAGACCCTAAAAAGGGTCTTGGTAAAGCCAGATGGCAAATCCAGTCATATTTTGGCAAGAGGAAGGAGAAGGGGAGGGAAGGAACATTAATTTAAAATAAATAAATGAATAAATACAATAAAATAAAATACAATTTAGCCAATTAAAATTAAATAACAAATAGGAAGTCTCTATAGGTTCAGAGTCACCATGAGCAGAGATGGTCACTTCCGTTCAGTTTTGCTCAGTTCAGTTCCCCGCCACTCATAATACATCTTCTAAGCTTCTGGTAACCCAACGAAAAGAGGCTCCATAGTAGTACCTAGCATGAGTAGGAACAAAAAGCAGCGATAATAACAATAACAACCTTGTCGTCAGCTCAGCCGCCTTGTCTTATTATAATTTGAAATGTATGTGACACATTATAGGATGACATTATTGTGGCTGTATGACCAAGGCTCTGTTTGAGAGGTGAGTTGGGCATTGCTTATGTGAGTGGAGTAAAACAATCTATGAAGGATTCCCATATTCGTATAAATATTTCTTCATTGTCTTGTAGTCTGTAAATAAGACTCACATGTTACCATATCTACTTTGATCAGCCAATCACCATGGGCGGCCTTTGTGGTACTGTCCAGTGCGCATGATACATATTCATGCAGTGGTTACTGCAGTGGCTAACAGCCGGTTAGGTCGTGAGCTCCGCTGTATTGTGTAGCAGAACTAACTCACATAATAAGGGGATGGGTGTATAAAGTATCCCGCTCAAGGTGTTCTGTGTGGAGGACCAGTATTTGCTCTGGTCTGGGCACACCGCCTGCTGTTGTTTTTGGGGGTCCAGTACCAGTTTTGGAGTGTTTTGAAGAGGGTACATGTCATCCAGATTCCTCTCACCCCCTGTTCATATTCCCAATTGCTTCAGCCCAATCATCCTCTGTGTAGTCGGTTTGGAGCAGTCACATAGTGAGCAGTCCTGTCTAGAGTGGCCATGAGTGAAGGTGATGTACTATGAGATTGTGAATCCAGAGACCACCCCTTTAAACAAACCAAAATGTTTTAGATATTGTAGTACAGGAGAGTTTTGCCCATGGTCATGCTGCGAGATGGCTAAAAAGGGGAGCACTTCAATTCCAAGTATGTCTACTCCTGAGATCGAGGCAAATGAAATTCTTCTCGCAGGGTTGAAAAGGGCTCAAGTATCAGGCAAACGATACCCCGAGTGGTCAAGTGTACATATGCCTGCACGTTTCCAGAGCTCCCAAGACATAGTTCACCTATACTCCCCAAATGAATGCTGGCATTATGCCAGATGGGATCACACGTGTGCAGTCTTATTACACTCTTAGGAAATTTATGAGTGTGTACCCAGTTCCTGGATGTAGTTTGGATGATGAGGATGGTGGTTTGCGAGGGTGGTGAACTATGGCTGCATTTGGAAGCCCAGGCCAACTCTCAATAAGAACCCGGAGAGGGACATTGTCCTACCTTGACTACAGATATACCAACTGGTACAAATGGAGCACCGTGTAGTAGTGCTCCACATATAGCAGGCTTAGGCCTCTGCATTGCCTCCGGGCACTCAGCTTGGGAAGTTTCATCCAAGGTCTCATAGTCCCCCTGTTAAACCTGGGATCATTGTAGTGGGTTTCCCCAGTTTTTTTGCCTGTGCCTCCTGTGTTTTTGCTGTGTGTTGGACTTCGTTTTGCTGGTCTAGATGCTTTGGGCACTGCTGTTCAGTGCCAAAGTGAAAGTGCTCCCTCTGTAAATTGTTGTTATGGATGGGTGTTTCCATAATTGGCTTATTTGTTTTACTGTTAAGTCCCTAGTACAGTGCAATGTGTGTGTCCAGGGCCTGTAAACCAAATGCTGCTGGTGGGCCTGTAGCACTGATTGTGCCACCCACATAAGCTGCCTGTAAATACAACTCAGACCTGCCACTGCAGTGTCTGTGCGCAGTTTGGTACTGCCATGTCGACCTGGCAGGTGCACCCACTAGCTAGGCCCTAACCGTACCTTTTCTTACAGTTTATTCACACCTAAAGTAGGCCCAAGGTACCCCTGTGGGCAGTGTGGAGTGTCTGTGAAAGGTAGCACACGTTGTGACGTGTGTAACATGTCCTGATAGTGAAATACTGCCAATTTAGTTTTTTCACTATTGAAAGGCTAACTGTTCCATAGGATAGAACAGGAGTTCATTTATAACATCTCATAAACATAACTTACCTTTGGGACGAGATAGGAAAGTAAAGTTTAGAATGCCTGAACTTAGAATATAAAGATGCATCTTTTAGTGAGGATGATTTTTACATTTTGTGTTTGAAAAGACC
Source organism: Lissotriton helveticus (assembly GCF_964261635.1). Lineage (NCBI taxonomy): Eukaryota > Metazoa > Chordata > Amphibia > Caudata > Salamandridae > Lissotriton > Lissotriton helveticus. The sequence continues at coordinate 1,139,627,204 of NC_136072.1, read as the reverse complement.
ATTTTTAGAAAGTAGGTATATTCTTGCTTAGCCATCCCGTGTACCTCTGCTGGTTTGTGTATTGACTGTCTGGTTTTGGAGTGACAGGGGGTGGGGATGTGCATTTTCTCAGACAGCTACTGGGGGAGGTTAATGTGTGTCCTGCCTTTCTTGAATGAGTCAGGGCTGGTTGAATAGACAAGGGCTGCATTTAGAGTAGAGGTAGGAGATTTCCTTTACACTTGAATGGGCCTGGTCTGCTATGGACAATGCTGTCTCCACTTCCTACCAGGAAGCTGCACCAGAGAGGACAGAACTGGTTTTAGCTGGGCAAAGAGCTTCTCTGCTGCTAGAGAAGAAATTATTTTGTATTATAAAAAGAGGGGCCCAGACCCTAGACTTTTAGCGCCAAGACACCTCGGCATTTGAGCGCTTTACAAATATTTCAGTCAGTCAGATCACTTCTGGGAATCAAAAGGAACCTTTGCCAAGGAGAAGGGATAGAGAAACTGAGGAGTACTGCCCCTTTGCTGTTTGCTGTCTGGGGTTGGCCTTCAGTGGCTGTTTCTGCTTGGGAAAGGACAAGGACTTTGCTGTGTGCTGTGTCGCCTGCTTGAGGTAGGTCTCCAAGGGCTTGAAGAAGAGCTTGCCTCCTGTTCTGAAGTCTCAGGGACACAAAGAGTTCACCACCAGCTGCCCTGAACTTCTTGCTGGGAGTTCTGACTGGCTGAGAGGTGCTGTTTCAGACCTCGAGAGGCTGTTGCCGCTGGGAGGTGGAAAAGTAAAATAACTTTGAGAAGCGCAACGCATCCGCACCTGTTTCCGACTCATTGCTGTAGAAATTGATGCAGCACCTGCACGGCTCGAGAAATCGGCGAATCCCGTGTACTGATCTCCTAAGTCCGAGATCACCGCATCGATTCTGACGCAGGCCCTGCAAGAACCAACACATTGTGAGACAGCGGCTGGAGAGAACCACGCAGTGTTGTCACCGCCGCCACATTGAGAACCGACGCATCCCCGATCTTCACGCATAGCATCTGGGTGCCACGCCGGCAAGAATACCAGAGTCGCAGTAAGAAACCGAGGCATCACCTCCCCTTCAGTAAGGAACCAACGCATCACCGCCCCTGCATGGCAGTAAGGCACCAATGTATCACCTCCCCTGAAGTAAGGAGCCGACGCATCACCTTCTCTGGGCGTAAGGAACTGATGCATCACCTTCCCTACGACAGTTTTGGTTTGTGTGTGCGACGCATCCAAGGTACTTTGTGTGAAAAGGGTCGCATCTGGAATTTGCTATTTTTACCCTTTTAAAAGTCACATTTTAATTACTGTATTGTGGATTTTTGTCGTTTTGGTCTTTTTTGGTTTAAATAAAGATTTTTTTTTCTAAAACTGGTGTGGTGTCCATTTGTAGTGTTTTCACTGTATTACTGTATGTGTTAGCGAGGTCTTTATTGTAAGCGGTAGCAAGATGGAAGTAAACTGGGGCACCACCACCATTGATTACAGCCTGTACTCTGCCCATAGCAATGGATTAAGAGGGTGTATTTGGTGTAGTCTGCCTTAGTCTTGGCTATTAGTGGTCAATTTTGTCTGAGACCATCCATTATATGACTCTACTGATATACACTTCTAGATACTTTAAGCAGTCTGCTTTACATTGAAATCTATAGTTCAGCATAGCTGCTGTCGTTGTTACTCAGGACAACAATATGGTTTCACTCTTGTTCCAGTTGACCTTCTAGCCCCACATTTTAAAGTATTCTATGATAGTGGACATAAGCGCCGGTAGAGCGGTGGGCAGTTTATTAAGTGTGAGTTATACGTCATCAGCATAAAAGAGCATTTTGTAGGCGACCACTGGTATGTGGATCTCCACTGCATATGCTGTTGTATAGTTGCTGGTAAATGCTCCAAGGCTAGGAGGAAGAAGAGGAGTAAGATGGGGCTGGCTTATTTTTCTAAACAGTGGAGAAAGTTCAAAAGAGGTCTTTTTTCCCCTATTTTGCAGAACAAATTTATTGAGTAGCAGTCCCACAAAGTATGCTACTGCAAAAAAAGCTTGGCGGGAAGTGGAGTTAGAAAAAAATACCTGAAACTTCACAACTTTGCGAAGGGCACAAAATCACTTCGACCACCTCTAAATTTGTGGTGCCACAGAGTGAAAGTTATAATCATGGAGGCACACCCTGAAGCAGTCTGGAAAGCATACAATGCCAGCTGAAGATATACAACCAACAAACCATGAAACTGGCAGTACTGCCTGGATTGTTCGGATTGGAGAAGGGACAAGACTGATTTGCTCTGTCAAAACTGAGGTGACATTGTGCACAAAATAACAATGGATTGGAATGCGGTCTGAGTAATTATCAGTGGCTGAGATTAATTCAATCTATCCCTTTTTGTATACTTTAGTATGACATCCAAAGTGGGTCGGATATGCCCAGATGTGGATCCCGTGCACACTGTCTCACTGGAACCAAGCTGTACCTGGCTGATGAGCCCATAACCAGGGTGAAACCCAACCCTGGGTTGCTTCTGGCTTGGTTCAGTGAGGACCTGGCTTGCCAGTTTGGGCTGGACTGTTCCGAATGGAGCAAGCTCAAAACTGATTTGCAGATGCCTGGGTCCAAACTGAGGTGACATGGTGTGCAAAATAATGATGGATTGGGATTGAGGCCCGAGTAATTCCCAGTGGCTGAGTTTAATTCAAGCATTCCATCCACCACTTTTTTGTTTACTTTCATTTTTATATACTTTCATGTTGCATAAACTGGTGACACCAAGGCAATAGGGATTCAAATGCAGACCTGAATGAATAAATTCATGAACTGAAATGTATTTCTCTGTTCCTGTGGCAAGGACTCTGTGTAAGTCAGTGCCAGGGAATTTCAGCATTATCTTTGCAGGTGACAACATTCATTTAGCAATTACGCATGGATGCCGTGCAGCGGGAGAGGGCCGCGTAAAGACGCGTTAATCAGAGAGCCCTTCTCCCTGCCAAAGTCGCTTTTTCCTTGGGTACATGTTAATAATTTCTGGAGTGACTGTGGTGCAGCAGCTGGGAGTGCTCTGTGGGGACATGGTTAAATACAAAAGCCATGATTTACTTGCATGTTTTCCTCGGTAAAAAATGAACTTTCATAAAGGTCACACGCTCAAACGAAGCAACCGCCCAAGATCAATAAAGGCACCTTGGCGCCGTGACAGTGCGATGCTGTGCATTTTAAAATGCGTTATAATCATCCCATATGTTTCCTGGGTCTAGGTGCTTGTATGTCCAATGCTGCCATCCCTTCAAGTTTAGGTTTTTTAGCCTTTCATCCTTCTGAGGTTGAAAAAATGAGTACCATTGAGTTGGGTAACAATAAACATCTGTTATTCAGCTCCAAGATACCCTTGAGTGAGTTTGTGCTTTACAAATACATATGTCATGTTATGTTGTGACGGGAACAAATGAAGAATCAGTGAAAGCCACCAATTCAATATTTCACAAATAATGCAGAATGCTTTCCCTGAACTGCCCACTGTGGTCTATTACCATTTGTTGCACTGCTCTAATGCAATTGCTGCAGCCACCTTGCTTTGAAACATACTTCTCTTAGCAACACATTGGACCATCATCCACCGCCATCTGCTCTGCATCCTCATCAACTATTATTACCTTGAAAAAGCTTGTGACGAAACACGTGTCGGCTGTCTCTTTTTTCATCACGACTGGATACTCAAGATATTATTGTTTGGCTGTTAATTGATACTGCTGGCTTTCTTGCCACTAGGACTGTAACTGGTATGCACCCTGTTAATATGATTTTTTTTTGATAATCAAGTTTATTGGTTTTAAAGAACAAATCACAAAATACATTGGCAGCGAAATCAAGCACATTTGGATAAAATACATTTGAAAGAGAGACGACAGAGACTTGTAAATCATTCCCTAGGATGAATAAGAACACTAGGATTTTTTACTGTATTATTTTATGGATCCTGTGTGAAAATAACATAGGAATCAGCTCTAACTAAATGGATATAATAAGTAGGATTTTACAGTCCTTTGCTAAAACGATCTAGGCTTATTTATGATTGCAAACTACTTCACACCTGCTGAAGACAGCAGAACTCTCTCTCACTGGATACAAATAGCTGAGCTATAACTTGCAGTACCATGTGCACCTGATTTAATATCTGTACGTCTGTCTTCATCCATCTCTCCCAGAGAGCCAGGGACATACAGCCTCAGAGACACAGACTCTTTAGGGACCTGGAACAGGGAACCTTTGGAGAAAGGAAACATTAGATAACATTCTACTGAGGCAGAGTAATTAAGGGTGCAGGGATACATGAATACACGAGACAAAGTGACAGAGGGACACACCAGGCACAACAAGCCAGGGATCTGTCAGACCATCAGAAACAGTGCAAGATAAGTACAAATCCGCTCCAACTACAAGGAGAAAGGGGAACAGAGACCCATGATGGCAAGTTTCATTTCACCCTGCACCAGAAACTATCCACTCAGCATATGAAAAACAGAAGGTCCAGGACAATACAACCAGAATATGAGAAACCAAAGGTCCACAAACACTGCACTAGAAAGAGGCACAGTATCAATCACTCCTACACAACAGCAGCATTAGGTGGAGGTGATCAACACTCGCCCCCCACTGTGAGGTACCTTGGGTATCCAAAATACTGAAGAAGAAAATGTCATGATACAGTAATATCATTGCAATTCCCGATGTCATAAATACTGACAGCTTTATTATCTCAAGTAAGAGTATTGGTTTTTAAGCACGTTTTTAATATATTAGCTATTGATATTGTATAGTTATGATATCACATGTTCATTTATTTAAGGTGTTCGTGACCTGCTCAACCTCTGCAACTCTGGTTGTGATTTTTTGAAAGCCCGCCCGCAGTAGGGACACATCGGCGGAAATTGAACCCACTGTGGTTTGTACGCTGGTGAGCCCCACCATTATGTCCTCCAGAGTCACTTTTTTGGAAGTGTCGTCTCCTGTGGCCCTTCCCGAGGAGTCCTTCCCCTCCGGCAGCGGCGGAAAGTCCTTCCCATAGGCGTATTTATCCAGCCTGGCTTGCGTGTTTTGATTCCTGGGGCCTCTGCCCGACATGGCGGTGTATAGAGTTGTCGGTGGGGTCTGCCGTGTGACACCGCCCGCCGCTGTGGATTTGTTTGCGGTTTGCGGTCCCCCAAAGAGTGATGGCCCCCCGTTTGCTGTGGCGCACTCCCCGCAGGTCCCCCGGCAGATGCGTCAACAGGGGGGAAGGAGGCGAGGTGGCGTCCCTCTATATGCCCTGGCCTTCTGTCGTGTTCCCCAGGGATCAGCAGTCTTAAAAGGATAGTGGTCGGCTGGCAACCCAGGTCTCTCCTGCCAGCGTTAATGGAATGCAACTGAGGGGTTATCGAGCCCTTATATCGGCGTCGGGGGGGTGGGGGAGGATGCGTTGTGGATGTCCCTTACCAGGTGTAGTCCGTCTCCAGTGCCCTGGGGGGGGCTCCAGTGCGGGCCGAAAGTCCAGGCCCGGTTCTAAGACAGTCAGCAGGCCTCACAATCAAAGGTTCCCCTCGTGTCTCGGGTCTTCACTGTCGAGACCAGCAATTGTGTCAGCGGGCCGGGGAAATGCCCCGGGGGGGGCACCCTCTGCAGTGTCTCTGCCACTCGGGCCGGCTTTCTGTCCTCTCTCATAGTCCCTGTGTGGAGAGGGCCCGGAGAACCCAATAAATCCAGGCCGCGGCTTCTCCAACACGTAGGCCTCGCTCCTCCGGTGCAGACCCCCGGACTCCAAATTATTGTGGCTGGCTCTGGCGCTCTGTTGTCGCCTCCGTGCGTGTTCGGGCCCCCCTCCGCTGTAGGTGGATGGGCAGTGGGCGTTCCACCATCGTACCGGCCGCACCGTCTCTCAGGATTCCACCCGGGTGTGCGCCAAAATCGAGGCCCCGGCTTCTGTAGACGGAGCAGGCCGTCTCTGTGCGTCTGCAGTAGACCTCGGTTCCCGTTGTCGGATTTTGACCGGAGCCACTTCAGCTGTTGCAGCTCAGTCTACAGCTTCAGTGGGAGCCCCCGCCGTCCATAAGCACGCAGGATAAATATACGGATTGGCTTAGAAGGTCACCTCTTCACCAGAGCCTTCTCAGTGAGCAGCCATCTTGTCGGCTGCTAGCAACGCCCCCCAGATAGAGATTTGTTTGGATACAATTTTTTCAAGGAAATACATTTGGTTATATTTTAGTCTCTAATATTTTTTATTTCTTTATTTTTTATTTTTCCTGGAGCAGATTTAAAAAATGTAATTTTGGGGGGTATAGGATGGACTCCATGTACGCTTTTTAAAATTTTTATTTTTCATCTTGATATTTTTGCATATTATGGGGAATTTTTATTTTCTAATTCTGGATTATTTTTCCCTTTTAGATTTTAATGAAGTTTGATGTCTTTGCTACAAAACTATGAGTAACATTTGTTTTAAAAAATGTGAAGTTTGGGATATGTTATTGTATTTTATTATGTTATGTCATTTATTGCTAATTATATTTTTATGCTGTGTTTATTTTACAATGTATTTTGTATTATGTGCCATCGTTTTTACGGCTGATAGTTGTGATATTTATTGTTTACATTTTAAAATATTTTTAAGGCCTTTTATAATTCAAGGTATGCTTTTCAAACTGCACATAAGTGCCCTCTTCTCTCAGGAACCACCATTGCATTGTTCACATAATGTTCACTAGTGCGAGCTTCTTAAGATAACCACTACTGGCAGCCTCTCAAATTGCCAACTGTTATTGTTTGGATATTTGCAATTCTGATACAATAGTAAAAAAAATAAACTCAAAATAATAAAAAATGATTAGTCATTTTCAGGTTTGTTTATGGCTGTAGTTGGTGTTTTTGTATTGGTTAGTTAAAGTAAGGTTCTGTCTATGGAACCTAGATGTGGTAGGCCTTGATAGTTAGTAAAGATTTGGACTTTGATTTGTGACATATTGTGTATTGCTTTGGTTTATTTTGAGACTTTTGGTTCTAGTTGGGTTAGTAACTGTTACATTTATAGGGCGTGATTGCGACTGCCAGACTGGCGGTGGCAGTCCACTGTCTGCAGCATTACAACTTTGAAAGTCATTGCGGTGGAGAACCCCCGGCTGCTCAAGGAAACAGTTGATCCCTGTTGGTGGCACAGTAGTGCCACAATCTAAGCTGCTCAGCATCTGAGCCTCTGCCCGGACAAAAGGGTTATTGCGGGCCCAGCGACATCGGGCAAGTGCACATGGTCCCGGCCCCCGGCTGAGCTCCCTGCTGAGTTGTTCGCTAAAATCAGGTGTACAACTAGAGAGGAAACACCTCTTGCACATATAAGCACCGTAGCGTGTGCTTTACACACAGGGCACTGACAAACTCATACAAACCCCTGTAACATATAAGGTCCTTACGACAGCCAGTAGAAGAAAAGGCCTGGCTGAAACTAGTTGACCGCACAGGACGTCGGAGGCCATAAGCCTACTGTGCACATCCGAAAGCCTTTGTTTTTATTGACTGCCTGGGGCCCACCATTAAAACAGTCTTTGGGACACCCAGGCCTGTATTTTAAACCTCACTCAGAGCACACTCACAGCACCCTCACGAACCAAAAAACCTGCTCCGCAGTAATCTGTCGTCGAAGCACACCTGAGGTACACTCGGTACCTCGGGTGGGGCCCGATGATGAAGCATGCCACCAACTAGGTTGGTGGGTGAGGGCCTTCATAAAACCTAATGGTTTTCCTCCACCCGCAGACATACAAACAATTTAAACCACACCTCTCCTGTGGGAGAGGTGTGTGTGGCGCCGCGGCCAGGGCGACTGACGCTGGAATCTGGGGACCACGGTTCGATCCCCGGCTCCGGCGGCAGGTTAGCCCAGCACCATGTGACTCTGGGCAATAGCTCGCTTAATCTTCCCGACGGCCCCCAGCGCCTAGAGACCCTTACGGGTGATTGTGCGCTTTACAAATGTGGACTTTTTACTTTTAGTTCTCATTGATTGCTAACATATTACAAGTTCTGCCACTGCCAGCCATTCAATGGCAGGAGCCCAGCCGTGGAAAGGCTCCGGTGGGGGAACAAAGGGGGCCCTGCAGGGCCTCCATGGGCCCCCGCCATGGGTATACATTCAGGGGGGCACAACATGTGCCCCCTGTCTGTATTCCCCCAAAGTTCAAACAGGGCATGGACATCACCGGCTATGCCATGCAGGAACTTTTTTGCCATTTTTTGCTGTTTTTCAGGCACTGCAATGGGAAAGGCAAAGGACCATCCCCTGTGCATGAGTTCAACTCGTAATATGGTTGGTGGTCCTTGCGCAGGTTTGGAACAGCTGTGCGGCGGAGAGTTGGCGAAACTGAGCCTAACTCGTAATCAGCCCCTTATAGCTCTTGATACCTCTATTCTGTTTTTAGAACTTCTAAAAATCTGTATAGTGAAGGGTGGCTTCATCTTAAATTCCCTTGCATGGATGTTTGCCACCCTTCCACTACACAGTTTTTTTTTGCCTGTTGTGACATTGTCGTGTTATAAACATTCACCATGGAATATGGTATTTGGGTTGGCATCTGTGACTAGAATGGTGTAGTCTGCCAACCCGAGTTTTTTTAAATAGACCGCTAGAGGAGTTAATTTATTTTCATGTCTGTGATAGTAATGTGATTCTATTAATAAGTTGCATTGTTTTGCTACCTCAGTTATTGGGACGTATGCTAGGGCCCTTCATTTTTTAATTTCATGAGCAAATGTGGCATTATACATTTAGGTCCTATTTAGGATGTCGGTCGGAAAGCCTCCGACCGCAGGTCAAAGTCTTTCTGACTGACATCCTTGGTTTGAATTCCAACCTCTGTATTACGATTATGGCAGTCGGAATTCAAACTGGCCGGTCATTCCGGCTTGCTTCCGCCAGGCTCAAGGAGCCTTCCATAATACCATGCGGATGACGTTTCCGCCATCGGGAATGTGATGTCGGTTTTCATCAGGCTCTCCATGTCGGGCTTTCTGACATGAAAAACCTGTCAGAAAGCTACTTTGGAGCCCCTAGAGGGCCCCTTTTTTTAAGCGACCTCCAGTTGAGGGCCAAGGTGGCACTTATGGTGCCCCCCTGTAAATCCCTGCACTGTGTGGGAGGCACCATGAGGCGCAGGGATTTACAGAGACTCTAGTGAATGTCGAATGATTTTTCTGTTTACAGTCAGTGAGTCAGAGTACCAAACACTTTTAATAATAACATGCATTGGCAAGCCTAAAGGTGTAGCCTACACAAATAGACATAATGAGCAATAACCTCAGTACGTTCAACACGAGCAGTAAAACCATGCCATAAAAACCTAGACATCACAGATTACTCCTTTCCAGAAAACTACAATCTGGAGTCCAGAAACAACTTGATGTTTTTCACCACAACCATAAACATCCTGCATATGTAAAAACAATAGTTTAGTGGATGCCTGGGATGTCAGTGAAATAGGTGAACATGTTCCACTGAAATATCTCTTCACTTTAGCGCTCTACTCTACACTACTGCACTCTACACCTCATTGCTCTATCCTGTACCAATCCAATCTATCCTGAACCACTCCACTCTATGTCCAGTGGCGTAACGAAACTTGAGCCCCCCCCTGCAAAGTACATGCAGGGGCCCCCCACGCTCTGGACCCAGTCCTGATCTCTCAGGTCAGGTACCTGCCAGGTACCTGACCTGAGAGATCTGAAAGAGGGCCCCTGAAGCTTGCCTCCCGCGCATCACGGGAGCTTTTGTTATGCCACTGTGGGCATCTCATCATCAGCTGTTCCTCTTTGAAAGGAGGGCTTTTTATGTTTTTCAGTGTACGCAGAGAGCACACTCAGTACTATTGACAAATAGTTGCACATAAATGTACAAATCTAAACTTAGCTGCCTGTCTAATGTGTGACACCGTCAACGAGTTTTGCCTTTTTAGCAAGTGTAAGTGCTGAACTTGCACCTGTATTGTGAACGGTGAGTTTCATATCCCAGAATTCAAAGTGGTGTTACCTATGAAGGGGTTGCAGAAAACCTAGCCACTATATTCAATTTAGCATGAGTCAGCCACTTGGACTAGCGACCCCGTGCTGATAGAGAGAAAAAGGGAAACCGACAATGGCAAAATATTAATTCATAATCGAACATAGAGCCTAGAGTATAGGTTTGACTGGTGGGCTATACCCAAAGAGTATGATCAAGGGAGAAGGATTTCTCACCCCCTTTGAAAAATGTACTGCATTCTAAGAGAAGGAAAGTCAAGGTTATAAATCTCTACATTGAGTGAAAAGGCATCCTCGAAAATATATCACTCTCCAAGTAAGACATGTACATGGGCCTCAATTAGGGTATCTGCTTTTATTGTACCCAATAAAATGCACATATGATAAAAATATAACCTTGTGGCACCCATAACCAATACATATCACGCAGGGCTGTATTTAATGCTGTTGACACCCGGTGTGACTATCTTTATTTGATTAACTCAATATCTCCCTCCCACATTAGCTACTGGGCATTTCAGTGGGCTGGCAGGGTGATGCCCATTTTTACTGCCATGGGGGCCATTTTTGTCGCGGGGGACCTGCCGGCCACATTTTTACTTGCAGCGCTTATAAATAATGTAAAGGCAAGTGGTTTTAAAGTGTGCTTATTACTTACTTTAAAACCATTTGTTTTTGCATTGTTTATGTAGAAGCGCTGCAACATGGCCAGCGTCTCCTCAGCAACAAAACCGCTGCCCACGTTCAGTGAAACTTTCTCCCACCCTGCCATCCCACCGAAGCACCTGGTGCTGGGTAAGCCAGTCTGGTCCTGCTCAACGTTTCAACTCTCCATAGCCCCTCTATCACAGATATTTCATTTGTTTTATAGCACTACTCATACCATTGTAGGGTGTCAGAGAACTTTTCACCACACATACATGATACAGCGACAATGAATCATACACATGTGTAAATCAATGTATAGGGAGTTTTAAATATGACAAAGAGGACTACAAGGTGAGGAGCCACATGTCACCCATACTGGTAGGCAGTAAATGTTAAGAGTGCTTTCCCGGGAGAAGGAGGAACTCAGGATTTAAAACCTAACACAGGGGCAGATTTCTTGCTATCCAAACTCTTTTTTTAGCAACATTAGGATAACAAACAACATACGTTTCTAACTTATAAGTTGCAGTATGGCTTCAGCTATTTTATAAATGCAAAAAGAACAATTGATGGAGAGAATGAGGAACAATGTCATACATTCATCCCAGTACAGAGATCTGGGCCTAAATCCATTGGGTTTTTTTTTTTTATCCCTGTGCCATTCTATTTTGAACCCAGCAATAAGCAAATCAGTCTTGCTCCTGTGCCAACTTGGCCACTGGATTCAAGCTAGCCTGGCTGATGAGGGGTGTTACCACGAAACCGGTCCCACGATGCTTGTTTCTGGTCCAGGGACGACCTGGGTTGGCAGTTCGGCTGGAATGTTCTCATGAAGAACAGGGTCAGACTGATTTGCATATGGCTGGGTCTGAAATGGGGTGGGGGGAAGTGAGTTAAAAAACAATGATGGATTCAACCAAGAAGATCTGTGAATGAGGTGAGTGTCTGAAAAGTTTCAGCTCTCCATCCATCATCTACTTGTGTTTGCTTTGTTCAGCTATTTGATGCTAGTACATAGCTCACTGTGCTATATTAGGATTGTAGTTCAAGAACTGCAAGTAACACAAGAATGTCTCTGAAGGAAGTAGTAACCCATGGAGCTAACTTCATAAAATGCAATTTAATGATCTACATGGTACACATGCTTTGCAGCATGAAATGAATTAGGATGGAGCTAGTGAGAGTTGCTAACCCCACCCTACTCTGTGACAAAGTGCAGTGATAGACAACCAACCCTGGGCACTTCAGGGCTTAAAACTGAAGCTCCTAGGTCTGAGGCTACCAATGAAGCTCCCCCTCATTATGAGGGTAGAGCATTGAGGTGCTTTGCCAGGCTGAAAAGGTCATGCCCACAGGAGACATCTTCAGCCTGGCAAAGTTCAGCTCAGGCAGCCAGGAGCCTGGGCATTTAGCGAATGTTTAACTCCTGGCTAGCTGACCTGAACAGGAAAAGCGTCTGTCAGGCTGACCTTTGCTCAGCCTGATCGACAATCTTCTTGTAAAAGAAAAAAAGGGGGGTGGGGGGGACCATGGCCCTTCCACCCGTAAAGCTGGGCAGCGACTGCCTCTGCGCTACTTAATGATGAGTCGAAAGTGCCACTAGACAAAACTCCAATATCTCTCCAGTAGGTACATTAATCACCAGAGTTATCTTGACATCTTTACTGTTGCCTGAAAATTGCTGGACACACAATCTCTGAAACAGGTGCCTTAAGAACCATAAGATATTTAAAAACACAGTTCTCCCCCCCATGAGTTCGGCGCCTCATGTGGTGGCACCAGCCGGACAGCCCTAAAGCCAGCCTTGATCTTACTCAGTACAGTGACAGTTTGCACCCAAGAGAAGAGCTTGGCCTACAGGTTGACCACGGAAGCATTTGCATAATTATACCAACTGTAAGTAACTGGTGATCTGTCAAATATATGTTGGGCTTTCATCCTGCAACTCAGTGCATTTTGGGTAATATGCAGTTAAGTGACCCCATTCCAAACTTGTGAGATGCAAAGCTTCAACAGCACATATAAAATAAAATACCACTTTTGTGTCTTTGTATGTACAAAATATGAAAAGTTAATAGCTATTAAAATGTGAATATTTTTATTTTCGATCTTCATTGTACTGGAATTTTAGAACTCCCTGCTATTTCATTGTGTTAGGTTTAAATCATGCCTCACGTATTGGCTATTGAAGTAAGATAATAATAAGCATTTTTTAAGTACTTCACCACCTTACAATTCTTTAAGAAAAAAAGTAGGACATTTACTTCCTTAGACTGATTCTTATCTTGGAGTAAATGTCCTGCCTTTATGGAAATCACAATGTGAATAATTAACAAACGATTTTCTGCAGGTCAAACACTGCTAACATCCTCAAATGCACTATATCAACCTGAGTTAAAATAAAAAAGTAAGAAAAGCAGTGGGTCATCACAACCCCCATAGGAAGCCCACGCCACCCTGTCCCGCCCTAACAGCGACCAGGGTCACTGGACCCATTTAAAAAAAAATCAATCAATCCAATGCCCTATCAGGATGCATGCAGGCTCACAATACATTCCTAATATTGCGCGGTAAGATAACAGTGTTATGGCTCGAGTCTCACAGCACATGCAGCAGGCCTGCTCCGGGGACCTGAATTAAAGCTGCCCCCACTGCAGAGAAATGAAGAGAGACTAAGGAGAACATTAGTGCTTACAACCAACCCATGGCGAGGCAAGCTGCAACGAGGTGACAATGGACAGCGAGGTTGGAGACGTGGTTGAGTGCTCATTTCAAAAGCTTCAGGGGGTTCGGAACAAAAAAATTAACGTCACAGCAGCCTGGCCGTGGAAAGCTGCACCATTCATGAATACGAATGCTATGGAGCGAAATGGACCGACTCCGCGCAGCACCACGTTTTCATGCACGATTGCTAGCCCCTCATTGCTGATCCTACTAAGGAATAGAATAGCAACAATTATAAAGACATTGAAACTACTACAGTAAATCACTAATGCTGACCTTGAAGGACTACAAATCCTAAAATGCCTTTCCAAGTACTGCACTAGGCCCCGCCCACTAACGGCGCGCATGAAAGAACCTGAGGTGAGCCGTCAATGTTTTAACTTTGCCCAAGAAGAAGAGGCGTGTGATGCCTCAAAATGCGTCTGCGCCTTCTAAGATTGTTACAGCAATGAGGAGCAAGCTGCAACGAGGTGACAATGGACCGCGAGGTTAAGAGACGTGGTTGAGTGCTCCTTTCAAAAGCTTCAGGGCGTTTGGAATAAAAAATATATTTTTTACTACAATTTCCGTTATGTTGGGAGGGTGATTATGACCTGTAACATTTTCAAAAATTTTATTTTTGTACTGGCCTCATTTCAGGAATTAGAATAATACTTCATACATTTTCAGTGCAATCGCTCACTACTTGTATGTTTTTGCTGTACATACACCCTATGTGATTTAATAATAATTTTCCTTTCTATGATCTTGTGTATATGACTTTGTCAAGCAGTATATCTGAGCTTTATATGGTATTAAAGTATTAGTTAAACACTAATAATATGCTTTACTAGATAATTATTTTTACATTTGTAAAACATTTCTCAACATTTAATTTAATTTGTTAATCTTTTTTATTTTAGCTTTAAAAAGGAAATTGTTAGTTAAATATTTGTATTAATTTATTTCATATTACTTACTTTGTATTTGTCATTGTGGTGCTTGCTTTGAAAATGTGTGTCTAAATTTATTTTCCATGCTGTTTTCTTTATAGTTTGGATTGATTTTATTTTTCTGTATTTAGGCAACATGAAAAGAAATAGATATAGTCACTGTGTGGTTGAACTATGCATTGTTAGTTGTTCTTTATTTATTTTGCCTTACATATAATTTATTTAACTTACTTTCATTGATGTAGTTTGTTTTATTTGGATCTGTCCTTTTTTGTTGTGTGTTACAGCAATCTAGTAGCATTTCAGCTTCTTTTGGTGCAGTTTTTTTCTGAAACAAGTTATTGAATATGTCTGTGGCTTTTTATATTCTTTTTTAAATACCCTGGTTTGATGACTCTCAGAGCCATCAAACAGGAATTTTGGAGACATAAATGCAAGTGGCACTCAGGTTATAAGACAGAGGAGCGGGACAAGTACAAATCCTGTTTAGGCAACTATAAGACATCAATTTTGGCGGACAAGGCAAAATATTATACATCACAAATACATTCAGCTACTAATGTTCCTGAAACCCTATTTCAAACAATAAAAAAATGTATCACCAAAATGAGGTCTATCTATCAATTTTCAACTAAGAATTTTGTGATTCTCTAGTGTGTTCCTCTCAGGAAAAAGCTCTGAATTGTTTTTCTAACTTTATTAGCCATTGCTCCATGAATACGTATATAGGACAACATTCTAAGTCAGCCCGGTTCAGACAATTTGTGACTCCCTCAGTGGCATAGATTGCTGAACTTATCCCGAAGATTAAAGCAGGTTCTCCCCTCGACCCTTGCCCTCCTAAGATTGTTCATCTTGTCCCAGAAATCACAGCATGCTATTTTTCTATCTTTTCCACCATGTTCATCACAGGGATTTTTCCTATCTTCTGGAAAGCAAATTCAGTTCTGCCTCTTTCTCGACAATTATCGACCAATAGCCGGACTCCCCTACCCGGCTAAGTTAGTGGAAAAGATCATGAATTTCCAACTTTCCTCTTTGATTGAGACTAATCATCTTTTCGATGATTCACAGTCCGGTTTTAGGGAAAATCATAATATCGAAACCGCTCTGGTCACAGCAACGGAAGAAATCAGAACCTCCCTCGATGGAGGAGGTAATGCAATTCTGATTCTGCGGCTTTCAATACGGTCAACCACAAGACACTGGTTGACCGCTTGCTGGACATGGGGATTGAAGACCTAGCACTAGACTTGTCTTTTCTCTTGGGGCACTTACAAGTGGTATCTCTTGGCTCATTTAATTCAGCTTCTTATTCCTTGCCTTGCTTGGTCCCTCAGGGTTCCTCCTTGTCTCCTACTCTGTTTAATCTTTATGTTACACCCCTCTCTCCTCTGTTTAAATCCTTTGGTCGGTCTCCGGCATCTTACGAAGATGATACGCAAATATTAGTCTCTCTGGCGAAAAAGTTTAATTTAGTCCGGAAGCACGGTCAACAAATGTATGACCTGAAGCCTAATTCTACAAAAACAGAGGTCATCCAGTTCGGCAATAATACATCCATCTGGTCACCCAGCTGGTGGCACTCAGATTTGGACACAGCACCAACACCCATGTCCAAAGTAAAAAACTTGGGGTTCCTACTGGATAGGGAGCTAAAATATAAAGATCAAGTCAATGCGGTTACATTCTCTGCCTTTCACTAGCTTAGAATTGTAAAAAAAGAATAACAAATGTATTTCGGCCGACCTACTGAAGGCAGTGGTTAATGCTCTGGTCCTGTCTTGACTGGATTATTGTAATAGTCTTCATCTGGGGCTTCTGAATGGCCCGCTTAAGAAGCTGCAAACCACTCAAAATGTGGCTGTGCGCTTTCTTTTAAAAATTCCTAAGTCTCAATCAGTTAGGGCAAGCATCAGACAACTGCATTGGCTGCCGGTTAAACATCATATCACCTCTAAGTCACTATGCTTAGCCTATAAATCACTCCATAGGAAAGCCCCTGCCTATTTTAAGGAACATTTTGTGTGGTTCATACCAGGTACAACACTATGCTCCAGCTCAGCCAGACTTTTGAAGGTTACCCCTTTTAAACCAGTCACCCGGGGGGAAGAAGTGTTTTTAGTGTCACTGGCCTTAACTGAAATTGTCCACCCTTTGGCGTTGAAAGCAGCATCCTCTCTCGCTGCTTTGAGGAGAAATCTCAAAACTTGTCTTTTTAATCAGTGATTTCTTTCAATTACTTTTCATCAGCTCTACTCTGGTCACTATAGCGCCAAGACGCCTCCAGGCATTTGTGCGCTCCGAAATTCACATCATTTATTCATTTATTCATTCTAAAGCATTGTCATAGATTAACTGTTTTAAAATGTTTTGTAATTGCTGATGCAAGGAAGCAGTACTGAAGTGGCATTGTGGGCAAATGAACAAATGATACCGCAAGCGATTGCCAGTGGTTAGACTTATTTCAAGCAATCCTCCATCATCTTATGTGTGTTAAATGCAACACTCTAAGGGGCTGATTACGAGCATGCTATCAGTGGTGGTCTGACTGCCACGCCCGCCTGATTACGAGGAGGGCGGTCAGACCGCCACAAGACCACTGCAACTGCCAGGATCTTGGATCCTGCGGTGGTGGGGAAAGTGGCACTCTACAGTAGCGGTGCCAATGCCACCACTGCTCTACTGATCACGGCCTGCCTTTCTGTAAACTTTTTCATGGCAGGGACCCAGCCATTAAAACATCAGCGAAAGACAGGGAAGGGGCCCAAGGGTGAGTTTGCCCACTATGGACTGTTCATGGGGGCACACGTTGTGCCTTCTCTGTTTGCACTGTTGTCGTGCACTGTGTGCCATGCACCACATGGTGCATGCTACATAGTGACCTTGATATACAAGTGGCACTGCACTGTGGTGGCATGTGATTCAGGCTCTTTCTATGAGCCAAAGCATGCAGCCGCTGTGGCAAGTTGGCCGCAACAACGCCAGCCCGGCGGTAAGTTCGTAATGTGGTGGTCAGGATGCTGCTGGCTTGGCTGCATTCTCCTGACTGCCACAAAGGCTGTCTGGCCGACCGCCAGACCACCTTTGTGGCAGTCAGGAGAACGCTAAACTCCTAATCAGGCTCTAAGTGTCCAAGGGTATGACCAGACGCATGTCCTTTGCTCACTGCGCTACTAAAACCAAGCCACACCCGACTGACGTGCCCCAATCAGCACAATGGCAATCTTGGGTTGCTTGTGTTCTAGGTCAGGAGGGGCCTGGTCCTGCAGTTCGGGCTGGACTCTTCCTATAAGAGAAGGGTCAACACTGATTTGAATACTACTGGGTCCAAACTGAGGTGGCATGATGGTTGGAATATGTTACATCCTAGCTATATTGTAGTTTATGTCATCCATTGCTCCACCAGCGGAACTATGTAAGAATGATGTAATATAGAATGTTGGTCTCTGGAAACCACAGTTGGAGAAGGGCTGAGCACCGTGCTGGCTGCTCCTGGTGGGGCTGTACTACTGCTGTACTATTGATCTACAATAAATATTCCTAAAACATCTCAACCAGCTTGGAGTGATTACTACAATTGTATGGCGACGAGGACCTCAAAGAACCACACGTGTGTACCTTTCAAGACCGCCATCTTTAAGTGTGGAGCATCTGGGAACCTCCTGTCAAGCTGAAGCAACTCCTCTAACCACAGCTGCACTTACTCAACTACTGGCACTTCTCAGCCCCACCAGTGATCTCCCATCGGTCGCCCTCTACCAACAGTGCCAGCTCCCCCATAAAATTGTAGTAATGACTCCAAGCTGGTTGCGATGTTTTAGGAGTTTTTATTGTAGATCAATAGTACAGTAGTAGTACAGCCTCACCAGGAGCAGCCAGCAAGGCACTCGGCCCTTCTCCAACTATGGTCTTAATACACCAACATTCTATATTACATCATTCTTACAGAGTTCCACTGGTGGCGCAATGGATGACATAGACTACAATATAGCTGGGATATAACATAATGGTATCCAGATGTTGCAACCATCCTCCCATCACCTTTTGTGCGTTTGATGTAACAACAGTGGACGTTTGTCACACTGCCTACTGGAACAAACATCTCACAATGCACACCAGTATAAGCTTTTCACTCTGCCACTAATGCGAGCTTCCCACCAGTGCAAGATTCTCACACTGCCTGCCCACCAGTGCAAACTTGTCACACTACATACTAGTGCAAGCGTTTGACTGTGCCACTATTGCGAGTTTACCACCAGTGCAAGCTTGGCACATGGCTCACCAGTGCAAGCTTGTCACACTGCACACCAGTACAAGCGTTTGAATCTGCCACTATTGCGAGCTTCTCACCAGTGCAAGCTTGTCACACTGCTCACCAGTGCAAGCTTGTCAAACTGCTCACCAGTGCAAGCGTTTGACTCTGCCACTATTGCAAGCTTCTCACCAGTGCAAGCTTGTCACACTGCTCACCAGTGCAAGCTTGTCAAACTGCTCACCAGTACAAGCGTTTGACTCTGCCACTATTGCGAGCTTCTCACCAGTGCAAGCTTGTCACACTGCTCACCAGTGCAAGCTTGTCAAACTGCTCACCAGTGCAAGTGTTTGACTCTGCCACTAATGCGAGCTTCCCACCAGTGCAAGATGCTCACACTGCCTGCCCACCAGTGCAAGCTTGTCACACTGCACACCAGTACAAGTGTTTGACTCTGCCACTATTGCGAGCTTCTCACCAGTGCAAGCTTGTCATACTGCTCACCAGTGCAAGCTTGTCACACTGCACACCAGTACAAGCGTTTGACTCTGCCACTATTGCGAGCTTCTCACCAGTGCAAGCTTGTCACACTGCTCACCAGTGCAAGCTTGTCACACTGCTCACCAGTGCAAGCTTGTCACACTGCTCACCAGTGCAAGCGTTTGACTCTGCCACTATTGCGAGTTTACCACCAGTGCAAGCTTGGCACATGGCTCACCAGTGCAAGCTTGTCACACTGCACACCAGTACAAGCGTTTCACTCTGCCACTAGTGCGAGCTTCTCAAAACTGCAAGCCTGTCACACTGCTCACCAGTGCAATCTTGTCACACTACATACCAGTGCAAGCTTTTCCAACTTCCCACCACCAGCATAGGCAATCTCCCGTTGCTCAGCAATGCAAGCTTCTTACACTGCCCACCAGTTTGAACGTCTTCCATTATCCAAAGGTGCAAGCACCTTACACTTACCACCAGTGTTAGAATGTCAATCTGCCCACAAGGGCACGCTTTTACACTGACCATGTAAGAGCATCTCACACTGACAAGCAGTGCGAGTTTCTCACAATCACTTCTTACAAACATATGCTTTTCAAACTGGCCTCTAGTGCCCTCTTCTCTCAGGCTCCACCAGTGCATTGTTCACATAATGTTCACTAGTATGAGCTTCTTAACATGCCCACTAGCGGGAGCCTCTCAAACTGCCAACCAGTTTTGCACAGCTTCTCACACTGCGGACCAGTGCGCTTTACAGACTGGCAGAGACTGCTCTTGATTTTCGCACTCTCCTCCGGAGAACAACGAATTGCCCATTCAAACCTTGGCCTTTCCTGCTGATTGTGAACGTGTGCTTTGGTGTCAGAATATGTCAAGGATAAACGTACATATCAGTATAAAGACAGGGCATCAAGGAAAGAGATAGGAGGCTACGGGGTGTTCTGTGATGAGAGTGAGGGAGCAGCGAAAAGATTCTTGAAGCTGTGGAGAGACTCAAAGTGAGACATGTTGGAGTTACCCTCAAGAAAGAATGGACGTAGGCGCTACATGTGAATGGCGCTGAGCAGCCAGTGAGCCTCTGTCTATGTGCTTTGTTCTTTAGAACACCCTTGGTCGCTCAGACCCGGAAGTACTCTCTCCATCACTCCGTCAATGGAAACAACTCAGGCAGAAAATTCAGTGTCCTGTGAGCTCTGCCGAGGCAGAGACGTTTTAATGCATGGGCAAAGTGGGCTCTGGCCCAGGGCCCCAGCCTTTCAGGGGGTCCCCTGACAAGAGTCAGCCTCGTTCTCCAGAGTTTTGCCCTAATGACCTTGAATGTTTCTTAAATAGATTGTTTTAAATACTGTCTTCCTTTAATTTATTTTTTATGTACCTTATGTGTGAGAGTCTAGTGCAGCCATTTTGCAGAGAAATGTTGTGTTTGTTTCATGCAATATACATAAAATAGTTTCTTTTAGATTAAAACAAGGCCTAACAAATAAGAAATGGGAGGACATCACAGAGATTATTTGCAGTAATATTGGTGAGCTGCTGCTGTGTAACAATATTGAAAACATACTTAACTATCCCTGAATATTAGATGTAAACACATTTAGGACCTTATTTATGAGAAGTGATGCATCGCTGTGTGAAAACAGGGATGTGTCACTTCTTAGTGCGCCCTCCTTGCAACATGACGCATCATGCCGCAAGGAGTTACAGATACGTCAGTATTTCTGAAGTATCAGTAGGTGAAAAAGTGATGCATTGCTGGGGTGTGTCTGAAAATAGACGCGACTCCAGCAATGTGTCCTTTCACATGCGGCAAACCCAATGTGAAGGGGCCTGCATAAGTCTTATGCCTGCTATGTGGCAGGTGTAAGATATTGACGCAATGGCATCCTAGAAGTGGCGCACTGAGTTCATAGATTTCAATGCGGCACTACTACGAGGCATTTTGGGAGGGAACACCCACCCTGCATACATTATACCTGGTGCAGGTATAATGTGGTGCAGGGGTTTACATAGTAACGCATCTGCCTAGATGCATCACTTTGTAAATAGGGCGCAACATGGCAAATTTTTTACACTCCTGGTGCATCACAAAAAGTGACGCACCGGCAGCATAAAAGTGAAGCAAGGCTCATAAACAAGGCTCTTAGAATTTGGACGAGTGTTCCTTTGCACTGTCAGGGACCTAATGAAATGAAATCGTGTATTTAATAAAGCTCGCAGCTACTCAGACTAGAGTGTCCTGGTGCATGACAGCGGGAGGAAAACATCCGTAAAAGACCCATCAGTTATTAAAAAGCCAGGTTTTTAAGTTCTTCCTGAAAGAGAATAGGCATGTGGTTAGGTTCAAAGACGCATGGAGTCTATTCCACAATTTTGCGCCTTGAAAGCCGAGGTATCTGCCTCCAGTGCGGCCACAGCATATTTTAGGCAGGATGGCCAGGTTGGCATTGGAGGATCTTGAGGGTCTAGATGTTGTGCAGCGATTAACGCGCTTATTTAGAAGAAGATGGTCATCGCTTTGAAGTCGATCCATTATTTTATGCGGAGCCAATGTAGAGACTTAAGAATAGAGGTCATACTAGATCTGGGTTTAGGTCTCAGGATGGCTCTGGCTGCTGCATTTTATACCACTTGTAGGCTCTGGATAAGGGATTTGGGAAGACCGAGGTGCAAGCTGTTGACATACTCAAGCTTTGATGTCACCAGAGCATGCACTACGATCTTTCTGCTCTCATGGCAGGAATTGTTTTTGCATGCCAAAGCAAGCGCGAGTTAGATTTTGGTTTTGAAAGCGCATGGAGAGTATCTTGTCTATGACAATTCCTATGTTTTTGACTTTCTCCTTTTCTGCGGGTGGCAGATCTTTTCACCACCAATAGCTCCAGTCAGGCGTTTCTGGATTACCAAAGAAAACAACTTCAGTTTTGCTAGGATTACACTTCAGCTGATTGACCTACAGCCATTTAAAAAAAAATTGTGAAGCAAGACCTAATCATTGCCCCATCAAAGTCAGTTCCTTTTTCACATGTAAAAATCAGCTGAGTGTCATCAGCATAGGAAATAATTTCGGAGCCCTCTTCCTCTACCAGAAATGCAAGGGGGATATATATATATATATTAAAAAGGGTAGGACTGAGAATGGAGCCCTGAGGGACACCTACATTCATGTCTGGAAACAGGGATGAGAAAAGGGGGAGCCAGATGCCGTGAGATGTATTTGCCAAGAAGGATGACATCCATGTTAAGGCGTTCCCCCCCAGGCCGATGTTAGCAAGGCTCTCCAGGAGCCTCTCGTGTGGGACCGTATCGAAGGCCGCCGACAGTTCGAGCAGTATCAGAACAGCCTTGCCTCCCTGGTCCAGCTTACCCTGGAGAAATTCAGTCATTTCCAGCAGAGCGGACTCCGTACTGTAGTGAGCCCTGAAACAGGATTGGGACACATGAAGGAGCTTTCCATCTTCAATGTGTTTTTGGAGAGCCTTGTTTACATGCTTCTCTAATACTTTGTAGAGGGCCAGAAGAAGGGAGATAGGCCTGTAGTTGGCAGGGTCCATCAGTTTAGCGTTAGCCTTTTTTATCAGTGGAAGAATCTTAGCATTCTTCCATAATTTCGGCATGTTGCCTGTAGAAAGGGAAGCATTAAAGAGCTGGTTTACAGTGGGGTTTATGGTGGAAGCTAATAGATTCAGGATATTTGCTGGACATGAGTCGGTAGTAGAGCCAGACTTAATGCTTTGGAGAAGGGTCAGTGACTCTTGAAGCTGAAACTCAGGGAAAGTTAGTAAAGATGGAGGATCCAAAAGGTGAAATTTGCTATTAGAACTAATGTTAAATGGTCAGTTCTTTCTCTGAGATGTTAGTGAAGGCTTGTTGGAGCACGGAGATCTGTTTGTGGGAGAATTGCGCTATTTGCTTAGACCATTCTTCCGTGCATGGCCCTTCCTTTGTGCCGGCTTTCGGGGCGGTAAAGAATTTAACTATGCTATAGATTTCTTTACTTCTATTTTGGACATTTTCTATCTTGGTTTGAAATAAGTTTTTCTTGGCTGCCTTCACGAGAATGTAATGAGCTTTTAAGGTGTCTTTATACACCTTCCTGTCCTCAGGTAGATAGGATTCACGTCATTTCCATTCTTCAAAAAATTCTTTTGCTAGATCTGAGGGAATTGTAAAACCATGGAGCTTGTGCCGCTGACCTCTTTGAGGAGCAGGAAACAACCGGTACCGTTGCACCAATGTTGGTTCGGAGCCATGAATCTATTGAGAGGGCGTCTGAGTCGGGAAAGCCAGATAGCTCCAGTGAGAAATGACTGAGGACTTCTGCTAACATCGGGATAGATATTTTATGGAACATCCTGTAATTAGGGTTCCTCTTCCCTGCGTTAGCCCGAGGGGCTGTGGCAGAGTTGGGAATTACGTATTTTAATAGGAGGTGGTCAGACCGGGTAATGGGAAGAGAGAGGCTTACTGATATGTCAAAGTTGTAAAAGATTTGGTCTAGGGTATGGCCCTTCTCATGGGTGGCCGATGAGATAGATAGAAACATGTGACAGGGCTGCAGCGTCTTCAACAAGGAAATTGTTTGAGGGTCTCTTCCACTGTCCATATGTATATTGAAATCTTCCAGAATAAGGCAGTTGTTGTATTTTAAGGCCAAGGAGATGGTGGCTGTATTAATAAAATTTCAAATTGCACTGGGAGGTCTGTAAATCAGAAAAACAGCTACGCTATGATGGGGGGGGGTAAGGTACAGTGGAAGCTTAAGGACTCTGCACCCTTGATGTCTTCCATCAGGATGGGAGAGCAGTCTAGTTTTTGATTGTTAATTATGGCGACACCTCCCCCCTTCCCACTCGGTCGGTCCCTCCTGAAGAGTTTTTAACCCATAGGGAAGGCTGAGGTGACAGTAGGGTTGGAGGCTTCAGGCAGCCAGGTCTCAGTGAGAAATAAAAGATCAGGCTGTTCGTATAAAAGTAGGTCATAAATGTGTGGTTCATGCTGTTGCATAGAGCGTCAATTTAAAAGGGTGGCCTTTAAGTCCTCTGTTTACTTATTGTTTTGACACTTATTGTTGCGTGGGAGGTTCTTGGGTGCAAATTTCCTGGGCTGGAGGAGAGACCAGTTGCACTTATTGCATCGAAAATCTACCTCCAAGCTCAGATCAGCAGCTGTACACTGACATAATGGCAGCCGCCTAGGCTAAGCAGTTTTTCCCTATTGTAATATAGTGGAACAAACTCACTGGAGGGGAATTGGGCAGCATGGCCAGCGCCGGACGCCTCCGGGCACAGACAGGCTTGCCTTTGGCGCACAAGCGACGCGCCCGCTGCACGCGTCCGTTTGCATCAGGAATATATAGGCTAATGCCTATAATGCAAACTGGATTGCTAACGCAGCTGAGGAAGCAGAAACTGCGTGAGCGGAAGTGAGGAGCCCGATAGTAGCCCCAGCCCTCTGCACAATCGGTGTATCAGCCACAGCGGTCCAGGACTGGAGGAAAAGCGAGATGTGAATCGGGGCAGCTAAGGAGGTGTAGGCCAGCAGAATCAACTAAAGTGCAAGTGTGGGTAGGGAGAATACATTGTTAAAAAGCACAGAGTAATTCAGACACATATGTACAATTTAAAAAGTATTAAAAACCTAGTAACAGGGCAGGAAACACTAAATCCTACTGCTGTCAGCTGCACACGTCCGTTTTCATCGGGAATACGGAGGCTAATGCCTATGATGCAGACTGGATCGCTAACGCAGCTGGGGAAGCTGAAACGGCGTGGCAAACAGGGGCTCAAATTGGATCATAAATTCAAAGCTGTTCTGAACAGGGGCCCCCAAAATATGTTTGGCCCAGGGCCCCCAAAATCCTTAAGATGTCCCTGTGCCGAGGAGCTGCAAAGCCCCGGAGACAGGGGTATATTTACTCACCGTCAGAGAAGTAAATGAAGGGGGTACTCCCTCGGGAGCCAAAGTGCTGAAGCAGTGCTCGGGCTGTGTTCATTTACGTCCTCGCGCCCTGCTGTCCCTCGTGGTCCAGCTCACCAGCAAATAAGCTGACGTCAGAGGTTCTGCGTAATTAGCTTTTGGTCTCTGGCGCACCGGGGACTGCTGGCTGCTTCCGTGTGGTTTTTCTGTCGCGAGCACAAAGCTGCATTAATCTGATGAATACACAGCCCAGCTCCAGACAAAAGAGATGATTTGTAGGGGCAGCCAAAGGCCAGGCCCGCAGTCCAGACAAAATGTAGTAATTTGCAGAAAAATGGTAAATGGTAGATATCGCTGGAAGGAAGAAAAATCGGATATTAGTAGGGGGCACTCTGCCATCTTTCTATACAATGGCAAACGTAGCTAGAAGAAAGTGGCTTTTACATTTTTTACTGTACTCATTATTCAGTATGACATGGTTTAAAAAAATATTAGAATTACAGAAATAAGATCAGTTCTGAGCTCATCCTAAATATTTTCAAATTCACTGCTACAACCTAAGGACAGGCTGGGTATGCCCAAGGTAATTTAGGTAGCAGAATATATATACATACATATATATATATATATATATATATATATATATATATATATATATATATATATATATATAGGTAGTTATAGTTAGGACCTATTTTCCACAGGAAATCCGCATCATTCTATTTGGAATAACTTTGGCGCTAGTTGACGAATCTTCGCGAAATTTTCAAAACTAATGGCCAGCTCTGGTCCGCTCCTATCCTGAAAGTCCTGGAGTGATTCGTCAAGCGGGGGCCAAGAAAAAAGGGGGTCCCAAAATGTCTTTTCCCCATGCAATATTCCATAGAAACCTTTCAACGCGGCTACAGCCCGAAATGCTGAACGAAATTACACCAAATTTGGCGTAGAGGTAGTCCTTATTTCAGACTTGTGCCTTTTGCTTAAATGGTGTAAATCCGTTCAGTAGTTCCTGAGGAGAAAATGACATTTAAAAGTACATATATATATCTATGGCCAGGCAGGATCCGCGCACCCTAAGCGCACCCTGCCGTGCATGAGCTGTATTCATATTGGCTGTCAACACTCCAAATTAGGAAGTGTTGGCAGCCATCTTGCGCCTCGGTAGAACTGAGGCACAAGAAACCTATAAAAACAAAAGCGCAAAATGCAAAAAGGGGACAGGGTAGAAACACCCTGACCCCCTAGGCCTGTTCAGGGGGTCTCACAAGGACCCCCAAGGCCCCAAAAAGTATTTAAAAAAAAAAGAAATCTGCAAAATCCGCGCAGGATGCGCCTATCCTGCCGATAAAAAAAAGAGCGAAGCGCAGACTCACTGCGCTTCTATGATAATTTGCCCCCGGAGGGCCAAATCCTGTGGGGAATGTTTATAAAAATAATGTGTGGGGGGCCCAATCCCCTCACACTGCCCTGGGGCAAAAGCATCTGTAATTGCGGGGGGGACATGCCCCCCTGCAGCCCCGGGTACCGCAACCCCGGGGCTTAAAAGTATAATTTGGGGGGCCTCTAAGGCCCTCCCGAGCCCCGGGGACCACCACCCCCAGGGGCTCCACTTGATTGTTACTGCAGGGGGGGGCACATTTTTAAGCCCCGGAGACCGCCACCCCCCGGGGCTTAAAAGTTTAATTATGGGGGGGACCTCTAAGGCCCTCCCCGCAGCCCCGGGGACCGGCACCCCCGGAGCCTATTTTTTATTAAATAAAAATTTTAAAACCCTGTGTGTGGGGGGGGGGGGGGTTGAACCCCCCCCCAACACGCCCCGGGGACCGCCAACTCCCCAGGGCTCTAAATATGTAAATTGGGGGGTCCTTGATGGACCCCCCAGCCCGGGGACCACCACCCCCCGGGGCTTTACAAAAGGTGGGAGGCGGCCCCCATCCTGGAGCCATTTATGGCCCTGGGGACCGCCACCCCACAGGGCCGGCTCCTGCAGTGTCCTGGGGTGCCTACCCCCGGGACACTGTAGCTTGCTGCATTGCAGAGTGTTGTAAAAAGGGGCGGGGCTTCTGAACACCTCTCTGCAACGCAGCCTCCTGGCGCATACTGGAGGTACCTGGTGGGCTAGTTGGCCCCCAGGGACCTACAGGATTGAGGAGGAATTAATTCTCTAACTTAAAATGTGCCACAGGGTGTGTTTGCAGACATGTCACTCAGACCACGCCTCCTTCCTTCACCACTGTGCAGACACGTCCCGTGGTGCTTTTTAAGTTGGGGAATTAATTCTCTTTCAATACTGAGGGTCCCTGAGGGCCAAATAGCCCACAGGTATCTCCAGTATGCGCCAGGGAGCTGCGTTGCAGACAGGTGTTCAGAGGCCACTCCCCTTTTTACACCTCTCTGCAAGGCAGCTCTGTGGCGCTTATTGGAGGTACCTAGTGGGCTAGTTTGACCTTAGGGACCCTTAGGATTGAAGGGGAATTAATCTCTCAACTTAGAACGGCCACAGGGCGTGTTTACACAGTGGTGAAGGGAGGGGACGGGGCCTGAGGTGATGTGTGCAAACACGCCTTGTGGCACGTTTTAAGTTGGGGAATTAATTCCACTTCAGTCATGAGGGACCATGGGGGCCAACTAGCCCACCAGGTGCTTCCAGGAAGCGCCACTGCGCTGCGTTGCAGAGAGGTGGTACAGGCTGTGCTCCTTTTTACATCTCTCTGCTAAGCAGCTCTGTGGCGCTTACTGGATGTATCTAGTGGGCTAGTTGGACTCTAGGGACCCTCAGGATTGAAGGGGAATTATTTCCCCAACTTAAAACACGCTAGAGGGCATGTTTTCACAGTGGTGAAAGGAGGGGATGGTGTAGGAAAGTGGCTCTATATATGCTGGACCGAAGTGAAATCAGCCGAACTACGAATTCCAATTTACTCACCTGTCATCAGGAGAGACCGCAGTGCTCCATCTTTGAGCCCAGTACTGATCCTGAAAAGTAATTTTAACCATACTTACCAGTAACTTGAATTTCCTTCCATAGGCTAACATTGACTGGTTTCACTTGGAAATTCTTCTAAGTGTGGAGTTTTGGAACTTTCAAATATTCCTCTAAATCAGCCGAACTACGAATTCCGATTTACTCACCTGTTATCAGGAGAGACCTCGGTGCTGCATCTTTAAGCCCAGTACTGATCTTGAAAAGTAATTCTAACCATACTTACCAGTAACTTGAATTTCCTTCCATAGGCTAACATCGATTGGTTTCACTTGGAAATTCATCTAAATGTGGAGTTTTGGAAGTTTAAAATATTCACCTAAAATCACCCAAACAACGAATTCCGATTTACTCACCTGTTATCAGGAGAGAACCCAGTGCTGCATCTTTTAGCCCAGCACTGACCATGAAAAGTAATTCTAACCATACTTACCAGTAACTTGAATTTCCTTCCATAGGAATCCATTGTCTGGTTTTCACCAGAAAAGTTTCTAAGTGTCCATTTTCACAAACTACAAATATTCCTTAAAAAACACATGTATGACTTAAACGCATTCTTTCAACTGTTTACAGGAGATGCACCAGTGCTGGATCCAGGATCCACCACTGAGTAAGAAAAAGTAGCGATAACACTACTTACCTGCTAAGTGAATTTCGTTCCATTGACTGGTTTCACTTGGAAATTCTTCTAAGTGTGGAGTTTTGAGACTTTTAAATTTTCACCTAAAATCATCTGAACAACAAATTCTGAACCCGATAACACTACTTACCTGCTAAGTGAATTTTCTCCCTTAGGATAACATTGGTGATTCTATGTGATTCTATGTGAAAAGATTTCTAAGTGTCAACTTTTAAAATACAATAATATTCCTTAAAAATCACTACTGTAACCAAAATGCTTTTACTCAACTGTTTACAGGAGATGTTCCAGGACTTAATCTAGGATCCATTGCTGTGGTCAGAAAAGTAATCCATAAAGTAACTAATTGCATTTAACTAGAAATAATTCATATTGATCTCAATGTTGCATTGTGTTCGAAATTGTGTTGCCCATTGCAACAACTGTAACTACTTTACTTAAAAGTATATTGCATATTTTCAAAGTATTTTAACTAAAGTAATTCATTCTGAGAAAGTATATTTTGTAATGTCATTATAATGTAATTTAAAAAGTAAAATATCTAAAAATAAATAGTTTAAAAAAATGTAGTAAATCAGTATCACAATATAAATATAACAATTAATACATTTAAAAATTGTCATTTACAAAACAGGTTTCGGATATGTTATAGTTAGGAATTAGCATTTAAAAAACCTCTGAAATTCACTGAAAAAACCATAGGTCTCTGACATGTTATAGTTAGGAATTAGCTTTTAAAAAACCTTAAAAATTCACTGAAAAAACCATAGGTTTTAGGGGTGTTATAGTTAGCTGGACATTTCACTCGTACAAAACCATTGAAATTCATCCGTTATAGTTAGTTCTACTAACTATAACTCGCGTGCCCGCAATCCACTGCTGATGATGTCACATATTACATCATTCATGACATGGTCAGTGACATCACTGATGACATCTCAAATGACATCACTGATGACATCACTGATGACATCATCCACGTGACAATCTGATACACCTCATCATACACTAGTATAACCTTTCAACACTTATTATAAAATATGGAGTACCATATTTGAAACCAATGATACACCAATACAAGTTTCTAAAAACCCACTCAGTGATTCCTACATCTACACACACATCTAAACACTTACCTATAGATTCACTCATACATGCTAACAAAGATCAATAGAACATTATTAAATATACTTATACACCTACATCGACATTACACACCAGCACACATCCTATTCACTTATGCAGTCATCCTACTCAATTATGCAAACAATTATTCATACTTACATTTACCAAGCTGCACAATTATACAAACACCACTTTATGGATTCATATAGATAGTAACTCATACTTAGTGTGTTATGAAATCACTATTACGAGTATACAGTTTTCGATACAGTCACTCGGTATACTTATTTATAAACAACAACTGTCACATACACTGCCTTTTATATTTCTACTTTGTTGGACATGTATCATTGAGAAATATATTTACTCATCACCACACCCATACAGAGATTCACTCACTCAAACAAGTGTTTCCACGTGCAGACTTAACTCATATACCTACTAAATCAACTAATTATACATCTTTGGACAGTCAAACACCTCCCACCCAAACACACACACTTTCACTATCCCATCCAAATACTCACTTAAATAATTAATACTAATATAGACTTTCACATAGCTAGTTACCAACAAATGTAGTAGTTTACACAACAAGCGATACAGTGAAACAGATATTCACACAGTTTAATCACTATCACATATATCAAGTGAGACACTTTAAATTAATCACTTAGACAGTCAATCACAGTGCTACTAAATCCTCCATCCAGGCACTTATACATTCACTCAGACTTCAATGCAGATTGCTATATATATATATATGATATATATTTAAATATCGAACCAAACCACATTCACTGGATGAAGTCATTTGAGATGTCATCAGTGATGTCATCAGTGATGTCATCAGTGATGTCACTATGGTTTTTTTCAGTGAATTTCAAGGTTTTTTAAATGCTAATTCCTAACTATAAAATGTCTGAAACCTATGTTTTTTCAGTGAATATATATATATATAGATATATAGATATATAGATATATAGATAGATAGATAGATAGATAGATATTTTTGTTATTGGTTCTGCGTTTTTGTCACTGCCCTTCACACTCATTTCTGGATTGTGGTAAATATACTAGAGTCCATGCTGCTGAAAAGCAATGCAGTCATGTACCGCTGGCATCTTTGACACCATTAAAAACTACCAATGGTGGTAGCTTTGACAGGTGATAATGCATACCACTCTCAGTAATTCTGAATATTAATGTCACCAGCATTAGCATTTGCTAGGGTGGTAATCTCTGCACTGATAAATTTCCACCAGCGGTATCCCGTATTTTCAGGGCTGTCACATTCATCCGGTGTTGCTCTCATTTGGGGAAAAGGAATGAAAATCTGTTGTTTTCATGACTTGTGCAGAATGAAAGCAGGAATGTCAGATGCACAGCATGGACCGTATTCCGAGCAGAAGAGGGTGGGTCTTGGGGGCCCAACACAAAGCCGGATCATGAAGGTGTAAAATGACATTGGGGCAGGGTGTAAGAGAGAGGAGAGACGCTGAAGCAGAATGTGGAGTGAGAATGTTTTCTGTGGCTATGAAAAAATGAAACCTGTCATAATTCTCACCTCGTCCTGTTTAGACAAAAAGTGCCAGGTGGCATTACCTTTGCAGCATCCTGAGGAAACAAACAAGTGATTGTTGTTTTGCTTGATTTAATCTCATCTACTGATAATTACTCAGGGCCACAATCCAGTCCATCGTTTTTGTTCACCATGTGTTACAAAGAAGAGGCGCACAGGTAAAGTTCAAGGAGTCTTCTTTATTCAGTCTTCACACCATCACAGGTTCCAGTCAGCTGGAGTCAGCTGTGGAATGTTCACACATTCTTGCCAGGGCTATACCAAGGGAGAGGAGGGCAAGCGGGGGCGGAGCAAACCAAGTGGGATTACAACACCATGCCACTTCGGACAAAAAAACAGCCTTATGAAAGTCAGCCTTGGACTGGTCAAATCCGTCCAGCCTGAGCTGCCATGCCAGGTTAGGGTGTCTGCGCCCGTCTGTGGCTGTATGAGGCTGGGCCCACTATCTTTGAGGCCCAGTCGAAATTGGCCCTATCAGCGCTTTTGTGTTCCGAAGTCCAGGTGAGCCAAAGGCATCCCATCCTTTACAGATAATGGGAAAGCGAATGGTTATAGGGATGTGTACAACCTCACATACTACTACTACAATTAACAGTATGTTGGCAAACGCCTTTGGGATGTTCTCAAATGAAATTGTGTTGGATGAGTTCAGACTCTGTCTAGATCTGGGACACTCTCTAAGGCAACAAGAAGATGAGGTAGGCCCTCCCCCGCTGATGCTACTGTCTGCCTAGCTCTTCCTGACACCAGTCTACCTACTATTCCCCTGGTTAACAATTGGGTTTCTAGCACAGTACCAACTAATGCTTCCACTTGGTTAAACTCACCCTAATGTTCATGTACGAGCCAACCTGAACCTAAATAGCAGAAACCAGAGTGGTGCATGGGGGAGTTGCTGTAGCATCCTGAACCAAAAAAACAGTCTTTTTTTGGATCCAACAAAGCCAGAAAGACCGTTACCCACGCACTCATAACGAGCAGACTGGACTACGGAAATGCCCTCTACACTGAAATCAACAAATCCCTGGTACGCAAACTACAGACCATCCAGAACACCGTGGCCAGACTCGTCCTCTGCATCCCCGACATGAGCACATCACCCAACAACTGTGAGACCTCCACTGGCTCCCCGTCGAGAAGAGAGTAACTTTCAAGATACTCACCCATACGTACAAATGCATCCACAACATCGGACCCAAAAACCTCGATGATAGACTCTCCTTCAACGTACCCAATAGAAACCTCCGCTCTGCCGACCTCGCCCTAGGAGAAACCCCGCGCATCCACAGATCCAGAGGGGGTGGAAGAGCCTTCTCCTACATCGCGGCATAAGCTTGGAACAAACTCCCAGTCAACATCAGACGGTCCCCGAATCTGAACACCTTCAGGAAGAGCCTCAAGACTTGGATCTTCGGCTGAACCAGAGCTACACCCCCACCCCCCCCAGCGCCTTGAGAACTTCACGGGTGAGAAGTGTGCATTAAACCCCCTTGATTGATTGATTGATTCTTTATGAGGTTTTAGACAGAGCCCGCTTTTCCCCTGGGTTAAACCCCAATGCGAGACTCGAGCATCACAGACAGAGTGGCCTCCATGTGTAGAAGAACCAACCCAGGGATTATTAAACAATGATATTAGCACTGTGATTACCCATTTTAGTGTGATTCTGGACCACAAATTGAGACCCCTCATAACACGATTGGACATGTTAGAAAGACTTCCATCTGGATATAATAAGTCTGTTAAGGTATCTAATACCAGCAGTACCTTATGTCCTACATTACCATCAACCCAATTTAATTGTCATCAAATAAGGATGGACACTACTCCTGCTACAATGTATAACTTACAGGGGAATTCTACATGTGCTATCAGAAGCCAGTTTAGCAAAGATAAGGCTACAGAGATTATCGATAGAGGCACCCCCATCCCAACTAAAGAGACGTTGGCTGAGAGAAGTAATCGTGAAGGCCCATTGGAAGGAGCTCTGGAGTCTTTTGTTTCCTGCAACGATATACTGCATCTACCATCTGCAGCTTGCCCATTGGTAGTGGTACTTGCTGGTGTTCCTCCCTTGAAGTTGGGGCCAGCTGAGGCTTGGGTACAACTAAAGAACAAAACTGTACCTTGGTTAAATAGATATAAGTATTTTGATACCAGGAAACCAGAGGAAATCATTATGGTATGGAGGGTTGATTGGGTGGGCCAAGGGTGTTAGGACATTTCAGGTGATTGCATAGTGGTAAACTTCAGGGCTCCAATGTATGTGTGCAATATCTTGAAACAGAGAGAGTCCCCATATCACATCATTTCCCAGAGTGTGTCTTTACCCTGTGGTTATTTTTTCAAGCCTGCAGTAGCATTGCCTTTTCTAGAATCCTTCTTCAGGGAAATGTTCCCATTAACCTGGACAAACATGTTTGATGTAGTCAATACTTTGGAAGATGTTGAATGACTACCAGCAGCTCTGGCCCCTGAACATTCATTGCCCACTTTTCCGATGGCTGTTAACCCTATTGTTGTTGCTTCCCCTGCTAAAAGTATTCTGATACTAATTGTGAGCTGAAAGGTGGCAGGGCTTTGCTCTAAGTTATTTTTGCCTGATTGCCTATCATTTATCGAAATGAAATGATTCGTACTTGTAAAGCGCACTTATACTCATGAGTGTCTTGGCGCTATACGCATACCGCTGTGGAACCCTTCCTGGCTTTTCCCTGTGAAATGCCCAATCCTGGGCACCTCCAAGGTGAAGCCAGGCCTCCCAGCCCTGTTGGGGCCGTTGTGGAGATTAAGCAAGCTATTGCCCAGAGTCACAGCGTGGGACCCATGGTTAGAATAGGCACCGAGGCGAGAATTATCAGGTCTGAGGAAATTGAGCCCGAGACCCGCCGAGGTGGGAATTGAACCCTGGTCCTGGGCCAGATCTCTGCATCAGGGTCTGCCGCTCTAACCATTGAGCCACACTTCTCCACCTACAACATTATCATGCTGCAGGAGACATGGGAGGTTGTGCCTTCTTTTATTGATGGGTTTCAATGTTATAGTACCCCATCTAATAAATCACGTTGCGGCCGGGTAGCTGGAGGGCAGGCAGTGTGGTGGAATACAGCTCTAGGTGGCCACATGGATGTTCTGGAAACAGATAGTACTAGCTTTCAGGTTTTACACTGGAGAACCCATCTTAATCTTTACATGGTTAATTTTTATAACAATGATTTTGTCAATGTACCTAATCCAAAGTTTTTAGAACTGTCCAACTATCTTACTAAGTTATCTGACAAGGTTGTTACCCAAGGTCACATACTGTATTTGTGTCTTGCTGGCAATTTCAACATGCATCGCCCTACATGTCGAAATACTCCAGCTCCTACTGGGGTTTGTTGGATCCAACAAGCCAGGAGTTGGAGATGATAGCAGCATCCCTTGATTTAGTGGACATAATGGAAACTGTAGGGAAAGATATTATTGCCCCACCAACGTATAAGGGTAGAGGGGCCCCCTCCATGATTGGTTATATATTTGTCACCAGGAGTTTGCCGGAGGTTTTGAGGTATGGATCTGTTATTTTTTCTACTTTTAGTGCTCACAATCCTCTTGAGGTTGCTCTCTCAATGGTTTTAAGGAAAGTGCATAAGAGAGAAATCGGGGCTAGAAACCGTCAACCCCCACGGATAATTTAAAGAAGCAATTCTACAAAAATAATATGAGACTAGTGGAAGTTTGTCTGTCAGAAGAGGACAGTGCACCCCGTATTGTGGGTGCATTTAATGATCTCTGCTCTAGTGTGAAAAATGCCCTCCTCAAACCAGTACGCCCTCTTAACCCCTTCTATGCTCATGATGAGTCCAGCTCGTCATGAGGCACAGTGGCGCTGTGCTCATCATAACTGCGGCGGCGCGCCCATGAGCGATTGATTCCCTGCCTGTGAATGAATGAATGAGTGATTATTTCTATCGTGCAAAGAGACTTAACCCAATAAGGGCATCAAGGCGCTGTCAGATGGAGAAGACAAAAACATAAATGAGGCAGAAGTACAGAAACAGAGAAGTGAACACCGGTCACGTTGGAATTAATAGGCTGATAAGAACAGCCATGTCTTTATGAGTTTGCGGAAAACAATCAAAGAGGGTTGACTGGCAATTTCCGACGGGAGCGAGTTCCATAATTTGGGGGCCAGCAGAGAGAATACTCTGCCCCCCCATCTCGCCTTATTGAACCTCAGAACTGTAAGCAAATTTTTTGAGTCAGATCTCAAGTCTCTGCAGGGAATAGAAGGTAACAATAAGGATTTAACTCCTTCAGGACCAGATCCGAAAAACACACTATGGGCAAAGCATAGAAATCTTGAATGAAATTCTCGCCTGGATCGGCAGCCAGTGTAGCTCTCTTCTGGCCGCTGTCACTGACGATCGTCTAGGCAGATTCAGAACTAACCTGGCGGCCGCATTCTGGGTTACCTGTAGTTTTTGGATCGCTTTCTTATTTATCCCACCATAAAGAGCGTTGCAATAGTCAATCCTGGACAATACCAAGGCGACCGTAGCTTGCTTCCGCGACTCTGGGGATAAAAAAGGAGCTATCTTCTTTAGGGTCCGAATAATGGAGCAGCAGGTGCCAACCGTTTTATTGACCTGTAGATCGAATGACAGGGAAGGATCTATAGTTACACCTAAGTTCTTAGCAAATTTGGCGGGGCGGGGGCATTCGCCCAGGGAGGCGGCCCACCATTCCTCACTCCACAAGTCTTGGTTCCCACCAAATACCAGAACCTCGGTCTTCTCCCCGTTCAGCTTGAGAAAATTCCTTATCATCCACGATGATACAGATTCCATACAGGTCTTACATTTTGCCGCACAGTCATGCCAAGGTAGGGTTGTTGAGACAATGATCTGTGTATCATCAGCGTAGGATAGCACCTGATATCCAAATGATCTTATTATTTTAGCAAGGGGTGTCACATATATGTTGAACAGGACCGGACTCAACACCGAGCCCTGTGGGACTCCACATTGCACTGCCTGAGTGGGGGATATAAAGTCACCAAGTTTCACTCTTTGCTGTCTCAGATGCAAGAAAGAGGACAGGAGGCTCAGGGCACTTCCTTCGACCCCTATCCCCCTCAGTCTATCCACAAGGATAGAGGGGGATAGGGTATTAAAGGCTGCAGTAAGATCCAGCAAGACCAACAAAGTGGTCTGGCCATTGTCCACCTGCGATCTAATATTGTTTACCACAACTGTAAGGGCAGTCTCCGTGCTAAGGGCCGCACGGAATCCATGTTGAGAGGGGTCCAAACGGTTCTCCCTTTCTAAGAATATTGTCAGCTGCCTATTTAAATGAGCTTCCAGAATTTTTGCCGGCGCTGGTAATAACGAAATCGTCCGGAAATTTTTTAGCACCTCAGGTTTAAGTGAGGCCTTCTTCAACAGGGGTTTCACCACGGCAAGTTTCCACGCTTGGGGGAAAATTCCCTTCATAATGGCGCTGTTTAAAATTTCAAGAAGAGACGGTAGAAGACTACTTCTACAGGCCTTTAGAATTTTCAAAGGACAAGGGTCCAAGGGGGAGCAAGATTTAATGGCATCTAAGATGCAATTTAACTCCTCCCAGGACAGCTCAGGAAATTTCAAGAGGAGAGAAGTGTTAGCAGCTCCCTCATCACTATTCTGGGCGACCAACTGCACTGTGGGAGCAGGAGAGTCATCTAGACTATTCAATATTTGATTGGAGGTTTCCAATGCAGACTGGATGTCCGCTATTTTAGTTAAGAAGAAGTCAGCAATGTTATTGGAGAGCGTCTGCGAGTCAATAACAGAATTGGCTGACTTAGGGACAGAGAGGGAGTTTATAACTTTAAAAAGCTCCCTAGATGATCTCATCCCAGCTGTGCTTTTATTAAAGTAGTTCCTTTTTTCCTCAATTATACATTTTTTGTATTCCTTAAGTGCAGCTTTATCTTGTGTTTTATTCAGAGCGTTAGGCATTGCAAGCCAGGCCCTCTCCTTTCGTCTACAGATATGCCGAAGCCCTCTCAGTCGCTCGGAGTACCAGGGGGCCGATGGACTTTTTCTGGCAGTATAGTGCCTTTTCAGGGGCGCTAAGATGTACATAGCGCTCCGCAGCCCATTAGACCAGTTCTGTGCCACCACATCTGGGTCTAATCTAACACCGGTGTTTGCCGGTGAAAACAAAGGAGCCAGCGTATCATTGTTGATGTCTTTGAAGTTTCTTCTAGTCTCCCAGGAATGTCTTACCGGTGAAAATGCCTTCGGCGTATTTAGAATAAAAGGGACAGCCAGGTGGTCGGACCATGTAAGGGGAATAGGGGTCTCTAGGGTGAGCCTCTCATCATTCGTGAAGACACCATCTAACGTATGGCCCGCCCGATGAGTCGGACTAGTGACCAATTGGTTGAATCCATATGTCTTCAAGCCGTCCACAAGAGAGATAGTGTCATTGTCCTCCATCTTTTCCAGGTGAACATTGAAGTCACCTAGGAGTGTAAAATGCGCTCTATTCACAAAAGGCTCTAATAATGAAAGCATATCATTGGTAAATGCGGACCGAGGACCGGGCGGCCTATAACACAAAAATAGGTAATATCACACGAGAGGAAATACGCCCGGCCAGGCATACCCTGAACTCGAGTGAGCAAGATTCAGATTGTCATACATTTCCACTGTCGAGTAGGCCCCAGGGGAGGGAGTCACTGTGTAATACACCTGATTTCCAAAGTTAAAGCACTTACTAAGGTGAAGCACCGAAGCAGCTCTTTTCCGTCAGCTCCATGGCATGCGGCCCAGCGGTGGAATGACACTGGGGTCCCTTCTTTGCGCGAAAATACACTCGGCAACTGAAACCAACTAGCATGTGCCCGAGGTGTCTGGCGTCTGTCCGATCACAGGCCCTGGAGGCCCATGTACTGAGCACCAGCAGCCCATATATCAAGCGCCCAGAGGAAGGGAACTGAAATATACTGAATCCGATCCACATACCGTCCGTCACTCCTTATCGTGACCTTGCTCTAAAGTCCTTACAACTGCTTGCTGCTCGTTAAGTCATTCACTCGGTGTAATTTGGATTTTTTACCTGTTCTTTTCAAAGGGGATTGCTAGATCCGCAAGTTATTTTTGGAGTGAAACCATACGACGATTTTGTCAACATTATATAGAAAATGCTATGCTTCAATTGTACAAAGTCAGGAGGTAGGATGCGCACAAGATGCACTCGTCTCTCTGGCCTGTCACCTTTCTCTTCTCAGTTTACATAAGCGAGAGAAAACATATGCAGACCTTGAGGCCGAAATATACCAAGAACAGTTCAATCTTTACCTGCTTCAGTCATGGTAGGCGGAAAATGGAAATGGGGCCGTCGTGGGGGTGGGGGGGATGGGAGGAGGCGACGGCGTTAATTAAAAAAATACATAACATAAAACTTAACTTACCGCCCGGGGCCGCTGCCACCTCAGCTTCAGCCTTCTGGAAGGGTCCGACTTCCGACTCCCGCCGACCTGCCTTTTT
The DNA here is from genome assembly GCF_964261635.1 of Lissotriton helveticus. Lineage (NCBI taxonomy): Eukaryota > Metazoa > Chordata > Amphibia > Caudata > Salamandridae > Lissotriton > Lissotriton helveticus. Next base: position 1,139,588,350 of record NC_136072.1, on the reverse strand, counting down.
GAAATTCCTGGATCGTCATGGGAGCCTCCCTCCCTCCCGTACATTCAGCACAGCGCGCCAGACGCGGTGACGTGGCAACAGCGCAGAGTAATGGCCAATCACCACTGCATGGCTCGCATAAGCCACAGTGTGATTGGCCATACAAGTGCGTTCACTGGGCAAATGCCACCCCCACGCACGGCACCACCCAGGACCAGCAGGCTGCCTGGCTGACCAGTGACTGCTCTCAGCCAATCCTGGCGCTGCATTAGCAGCACCACTGCCCCAGGATTGGCTAAGAGCAGCGTTAGTGCCTGCCCATAAACACACCTGGGAGCCGGGTCCCTCGCACTACGATTCTCAATAGGGGAGGGAGGAGGAAATGTACTTTACCTTGTGGGCTTGCGTAGGCCAGTAGTAAAAATACCTAGCCCCTAAATTGGCATGCGCACACTGCAGCTAGCGCTGTTTGTGCTGTGCTGTCAATCACTGCTGCAGCCCCGCCCCCACACCTTACGCGATGTCGGGCAGGGTTTGTCCCGAAGCTCTCTGAGTTGCTGCAGACAGTGCGCTCAGATTAGGCTTGAGATTTTTATTATTTTGATGATGAATCCTGTGACAGTCGTCCATGGCTAGTGGGGCAACGCCCCAACGCCCCCAATGGACGCACCGCCACTGCTTGCCGGAGAAAGATGTGGTGGAGTTTAGCTGTATGGAAAAATAAAGAGCCTCCAGCTTATCCGAGGGGGATGATAAGGGGTCGATGCGGCAGATAAAGTCCGCTTTGCAAAGGATCCCGATCCCACCCCCTCTCCGCCGCTCAGGATCCACTCTGGACAGAGTGTATCCTTCTGGGATTGCATCCACAAGGTCCGGACCCGCAGTTTCGGAGCCCCAAGTTTCCGTAATAAAGACCCAAGGGGGGTCTCTAGCGCAAACAAACTCCCTAAAGGCTACGCTGTTTTTCACCAGTGATCTTGAGTTAATAAGATAAAACGGTTTTATAGTTGTTTGTCCCTTTTCATTGTGTGCTCCAGATCTTTTTCTTGTGCGCATTCGATTAGAGTCTATCTCTGAGGGGACCATGCAGTCACTGGCTAAGCTTTCCTGAACTCTAATGTAGGAGCAGGAGCGCTCGGGAGGTTTAAATGATAATAGGAAGGCTTGAGAGTACAACTCACGATCTGCAGCAAGAGTAAACCAAGGAGCGGCAACTCTGGCCTCTAGCGCCTCCTTAGCGCAGACGGGCTGAACTCAGGCGTAACTCCGGCGGAAATCCGGCGAGCCCGCTGCGCGTGACCGCTGCGCGTTAACATATCCGTATTAAATAAAGATCTAGCGTCCTTATGACGACTAGACCGTCAGCAATGATGGCGCCGCCAGGCGTCCTTCTCTCCACACAAGATGTCCGCCGAGGAGGGGATGTTCGACAAGGGACCAGCCGAAAAAGCGGTGCTTTTCCCAATTATGGTGCAGGCAAGTGGGCCAGGGCAGGAGAATTGATCAGTGGGCAGGACTGTGATGAGCCCAGCTCGTCATGAGCACAGCTCGACTGTGACTCATGATGAGCTGGGCTCGTCACAAGCACCGCGGCGCCGCTGCCCCCCCTCTCCCGCGCTGTGGGAGAATTACCTCCACGGCAAAGGGGTTAATAAGCTACATGGCTGGTTTGATCATGACTGTACTGTGGCTAACTGGGAGTTGAGAACAACACTTGGTAAAATACCAAGAGACGAAGCACTAGTTACTATTATGAGGAAACAACATAAGGCTGTCATGGCAGGTAGTCATAACAGACCAGTGGAACACACTAGCACAGCCAGCATGTAAGAACGATAGCAGGCATTTTTGGGATACCGTCTCGGAAATAAGACATAAAAATCTGTTTGTTTCCCTGGTTTCCTGCCATATTGCGAGTGAAGCCTGGGAAGCCCATTTTAGAAAAGGTTATGCTGCCTTCTCAGTGGAGGATATTTTTAATATTGAGAGAAGGAAATTAGCTGTTGTTAAGATAACAGTGGATGAGGGGAAAGAGGCCTTCGCACAAAGTGTAGGGGCAAAAGCCCCTGGACCCGATGTTGTCCCCATTGACTTATTTAAATATAACTCTGATCTTTTGTCCCCCTATCTTAATTAATGTGTTTAGTAATCTGGCACATTTAGATGTGCCTGTCTCCTTGCTTCCCTATATTTAAGAAGGGTAACAGAAAATACCTCAGCTGTTACAGGCCAATCTCGTTGATTGATACCATCGTTAAAACTTGGGGCGAGTTATAGACAATAGAATCCAGGAGTGGGCACAATCTGAATCCATTCTGCATCCTTCCCAGAAGGGGTTTAGGAGCAAGATTGGGACAATCAAGCAATGTGCAAACCTGAATTTGGTAATAGGCAAATATACTGTTGCAAAGCACACGCCTCTGTATCTGGATTTTATGGATTTAAGTGCTGCTTTTGACTGTGTCAATTGACCCAAATTATGACACATACTGCGGTTGTGGGGTTTGGATGTGTCCTTTGTTCATTTCCTTGCACACTTGCATATGAGAGCTAGGGTTAGAATTAGTGACAATGGAAATGTGTCTAATGATATTGAGATTGCAGGGCTTCAGACAAGGGTGCCTGCTTGCCCCTCTTTGGTTTATTTTATACATTAATTATCTGTACCCGTTTTTAGCAAAGGTTACCAGTGATGTTCCCACAGTCAAAGCAGGTCGACTATCTTCACTCTTATATGCGGATGACGCTGTGCTTATGGCTCGCACGCCTAAAGCACTGCACCTCCTAGTATTTGCCTTTGTTGAATTTTTGGCCAATTGTGACCTATGTACTAACTTCTCGAAGTCTTACATTATGGTGTGTGGCCCACATTGCATTCAACTTCCCTCTTTGAAATAGGGTGAAAATTGTTGAACTATTTTCAATTGATTTCAATAATTGGAAGTCATGTTCTCTGCTTCGGGAGGATGGGCACCCGGTAATGTACATAGCAGAATACAGTTTTCAAAGGCAATTGGTTCTCTATTGTGTCTCCCTCAACCTCGAGAGGGGGGAAATTGGTACCTATGCTGCAGATCTACTAATCTCAATGGGTTTGCATTGCTACCTAAGTATCCAAATATGGGGGTTTTCAAACTGTGAAGCCATACAATAGGAAGAAAATAGGTTTTGCAGGCGACTCCTTGGAGTACCAATTTCTACCTCACATGTCATCTGCCATGAAGAACTGTATTTACATTATATAATTGATTTTATTAGGGTGGGACCCTTAATATTTTGGGTGTCAATTTGGAGCAACGTGAAGGCATCACTAACTAGAGATATAATACTTGATTGCCTCTCGAGACAAGAGCCTCCGAATTCTGTGGTTGGCTTATGTTGCATCAAAAATGGGTAAAACTGGCATGCAGAGGGCTTTTGTTGAGCCAAATTCATGTTCAAGTTTTAATAAAAGAAAAGTAGCGTCAATTGTTTATGTATCTGCGCAGGAAAGGCGTTTCAGAAGAATAGAAGGGTAACCCAAGATTACAGCATGTCTGTCTTTGAGAGTCCTAGATTGGCCCCCTGTTTTTTGCGGCAGCCTGGTAGGTTATGGGAGCGTTCTCTGTTATTAAGGTTTCGAGCCGATACTGTTAAATATCCATTGTGCTTCCCGCTTCGGTATCAGTCAAATCTTGCTGCTATTCTGTGCCCGTGTGATGGCAAAACTGGCCAAACAATGATACATTTTGTACTGTTATGTAAATTCTGTGAATTTTATACTATGCTGATTTTAATTTCTCTTTTTAAAAAGAAGTATGACAATATCAGGCAGTGTAGAGCCGTGTTCTCATTGGTTATGCAATTGTCTGATGTGGAAATCTGTTTACATGCAGGTTCATTTTAACTCATGCAGTAGGGGCACGTGGCACTTTACAATTTTAAAATTTGCTGCTAACTGATATTCCTGTCATACCTATTCTCTGTGAATATGATTTTAAAAAGTATTAAATGTTTTATTTGTCATATTTATGTTACTTTTATGGATGAAAATATCTTCCTTATAAAGTGTTTGAAACTGAAACTTTTTCCATTGTTGAGTGTTCGATTTGGACTGGCTATGGCTCCAAATACCTTTGCAAGTGTACTGATGAATGATTGGTTAATAAGTGCCTCTTCTTTTTCCAAAGCATGAGAAGATATGCATAAAGTTGACACATTCTCCACAGCCATTATTGTTTTGTTTTATTCTACAGGTTACAAAACACCACCTAGTCCTTTCTCAGCATCTTCTATTTACTGGTCCAACATTCCGTATATGCGTGGCTCGTGTGTTCCTCCCGACTCCAGGATAACTGTCGATGGTTTCTCATCTGTCAGCTTTTGTGGAACAGCATGAGCAACAGATCAAGGGGCAGATTTACTACTTCTGGCGCATCTCTGCCAATCAGCAGGGATGCGCCAGAAGAGTTGCGACGCATCTGCCCACCCGTGCGCCACAACTGATGCACCGCATTTACAATGCGGCGCACGGATGGGCAGATGCGTGTCGCATCCCCCGGCGGAAAGGCAGCGCATTGCTGGAGCAGCGTCGCAAGCGGGACGTAGCTCCATCAAGGCTCGGGGTGCCCCTATTCCCAACATGCTGCATCAAACCGTATGCCTGCTTCAAGCAGGCGCAGGGATTTTAGGAGGTGTTCCTGCGCCGGAACGCCCCCCCCCTGCGCCAGAACACCCACATGTGGCGCAGGGCTTTACAACGTGACGCATCTCCCTAGATGCGTCATGTTGTAATACCCCGCAGCATGGCGCTGGCTTTGTGCCGCCGCTGCATACCAAAAGTGACGCAACGGTGGCGCAAATGTGCCATACGGGGCTTGTAAAACTGCCCCCAAGAGTGAAGGGGGAGATGGCAGTCTGTTTTCCAGTGATCCATTTAGCTCACCTTCATCTGCAGCCTCTGGTCCAGTACATCTTACATAACTAAATCCCATTTCATATAACTAAGAAGTGCTTGTTTCTGGTGACCGCGCAAATCCGTCAGTTCCTCTAGGGATGGTTGGTGCTGGAAAACCTGTATCCGGGTGTCTCCTCAGCTCCACCACCTCCTCTGTTCTCAAAACAGATGCCAGTGAAAAGGACTGGGAAGAACCCGGGGAGAAGCTTCTTCCCAGTGTCTTTAGTCATTAGCTGGTGGTGATCTACTAAACTTTGTTCTCCTGTAGGGTCAGTCTGATCTTGTCTCGATACACAACCAGGTGGTTTGGGCATGCATCCTTCGATGGGGAGGGACCCAAATTATGAAATTGACAGCTCTTGCTCAGGTTGGTAATCTGTGGGCAGAGCTCACTTTCCACTCCTTGATGGCTGCAAATCTTCCAGGGAGGGATAATGGGTATTGCAGAACATTGGAGTCAAATTTCCTCTTCTCCGTGCCTCTTTGCCACAATCTCACTGTGTTTTAGAATATATCAGATAGCTTTTCATACCCTTGACTGGATCTATTTGCATCAGTGAAAGGGATGCCTCTTAGGGGGAACAGCGTTTACAACGCAACTTTTACAACAAAGTACCTCTACGACGCAACCATTACAATGCAACTTTTACAACGACTTGCGCTGGGGGGCGCTCTAGGATAGGTAATAGTTTTAATTTACTATCCAACACATTCCCTACTGTCCTTGGGGACTGGAGTTGGAATAGTAAATGAAACTATTCACTATCCAGCGCCCCCCAACGCAAGTCGTTGTAATGACTTGCGTTGTAAAACTTGCGCCGTAAAGGCATGCGTTGTAAAAGCATGCGTTGTAACGACGTACATCCCCTCTTAGACTTTGCACACTTCATCTTTCTCTGAGGGCAAGGTGAACAGAGCCTCTAACTCTCCTTGATTCCAGGGGTCTTGTTTTAGTCTTTTCTTTCATTCTCAAGGCACGTTAGATATTCAGACTGACCAAGTAGACGTCTTGTTTGTAGTCCCTTGCTGGCCCTATTAAGTTTCACTCAACCACATTGGATATTTCCAACATTCCCATCCCTCTACAAACCTCTGTTCCTCAAGGGTCATCGCTCTCTCACCTGTACTTTAAAAAGTATTGCCCATCAGTCTATGATGAGCTCTAAAAATACAGGGTGCATTCCTTTGTACATCAACCTAACACTCTCAAAGTTTATGCACAACATTAGCATAATGTTGAAGTTTTGTATTTCCCAAAGGGTCTTTTGGTTGGTTCTTGTGACCCTTCAAGGGTTTTATATTTTCTATGTGATGGGTTCATGCTGTGCTTGGCTGTTTCCGCTTTGACCAGCCAGTGGGCGACCATTTTAGCTTGTAGGGTATCAGAAGTCCCATCTGTACATGAGTCATCTCTTTAACCTTTTTCCCCGCTCTCAACCAATTCATGTTTTTTTCCCACTTTGACACCTCCCTTTGGTCCTTTTAATTTTCCATGGGTTTACCTTTTAACTTCTACATTTAGTAGATTTGAAGTTCCTTTCTGACAAATTATAGTTCCTTGTGTGCGGGCCATCTCGCTTGAGAAATTGGAGCTTTATTTATTTTTGTTTAAATAAGCTTTATTGCTTTCCATGATACAGATTAGCAGAACTATGTTACATACAGTGGTGGTAAGATTCATACAGGGCGTGGTATCGTGCAGAATGATGTCATTAAATGCAAAATTATTAACATTGATAAAATGGAGTTTTATTATACAATGATTCCTTCTTACACTTTCTTCCAGACAAGGGGATCCTTTCTCTGGATCCCTACTTATCCAAGATTGCTCTGAAGTGCACTACTCTCAGGATCTTGCCCTGCTGTTTATCAGTTCTTATTTCTCAGTTGAAGGATAACATCTTCAGTCTTTAGATTAATATAATTAATGTAAAGAGTCCTCCGCCCTCCCAAAAATAAGCATTTGTTTCAAAATTAAGTTTGCATACAAACTTTATTCTAAGGAAAAAGTACGTTCTTTTCATAGACATGAAAACCTTTAAATAAGAACACACAGCTTCATTTTTCACAATTGTAACGTTTGATTACGTAATTGTGAATAGTTCTTGTGACAATTTTTGTGTGTGTAAAAGTGTGCTGAAATCCACCAAAATGTGATGGAAGTAAAATTCATGTACATGAGTGAATCATAAAAACAACTTTGTAGACTAGAATCATGGTGGGTAGAGAGTGCTTTTCCTTTAGGCATATATATTTCTATCTGAAAGATATTTTCTGAATCGCTCCAAAAGTACCTTGGCCGATCATCAATAACTTTCTAAAGAGTTTGAGAGGTTTCAAGCAGATGAGATGCTCACTGTTTTGATTCACAGCTCCCCCTCAGACTGTATTCAACATGTTTCAACCTATGGTTATGAGGTGATTTAAGAAGCGAGGTATTTTTTCAGGAAGATGGGTTCATATGGTGACTCATCAATTGCAAGGTTTTGCAAAGCTTTAACCACTGCTTCAGAAAGCAAAGAAGATAAATAAATTGAATACGCTTAAAAACCATAGGCATAACTGAGGCTAGCTCCTCTGCAGTTGCTTTACTATGAATGGCCTAGTGGGATAAAGAAAGGAATGGATGCCCGAGCTTTGTGGAACTAGATTTCCCTTAAGAAATGGAAAAACATATTTTCAAAGTTGTTGCTTTTCACTTTGGTTGGCCTTTTGTAATCGTACAGAACTCCCAAATGTAAAATACTTTCCGACAAGGTCACCCTACAAAGATTGCTTATAATTTGTCAAACTGTGTGCAAAACTAAGCAGTGAATGTATGTCTTTACCCTTCAATTTGTAGCATTTTCAAGATTTCTCAAGGCAATTGCGAAAGAATGCAGGTGACCTGTCAATTTCTCAAGTATACAGGTATATAACGCAAAATGGTCCCAGCTGGGCAAGCAACATAATCACTATTTCAGAAGTAGCGATTACTGTGCAGTCACAAAACTAGCAAAAATAAAAAAAATAACAGTAATAAGCAAGCCGGGCAGGAAATTTAAACCCTATAGAGCAAAATATGCCACCCCAGAGACACTTCTCTTTCAATTGGGTTCTTGTGCAGTATGTTGACAGTTTTAAATGAAATTGAACCAAATTTTAGCCCTCACAAAAATGGTGACGCAACAGTGCATATTAGCACAAGTGTACGAATATGCATCTGATCCTGCCTGGTAACAAATATGCTGCTATTTATCACCACAGGGCCTCAGGAAAGAGGATGTAGGGTGGGTTGAGTTGCATTTCCGAAATCTGTTGGAGACAGAAAGGGAGGAGGCCGAACTTAGCAAACCAATGGTGAGATCATTATATCAATTATCAATCTCCCAGTCATGGAACCTTACTTAAAATACGTGACTAAACCATACCATCGTTTTCTTTTACTTAGGTTCAGGTTCAACCTCATTCACCTTGTACTTGGTGCCTATACAAAGTGGGGGACCCCAGTAAATACCCCATCTTGTACCTGTGATAGTGTTTCTACACAGGACACGCTTCACCTAGTGATGTTTTGTGAACATTATCTGGTGGCCCGAAAAACATTTTTATATCCAATCTTGAAAGATCTTAACTTTGTCCAGGTGAGGCCTGCACTTTTACATTTGTAAATGCTTCATTCTGTGCAGGTCACATATAGTGTAGCCAGTTTTTTGGTAGCGGCAGCTCGAATAAACAAAATAAGACTCACCCAGACGAACAATTAACTAGGTTGATACTTTGTGAACTACGTCTTGGGAAAATGTATTAAGCATAGTAGGAAACAGGGGTGGCCTTTTTGAATTTATACTGCTCAGTATCTTTTCTTTGCATCAAAGATTTTAATTGTTTTAAGAATGAACGTATGAATTGCAATCATGTGTATATCTGTATATTTGTAAATTTTACTTGTATAATGTATGTATGTTTAAATGAATTGTGTATTGCTTTTATGGTTTTAATTAACCGAAATAAAGATATTTGACTGACTGACTGACTGCTGCTAGCTGCCTTAAGAGCTTGCAATGAAACATACAAATGTTAAACACAGACATTGAGCTGCACAAAACAAACCTCAAGCAGGCAGCAGCAAACTAAGAAAATGCAAAGTGCATCACAGAAAGAAGCATGCCCTATTGACCTTTGCACGCTTAATTGGAAACGGGTCTACACAGTCCAATGTCCTGGAGGCAAACGGAGGTGCCCCGCCCCTCACCAACTGACAAACACGCCGCCCTCCTGTTCAAACACACAGGGCAACGGTGCGCACTGCGCACGCGCGACCCTCTCGCGGGCTCCCAGGCCCAGGTTCTCTCAATTGCATTTATTCAGTGGAATCTAATGGAAGTTTAATGTCATTCCACAGAATAAAACTCCACCAATTCCACCCTCCTTATGTCTAGTGATGAAGGTGCTAAATTTCATTTAAGAGGTATGATTTGAAGCAACTAGGCTTGAACTTATGGGGTGGAGGCTAGTAGTTTTAAGCCATGGAGGCGGAGCTACCACTGCATTCAATGGGGGCGGTGGCATTCTCTGGGCCAGTATGAGAACACAGCCAGCAGGTGGGTCTTTAATGCAAACAGCATTTATTGGTGCTTGTAATTTCAAGCCAGTTCTGTTGTCTTTGCCAGTGCTTTCCCTGAGACATTTAGCAACGCTGGAGCTTCAAGAGTGTCCACCAGACCTGTGAGCATCAAATGTCTGCAAGATGGTACCAAGAGAGTCATGTGTCTAGTCTTCATGTCTGACACACAGAAAAGAAAGCACTGAAGTCTCATTGGAAGGTGCCTTTTCTTAATGGTATCATGGAACATGCAGATGTTTGTGGGAGGATCTGACAATGAACACATGAATGTGCTCCCACAGAGAAGTAAACATATATGAATCCCATTAATGACGGGGAGCGTGTGCTGGGATTAATACAATTGTGGGGGGCTTCCATCTGGCTGTCACAAATTGAGGGTGGGTCACCAAGGGTAAACATCACTTACAACGAAACTTTTACAACGCACTACCATTACAACGCGGTCATTACAACGCAAACTATTACAACGCATTGCTCTGGGGGGCGCTCTAGGATAGGGAATAGGTTAATTTACTATCCAATAACCTTCCCTGGTGTCCACGGGGACTGGAGTTGGAATAGTAAATTAAACTATTCACTATCCAACACCCAAAAGCGCTATGCGTTGTAATGGTATGCGATGTAAAAACCGCGTTGTAAAGGCAGGCGTTGTAATAGCCTGCGTTGTAACGTCATACATCCTCACCAAGAGATCAAACGGTAGTGGCATTCACAAAGCGGAATGAGTGGAATACCTGTTCACAATGTGAAAGCAAGCTTTTGTTGATATTTGTATTGTATGGACCTAGCTGGCTAGCAGCAGAGCACTGTATATTATGGGATGCGGTCTCAAGTGAGGTCTTAAATCTTTGAATTACACACATTTACACAAGCCTCGGGTGGGCTGTGCTGGTGACGGAACGGTTCCATCACGGCCCGCTCGCCGCGCCTACGTGGCGCGAATTCCGCGTCTGCGCTGACGTTCTGAAGAGCGGGCGGGGCCATGACGGAACCGTTCCGTCACAAGCACAGCTCACCCGAGGGCCGTGACGGAGTGGTTCCGTCACCAGTACGGGAGCGCCGCGCGGCCCCGCCTCCCCCTTAGCGCTGCGGCGGAATAGCCGCCGCAGCGAAGGGGTTAAAGTTTAGGCATAGTGAGATTAAGGGATTTGCCCAGAACTACATCATTTTCATTTAAGTGCCAAGGCTGGATTTAAGGCCATGTCCCCAGCTGTCCAGGTGTTGGTGTTCAAAATGTCACGGTGGAGATTGGTGCCTGCGGCATCCACTGCCAGAGCTAGTATCCAGTGGCAGTTGGTGATATAGAAAAATGGTGAGGTGCTATACTCAAAAATACATAGAATACATACATAAAGTACATAAAAATTAAACATTTAAAGAGTAAAAGTTTCACTTACCTTAGCCTGCAGCACTTCTGCCATGCACAGTTGTGTAAGAGGCTACATGTTGTTGTATGAATGCAACACATAAAAACAGATTGATAGAAAAAAACATTTAAGAGGATACTTTTATTTAGTTGCTAAAATAATTTATGTGCAGGCTTTCTTAACTGCAGAAGAACCTTTTGAAGGCTGAATGATGCAACTGAATAGATACTTTGAGGGTCTATTCACAAAGGGAAATGTTACGAATGTATATATACTCATTTGTATCTTTACTATTGCACCAATGTATAATTTTATATTTTTCCAAGTGTTACTTTACACACATAGGTGGAGCTCTCCGTCAAGTGGCAGACAGCTCCCTATGGGAAAGTATAGAGGGAATGGATTAAGTCTAGTATTATGTAAAAAAAAATTTAACATGATTTAAAGTAAATCTAAATTAAATTCATGTTTTTAATTTTAACCTAGAACTAATAAAATAAAATAAAATGTTACAGCACATTAACCTAACAAATATATGTGGATTAAATAATTATTTAATTTTAATTTATTAGTAATAATATAATATATAAATATTATTTTTAACCAATAATACAAAACATCCCACCCTCAATAACATTTTGTATTTCATATGTATCATATTTGGTAAAAAAATAAAATTCAATTCATTTAGATTTGTTCTAATTTTTAAATAGAAGTTTTTTTTTTTAATTCGTTTGTTGTAATTAGGAGCCTGATTTATAGTTTGACAGATGGGATACTCTGTCACAAACATAATGGATATTAGCAGTATTACAAGTGCTGTACATCCTATGGCAATTTTAATAATACATTTTTATATATATATATATATATTAGCTTCAGTTGAATGAGTGCCCCTTTTCATAAACCTCTGTCCTTCACACTAAAAGCTATTCATGTTTATACCCTGTGGTATTTGCCTCCCTAGATTTAACTAAAAAGTTAACCCTTGGCTCACATTGGTGAAATACTCACTTTTACTAAATCTCACTGTTCAATACCAACTTGGCAAACTTTTTTCATTTGAAGTAAATTACAGTTTGACACTGAACTTATCTCAACCTGGCTTGCATTTCGGGTATTGACTAAACTTTTAAAAAAGCCTGCAGAATTGGCAAAACAAAAATCAATTGTTTATAGTGTACAAAGTACCTAAGGGCTAAAAACGGTGCCAGCCGCGGCCCGTGCAGGTAAGGGCGGTGGGGTGGTGGGGACGGGTGGGGCGAATTTGCACCGATGATGGCAAGGGAAAAAAATATAAATAATTTATTTTCCCTCTTCCTCATCTGTCGATATTCACCCCCCACACCCAAACCCGGCCCAACCGCCCCACCGCTCTTACCATCACCGGCCGGGGCCGGAAGGTGCTGTGTGATGGTTCAGAAACCTTTCCAGATGTAAAATAGTCCATCAAGAATGGGAATACATGCCATTCATTGGAGCTGGAATGATACAGCAAGCAGCCAATAGAAGGAGGCAAGACAGAAATACTCCTGTAGATAGAGCCAAAGCCCTCTCTATAAATTGTTTAAAGAATTGATAACAAAAGGTGGTCCATACTGTGGAGCTGTGAAGCTAGACTTAAAAAGTAAACAATCACAGTTTAAAAACACTTTAGAGTCTCCCAGTCTGGAAGCCCTACTTTTAACACATTGCAGTCTGTGAGTCTTTGAATTTCTGGCTGTGGATTTGGGATTTCTGTGGCTGTCCTCAGACTTAAAAGCATCTGAAAAGGGCTCAACTCTAGTGCTGTCTGTTCAGTTACTGTCTTCGAGGGCTAGACTATCTCTTGGAGAGTGTGCCTTGTTATAATCCATCTTTTAATATTAAAGAGATGCAATGTTTTATATTTTGATAGATGGTTGAACTTTCTTGTATAAGATAATATTGTTCCAAAAGTCTTTCTTCTCATTCCAGCCAATGCCAATAGGAAATCGGAAAATATTTGGATATCTCTTGGTACAAGTATGAAATCAAAAACAGTGAGGTTACCTCCTGCTTCCGAGTATGGCCAGCTAAAAAGAAATTTAATGCCAGCCCCATACATGCCTGGTCGGTAACAAGACAAAATATCGAAGTCAAAATATAGAATGGACAAAATATTGAATGGACAGAATATAGTGGTGAAAAATATTAAATTGAAGGTAAGTAATTTAATATCGAATAGTAATTTTTACCCATACACTATCCAACGCTTTCCCTACTGTTGCACTCTCTCGAGTGGGAATAGTAATTTTTACCCCTACGCTATCCAACGCTTTCCCTACTGTTGCACTCTCTGAAGTGGGAATAGTAATTTTTACCCCTACGCTATCCAACACTTTCCCTACTGTTGCACTGTCTGGAGTGGGAATAGTAATTTTTACCCCTACGCTATCCAACGCTTTCCCTACTGTTGCACTCTCTGGAGTGGGAATAGTAATTTTTACCCCTACGCTATCCAACGACAAGACATTTAAAAAAATTCGACATTTTGACTAACTATATTTTTTAAAACGCTATTTTTGGTTCGATATTTTTGAACGTACCTGTTTGTAGATAGGAATTCGATATTTTTGCATTCTATATTTTTTCTTCGATATTTTGGTAATTCTATATTTGTGTATTCAATATTATGTCAGTGATCCGCCTGTTCACATGGTGCAACCGTATGTCACACAACATCTCCCCTTTACACACAGTATACTGTACAGAGTTTACATCACATGGCGGCAGAAAGTGAGCTGGAAACTTTTTCAGAGAGCAGGCTTCCACCGCGTGTTTGGAGGCTCTGCGCTGGTGGAATACATTCAAGAACGAATCGGATAGGAAAACATGAACTTATTCATGATTTCTATGTTCTTGAATTTATATCTTCTTTTTTATTGTGTTTTGGCAGTAAGAGCAAAGCATCTCAAGGTCGTTACAAGGAGACTACAGCTTGTTTCAAAGCATTTTCAAGTTTTTAAATAGTGTTATCCTCTTTTAGTGCCTATTTATATGTAATAACAATAAATGGGTTTTGATGGGAAAAATACATTAATGAGGTGGGAGGTGACTTTATAAGAGCTGGCAGGATGGTCCATTTGACTTGAATGCTGGTTGTGCTCGGCCATGGTGAACTGACCTGTGGTTGACGTCAGAATGACCTATTGATGACCTGTGTGACCGGTCTGTTGACCCAGCCCGTATGCTGGAAGCTCTGTTTTGGAGGGAACAAGATATTAAGAATGTGAGCGGTGGCGGGGAGTACCACGTCCCTGTGAGGGGGCGAGTACTGACCTTGTATGTGGTGATAACATCATGTATGCCTTCTGTGTTCTATACTACAAAGAGGGAGTTGTAAGCATTAATTATGGGGTTCTTTCTCAATGACTGGGGTGTGAGATGATAAGTTGGTCGATGTTGTCTGGTATTGGTGCCTGCGGGTGATGTGCTTGGATGCATTGTTTGCAAGATTATGGAAAAGCCAAGATGGTGCTGAGTGGTGTCGGGGACACCACTTCGTAAAGATGGTATGCTGGGCTTGCAGTGGTGCTTTGGGTGATTGACAAGGCAGGTGTCATGTGACTTCCTTTGTGGCTGCTGTTTGCCCTATATTATTACTGGGAGTTACAGACAGTAAGTTGCCCTCGTCTCTGTCCATATTTAGCAAATGTTACCTGGTGAATGTTGACCTGAGGCGTCAATTGAAGATAAGGTGTGAAGAATAATTCCAGCCCTTTACAGACCTCCAGAAAAGAGCTCTGCTGTCACCTCCAGGGTCCCAGAAATCACTGCAGCAGCATCAGCAATCTTCTCTAGCAAACTTTCCTTGTTGATTTCAACCCTCCCCATATCTGTAGCAACCAAGACCAGTAAGGAATCCTTCCTGTTGGTGACAATGGACATCAGGAAACTCATCACCCACCCAATGGACATTAAGAACATCTTGTCTACTGATCTGTGCTGAACCACCTAGTCTACCTTCTCAGAGAGACTGGATCAGCCATACCTAGTCAACCCAGTAAACATCAAATCCTCTCACTTAGAACAAACAAAGCTAATTGAGAAACATTTGCACCCTTTAATGAAAATCCCCGTTGACACCATCCGGTCGGACCCAAGCACCTGTGATGCCGCTCTGGATCCCGCCACAGAATCAGTTCCCTGCTTCTCACCCATAAACCTCTGACCACAGGTGAGTCTGAGGCATCTCTCAAGACCCTTCTATTGAGACCAAAGTTTTCCACTCTGGCTGGCACCTTTAGAACCTTGCCAAAAGCAAAGACTCATTCCAAAGGCAGGAGGAAAAATGACAATAAGCAGAGGTGCTGGAGGAACACCAAAACTCACAGGCCACAGGAATCTCATCATTGAAGCAAAGGAATATCACTACACCAACACCATCAACACACCATCATCACCCTTCAAAGTCACCTAGCTCTGCATCAACCCCACTCCATAGTGACCGCTCAAGCTCTTAATTGAACAGACTGCTGCCACCAGCAGGAAAACATTGAAACAAACAGCAAACACATTCCTGACATAGAAGCAGTAGCCATATTCCCCAAGTCCCCTGCACCAAATTTTCAATTGATCACAACCCGGTACTGTGGCACATTGTCCATTGAACACCTTGCAAGGCACCTTGAAAACCCAAAAGCCGATTCCTATAAAGACGACAATGTTTTATTCACTTTGCTGAAAAAAATAAGCCAAATGTGTTTTTTCTCCCAACAAACCGATTTTAGTGGCCTTTTTCTTCTCCAGCAGTTAAGAAATTCTTCGTTGTTTCTGAAATTTTACAAACTTGACAAATGGTCTCACTCAACTTGAGAAAATGTGTGGAAGTAAAGTCTTTCAATTTCACGGTCCTGAAACGTATTTTCACTGTATTTATGAAATAACCGCCGCACCAACGGTCCGACCAGCCTATTTCTAGTTTGGCAGGCTGCAACTGCAGGGATTTCAGATCCCCAGTGGTGGTGCAGTGGTATGAGGCCCACAATATGCTTGGCAGTGACGTTGTAACTCGCAAAGCATATTATGAGTTTCCTTACTGCCATAGTTTTCATAAGTTTTGTGTTGCCTCATGGCCAGGGGATGCATGCCGGGGGGCACTTTGTGTGCCCCATTAAATTCATGCACCCCCAGTTCCTGCACGGCATGCACTTAATAGTCCATGTTGTGCAGGAACTTGCTTCAGTGTTTCCATTGCAGTACCTTTCTAAGGCTCACCACTTGGGAGTGCCAAAGCACTGCTGGACAGACCAGGAGAAAACTCTTAAGTCGGCTGGCGGTCTGCGAACAAGTTTGGCTGTGTGGGAACGGGATAGCAGCATGGCGAACTGCTCCCACACTTCCAACCTTGTGATCAGGCCCTTAGTTACTACAATACAGGCGGAGGAGCGTCACCCCACTGCTTTCAAAGCAGTGAAAATAGAAAATGAACATAACTTCATTATTAGCATTTTATTTTTGTGTGCAATGGGTTTGGGCGGGCAAGGGCGGGGTTGGGGTCACAGGGGGACAAGTTGTGAGCACACTCTATGTGTGCATGACTGTTTGGCCAGCCGTCTTGGGCTAGCCAGTCATGATCACTTTGCATGTTCACCACCTGGCTGCATTACATAGCCTGGTGAGGAATGTGTCTGAGCGCCAAACGACGATGCTCCCACCAATCACAACACTGCAGCATTGTGATTGGTTTAGGGGAGGGAGTCTATGTGTGCTTCCAGTTCCTGCTTCAGCAAGGAATCAGAGGAGAGACGCGGCTAACCGAAGAGGTAAGTGTTTTTTTTTTTCTTCATCTCACCTCCCCCGTCCTGCCACCCCCGTTCCCTGCCAGCCACCACTGCTTGTGTCATTAGGCTAGAGTTGAGAATTTAAATCCACGGGTGCTTCTTGGTAGCTTTATACAAGGCCTGATCATTGAAGAGGCACAAAGATTGTTTTTAACTGAGTAACTGCTCTGACCCTCCTGCACTTAGAAATTATATCTTATTTGCTAAGTCCTACCCTTCCCCAGACTCACTGTAAACATTCTAAAATGCTTCTTCGGTTTGCTCAGTTACTCCTAACCTGGATTTGACCAAAAAACCGACTCTTACACACATGGATACTCGCCAACATTTGAGCAGGGGGGCAGTGACTAGAGAGGGCCGCTCAAGCACAGATTAAATGTCAGCATGATCTGGAAATACAAAGAAAACCCACTGTTGCTTCCTGTGGAAAGCCTGGTCTGTGAGGTGTGCTTGCGTGGCAATTTGCTGAAAGTTACACAGTTGCATTCTGAGTTGATTTGGGATGCCCCTTTGCCGGGGAGTGATGGACCACCAGCTATCTTCAAGATATACTTATCAGTATATGAAAGTATCTCTGCCTCAGACATATATATTGTGTTTTATAATCACAATCAAAGAAAAACCACTTGGACAAGTGAACCACAACAGACTATTGTCTACGCTGTGAAAACAAAAACATTGTGGGTAACCCAATCAACCCTTGACGACTTGGGTAGTATAAAATAAACAGGTAAGTGTGCCAAGGGGATTTGTTTGAACAATTAATTTGAATTATTTTTACTTTTTACTTCAGGCAAGCTTTTATGATATGCTTGCAAATTAATTTCTTTTGAAATTATTATCTGTACACAAACAACTCATATAGTTATTAGTTCTCTATGAATATGAGAACATCAGCATATGTCAGAAGAATACATGAAACAAATTTGCCAATGAATAACGTTTCAAAACACAGGTAATAATGAAAAAATTGATTTTATTGTATTAAAAGGAAATACTCAGGGATACTCGATGAATAAACACACAATGTAACAGAAAGTTGCATACATAAATAGTTGTTAATTGTACTTCTCAGTTACAGCTGTGTGCTATATAAAACCGCATAACAGCATAACATAACATAACATGTAGAAAATCCCAGGGAAAAGGCACCCAAGTGACTATGTGTCATTTGACACAGAAAGTCTAAGAACAGCACAACACTGAGGGACAGAGAGATTTAACCACCTGGGAAAGAGACATGACGAGGAGAGAGTCCTCTTTGAGTCTGGACTGAGTAAAAGAGACACACACTATAAAGAGCTAAATCAGTGCTTAACTTGAGCCGGTGGATTCTGGCAAAAAGCACCGGCACTTAATTGTCAGCACCTGCATTTATGCAAAACAACAGTTGATGGACAGAATGCAGAACAATGTCATACATTCACCCCAGTACAGAGATCTGGGCCTACATCCATTGTTTTTTTGCTCACCATGCCATTCCAGTATGAACCCAGCCATATGCAAATCAGTCTTGACCCTGTACCCCATGGGAACAGTCCAGCCCAAACCGCCAAGCCAGGTCCTCCCTGGACTGGACCAAGCATCCTAGAACCGGTTTTGGGCTTTCAGCCCTCATCAGCCAGAATAGCTTGATTCCAGCGGCATGGAGAGCACGGGGCTCACGTCTGAGCATACCCATCCCACTCGGGGTGACAAATGCAAAATCAACAGTTGATGGACAGAATACCGAACAATGTAATACATTCACCATAGTACAGAGATCAGTGCCTAAATCCATCATTTCTTTGCTCACCATTCCATTCCAGTTTGAACCCAGCCATATACAAATCAGTCTTGACCCTGTGCCCCATGGGAACAGTCCATCCCGAAATGCCAAGCCAGGTCCTCCCTGGACTGGAAACAAGCATCCTAGGAACGGTTTCGGGCTTTCAGCCCTCATCAGCCAGGATAGCTTGATTCCAGTGGTAGGGAGGGCACGGGGCTCATGTCTGAGCATACCCGTTCCACTCGGGGTAACAAATTCAAAAACAACAGTTGATGTACAGGATGCAGAACAATGTCATACATTCACCCCAGTACAAAAAAAATAAATACAACGAATTTCGTTGCGCGTGCAGTATCGCCAAATGCAAAGCAGCGCGTGCAACGAAATTTTTTTTTCCTTTCGATACTTACCTGAAATTGTCTGTTGGCTGCATTTTACAACCCCCCACCCTGCCCCTCCCCTACCCCTCATCACCACCTGGTGGCACATCCTATATGGGCCGTGGCTGGTGTGGGGATCAATTGACTGCACACATGTCCTACTTGTGCCCCCTACCGACACTGCACACAATTACCGCAACAGAAAGCACACGCATTCCATCAATGTGCAGGCAATAGTGGACCACCGGGGACTGTTCACCAATGTCATCGCCAACTTCTCAGGCAGTGTGCATGATTCCTACTTCTTCCGACAGTCCATCATCAAGCAGCACTTTCAGGATGGCACCTATGGAAATGAACTGCTCGCTGGTAAGTACCAATGGAACACACCACATACCTCAACTCCACAATCATACAACTCACAACTCTGGTAATGCACACATAACAAAATCACATACGACATGCCAAACAACATGCCCACCTACCATACATGATAACACAAGTAACTGTGGTAACAGAGGCCAGACATGTAGACAAGCCCCTCAGCCACACAATTGTAGAATGTGGGGAGAGGTGGGAACCAAGAATGTGCGATGGAGGCAAGAGACCTATGAATAAGAATGTGCACAATGCCAAGTGTGGCAGTGATGTGCTGGACAGTCCTGAGTATGAAGAGCACAGACATGTCCATGTGGACATATACTGCTGGTGTTTGTAGTGTTGTGTACAGTGGACGCCACCATGTTACCTCAGGCAGTGGGAAAGACCTTGGACATGTAGCTATGCCGCCCCCCCCTATAAGTGTAAGTGTAGTGGGCTGGGCCGGCGCACTCCAGTCCAGCGTAGGAGTAAATAATAAATAGCCCGGGGCTCTGGGCGTGGTTCACTTCCGGGATGGCCATCAAAGTAACTCAGAGTCACTAAATAAGTTCAAAATGTTTATTTTGGCTATAGAGATTCATGAAACAGTATGTGAACCTGACCACCAGCAAAATGCATAAAGCTAGCATCATCAGCATTGATACAATACCATAGAATACAAAATGAGTCGTCATTTCATAAAGACTTTGAAAAAGGCAAAATAACTAGGCCTAATCACCCTCTCCTTGGCAGTAAGAAGTTATTTTATACAACAGAAGATCTTTAGGCGTTATTAGCAGACCCCCTACCTGAAAGCCTAAACGCAAAGGTTCACATCATAGGAACAGCAGAGCTCAGCTCCATGGAATGGCTTTATTCAAGTGTGTTTCAAAAACATGCAACAACGTTATATCAAAGCACGATTCTTCCATATTGCAGCTGTTGCTAACATCTTCTTTCTAGGTAATAGGGACTGACCAGAACAGAATAACATAAGATATTGCTGATCAACTTTGCACATTATGTTCAGACAGAATTTGAAGGGAAAGCTGAGAGCGTGAAAAAACTATCTGTTATCATGTACAGGGAAGAGGCAAAGTGTCGCGAAACAAAACTCTAGCAGAGGCGTGCGCAAAAGCAGCATCATTAGGCAAGCAAAGTCATGCTAACTTAGCAATGTTGACAATGTATCCAAAGGGCCTCATAACTCCATATAACACCCTCCCCCTGGTTAGCCAGTAGGACATAGACAGAAGAACAAAAACAGAGTTTAAAAGTCAGGCAGTGTTCAAAATATTGTTGGAGAACTACACCCCCCCCCCAAAAAAAAAAAACTTATTGGAGAAAAAATGGAATGTTTGTAGAAAAAGCTAAAGGCACATTGAGCTTTTGAAAAAAGAGTCAATAATGCAGACAGCAGAGTTGTGACGACCTAAGCAGTTCATCCATGAAGGTACATGTGCAAAGAAATGCAATTCCCTCTAACAGTTCATCCTTGTCATTGGTAGAAAAAAGCGATGTCACCCAATTATGTAAGTCGAAGGAACAATCATGTTCCTCATAAGCAGGAGCATCCAAAACCAGAAATGGAAAACGTGTGTGATATTCAATGAAACTACGTTGTAGGAAAGTCTGTGCAGCCGCACAGATATCCCATTGAGCCAAGATTCCAAGTCAAGCTACACGCGTCATTTGGCCATCCACAGAACGAGCCTCGTCATGCGCCTCTAAGGGACCCATCAACCAGCTGAAATCAGGGATTGGACACCACGTGTTCGATAAGCAAAGTTCCATCGCCCAGGAGAAATGACATATTTTGCAATGTAGCACAGGTTGCACGCAAGTATAGTAGGCCAAGCGAAAGGTCAGGTCGTAACTGACACCAGTCTTTGCTAAGGGCAAGCATCCAAAAGCCTCATACAGGTGATTGCGGTACAGTTGTAGCTGGGCCGGCCTGTGCAGAGCCACAAAGTGAGCAGTCATTGTGAAGCACAAAGAGGAGAAGCAGGACACCAGCAACTAGCACCAATATTAAGGGGAACCCTCCGAAAACGCTGGAAAATATAAAATGAATAAAAGCTGGTATTACCCTGAATATAGTTTGAAAATAAGAGACCAGGCCAGATACCACACATTTAAAAAAATGTGCAAGGCCTGTCATCTCAGATGCATTAAATATTTGGTGAATTAGTTCCCCAAAATGAAAAGGAAGGTTAGTTTTAAGAAGCAACTGTATCTCATTTGAGGTCAGGGACACCTGCAATCTGAATGTTTCTCTGATGGAAGTGAGGGCTACCTCCTGTTGGAATAAAAGGGCTTGAAGCCTGCTCAACTTGTTGAACTCCGCTTTCAAAGTTGGAATGGAAGGCCACAGTGAAGAATCTAAATTCCCTTTGCTGTGGCGGGAAAAGGACATTGCTACAGCAAGTTACGCGCTGGGAAACGTTTACCAAGTATGGAACTCTCACCCACAAGCCACAGCAGTCTTCATTGCTTAAAACAAGATAGCTGCTGTTAGTAAGCAATGTAAAGACAGGCATGATGGATGGTACTGGGGGTCCCCCTTAAAAAGAATGCTAGATTTGGGTCTGACACATCCAATTCACAGTGCAATTTAACATGTTTGCACACAGGAGAGTGACCCACTGTCAAATCAAACTCCTCCCCTGTAAGAAAAACTTCTTTATCCTCCCTCAGACACCGATAAGCAAAGGGCAGCTCCCATAATTCATACAGAAAAGCGCTACCAAGCGGTTCAAAGTGGCCAACATTACAGTGTTGCTGTCAGGCTTGTGGACAAGCACAGACAGGCATGACAATGGTGTGCCGTAGTAGTGCAAGTGATGCAACCGCGCAGCGCACACAAGTAAATAGGCTCGGGGAGGGAGGACCAGCTGTGAGGCTATGTAATACACATTGATCCCGCACATTTGCCAGAAGTAATACATGGCAAACATGAATCCCAAAGTCGCAAAAATCACACGCGACAAAACTTGTAAGTCTCACAACACAGCATGCAGAACCACCAATTTACACAAATCTCACTTATCTATCACAGGTGATCAAGGATATGCACTCTGCCCGTGGATGATGACATCTCTCCGAGCCCTGAACACCCCGGCCCAGAGGCAGTACAATGTGGGCCACAAACGCACCAGGGGCATTGTTGAGCGCACGTTTAGCGTGTTAAAGTCACGGTTCATGTGCAAGATGATCACTGGATGTTGTGTATTGCCCAACATATGTGTACACACCAATGCCCCATGGATTCAGGTGCCAAATGCACTGGACGATGATGAGGAAGATGAGGCAGGTGGACCACACCCAACTGCATCTGCAGCAGGAATAGCCCAAAGGGACATAGTCATTAACAATTTCATTGCATGAGCACGTCACATTGTGACTCCTTAGCAATCATGGAACCGTACAATATGTCCACATGCACAGCATGTGCAAATAAATTCATTGCAACACACATTCCCTGTGTGCGTGTCAGTCCTCTGCATTAGCACATCACTCTGGCAAGTGTAAGTGCAACATTAAATGCTAACAATCTCACGAATAGCAAATATATGGTGGGTATGTCACCTCTGTACAGAGAGGCTGTTTAGGGTGTTACGTATGCGAAATGACATTTCAGGGTGTTAAATGTAGTATGTAATCCCACTCATGAGCGTATCATATGTGTACAAAAACATGACATGAATGCTGTCATTGGTGTACAAAAAAAGACAACAGGGTGTCATTTGGGATCAAACAAATATGACATTTCGGTGTCCATTGGGGTCAGATATGAACCACCCTGATGCAGAGATACACCCTGTGACTCAAGTCCCACAACATGAGCAACATGGACGTAAGGGGGATAACGTCAGGGGTTGTTTGTGCATGTGCATGTAGATGTGTCAGAGTGTGACCTGCTCCTTTATGGATGTGGTCCACACTCAGTCACCTCAGTGTTGTGCTGTGCACCATGTCATGATAATTGTAATGCAGCCATGCTAATCATCATGCAGTGTCACTTGCATTGTCAGTGTGGCTCATGGACCCGCAGCTTTGCTGGGTTCAGCCCATGTGCATGGGTTTGTTGTGAGATTAGTGAAGTGTGGGGAGGGCCCCCTCTGGGCACATTATCGACAGGGGCCTACTTGCTGTTTCTATGTGTGCTGCAGTATCAAGGAGATCAGGGACATGATCCAGAGTCATTGTGGATGTGCACTGTGCTATACTTAATTGTGCATGTGTGCCATTGTGCCCATCTCCCCCGTCCCCCAGTCCCCGGTCGTTACTCACCCTGTTGCTGTTGGGTCGGGTCATGTTGAGCAGTGTACAGTCCCCCAACTCCTGCCACCATCTCCCCACTGATGGTTGTGGACACCATTTCCTCCAACTCATCCAGCTCCTACTGTGGCCTTGGACTCCCACCTCCAGTCTGCATTTCTGCTTTCTGGTTGTTAGCGAGTCTCAGCTTGGTTTTGCACTTCACATCATTCCAGCACTTCGTGGCACTTCACTCTGACTGCATTCACCTTGGCCAAGATGGACTGCCATATTGCATTTTTAGTTGCCAATGACACAGTGGAGTTGATGAACAGTTCCATCACCTCCGTAATCAGGGTCTTGTTTTCCTGCGGACTGTATCGCGGGTTCCTCTTCTTCTTCTTCTTTTTGCCTTTCTCATTCCCCGCGGTCCCTACCTAGTCCTCCAGTGGGTTGGTGGGGTTCTGGTTGGCCTCTGTAGTTGCCCCAGCTTCCTCCATGGTGCTTCTCAGTAGTTTGTTTTGTTTTTTTGTTTGTTTGTTTGCAGCTTTTATGGTGATGTTTCCCGCCTGACATGTGAATAGCAAGCCTGGCGCTTAATGTTTTTATCGCTGTGCGGCCAATCACAACTTTTTCACGTTCGGGTTACCTTTTTTATCGTCGTCACGGTAATTTTAACACGGCCATTTGACACGTTATCGAGAAACTATTGCAAGTTGCCGGCGTGTTGAGAATACACTGTTAACACGCCATTAGTTTCCCGCGATCGACGGCGTTATGTAAAATTGTGTTAACCTAGGTTGGCGATGATTATCGCCCGTTCTTGAGAATATCCCCCTTAGATCCTGATGAGGAGTGTGCCAGAGGCCTACTCAGTATTTTTGCACCTGATAAAGTCCAACAAATCTGAGTTTGGTATTTATCAAGTGCAGCAAGTAGCACTTACTCAGAACTTTTCCCACAGATGAGGAATAACACACATCCTCTAATAACTGGCACTTTTCCTCCAGTTAAACTAGACCCTGTAAGGCTTTACGAAAATAGGCTACGAAGGACATAGTGGGTGCCCAATCATCGTACATTTTAGGGGAGGCCCCAAGGCTTTGTTACACCACTACATATCAGGACAGCAAGAGTTAAATATAGTACAGAATTTAGAGCTTCTCCTTGTGTTTGAGTCCAGTGCAGGACAGTTCAAGCATATTTAATTCAATCATTAATCACCTGCTTCACAAAAATCATTTTATGCTTTTCTGTCATTTCCTTTTATCTATTCTGTGGCTCAAACTCATGCCAGAAGCACTCCACTCCAGAATCCCTCCCTCCTGTGCTGCCCCTCCCCCTCTTCTGTTGCCCAAAGCCTTTTTCTAGGTAAGAGAATAATTGTTTCTCCTATGACTACACTTTCTTTAGCTGCCAATAGCAAGTCTCAAATTCAGGCCTGTGGACAGAAGTATATTTCTAGATGGCATTGCCCTCAACTATGAACAAACAATAAAGCTGTGCGCTATAGGTGCATTAATTCCCAAATACTTGTAGGAACAACCGTACAGTGTGCAAGGTTTATAAAGCTCAATTCTTTTTGGTGCTTTTTTATTGTTGGTGTGATTGGCTGTACTACTAAATATTGGCCCCCAGAATACAGTGTTACAGGAGAATTGAGGATTGAATATCGAAAGGTGAGGGCAAAGTGGAAAGAATAGATGTGCTATTTCTAAGTCCACATTTACGTACTTACCTGTCAATATTTTCAATTCAGAATGATGTCCACAATATCCTGTACCATTGTTATTCTTGTTTTGATGATCAACGTGCACACCATGTGATTCTATGTGAAGGAGAATGTAGATTGTTTTGGAGGTACATATTAAAGCACACTCAATCAACTTTCCGCAATCCAACTTTAAATCCTATCAATTAGATGGAATTTAAAGTTGAGGGGCGCAAAGTTGTAAGGTTAGCTGACTCACAACTTTGAGAATTTTCTAAACTGTTCGAACTCTGTGAAAAGCAAAGCTTATGAAATTCTTTTTTCAAAAACATAAGTAGGCCTCGGCTCAGAGCCTTCCCTCCCACATCTCTTACCTGAGGTGGTGAATGTCGAGACACCACACTAAACATTTATTTTGTTGGAGGATGCCCTATCTGGGACATTCTGCATCAGGGAATCATCACACTTGGAAGGCTGAATGGATACATCTTATCTCAAGTAATGTTAGGAAACTTAATCTGTTTTATAAAGTGGGGAGATTCTGAATTCCACCCAATTTTGTATATTAAATTTTAATTAAACTCACTACTAATTTAGAATAACTTTACAGAGAGCTTGGAGCATATGCATCACAAATATTGTGGGAAATTAGTTTTATTTTTAGTGGTAAACAGTGCACTTTAAACATTTTAGGGATGCAACAATGGGGACAACTAAATATGATTTATAAGTCATTTTGCAGGGGAAGTTAGGAAAATCCCACAATGATGTTCACTATAAGGTTGTGACAAAACAAAAGTTAGATAGTTCAGTGACCTTTGATCAAAAGCACCTGTCGATTCGATAAGTCTTTATTTCGAATAATAGATTCATAAAAGACAATGTACAATCATACACAATATATAAAAAAAAAACAGTCCAGCAATATAATAATATAATACACAGATAATTCCTATGAACAATAAAATACTTTACACATATGTGTATAAAACAGATGGGACACAAATAACATGCACATAAGTTGGTACCACTAAGAACCATACAGGGCGCTATATATAACTAGATAAGAACATTCAGCGTACAGCGATACCCAATTTCTTGGATCGGATCAGCCAGGCCCATCTCAAAAATTTGGCAACACATACTACTACTGTTTCCGATCTAATAACACGAAGTTTGAGGAGTGCATCTCGGAAACCACCACTATTCAGGGTCAAGCAGATCGGTCTTAACCACTTGTTTCTTGGTGCTCGATAAACAGGACAACCAAAGAAGAAGTGGCCAACACTTTCTTCCTGGTCTGGACACCAGTGGCATTTATTTCCTGTGGACGTGTTCCATTTTGTTGTAAAAGAATTAATGGGCAGAGTGCCGACTCGAAACTGGTGGTATAATTTACGATCTAATACGCTTGTAATTAGGTCCCAATACTGTTCAAGCGAAGGAACAGCCTTGTACACTAAAAAGGAGCCAGTTATATTAGCGTCCAAGGATTGGTTTACAAGAATAGATTTTCTCCAAGCCCAAAAGAGCGCCTTAAACTCAAGTTTAGATGGAAATGTTGCCCCCCCTGGGTTGGACCAAAGCTCCGAGAGACCCATCAGGTTCAATACATTTTTAACTACCCAAAACCATTGTATTTTGTGTGCCCCCCACATGAGTTTTACTTCTTCCAACTCTTGGGTAAACAGACCAAGCTCGGGAGTGGTCCAGAGGCGTCGCCAAAAGGCCACCAGACGATACTGGGCCATCTCGTCGATTGGTCTGCAGCCAAGATCCAACAGTAGGGGTTTGGTTGGGGTGGACTGAGGGAGACTAACCAGATTCCGTAGGAACCTGTTCTGCGCAGTTGCCAAACTGGAGAGATTCTTATGGCCCCAAACTTCGGCTCCGTAAAGGGTTGCAGAGATGACCTTCGCCTCATAGATTTTTAAGGCAGGGGTAACACACCTAGTTAGGGAGTTCCTCTGTTCATGGATCAAACAGCCAGCCAACCTATTAAATTTGAGTTTAGACGTTTCCACTTGGGGGTTCCAGTTGAGTTGGTGATCAAGGGTCACACCAAGATATGTCATGACCCTAACCTGCTCAATTTGGACTCCGTTTAAGGAAACTGTACACTTAGGGGGATTTTTCTTGCAAAAAACCATGAATTTGGTTTTATCCACATTTATTTGCAAGTCATTCATAGTGCAAAACTCGGAAAATCTATTCAGGGCTACCTGAAGCCCGGCTCTAGTTTTAGAAAGAAGGAGGGTGTCATCTGCAAAGATTAGCATGGGGTACTTTCGACCGCCCAACATGGGAGCATCCGACTGAGTACCAATGAAATGTTGTGTAACCTGATTAATAAATAAGAGAAACAACGTGGGGGCTAGGACACAGCCTTGACGCACCCCTCGTTGTACGGGGAATTGTTTGGTCACCTGCCCCTGACTACCCCACCTAACCTGGGCATAATTGTCCTCATGAAGTCGCTGGACTAGGATCAAGAGCTCAGGCGGAAAGCCCATGCGACTAAGGGCCTCCCACAACTTCTTCCTTGGCACCAAGTCGAAGGCCGACTTAAGGTCAACGAATGCAGCGTATAACATACCGCCACCCAACAGAACCACCTTCCAAAAAAGTAATGTGAACCGGAAGACTTGGTCAACAGTACTAGTCCCAAACCTGAAACCCGCCTGCATAGGGGAGAGTATGTTATTTGAATCGATCCAATCCAGAATTCGTGCTAGGATCATTCTCGACACAATTTTCTGGATTGAATCGATCAAACTAATGGGCCGATAGTTATTGGGGAGGGAGCGGTCACCCTTCTTATATACTGGCAGGATTTCTGCCCCCTTCCATGAAGGGGGAATCTCGGCCCCTGCAGCTATATTATTTGCCAGTAAGGTGATATAAGGGATCCAAAGATCAGGATTGAGTTTAAAAAGGTCAGCGGGAATAGCATCAATGCCAGGAGCTTTACCCGGCTGAACTGACTCGAGAGCAAGTGCGGTGTCAGATTCCAAAAACAAGAGTCTATCTCCTGCGTGTGGGAGTTGACACATCAGTGTAGTTTTTGTCGTTGGAACCTCCGCTACATTTGGATCATTAAATTGTGCGGTATAAAATTCCACCCACAATTGAGCGGAGACATAATTTACTGGAATCTGGGCGGCAGGATCCTTTCCCCTCCTTATAATCAACCAGAAATCTGTTAGGTTGGGGGAATCACATGCACCAAGAAGGTCAAGCCAATAAGAGTCGTCCCAATCTCGCTTAGCAGCCTGGATGGTACGCTTGTAGCATTGCCTTGCTGTCCTTATGGCATCGGAGTTCCGGGCCTTCACAGCAGCTAATAAGTTGCTGTGGGCAGCTCTACATTTCTTATTATACAATTTTTTATATACTCTAGTATTAGCAGGCCTAGATGGTTTCGTGAGAAGGTTTTTAAGGGTCGAAAAGCACTCCTCGTGGAGATTAGTAATTATGGAGTCTGCGTTGCCAGCAGGTGATAACAAAAGCATCCTACTCCACACGCCCCATACCTCTTCCTCAATCTTTGAAATAAGTGTAGGGTCCTCCAGAACCCTAGGCCATTTTACGCGGCGCCTGTTGTCGCACAGAATTACATCAGATGTTAGACTATTAGTGCTCCTGACAGGTGCCCCCATGCCTGGGACCAAAATCTCAAGTGAAAGGGGATTATGGTCACTCTCTGGGCGGGGCTCTATCGCCATGTCTTTTACGATGGACCAACACTCAATTTTAATCAGTATATAGTCGATACGGCTTGAGCACAAACCGTTATCGAAAGTGTTGGACCCAAGGCAATCGGATCGTGTGCGCCCATTGACAGCCCGTAGGCCCCATTCTAAACAAAAGCCCAGCCAATGCAAAGCTGCCTCGGTGCCCCTGACACCCTTTGCAATAGTAAGCGGGGGGATTGCCCAAACAGTGTCCTCCTCAGAACCCACATCCTCTGCCAAAGAGGAGATGGGCTCAATGGGGGTATTCAAATCTCCCGCTACAATTACTATCTGATCGGTCCCGAAATTCTTAAATAGAAGATCAAGATCGTCCAGGACAGCTTGTTTTTTCCCACCCTGACAGCCCCGGGCATAGACATCAACTAAAAGGATATCTGGGGTGTTAGGTTTACTCAGGCTAATACATAGGAGATCCGCACACGCCACCAGTGTTTCCCTACCATGGAAGCCCAAATTATTTTTTATCCAAATAGTAAGGCCACCAGAGGCCCTACCCCTAGGGCTCTTAATTGCAGGTTTAGAAAAATTAAGGTAACCCAACCTATACAATGGGACAGTTGACCAGGTTTCCTGGAGGATGACGATATCATATGAATCGATAAAATTGGCCCAATCGTCATTCTCCAGGCGTCCCCGTAGCCCAGCAATATTCCAAGAGATTACTCTTAATGGGCAGTCCGCAGTTAGTGCACATGGTGACTGTGCCACGCCCTTTACTTCATTCATGGCCAACGCAGTAATGTATACCGGGTCTAAGGGTACGCCCGGATTGTTAGACAACGGTGGGCCGACAAGAGATGGATTTGGGGATAGAGGCCTCCGTTGGTGGGGAGTAATCTTGGGGGGAGATAAGTCTCCAGACCTCCCAAGTCAATCCACCTCCTCCAGGCAGCCAAACCTATTGGTGGTTGAGAACCCTTGCCACCAGTTAGGTTGGTTTTGTCCAACGAAACTATGTGTCGGATGACTAGCGTTCCTAATAGTGGTCCATGATCCCTCACTCACTAGTTGTTGTCTGGGAGGATAGAAAAAAGTGAGAGGCCTCACCACTATTGTGGAATTGGCCTCAAAAGATGGCCATGCACATAGATACTGGGCTGTGTGGGGATCAGAAAATGATACCACCACACAGTCACCGGCTATGGACTTGTGAGTACGGCCAATCCAAGGGACTCTCCGAACCATAAGTACACTACTTCTTTGATGGTCGGGGAGCTGTTTGTTGGAATTCAACCAGTGAATGACTTTATTTTTTAGGGAAAGATCATTCTCCTGGGATTGTTGATCCAGCTCTGGAACACCGGCTAATATAATGACGTACGACCCTGCTTCTGGCGGGAGGTCAATAAACCCTCCGCGAAAGTTGTGGCGACTGGCCTGACGTGTTGGATTGCGCACCAAGGGCAGCCTAGGGGGGTGGTTGGCTGGTGCTCTAGAGTCAGTATTCGACCTGTATACTGGTTTATGCGGATGGAAGGGTTTTGGTACTGCTGGGCTAGGGGTAGGTACAATAGTTTTTACAATGGTGGTGCGGGGTTTTGGAATGGGTTTTGATATAGGTAGGGTCTCAGGAATAATTTTGACTAGTTGTGAAGGAAGTTGAACGGGTTCTGTATCTAAGGGCTGGGGAGTGAGTTCGGTCGCACGTAGAAGCTTAGCATCCATTTCCTTAAGGCTAAGGCTGGCCAGAGTGACTATGGTCCTATCCATTTCAAGGAGGTTATTCTCTATACGAGAAAGCCTTAATTCTAGGGGAGAAAGAAGCTGCTTTAACGTACCCCAGACTAGTTGGAGGAATTCACTGTCACCCTCCTTGTTGTGCACGGGGCCGCTCGCCCGACCCTCCAGAATGTTTGAGCTATTCTGACTGGGAGAGATGATAAAAATATCATCTTCCACCGGACTAAGTATTTCCGGAGTAGCTTCCCCATTAAGAATACTTTGAATCGGTTTGGGGTTAACCTCTTTCGCCCCAAGGGACCCCATGGCTCGTCTGCTATTAAAAAACTTTAACCTTGCTATTCTGGCTTTTTTCCTAGCGTGTATAGTTCTCGCAAGGCATTTCTTTTTGTATGCTGCCGCTTTCTTAGCACTACAATGGCTTACTGCTTGGGTCGCTTTGGGAAGGGGAAAGGAGCCTGCAATGCTAAATAGAGGAGCAGGGCCAATATTTTGTTGCACTGGATTAGGTTGGGAGATTGGAGGAGAATGTAAAGGAATAATAGGGGGAGCAGGATGCATTACTACCGTTGTTAAAAGGGGCTGTGGAGCAGTGGAACGATCAGGGGTACGGGCAGATGCAATGTTCCCCAGGGAAGATTTTTTGGAGCTAGCGATATGCGCTGACAGCCTTCGTGCAGCATCAAGTTCTAAGGAGACCTTGTGCTGCATTTTACTGATTTCCTCATCAATAGCCAAATTGGTTTTGACTAGGAAATCATCTATGGACCTGTTGGAATTGCTAGCAGCCATAAGGGTTTTGCTCCGGCTACCCCTCGAACACATATTACAGAGTACAGGTCAATAAATAAATATACACACAACAATAAAACTGTAAGATGTGCCACAAAAGACTAAAAACGTAAAGGGGGGTGGCCCAGCCCGGCCCTCTTGGTCCTCGAACGGCCTCAAACGGCCCGCTCTTTGCCCGGTCTTCGCCCCGGGCTGCGTCCCGCGCTGCGGGAGTGTTGGGACAATAAATAAGTGGCCGAGTAAAACAAGGGGGCGTGGCAGCAGGGAGAGCGGACCGGATGTCAAGCAATGGTCTAGCAGGGACTCCTGGGCAATGGAGTCCCCTGCACGCTCGCAGCCCCGCTGACCGCCCTCACCCGGTAGCCGGTGTCCAAAGTAGCGAAGCGGCACCCGCGGAGCGGGTGCGGCGAGTCGTCCTGCTAAGTCCTGCAGAGTCCTGGAAGGTACAGGGAGTACCGCTGTGGTTACAGGGTCAGCGACCAGAAGAGCCTCGAAAGTGCCTCAGTGCTTGTAGTTGCGTCCCGCAGGTGAGGGGAAGAAGAGGGTTTTTAAACGGCAGAGGGCGGGGGGCGGCAGCAGGGAGAGCGGACCGGATGTCAAGCAATGGTCTAGCAGGGACTCCTGGGCAATGGAGTCCCCTGCACGCTCGCAGCCCCGCTGACCGCACTCACCCGGTAGCCGGTGTCCAAAGCAGCGAAGCGGCACCCGCGGAGCGGGTGCGGCGAGTCGTCCTGCAAAGTCCTGCAGAGTCCTGGAAGGTACAGGGAGTACCGCTGTGGTTACAGGGTCAGCGACCAGAAGAGCCTCGAAAGTGCCTCAGTGCTTGTAGTTGCGTCCCGCAGGTGAGGGGAAGAAGAGGGTTTTTAAACGGCAGAGGGCGGGGGGCGGCAGCAGGGAGAGCGGACCGGATGTCAAGCAATGGTCTAGCAGGGACTCCTGGGCAATGGAGTCCCCTGCACGCTCGCAGCCCCGCTGACCGCACTCACCCGGTAGCCGGTGTCCAAAGCAGCGAAGCGGCACCCGCGGAGCGGGTGCGGCGAGTCGTCCTGCAAAGTCCTGCAGAGTCCTGGAAGGTACAGGGAGTACCGCTGTGGTTACAGGGTCAGCGACCAGAAGAGCCTCGAAAGTGCCTCAGTGCTTGTAGTTGCGTCCCGCAGGTGAGGGGAAGAAGAGGGTTTTTAAACGGCAGAGGGCGGGGGGCGGCAGCAGGGAGAGCGGACCGGATGTCAAGCAATGGTCTAGCAGGGACTCCTGGGCAATGGAGTCCCCTGCACGCTCGCAGCCCCGCTGACCGCACTCACCCGGTAGCCGGTGTCCAAAGCAGCGAAGCGGCACCCGCGGAGCGGGTGCGGCGAGTCGTCCTGCAAAGTCCTGCAGAGTCCTGGAAGGTACAGGGAGTACCGCTGTGGTTACAGGGTCAGCGACCAGAAGAGCCTCGAAAGTGCCTCAGTGCTTGTAGTTGCGTCCCGCAGGTGAGGGGAAGAAGAGGGTTTTTAAACGGCAGAGGGCGGGGGGCGGCAGCAGGGAGAGCGGACCGGATGTCAAGCAATGGTCTAGTAGGGACTCCTGGGCAATGGAGTCCCCTGCACGCTCCCAGCCCCGCTGACCGCACTCACCCGGTAGCCGGTGTCCAAAGCAGCGAAGCGGCACCCGCGGAGCGGGTGCGGCGAGTCGTCCTACAAAGTCCTGCAGAGTCCTGGAAGGTACAGGGAGTACCGCTGTGGTTACAGGGTCAGCGACCAGAAGAGCCTCGAAAGTGCCTCAGTGCTTGTAGTTGCGTCCCCTGTCAAAACTGCATGGTCTTGAAGCAGACACCAACATTGGCATATGCTCCATAGTTCCAGGCAGGTTTTGCAAAAGGTGCTTTGCAAAAGGACACCTTTGTCAGATATTGACCAGCAAGATAGGTAGATAGGCATGGTAAATGATAGGAGATGTGTGAGCCTGGGATGGCTCCATTTGAGGTCTGCAACCTGGCTGAGGTCACCAGTTCCATCTCCAGCTAGAGAAGTCATAGATGGTTAGAGAGATTCACTGCCTCGAAGGCTCAGATTGATGATTTTACGATTTGCATCTAGGATCCTGCTCTGTGATGACCTCTCTCTTTGATGATCCATCCATCATCTCCTTGTGTTTGCTTGTACGCCCTGAGTTGGCATGGTATGCCCAGACGTGGGTCCTGGGCTCACTTTGCCACTGGATTTAGGCTAGCCTGACTGATAAGGGGTATTACCCCGAAACCGGTCCTAGGATGCTTGTTTCCGGTCCAGGGAAGACCTGGCTTGGCCTTTCGGCTGGACTGTTCCCATAAGGCACAGGGTCAAGACTGAAAAGTATCAGTGCTCTGTCCATCAACTCCTTGTATTTGCTTGCAGGGAACCTCCATTTGAATGCCTCAGAATCCTCCACTTCTGGAATTATGGACATTATTGTGTCTTTCACATGCAATAATAGGCTCCTTGCATGGAACTATCAAGGTGGCACTCTTAATATGCCATACATTGCTTGGACAAGGGTGCACTTTTATGAGTTGCTAATGTAGAATGCATGGAAGCCTGTCATGTGTAAAAGAAATGGAAAATATTTACTTGTAGAGAGGTTGTTGGGCTTTCCTACAGGTGCAGATAAAAGTCAAGTTTCAGGTTGTGAAACAGTTAGGAGACTGCTTTAATCAAATGTACACTAGGTAAATCACCTCTATAAGAGAACTTGGACCTCTTTGCAATTAGGTTGTAATTCCTAGTTACTATATCAGAAAATGTAGACATGGTTAATATGCATTGCAGTGGAAGACATCAGCATCCCTCATCAAGAGTATGTAGTAACATATAACAAGTGGTGCTACTACCAAGTAATTTGTAACAAGCATTGGCAATGTCAAAATGACTGTCTTCAAATGAATATTGTATGGCAATGTGAAGCAT
Organism: Lissotriton helveticus; assembly: GCF_964261635.1. Taxonomy (NCBI): domain Eukaryota; kingdom Metazoa; phylum Chordata; class Amphibia; order Caudata; family Salamandridae; genus Lissotriton; species Lissotriton helveticus. Next base: position 1,139,554,028 of record NC_136072.1, on the reverse strand, counting down.
TACAGGTAGATAGCATGGGAATTAATATGTACTTGCCTGAATGGAAAGAACTGTAGAATGATATTGATGTCGGTTAAAAGATCAGGTGGCATTGCATTGTTAAAGCCAAACCTAAACATCCACGTAGGTTAAATGACTGCCCTGATCTCAGCTGTGCTGCTGCGAAAGAACTACTGCACATACAAACAAAATTGGTTCTGTAGGATAGGTAAACAATTAATTATTTAGTGTGTACCAGATTCACATTCACAACTTAATTTGTCCTTTGGGATGAGGAAAATCATGCAGTTCTGAACAGTTCCAAATGCGAAAATCGAAATGCATTTAATGAGCACAGAATGAATATAAATCCAAAGTACTAATTTGACATGAGTCAAAAAATTGATTGAGTCAAACAAATATGTGCTCCATAGGTGGTCAGTGAAAAAAGTGCTTGTGCAGTGCATCAAAAGGAAAATGATGTAACACCATTGTACATAAATCCCGTATTTTTCAATATGCCTTTCCAATATGTACAAATCTGTGGCTCATCATAGATGTGCTAAGTGTATCAGTCTTTCAAATGTCCATGACCCGGAATACATTATTATAGTCTGGATATGAGATTGTTGACATTTCAACCCTCTTAAGAAGCGTGTTCTTTCTTTACATCACAGTGGGTCTTCATCAGGGCTAATTATGGACACACCTCGAAGTGTTGTGGGGATATAAGTGGAGTTGTGTCGCCAGGAATAATTTCTCCCAGCCTAGCATGTATGGTGTGTTATTTCAATACATTACCTCCTGGTTTCCATTCAAGTTCTCATTAAGTAGAAGCAGCCATTCCTAACATTCGATACGATGTGGAATGGTGATGTAGTATCTTAACATTCCATCCTTGTGGGACTTGGACTACACATGAGCTATTCATTCTGTTATTTCAGATGAAGTAAAGAATTGACCACCTATACATATGGGTGAACTTCACTTATATTCTGCTACAGTGCCAGGTGTGTCAATAATTAGTCCTGATGAAGACCCACTATGATGTAATGAAAGAACACGTTTCTCAAGGCGGTCGGCCCATTGATGATCTTAAATCCAGCCTCTACAATATATTCTGCAATTGAAAGACTGATAAACTCAACCCATCTAATGTGAACCACAGAGTTGTAGATATTCATCAGGCATATTGGAAAACTAGAAGATTTATGTACAACTCTTGCATTATTTTTCTGTGATGCACTTCACAAGTACTTTTCTTACCTGAGGGTAGGTTTGTGCTTTTGCTAGCGCGCTTGGATGGTAGGGAGGTGGTGCTGCATAATGTCTAAGCCCCTAACACCGACCAGACACTCTTCCTGGACAGCTTTGCAGCCCTCCTTCTTCCATGTTTCCTTCTACCTGAATAGTAGGCTGAGATTTTAACTGCGTGGCTGACACTTGCATGAATAGGTTCCATCCCCCATCTCTGCATTCGGCGAATGTGACTAAAAATGGCAGCTGCCTTCTGTAGCTGGAAATTGTCAGACTGTTGGAGAGTGAGAAACACAGCAGCTAGGGTTTATTATTTCCACTCTAGTGTGCATGACTTAGAAGTACAACTAGATAAGGTGTTTGGCTGCACCGAGGTATGTGAGAGGGTGCTAGATGCTGAATATTTGGTATAGACTTATTCATATCACTGTCCACTGCGGTGTACATTCCAGTGGTCTGCACATCAGACCTGCATTGTCTTCTGGAGGCAAGGTCCATAATTTTTGGTAGGCTATGTATTTAGGGTTTCACTGCTAGAGAGGTCTATGACTCTTCCCCTTGTTTACACACACTGCTAGTTGATGCCACTCATAGGAAAACTGAGGTTTGAAAATTAAATCTGCAAGATGGCAACACTACTCAGTTTGAGTAGAGTCAATCTAAATATTACATATTTCCTCGTAGCACCAGGAACTTGTTGCTGCACCCCAACCTTGGGAACATGACAAGTCACTCAACTTGGGGGACTTGATACTTGTAAATGCCCCTCAAACCTAAATACTTGTGATGTCACTCATTCCTTGAGACTTGCAGATGTTCCTCAATCCTGAAGACTAGCTGATGCTCCTCAATACAGAGGACCTGAAAATGTCCTCAGTCCCAAGGACCCAGAGGTGCCCTACTTAATGTGAGCCTGAAGCCGCTCTACAACCTGGTAGAGTTAGCGATACATCTGAACTAGGAAATTTGGAGCGGTCCCCAACACTTGTGGACCTAGAGATGTCCTTCAAAGCATAGGGCTACACATTTCCCTTTATATATGTAGATTAAGAAAATGTCACTCATCTGTGGGGATTTGGAAATTACTCTTAATTCAGGCAACGAGGCAGTTCCTGTGAATTCAAGGGACATGACAATGTCAGTCAATTCTAAGGGGAAATTAAATTCACCCCCTCTCCATCCCTCCTATGCCTGGGGTCTAGTAAATGGCCTTCTACCAGGAACAATGCTATGATCCACAACACTGAACATCCCATGATGCACCTCATCACTGGAGACATGAATTACCTAAACCATGTACCTATACTTAAGAATTTGAAGAGATGACCCTCACAATTGAAGACTTAAATATGTCTCTCAATGTAGGTGATTTGTAGCTGCACAATAAAACTGATGACCTGTCAAAGATCCCCAAACCTGATAGTTGCCGAGGCCCCTCAAACCTGATGTGTTAAGCTGGCCCTCAAATTTCGAAACTTAACAATATTCTTCACACTTGTAAACTCGTCTTTCCACACTGAGAACTGCTGCTGGACCTTGAGGACTTGGAGAAACCTCTTACCCCAGTATACTGAGAGAAACCTCCCAGTGCAGGTGACTTGAGGAAACCTCTTACCTCAGTGAGACTTAGAGAAATCTCTCAGTGCTGATGGCTTGGAGAAACCTCTTACACTTTTGAGACTCCTCTTGCTACTGGTGACTTAGAACAAACTTACAAGGCTGGAGATTGGAAGTCTTTCAAGCCCGGTGTGTCGCAAACACCCTGAAACCTGGGTACCTTAAAATAGCACTCAATCCTGAGAACCTGGAGAGTCATCTCAGCTGTAGGGGCTTGGACATGTCCATTAACCCTGAGGACAGAGCAACTCTACAAGGAGGGGGTTGGTGATGTTCTTCAACCCTATAGACCTAGGGGGTGCTTTAAACTAAAGTGACAAAGAAAGACCCATCAACTCCGGAACGGGGAGATTGCCACCACATTAGGGGTTTCAAGATGAACCTTGGGGTTTTGGAGATACCTCTTAGCAGTTTCCTTGAACTCTGCAGTGGTTTGTTGCTTTTTAATATCGGAGTTGCGGGATGGAGGGATTCTTTTTGAAAAGCACTTCTGGCCAAAACATATCTGCCTCTCCTTGAGGTGGACAAGATGTTTGCTTAGGATCACTGTGAACTACAGGAGTGCCTCTCTTGGATTTGTCTCCACCTTTACAGTGCTTGCGGGCCCAGGTGAGGTGTTTGCTGCAGTGACAGTGTTTTACCAGAGCACTTGCACCACGTACTTACTTCCAGCCAGGACCCAGGAAGGGATAAAAAGAGCCGTGAAAGAGACACACAGCTAGTTTGCCATGTGAGGAGCATCCTGGGAACTATAGTCTGCCGACGCACCCACAGTGAGTCTAGTGACTATGATCTGGCCCACCTGGACACGTCATTGATGGCAGAACGGATGGCTGTATTTCAGGTGAACTGGTGAGCAGACGCTGTGATAGCAGGCATCTGAGGAAGACATTCCCGTCGAAACGCGTCATGCCCTGCTGGCTGTTAATAAACACCCTACCTTGAATTCCGACTTTGTTCCTCCAGTTCTTTAAGCAGTGAAGACTTCCGTGGCACCTTTACAGTGCCATTCGCTACCGCCCATCACACAGTACAGAACACAGTGCAGACTAAAATGTCTCCTTAGAGTCTTCTCTCAAAACTCATGCTTATCGCTACCTTTACAGTGCCCTCCCTTACCTCTCTCCCATCACACACCACAGCCTGAACAGTGTCCACCCTCTTTGAAGCTCAGGTCTTCCTATCTCATCTTTTCATCTCTACTGGCCCCTCTTCCTTTCTCACATTGAAGCTCAGCTCCTATTTCACCTGTTCATCTCTACTGCACCCTCCTCCTTCCCTCTCTGAAGCTCAAGTCCCATCTCACATCTTCATCTCTACCTCTACTGTGCCCTCCTCTTGTCCCTCTCTGTATCTCAGGTCCTATCTCACTGCTTCATCTCTACTGCACCCTCCTCCTGTCCCTCTCCGAAGTGCACGTCCTATCTCTCCTCTTCATCTCTTCTGAGCCCTCCTCCTGTCCCTCTCTGAATCTCAGGTCCTATCTCACCCCTTCATCTCTACCTCTACTGCGCCCTCCTCCGGTCCCTCTCTGAAGCTCAGGTCCCATCTCATCTTTTCATCTCTACTGGCCCCTTCTCCTTTCTCTCATTGAAGCTCAGCTCCTATCTCTCCTCTTCATCTCTACCTCTACTGCGCCCTCCTCAGGTCCTATCTCTCCTCTTCATCTCTACCTCTTCTGCACCCTCCTCCTGTGCCTTTTTGAATCACATGTCCTCTCTCTGCTGTTCATCTCTGCCTCTACTGCGCCCTCAGGTCCTTTCTCTACTCTTCATCTCTACCTCTTCTGCACCCTCCTCCTGTGCCTCTCTGAAGCTCAGGTCCTCTCTCTGCTCTTCATCTCTGCCTCTTCTGAGCCCTCCTCCAGCCCCTCCAATCTCATCCACAACGCATGGTGCAGATTAGCAGCCTGCACAGATTCCCTCTCTGAAGCTCAGAGTCCTCCCGCCCAAGCTCAGACCTCATCGATGCCAGGTATCTGCTCCATTCACAGATTAGTTATTGATCGCTGGCAAGATTCAGTTCTGGAACCTTGTTAAGGATGGGGCACAGATGGTCCTCTCCCTCCCCTGATGTAATGTACCCAGCCCAGCCAGTCCATCTGCAAACAAGGGGGGGCACAAGCAAGGGCCCCTTCTAACCGCAGGAACAGTATTTCTCCTAAATAAGGTTGGAAAGTGAACATAAGCCATCACACCAGAGTGAATTGTACAATTACTTGAAAGCTGACCCAGCTGATGATAAAGTGATGAATTCCTGGCAGAGGAACAATGCACTCAGTCAGGAAAGCCAAGGGCTGTGTTCATGGGCAGAGGGGGGGGGGGGGCGCTGTGCCCTTCAAGATAGAGGTCAGATGAACAAACTGAGAGCTGCTAGCAAAGTATACAAATACATGTATCCCATGGCAGTGAAAAGAAATGTGAACCAAAAACACATAATTTAGGACATCTATACTAATAAGCACACATGTACACATTCATTAGTACAGTGCAAAGGTCAAAATTATTTGGTTTATTACCACACTAAAGCAACATCGACATTGACATTAGAAACACTTTTTGCTGCCACAGAGATTGTATTTAACAATTGAGTTACACAAGGAAACAACTCTCATATTAGCCACACGTCCTCTTCAATATGATTTTACCTTATAGCACACATTTTGCATCTTGTATCACAGTTTTGGTTATATGTATTTTCGCAAGCATATTATATGTTCTTTTAGCATTGCTGAGAAGAGAGAGGACTATTTGAGTCACTTAAGGCTTTGTCTCTTGGGAGCTACTGCCCCTCCCCATAAACTCTGTTTGCATGTGTGTGATATATGTGCGGCACACTTAACCTTGAACTTTCCTCCCCAAGAAAGTGAAGCACAGACCCAAGTGATACAGTTTCAATATTTATTTGGCTCTCGCAGCAAACCACAGCAGCCATGAGCGAAGTTTACCTTAGGGCTATAACTGGTGAATTTCGGTGGTATCATTAGTTTAAAATTGTATGTTTAACTGACATTTTCTCCTAACAATAATCTAATACTATTTTTCCCAGTATATCTATATATATATATATATATATATATATTCACTGAAAAAACCATAGGTTATACACCATATATAGTTAGGAATTAGCATTTACAAAACCTTATTTTACTCACACAAAACCATTGAAATTCCATATATAGTTAGTTGCACTAACTATATATCGCGCACTTGCAATCCACTGCTGATGATGTCACATATTACATCATTCATGACATGGTCAGTGACATCACTGATGACATCACTGATGACATCTCAAATGACATCACTGATGACATCACTGATGACAACATCCAGTGACTGTATGTTTCTGTAAAGTTAAAATATGTCTTACATATTGAAGAATGAGTGGATGTATAAGTGTCTGGATGAAGGATTTAGTAGGTGCATGACTGACTGTATAAGTGAGTGATTAAATGTGTCTCACTGAGTGCATGGGTTAGTGACTAAACTGTTTTAAATTGTGCATCATTGTGTCTGTTGTTCTGTAATCTGATGCATGTGTTGATCATTAGCTATATGACTAACTCTATGGGTTATTGATTGGTTGCCCAAGTATTTGTATGGGAGACTGAGTGTGTGTGTGGGTGTCTGGGAGGTGTATGACTCTGTGCATAGATGTGTGAGCAGTTGATTCACTAGATGTATGGGTTCAAAAGTGCATGTGGAAACAGCTGTATGGGCGGTTGACTTTGTGCATGAGTGTATTGGTGAGTGAATGGATATCTCAGTGCTACATGTCAAAGTAAGTACATATGTAAAACACAGTACATGTGAGAGTTGACATATATAAATAACTGTGCATAAGAGCCAGTGAATGTGTGAGTGGCTGTATGGATCATTGTGAACTTGTATCAGGGATTGTATAAGAGAGTAAATATGTGTTAGTATATGTTTCAATAAGTAAGGTGTGTATAACTATATAGTTGAGGAAATGGAGGTCTGATTGATTCTTTGCAAGACTGACTAGGTGTGTGAGTAACTCCATGGATGAGTGACAGTCTGTGAATGTCTGTTTACACTGAGTGTATCTAAGGTTATATTAGAGTCTGAAGAGGTTCATCGTATCATCACATGAATGATGTCATCAGTGATGTGATCAGTAATGTCAAATGAGATGTCATCAGTGATGTCATCAGTGATGTCATTTGAGATGTCATCAGTGATGTCATCAGTGATGTCACTGACCATGTCATGAATGATGTAATATGTGACATCATCAGCAGTGGATTGCAAGTGCGCGATATATAGTTAGTGCAACTAACTATATATGGAATTTCAATGGTTTTGTGTGAGTAAAATAAGGTTTTGTAAATGCTAATTCCTAACTATATATGGTCTATAACCTATGGTTTTTTCAGTAAATTTCAATGGTTTTGTAAATGCTAATTCCTAACTATATATGGTCTATAACCTATGGTTTTTTCAGTGAATTTCATAGGTTTTTTAATAGCAAATGTTTATAGTTTTAAAAAATAATAAATTTTAAAGCGAATTTTATATTGTATAATTATGTAATTTTTTTTTTTTATTCTTTTTGGTGCGCTCCCGGGGCGCGGACTGATGAGCGTCCCGATAGCGCTATTGCCACGAACGAAAACAACATCGTGACGTATTGCGTAGCCGCCACGCCTTGCGTCATAAGACACGTATCGCGTAGCCGCGAGATGCGTCTTATGACGCACCGCGTAAGCGCACCCGGAAGCGCATGCGATCGCGCAACGTAAACGCCCCGATGCGCTTATGAAACACGCCCCGGGACACGCCCCGGGGCGCGTTGCGTAAGCGCGTCAAACCATGTGACTTTAAAATAACACTTTTCATTGGTTCAGAACTTTTTTTTTTCCAAATTGTGTGAAACCCACCCATTTCTCTCACTATTGCTTTGTACTTGGAGAGAGCAAGAGCTGTTCTGTGTACTGTCTTCATCTCCTACTTTCCTGATCTACAGCAATGGCTGCAAGAGAGTCATCCAGCAGTGATTCTGACGGATTTTTAGATGAGGACCCTCCTCAGCAGAAGAAAAAAGACCATTTCATCTGGAAATTCTATGACATCCCTGAAGGACAAAAAAAAGTCAATGCTCCCAAAGTAACCTGCAAAATATGTGGTAGTACTTTATCCAGAGGCAATCCTCTGAAAAAATATAGTTTTGGAAATGCCAATTTAATCAGGCATGTCAAAAGAAGACACCCAAACAACTTTGCCAGGGAGAGTGTCAGAGAGCTGGCACGGAATTTACCCACAGATGGCGGCAGCACCTCCACTGGTGGAGCAACACCTTCGGGACCACCCCGTGGAAGAATGGTCCCTAACATACAGCCGGTGTTTGCAGGCATCAAATTTCTGTGCACGGAGTGTGACGAACTGCTCTGCTATGGGGAGCAGAGTGTTGAACTCATTGCCATAAAGAAACAGCAACACCGCTGCACTGCCAGTCCCTAAATTTTCAATTTTTTTTGCTCCTGTTGAGCAGTTTTGGAATCCCTGTTTTTGTTTTTCCCCTGATAAAAAATCCCCAAAAAATATAAAATCGTTTTAAAAAGTCTAAAAAAATATAAAACAACAAAAACAAAAAAAGTTCTTTTCAGAACTACCTCCAATTTATAAAAAAATGCTATTTAAAAAAAAAAAAAGTCTGTCATTTTTTATCTCCATGGTACGCTCCCCCGTACGCTCCCGGGTGCGCGTACCGGGCGCTCCCCCCCCCCCCCCCCGCGAAAATCAAATTTTTTTTTTTTTTTATATATATATATATATATATATATATATATATATATATATATATATATATATATATATATATATATATATGAAGAAGCAATGCGCACCCTGCGCTGTTGGAAGGGATCACCACTACATCCTCGCCCCCCGGCGCTGTGAACGGCCCCGGCAACATCAAACCTTCACCCCCTTAGATTCACTGAGTCCGACGTGTTCTGGGGCCATGAACGCCCCTTCATCATGGACAGTAAAATGCAGCATGGCGTGTTCACCTGTTAACATTCCAAATGCGTTTGGGCGTGGCTTGATGAATGACATTGGCCAGGAATCCTGGTAAATGTAGTCCCGCAGGTGAACATAAGTATTTCCTTGAGTAGGTGCCGTGCTGTTCATTCACAATTGTCTATAAAAATTCATCCCTTGAGTAGGTAGGGAGGAAGATATCGAGGTTGCAGCATTAGTAAGAATGATGCGCCGAACGGCGGAGAGCTAGTCTTCTGCCTCAGTCACCACACGCGTTGTGTTTCTTAACGCGTGTGATGCGGATCCCCTTCCACGGTCCGGGCCGACCGTTAAAATGTCTGGCGCTGCCTGAGTCTTCTTGGTTCACTCCTTAGGAAGTTTACCTTCTGTTCTTCTCCTTGATTCTACAATATCATTTATGTTGTACAATCCGCAGGCCTTCTCTTTTTCTGCACCAGACAGAAAAAGCATGATAACGCTCACACTTACCTAACCGGTCCACATCAGCCAGGCACCCACGATAGACATACAGTCCAAGAAGAATGCAGATGCAACTCCCAATTTGGCAATACAGTATCATTTCTTTCTATTAATAATCATTTTTTTTAACTGTGTGTTGTTCGCTTCACTCCTACAAAGTATTTGCTATTTTTCAAAGCTAGGTGGCAGAACAGTTAGATATAATGTAACTTGGGTCTCTCTGGGGCAGACGGACTGTTTGGTTAGCATTGCATTTAAGTTGCATTCTTCATTTCCTTTTTCTCCCATAACAGATTTATGATGGTTGGCTGCTCATTGCCCAGATGAATATTGTCTTCGTGTATTTTTTGGCTTTGTCACATCTTCCCTAAAAACTTCTTTCCCATCCATTCATCAAACCACTAACCCTCTTACTCTGGGCTGTTTAATTTATTGAGGTGTGGCTTAATTTACACCATCGATGGATCACACACTTGGTGCGGCAGATGTGGTGAAAGCAACACCATCTCAGTGCATGATCTTCAGTTTTACTCCTATTACAAAAACAATAGTCCACACTGGCCCCGTTTACTCACCCACACATAAAAGAGGTCAATATTTTACATTCAGGCATTGTGTGTTGTGTTAAACATGTAACCAATAACCATGCCCACTCCAGACCTTAAGCCCTCTTCCTACCAGATCACAATGCAAATCTAAGAGTCACTTTTGTTTCCTCGAAATACTAGCTCACCAACCATTGATCTGACTAGTTTAGTATTGTTTTTTGTTTGCTATACTGCATCAGGTATTCTTTGTTGTGTACGAGTCTTGTCTCAAGTGTTAAAGCTATGATATAATAATAATATATAACCCACTACTAACTCAGTTTTTTAAAATTTCCATTAGGTGCCTGCTATGAATAATCCTTCTGACTAAAATCCTACAGTTGGAGTTCACCTTAGTGGGAGTGGGCCTGACTTCTGATTCTGGCACTGTTGTTAGTGCGCTAGCCTACTACTACCACCACCATGGCACTTCGGGAAACCCTGCAATCCTTGCTTCTTCTATTTAGTAAGAGAACTATGGTTTGTTGCTCTACTAAGTTGTTGTAGGCAAGGCAATGGTAACCCCTGCCATTTGTGGTCAATATAGTTGCAGACTGCAGAGACTAGGAGAGTAGTAGGCCAAGGGTACCACATAGGCATAGTAAAAACCTAATTGACGTTACACACTATCAGCACATTTTTAAAATGCAATGCACTAAGAGGCAGCAATGAAAGTAAAACACCCCCAAAAACCACAAGCATAAATAGATAAATTTAAATATTTACTCATTGACTCAAACAAATTTACCACCCCTTTCACCCACTTCCAACAACTGGCTCACACCTCTCCTCAAACAAATACAATTCCCCCTTCCCCAACCATTGTCACTGAAAAAGTCCAATGTCAAAACAGTAAAAAGTAAAGGAACCCCGATCCCAACTCCCACATCCCCACCTTCCCTACCCACAACACAAAAAAACAAGTCCCAGCCACCAAAATAAAAGTTAAAAAAAGGGGCAGAGGGAACTAGGCAAGGCGGGCCAGAGTAAGGAGCTCCTGGAGGTGCCAGTCCATTCTGTTTGCCGGGCGTCAATCCTCACCAGCCTAGACAAGACGAAGACCAGTAGGGTGCGTTCTGAGAGAGGGGCAGCAGTGTGTGTGGTTGTCTGGAAGAAGTCAGCACCAATGCTGTGCTTGGGAAGCTGAAAGTGCTAGTGCTATGGCCTGGCTGGGGCCTTCTCCTCCTGGCCAGCAGCTGGTATTCGGCCCGTATTGTCTCCAGCGTCCGCTGCCGCACCTGGGCTGCTGCATCCTGGCAAGATGGGCCCTAATGACCAGGTGCAGCTAGAAAGAAAAAAAAGACAAATTGTAAACAATGCTCTGTCATACTGTGTCAAAAATGTTTTTAAAATTATGTAGTGGGTGGCACAGTAGCAAAATATTGATAATCCCATAGGGCCATTTGATTTGATGTTATTAGAGTCACAGCCACCATTACCCGCTCTCAAACTAAAGGCAAATGGCAAAAGCTCTGATTGTCCAAAAGGAATTAACACAGCAACACACCAGTTTTAAAAATCTGCTGTTTTCTTTTCTTTTGAAGGATTTCCTAGTAAAGTGCTTAGATGGTTTGGGGCTTCGCCAATTAGGTCCATTTTCTAATGAATGGTTTTTAGCTGGAATAATGATTCTGGTATGATCAGACACCTTGAATTTCTTTTAGCATCTCTAGTCTGACCTTTTAATTTGCATATTTTTCATAGTAAATCTCAGTTCACTACAAACTGTCCGAAGTGGGCGGAACTTTGTCTTTGAGGTTTGAGAAGCCTATTGGATCATGGGTCAAAGTATTTTGATTTTCTCTTAAATAGCAAGCTGTCAACAGGGATTGCCAAACAAGAATCCTTGTGCACTTGATATGTGCATGTTCATTTTGTTATCAAATCAGGCCTATTTAACCTTTAACTCCCTGAGCTATAACCTACATCCTTTTAAGCAAGTAAATGGTGGGGAAAGCGATGTACTGCAGTTCAGTCAGTGAAAGGATTAAGGACCAGGATTAGGGGTGGGTGGAATTTGCGTAATCGTGTTACGCAAATCTCCATGAAACGGTAAAAAATCTCCGCAAACACGCAGAAATTCCGCGAACACGCGGAATTGCTTGTTCGCGATGCTTTTTTACTGTTCGGAATCGCTGTTTGCGTGCTCAGGGGGAAATATCTTGGAAACACCCATTTGAGAACGCGAACAAGCAAAATATTTTGCGAAGTCACGGAACGCAGAATTATGGACGATTTGGCGTTCTCCGCGGAACACGAAATTACCCAAATTCCGCAAACAAAACGGAATTTACCACCCAGGCCTAACCAGGATATAGCTTTGGCACGTTCGGCACAGGCTATCCCATCCACAGAATTCAAGCAAATTACATTATCCATTCAGCATTGATTTGTTCTTCTAGTATTCTTAATCTTCATCTTTGTCTTTGATATGCACCATTTAATCTTTAAATTCTCTCATCCACTCTTCCGCCATGGAAAACTAGTCACCATTTTCCAATCAATCCAACCACCCAAACATATCTCCCAACAAACATTTCACCAACACCCATTTATCCACCCATGCATCCTTGCTTTCACCCATTCCATTCACCCATCCGGCTTTGCCTTAACCCCTTCCATGCTTATAACAAGCTCAGCTCGTCATGAGGCACAGTGGAGCTATGCTCATGAAGAGCTGAGCTAGTCATAACTGCCGCGGCCCGCCCATGCACAGCTAATTCTCCGCCTGTGCGGGCGTTCTATTGGAGTGGGCAGGGTCGTGACGAGTCCAGCTCATCATGAGCACAGCTCCACTGTGCAGCATGACGGGCTGGGCTCGTCACGAGCACTGCGGCCCCTCCCCCCCACATCGCGGGGGAATTAGCCCCGCGTGGAAGGGGTTAACCCACCAAAGCATTTCTTTCAACCACGCACCAACCCAGGCAGGCTTCCTTCCAGTTTCACCCATTTATACACTTTCAACCATCCTTCACCCAGCTACGCAGCTTAATTCCTATCATCATCACCCACCAATATGCATCCTTTCACCCACGTATCTTTTCACTCATCTAGAACATACATGTCACCCATCCTTTCTCATTCCATCCTGTTTTACCTTTCCCATCAACCCGTCATTTTTAAAGTTAATTAGGAACCTTTGTCTGCTGAGTTGCTGATTTGCAGATAGAAGATGACATAATTAACTACTAAACTCCCACTAAATTAGCTAAAGTGGGGTGCTATTTACGAGTCAGTCAATGCCCGCGCAGTCAATATATTACTATCTGTCAATAAGTAAGCAATGTGACTTACTATTACCCACCCCTACTGCCGCTGTTACTTCTCCCTCACTGGTGGCCGCTGGACCCACGTCCCCTCCACTGGTCCTATCTCCAGGCACTGCTGGTCTGTGTGGCTAGAAAAAACAGTACATATTATAATTTTATATGGCAGCTACGCCTCCCCCTGTTTTTTTTAAAGCAAAATACAACCACAAAACACCACTATAGTTCGGTAACAGTATCTTAATCTTCTATCAAAGAATTCAAAACATTATGTTGGGCATTTTGTTGGTTGACAATCTTTGAAAAGCCATGTAGTCAAGCCAAACAACATTTTTTTGTAAAAGCAGGAGCCAAGCTATAATGAATCTAAGTTCTGGAAAAGCAATGAAGTGGTGCAATAATAGGTCTGTGAAGGACATATGGTCTTAGTTGACAAATGCAATGGGGCCATCCTCCTCATCATACTTCCAGCCATGCTGCACGGTCATTAACTGCTGGCCTACTAAGATAATAAATTATCCATGCACAACACTGGGGAGTCCACCATGGCCACCCTCTCGTTTTACAGTACTGTTTGAGCATGAGCAAGAAAAAGAAAGCCTTTTCACCAAACATGCATAGAATAGCGTAACTGGGCATGTAATCTTCAAGGTAAAGTATCTGACCTAAAGTGGGTTCTCTGAGTCTTACTGTACCACCAGTCTATAAGGGGAAAGGGGAAGCTTACTGAGAAAGCAGAAGAAAAATGAAGCTACAGATGAGTACAGATAGTTTTTCGAAGTCAAGTACAGGTACTTGAAATATAGAGAAAGTATGTAATAAAAATAATATGATATAGGGATAAGAAGAGTTTAAGAAACAGATCTAAGTGGAGTTGGAAAGAATTTGGAGACAGGCCCAGTAAAAAGGTAAAAATAATAACTCTAAATATGGAGCAGTAAATAAATCAAGATAGGAAAAAAATAATATTATTAACAGGAGGACTTACTGAGCCCAGCAGAGTCATCCGCACTCGTGGAGGCACCTACAGCCCCTTCACCCATGGGCACCTCGGTGGTGGTAATATCCGAATACCTCCTGTCCCTGGATGCTGATCTAAGAAATAAACAAAATTGTAAAAGCAAAGTACTGGGCTTATATCTGGGGCACTCTAACAGATGGATTTTTAGAGTTTAAATGTACTTTTTTATTTGAGGCTATTATGAATGAAATTGAACCACCACATGTACGTGCACTTTATTTAAAATCCTGAAATGGAACCTTAAAGCTGAATTACTTTAGAAGTAGATGGACCCAGGCTACTGTAACCTTGACATGCCCCGTATGCTCCCTCAGTCCGGAATCATTAGACCACTACATGTTTTTTATCCATGTTATCCACAGACTATGAAAAAGTGGATAATATCTGTATGTAGGCTTCTATTGTTTAAACAACCAGTAGAGGCACTGCAAGCACTAAGATCAGATTCCACAAAGTGGCTAGTATTTGCCATATAACCGAACTTGCTATACACCTAGCGCATTAGGTCAAAGTTGCTACTGGCAAGGTAAAGCCTGGTACATCATAGGTTAAGGCATAATATGTGAACATCATTACGAAGCTGTTGACAGTACTTGTTTTAATGTTAATGGTCACTTGTTCTTAATCTCTTTTTTAATCATTTTTAATCTTTTTATGGCAGCGTCTTTTATTCATTACTGTTCATTTATTAGGAAGATTGTTGTTGATAAATTATGTAAATAATCTTCATTTGATTGTCTAAAGAAAGAATAATTAAATAAACAAAATTAAATTAAAAAAAGATTAGTGGTACAGTTAATTTCCCCCCCAAATTTTTGACTGGGAGAGGCAAATCAGATATCCTATCATATTTGTATCGTGGACCTATTCCTTAATTTTCTAACCCTTTTCCAAATATCCTAAACTACATTTTAGAACTACTAATAAAGTGCAAAAAATGATCTTTGCCTCTCATCTTATTCTCGATCCTTCAACCTTTGACCTATACCCTCAGTCTGCATTTTATTTCAATGCAGGCATGCTGATGCATGCATAGTTACTAGTTACATACTACACATCACTGGGACATTGCTTGGGGTTGGGAGTTGCGACTGTGCAAACTTAAAAAAATAAAGGCACAGGGAAGTGAGGGAATACGCTAGCTTACTAAGACTAATAACTACCACTATCTCAGTAACAGGACAGAGGAATCTCTGCATGGCTTATTAAATAAACAGTCCAAGCGAGCACCAACGAGTAGGATTAGGAAGCGCCACCAAGCACCTGTCCACTCTAGGATGATCAAATAATATTTGTAACATAAATTTAACTTACTTGACTGTGAGCAGCATGCTTGCTTTTTGGGTAAAAATATTAGGATAGATAGAACACAACAAATAAATAATTATTACTCACCAAGTCCAACAACCTCCATGTTCAGCAGGTCTAGCAGGTCCTGGTCCCTATACAGGATGTCCGCCCATTGGTGCGTCTGCTTTTGTTGGGTGAGCCGGATCCCAGAGCAGCAGTGCACAGCCCGGTGCAACTGCTCTCGGGGGGTGTACCTGCTACCAGGCCTGTCGTCTGCTGCCAGGGTGGAAGGAATATGGCACTGCACTTGGAAAACTAATGCTGCCACCTCCACCTCTGTGACTAATGCACATGGCTACACCCCCAAGGTAGGTGGCTGTGGCTAGTGGAGCTGCTGGTTTGGGGTGGCCTTGCGCTGCTTCTTCCCTGCTCTACCATGGCGCTGGGTGGGGAGAAGAGAAGAAAGTAGAAAAAGGAGAAAGTTGGAAGGAAGGAAAAAGGGTAAAATTAAAAATTAAAAAATACAAAAGCCACACCAAAACATTTTTTGTAGAAGAAACATAAAACACAAGGGCACAGGGTAAGTTTGTAACAAAAAAAAGGGGTGGATAGGTTTCAGAGTAGGAGGGTTAAAAAGATTAGGAAGAGATAGAAGAATAGGCCTAGTACCATAAACAGAGCAAAAAAACAAGCTGGCCGCACCCATGCTAACCGTGTGGTGACGTTTGCATGCGATTTCCAGTGCGAGAATGCATGTTGCATTACATTGATGGAAAACGTAATGCGAATGGGTGTGGCAAGCAACTCCGCCTGCTCACGGAACTCTGCATAGCCTGCAGAGTTTTTTACCGCTTCACGGAATTCTGCGTAGCGAAACTCCATGAACTTCGCCAAGGCCTAGCTTAGATTTCACTCATACAAAACTAGGGAAATTCAGCAGTTATAGATACCCGAGCTTACTATAACTTATGCACCCACAATGCACTGCTTATTACCTCACATTTTACTTATATTACACATATTACTCATGACATGGTCAGTCACATCGCTGATGACATCATTGATGACATCTCAAATGAGATCACGAATGACATCATCAAGTGAGTGTAGGTATTTTTAAGAGTTTATGGGTGTTAAACATACATACTAACCTACTACAAAGGTAAATTTGTATTTTAGGTGCATTACTACTGAGTGATACTACTGCTAAAATATATTATGTGATTGGCTGCGTGGTTGTATCCTTGTGTGCATGGATGTATAATTGGCTGCATGGTTGTATCAGTGTGTGCATGAGTAGCTGTGTGGATGAGATACTGTGTGAGTGGCTGTATTGGTGAGTGAGTGGCGGTGTCAGTGGCTCTATGGGTGGGTAAGCGGGTGTGCAGTGACTGTATGAGTGAGTGAGTGTGTGTCTGAATGGCTATATAAGTGAGTGACTGTGTGAGTGACTATAGGTAAATAAGAGCGTGTGTGAGTAGCTGTATGGGTGAATGTGTGCCTATGTGAGTGACTTGTATGCATGCCTGAATGGGTGAGTAAATGGTTGTGTGAGTGGCTGTACAAGTGAGTGAGTGGGAATGTGAGTGCCTTTCTGGAAGAGTGAGTGGGTATGTGAGTACTGGTATGGGTCTGTGAATCGGTATGTGAGTGGTTGTGTGGGGGTATGAGTAGGCGTGCGTGTGAGAGGTTATATGGGGTGTGAGTGGGTGTGTGAGTGGTTCTGTGGATGATGTCATCAGTAATGTCATTTGAGATGTCAAGTGATGTCACTGATCATGTTCATGCCACAAGTGATATGTTATCTGAGGTCATAAGCAGTGCATTGCACGGGAGTAGGTTATAGCTAGCCTAGGTAACTATAACTGCTGAATTTCACAGTTTTTTAACAAGTGTAATCTGATCCTAACTATAACGTTCCTGTAACCTTTGTTTTATTCAATGACTTTCTAAGGTCTTTCAAATCTATTTCTTAACTGTAACGTCATTGTAACCTTTGTTTTTTAAAGTTAATTTCTATGTTTTTTTAACTAGTAGTCACGTTTGCAGAATGGTGCAGAAAGGGGACGTGGGCTCCGAAAGACCTATTAGCAATCCCACTGTGTGGGAAATACTAAAGGTAACAGGAGGGATAGTTGCTGGCCCTCCAGGACAGTCAGTAGCCAAGGGGAGTTCATGCCCCAACCAGTTGTGCAACAGGAGGCTCGTTTGGAATGTGGCAGGGAAAGGGGGCATAGCCTCCGACAACCTATCAGCAATCCTGCTGTGTGGGGCTTACTGGTAACAGGAGGGGCATCTGGCCCCAAAGGACCCTCAGCAACCAAGGGGACTTCATCCACCAACCAGTAGTGGATCAGGAGGGGCATTCGCAAAGTGGTGGAAAAAACGAGTGGGCCTCCGATCACCTCTTCGTAATCCCTATGTGTGGGACTTACTGGAGGTAACAGGAAGGGTTGTTGGCCTTCAAGGACCCCCTGCAGCCAATGGGACGTCATGACCCAACCAGTTGTGTGCCAGTAGGCATGTTTGCAGATTGGTGGTGACTTTTTTAAATGTATTATGGAAGGGGGAGCACATGTGCATCCCATCAACCGGAGCCTGGCCTTTTCGGAATAGGGGTGGTGGGCCGCACTGCCCCCCTTCCTGGGCCAATTTTGGCCCTGGGGGCACCATCCCCCGGGGCTTGGCCTTTTTTCTTTATTTTTTTTTTAAGGTAAAGGGAGCTTTGGCCTCGGCGACTGCATCCCCCAAGGCCCAGCATTTTTTTTTTTAAATAAGCGAAGGGAACCCCCCTCTTGGCCCGATTTCAGCCCTGAAGACCCCATCCTCTAGGGCCCGGCCTCTATTCTGGGTGCCCAGTCCCACCCAGAGCACCCACTCACAACTGTTGGGGACCATGGGGGAGCCTCAAGGCCCCCAATCTGCCAGCTGGCTCCCCGCCTCATGTGACGGCATTGCTTTCACAGAGAGGGAGCTCCATAGATACAGCTCCCACTCTGTGAAAGTAAATCTGCTCCGCTTCCTGCAAACCAGAGCATATTTAATGCTCTCACTTTCGGGAAGCAGGGCATTTGCTGTGGCTTGGCGGGAGCGGTAAAGCTCCTGCCAAGCCACAGCAAACAACTATGTCCTGGGGTGGGGCACCCTTTACTTTTCAGGACCGGCCCTGGGAAAGTGGTGGTCACCGGGGAACTATGTGGCCCAGGAGTAGTGCATCCTCTCCAATTAAAATCAAAAGTATTTGTCCCCGGAGAGGAGGTGGTCCCCAGGTCCTGGGCATTCCGCGGGGCCTGTATTTATGTGTTATTTAGCCCCGGGGAGGTAGTGGTCCTTTCTAATTTGTAAGGCCTGCCCCGGGAAGGTAGCGGACCCCGGGTCAAAGAATGGCCTGGGAGGGGGTCAACACGGCACCCATCCCAATTATTTTGAAAGAAGAGGCCCCCGGGGAAGTCGGAGTTCCCAGGATCAGCGGGGTAAGAGAGGCCCTCCCATAATGATATATTAGACCCAGGGAGGAGGTGGACTCTGGGACATGGCGGGGTCCGAGACAGCGCCCGTTTATAAATAAGTAAGCCTCGGGGACATATTAGGCCCTGGGGCATTAATAAGCCCCAGAAGAGGGGGCCCGTGTGCCACCCCTCCATTATTATCAAAATGCACCAGGACCTGGCCCACCTGGGGGCCATCACTAATGAAGCACAGGAGCCTGCACTTCTTTTTAAAAAAAACATTTTTGGTGGGATCTGCAGATCCCATTGAAAATTAAAAAAAGAAAATGCTTTTTTGGCAAGACGCCTAGGGGGCAGGGTATTTCTACCTTGCCCCCTTTTCTTTTTTTAATTTTTTTCTGGGACTCAGCTCAAGCCCAGTCTCAAGATGGCTGCCAACACTTCCTGGTTTGAAGAGTTTGCAGCCAATCAGATCTCAGCACAAGATCGGAAGGGGTCGTAGATCCTCTGCATCGCTATATATACAATTCAAAATTTCTATAAATCACTCCGCACCTACTGAAAGGATTTACACCAAATCACAAAAAGACACTTCCCTCAACCAACACCTACCTTTCTGCCAAATTTGGTGTAATTACGTTCAGTAGTTCGTGCTGTAGCTGTGCCTAAAGTTCCTATGGAGATTAACATGTAGAAAATGTGTTTTGGGAGCCCCTTTTTTCTCGGCTCCTGCTTGATGGCTTGATTGCAAAAGACTTTCTCCCTTTCTATCTCGGCGTTGATGGCACTGAACTAATTCTACGCTTAAAGACTTTGATAGAAAAGCAGACATTTGAGGTGAGCAGATCTAGAGTGTCGCTGGTGTTGAGGGTGCTCTATACAAGAGCTGCTTTCCGCCTAAACTTGGGAACTACCCAGAGTTCTCTGCTTCTTTTTTGCATAATTTATGCGTCACTCTAAGCCTGAAGGGGTATTGTTCTGACTTACACTGGGTGATCCCTTGTGTCTGGACAAAGCTATACCTCTCTGAAGATCTCCAATGAGAGCGAAACTCGTGTCAGGGTGGTTTTTATTCATTTCAGGATGGCTTGGTTGGTATTTTACCAATTCAAAGCTGTAATACTGTGCCGGAGTGGTAAAAGGCTTTTATAATTTTACAGCTCGGCATGGACAGCACTGGGCTAGTCAGCGCTTAAAGACTTTGCTGTAAAAATGGCAAAAGACTTTGTCCCTTTCTATCTCGGCGTGGATTGCACTGTATTAATCCTATGCATGAAGACTTTGATAGAAAAGCCGCCATTTGAGGTGAGCCGATCTAGATTGTCACTCGTGTTGAGGGTGATCTATACAGGAGCTGCTTTACACCTAAACTTGAGAACTACCCAGAGTTCTCAGCTTCTAAGACTGAACTGCCCTATGTGGGAAGGGTATGCCCAGATGTGGGTCCCGTGCTCACTAAGCCACTGGAGTCAAGCTATCCTGGCTGATGAAGGCTGATGGCCAGAAACTGGTCCTAGGATGCTTGACTCCGGTCCAGGGAAGACATGGATTGGCAGTTCAATCTGGACTGTTCCCATGAGGCACAGGGTCTGTCTGAACTGGGGTGGCTCAGTGAGCAAAATAAAGATGGATTAAACCCAGATCTGTGACTGGGGGTGAATGTTTTGCCATTGTGCAACATTCCGTCCATCATCTTGTGTGTTTTACTGTTCACCCTATGTGGGAAGGGTATGCCCAGACGTGGGTCTCGTGCTCACTAAGCCACTGGAGTCAAGCTATCCTGGCTGATGAAGGCTGATAGCCAGAAACCGGTCCTAGGATGCTTGACTCCGGTCCAGGGAAGACATGGCTTGGCAGTTCGGTCTGGACTGTTCCCATGAGGCACAGGGTCAAGGCTGATTTGCATATGGCCATGTCTGAACTGGGGTGGCTTGGTGAGCAAAATAAAGATGGATTAAACCCATATCTGTGACTGGGGGTGAATGTTTTGCCATTGTGCAACATTCCGTCCATCATCTTGTGTGTTTTGCTATGGAGAACAGGTAGCCTTGCAATAGTGCAAAACGAAAATGGTTATAGTACACTATTAGGACATGCCACACACATCAGGGCTTGTCCTTCCTTATACTTACAAAGCACCCTGCCCTTGGGCCTACCATAGGGGTGACTGATATGAAGAAAAGAGAAGGTTTAGGGACTGGCAAGTGGGTGCACTTGCCCAGTCAGCATGACAGTACCATACTGCACACAGGCTCTGAAATGGCAGACCTTAGACACATTTTACAAGGCTGCTTCTGTGGGTGGCACAACCAGTGCTGCAAGCCCATCAGCAGCATTTGGATTTACACACCCTGTGCACACGCAGTGCACTAGACTAGGGTCTGACAAGTAAACCAAATAGCCAAACATGGAACCACTGATTAATACATCAATTTACAATAGGGAGCACTTGCAATGTGGCACTGAATTGCAGTGGCACAATGCCCATAGCATCTAACACCAGCGAAAATACATGAGGCAACAGCAAAAATGGAAGGGAGACCCACACCAATAGTGCCAGGTCTAACACTGCAGATATAAACAATGTGAGTGTGCAGTTCTGAGATGTTGAGGTATATATTAAAGACAACTCCATCCACAGTAAACTCCATAGGAAAAGAACTGCAGGAAACTCTACTCTCCATGCTAGCAGTTCCCACCCAAATCATCTGATTTAGAGTATCCCCTATTGGGAGTTTTTAAGAATCAGGCATATCTGTAGTATAGATGATGATTTGGAAATCTGTCAGGCAGAAGCATTTCAGAGATTCAGAGCTAGGGGCTACAAAACCAAAGATTTAAAAACTGCATTAGACAGAGCCAATAGTCAAAGTAGGG
Organism: Lissotriton helveticus; assembly: GCF_964261635.1. Taxonomy (NCBI): domain Eukaryota; kingdom Metazoa; phylum Chordata; class Amphibia; order Caudata; family Salamandridae; genus Lissotriton; species Lissotriton helveticus. Next base: position 1,139,532,200 of record NC_136072.1, on the reverse strand, counting down.
AGGATTGTCTAGCTGCTATTCCCACCATTGCACTGCCTGAGCACACCATTACATCAGAGCACACTTTAGATTCTATGAACCCAATAAGACTCGTCACTACTTTTAGCCGTCAAGAGAGACAGGTACGAAAGATCCTTTAAAAAAAACTGGCCTATAGTATTGTCTGATATTACCATGTCTCAAATCATGCCAGAACTTCTTAACCTTTAGATGAGCACCGTTAAGAGGGATGCTCTGGTTAACTCTCGTCCAGAGGTATATGTCTCCAATACTTGGCTGTCGGCACGATCCGGGTTCTACGAGGGTAGCTCATGCCGAGCATGCAAATTCGGCAAAAACATCACAACATACACTACTACCTTTGATTCCAAACCAGTTAGGGTACTGGGCCATTACACCTGCAAGAGTGATTTTGCAGTCTATATATTGAGATGCTCGTGTCATCTAAAATATGTTGTAAGTACCAAACTTCAAGTTTTTAATAGAATACTCCAACATTTACGAGCAGTAGTAAACTCTGATCCTAATTACCCAGCAGCTTGCCACTATTAATTAGTCCATAATAACAATCTAAAGGATCTGAGTTACTATGTAGTAGTCTCAGTACCTAAATCCATAAGAGGAGGTAATCGAGAAAAAAGATTATGACAGCTAGAATCGGAATTTATTATGCTATTAGACACCAAGATGCCCTATGGCCTTAATACAGGGGAAGATCTGCACAATTTCTTATGAAGTGTTTTCTTGGTGTCTAGTATTCTACGTATTCTGTGTGGCAATAGCAAGGCTTTTTACTTAATTTTCTACCCTGTTTTTACTGGGTTTTAACCGGGTTGTGCCTTGTTTTACCTGGTATTATGAGAGTTTTAAATAAGTGTTAGCCCCATGAATTTGTATGCATTGTATTTCCAGTTTGTTACTCTGTTTTTTACCGTTTTTACTAGGTTTTATCTGGTTTTATCTGGTTTGGGGGGAGGTTTAAACTGGTTTTAGCCTGATGAATCATATGTACTGTACTCAACTGACAGAGTTCATGTTAATGATGACATTCTTGTTGGTGTTTGCACTTGCATTGATAGTGTTAGTGCACTAGCACTTTTTGTAGAATTTATGGCCCTCATGTGCACTATGGATTTAAAATCCATGTAGGCACTAAGATAGCTTGGTCTACATTTTAAAAATATGAGCTCGGGGGGCGTGGCTAGCAGCCAACGATGGCGGCCGCAGCTTAGGGAGGCTCCCGTGACAAGGCGGCTTCCCACATTAATCCGTGATATTTATCCACTCACTTTCGGTGTCTGAAGGGGCGGACCGGACCCGGCGTCCTTGCAGCGCCCAGCGGAGCACTTCGGAGACGGAGGTGGCCTGAAAACAGCTTGGAATCAGCCGGCCGGACGAAGGGAGAGGTGGGGCCTACTGTCCTCCTGAGGGCAGCGGTGTAGCTGACGGACTGAATCCGACCGGAAGTGGTGCCTTGACGGTTACGACTGGCCGGAAGTGCCGGCCCCTCGGATGAGCTGCCTGTAATTGTTCGAGGCATCCTCCTGAGACCCGGAGGACTGGGAGACGACCTGCGGTGCCCAGCAGAGAGCAGCGCGACAGAGAAATCGGCCCGGAAGGAGCAGTGGGCAACGACTCGGATCAAGGGGGCAGATCCGCCATCTTAGGTGCCGGACTCGTATCGTACATCGGGACACTGACTGCATAGTGGCGGCCCCGCGGAGCAGTCCCATTTAACACGTTGCGGTAGGAGAGGACCCCCGGGTGAATGCACGGCGGTCCAAGGTAGATGCGGTATGCTTAAAGGGAGCATCGATACGAGTGGCAGCCGACTTGGGTGCTAGTGGTGAGTTGTGGAATACCCCCTCCCCCCCCTCCTCTCTTTCGAAGGGACACGAAAGGCGGCAGACGGGGAAAAGGCAAAGCGCAACGTCAGGGGGGAAGACACCGGGTCTGCGGGCACAGGAACTCGGGACAGCACACGACGGAGCATAGCGAACCCTGCTTGGCCTGGTTACAGTACACTCCATCTGTGTAGGCTCGGCCTGCCGCCTGAGCAGGGACACCGTTTGGCACCGCGGGAAGAGAGGGTGGAACACATTGCACCCGAACGGGGGATGGGGGACCACCCCAATTGCCTCTCACTGGCGTGGCTTACCGCACGAGCCCATATCGCCATCTGAGGAAGACACTGGTTCCAAACACTGCGAAGAAAACGCCGCAATCACCAAGCGGAAGCAAACAGGGGGACGCGTGGCCAACCCTCTATTGGCCCTGACATAGAACCACTGCGAGGAACTGGAACGCTCGTAGATGGAGGACCATGGCGAACAGAGGCCCCAAAAACAGTACAACGCAGGCCAGACTTGACAAATTCGCATATGAGAGGCAGACTCCTCCCCAGGAACAACGCAAGCCTACCGGTAAAACGACGGATACTGACGGAACAAAGAAGGCCACACTTGAGGACGTTTTGGCGGCGCTGGCCCAGGTGCAGGCAACGGTGGGAGCGACGGCCACTGAGGTAACTTTGATACGGGCTGACCTCCAGAAGATGAATGAGAGGGTCAAACAAGTTGAGGTGGTGACCAAATCCTTAGTTGAGGATGTGTCTGAACTGCAAACGGCAATGGAAACACTGCGAACGGACAACAAATTACTCAAGGAAAAACTGGACGATCAAGAAGGACGCTCACGACGCAACAACGTCCGAATCATAGGCGTGCCGGAATCTGAAGACTCGGGAGCTATGGACCTCTATGTGGAGGAACTGATCAAAACCAGGCTCCAGCCTAAGGGACTCTCGAATTTCTTTTCGGTGGAGCGGGCACATCGGATACCGGGGGGTAAACCTAGGACAGGAGGTCCGCCAAGATCAATACTAGCAAGGTTATTCAACTTCAGGGACCGTGACGCCATCTTACAAGCAGCACGAGTGGCACCTGCCATCCAGATTCAGAATTCAAGGATAGCCTTCTTCCCAGACTATACGGCGGAGGTCTCGAGGAAAAGGAGGACGTTTCTGGAGGTGAAAAAGACACTGAGAGAAAAAGAATTGCCCTACTCGATGCTCTTTCCGGCCCGACTACGAGTGGTAGCGGACAAAAAAGTTTGGTTTTTCGACTCCCCAGATGCGGCCCGGGACTGGCTTGAGGGCTGGCGCACTGCGGAACACCCACGAAGAACACATAGGTCCAACCACGGACGCAGAGAAGATAGCAGGACAGGATCGCAAACATCTGGTCGAGGGGGAGCGGTAGGCTCCCCTTCCCGTGGATCTGTAGGGGCCGGCGGAGAAGAATGACCCGACCTCTAGAAACTGAAATGGCTGCAGTCGTTGAACTTTGAAACACTGTTTTGTAGCTGCATATGGACGCTGGCATGGCTAAGCCCCGGAAGCACGCAGGGATGCCGCCTGCTCGGCAGCCGCGGGCCGTGGAGGGAGTTACGGTGGGGCAGGGAGGCGGGGAGAGGGAGGGGCAGGGTGGAGAGGACTAAAAACCGGCACATGGATAATTACAGGTAAGTAAACAATTTAAATAATAAAACGAATTTCCTAGCGCGCACTGCATCGCAAAATGCGATGCAGTGCGCGCTTCGTAATTCATTTTATTAATTAAATTGTTTACTTACCTGTAATTATCCATGTGCCGGTTTTTAGCCCTCTCTACCCTGCCCCTCCCCCTCCCCGCCTCCCTGCCCCACCGTAACGCCCTCCACGGCCCGCGGCTGCTGCTCGGGGAGACGCTCTCCCCCCTACACGCAAGTACTCTGGTTGTGGGATGGATTAAGCACTCTGCCCAGTTGGGGGGGGCGGGCAGTTGAAAGTCCGTTAGGCAGGGGTGCAGGGAGGGGGGGACAGGGGAGGGGTTGTTTTAACGTAGTTTGGAATACACATGTACGGTCAATGGAGAATGCTATGTTATCGCAGGAGTTGTTAACAGATTGGTGGGGACAGCAACTGTTTAACTCCTCCATGAGAACCCTCAGCAATTTACTGCACAAGTTTGCAGTTCACACCCATGACACATTTCCTGTCCATTTCATCATGGATCCCATAATCCCAAATGGCTGATGACACAATTCCTGGGGCGGGGAGAATAGACGAGGAGACACCGGGCTCGTCCTTACGGATACTGACTTGGAATGTGAGGGGACTGGGGGATAAGGTGAAACGGGGCCTAGTACTGACCGCCCTTAAGAGACAGAAACCCACCATAGCACTACTACAGGAAACACACTTGACAGGGGGGGCAACCAAGGCCATGGATAGAAGAGGCTATAAGATGATAGTCCACTCGGGCTTCACGTCGGGCTCCAGGGGGACGGGTATACTGCTCCAGAAGGCCTCACGGTTTATCCCTCTGCAAACCAAGACAGATGATCAAGGTTGCTTTGCTGCTCTGCAGGGACAGTGGGAGGGTAGGCTTCTCAACTTAGTGTCCGTGTATATCCCACCGGCACTGCACTCGGTGCAACTCCCAAAGCTGGGAGACTTCATACTGACTCTTCCCGAGGGGGAGGTTATCCTTGGGGGGGACTTCAACGCCATCTTAGATACACAACTTGACAGATTTCCGACACCGGCCCCCTCGGGAGGGATCCCCCGCCTCCAACGGTTCCTGACAGCCATGGGTCTCACTGATATTTGGAGGTACCTCCACCCGAATGTGAGGCAATACACCTTTCACTCCGCAGTGCACGGCAGTATGACGAGGATCGACCACTTCCTGACCCTGGGAGATGGTCTTCAACTTATAGACACAGTTGGGATTCACCCTCGGGGGATCTCGGACTACTCCCCACTCACCCTCACACTCTCCACTCAAGAGAGGTCCCGCAAACGCATATACCCCATATACGCTACATATCTAAAGATTCCCCAAGTTTGCAAGGCTCTTAAGAGAGCAACGGCACATTATTTCAATGAGAATGTTAATTCGGTGCGCTCCTCCGGGGTACTATGGGAGGCGTATAGGGCGGTTTTGAGGGGGCAAGCCATAAATTCAATCACGGGCTACAAAAGAGAACAGACTCAGGAGCTAGTTAAACTGGAATTAACGTTGCGGGATTTGACGACGGCACACGAACAACACCCCACTCCAGCCACCTTACATGCACTTAACATTCAACAGCTGCTATACAACGATCACCTGCGCATCCAAGTGAAGGGGCAAATAGCCGACACTCAGAATAGGATTTATGAGGTGGGCGACAAGGCAGGAAGGATGCTGGCTTGGCTTGATAAACGGGAAGGAAGTTCCAAGGGAATCCAACGATTGAGGGACAGTCAAGGGAGGGTACATACGAGCCCAGAGCAAATAGTGGAACAGCTCGCGACCCACTTCGAGAGGGTTTACACCCCTGAACATGTGATTACACCCGAGATGGCCAGAGAAGCACTGGCACCAATAGAGGTTCAAATGTTATCCCCAGATGTGTCAAGTGAGTTGGAAGCGGACATAACCGCTGACGAAATCCAACTGGCTATTAAAGCATTAAACCCGGTTAAGGCACTGGGACCTAACACTACACATATACTAGGGATGTTTAGGGAATGTCTGGAAAAAGGTGTACTTCCAACAGATCAAAGAATGGCAACGATAGTGGCCATCTCCAAGCCAGGGAAGCCGCCCGAGGAATGCTCCTCCTACCGCCCCATCTCGCTGCTTAATGCAGAAGCAAAAATCCTCGCCAAACTCCTGGCAACCAGGCTCTTGCCCCATCTACCGTCCCTCATACACCCGGACCAGTCTGGATTTATGCCCCACAGAAATACGGCGCTGAACCTGCGTAGACTGCACGGAGTGTTGGCTAGGGCGGACTCGATCACAACCCAAGCAGTGATATTAGCCCTTGATGCCAAGATGGCATTTGATCTTGTGGAGTGGGACTACTTGTTTGAGGCATTGTCACGTTTGGGATTTGGCCCCCGCTTCGTCGCATGGGTTCGACTGTTATACACTGCCCCGGTAGGTCAGGTTGTGGCGAATGGACATATTTCGCGAACATTCCCATTGGGGAGGGGCACAAGACAAGGATGCCCCCTCTCGCCATTGTTGTTTGCGATCTCATTGGAACCCCTTGCCACTCTTATAAGAACCTCACCCTTATTGAAAGGCATATGCTGGAAGGAAGGATGGGAAGACCGGCTGTCACTTTACGCAGACGATATGCTGGTGTATCTCACAGATCCAGAAAATGGGGTACCGGCTCTACTACATCTCTGCAATAGTCATGGTAGGATATCCGGATATGCGTTAAACTGGAACTGTATGTTCTGAAGGGTCAGGTCCCGGCTCTCAATGCAGACTGCCCTCTGAAGATAGCTGGTTCGTCATTTAAATACTTAGGTATTCAGGTTACTAGTGACCCCACAGAATTTATGGACAAGAATCTGGGGCTCCACTTAGAAAGACTCAAGCAGGACGTTAAATTCTGGTCGGGATTACCACTGACACTCTTGGGTAGGGCTGCACTGTATAAAATGATGGCACTGCCCGCTTTCTGTATGTACTTGAAAACACACCTTACCCAGTGGCCCCGAGATTCTTTCAAAAAGTTGCGGCATTGGTATCCAATCTCCTATGGGGGAACCTCCCAGCGCGCATCGCACAACCCAAATTGCATAGAGGATGGTACGATGGTGGTATCGCGCTGCCTAATCTAAAACTGTATTATTGGGCTGCACATCTTAAACCCATCAACCAGTGGCTGCACACTCCACAAACAGAGCCAGCGTTTCAGGCTGATAGGGCACAATTGGGCACGAACACTTTACTGGCTCCGCTGTATGACCAACGCAAAATGCGCAAATTGGTGGGCCCCACCAGATTAACAGTGACGCTATGGCATGCAGCAACAACGGCTCTGGGCTGGAAGGGGAAAATAACTAAGCTTACCCCACTGTGGGACTCTCTAGCCTTAGGTAACATGAGAAATAGCCAGGGGTTCTCACACTGGGACACTATAGGGATATCCACGGTGGGTGATCTCTGGGAAAGGGGAGGGGTGATACCTTTCAATAGATTGAGAGAGCTATACGACATGGATGAAAGGGAGCTCTACAGATACATTCAGATACAACATGAATTGCTCGCTGCTCTGCCCCCGAACACAGATCTACCAGAATCGTCCCCGTTGGAAGACCGCCTCCTCACTGATTTTATGATAGAACGAGCAACGTCTCTCACATACCGTAAAATACTTAACAACTTGCCAGATCCGACGACATCCTTAAAGGGGAAATGGGAGGGTGACACCTGTGAAATGGACGAACATGAATGGAATGAGGCGATAGCGTCACCTAAAGAGGTGGGCATTTCCGCACGGCTGCGACTTGTGCAGCTGAAAGTATTACATAGGGTGTACTACACAAGAACTATGCTACACCGCATTCACAGGACTCAACACCCTTATTGTCTTCGTGGGTGTGGGGAGGAGGGAACATTTTTTCACACCATATGGGAGTGTCCCCGGGTTCAGGAATATTGGAAACAAATACTACGAACAGTCTCGCAGACACTGGAGGTATCATTGTTACCTGAACCAAAGCGATGCCTCCTAAATGTATGGGAACCTACTGATCTCTCTAGACATGGGCAACTCTGGGCTACAGTGGGATTGATGGTAGCAAAACGGGATATCGCGCAACGATGGGGTGTAGCAGAAGTACCAACCAAGACACAATGGTGCTTGAACATGGACAGGGTGATGGTAACGGAAAGGGCGGTCTACTCTAATCGAGCATGCCCGGGGAAGTGGAACAAAATCTGGACCAAGTGGAATGTATACAGAGGGGAGATCTGTGATCCCCTGCCGGAGGAAGACCAGGATATATCAGATGAGGAAGAGGAGGAAGGCTAGCAGTACTAGCGGACTGTGATGGGGTGGAGGACATGGGCCGCGAGCGTGGCTAATTTGTTAAGATATTGCGCAGAATAGTGGAAGGGGGACTACAAGGGAACACAGTTAGACAGGATACACTCATACACACACACATACACCTTAGGCTGAATTAGTGGGAACGGGAGGGACACTGGGGGGGAACACTTACCGAAATAGTCACACACGACCGATACCAATCAGCACAAGACCGCACTGTGATTCCTGAAGTTTAGTTTGATTTGCTGTTGTTTTTGAAAAAACAGAAAACCGGAAACCATTACAGTTTGGGACTATGATGCATGCACTGTACCTGTTAACGGCGGCAGTCTCACTGCTAGTTACTATGCCGGCTATCTCTGCAAGGACTTTGCGCTGCTGCAGAATGTTTAGCAAATTGATATAGCGGCCAGCCCGCCGGGTTGTAGGCGTTCCGCTGTGTAACTTTGAAGATACAATAAAGGTTTTTGGGGAAAAAAAAAACATGAGCTCAACTAGTTGTTCATAGTGCACTTGCACTGTATATATCTATGAAATCGGCATGGTTTTAGGCCTTTTTTAAAGACACATTTTTTAATATCAATGTTGGTAATGGTGACAGGTTGCACAATTTTGCACATTGCTAGCACTTGCAACTTAACATATGTACGTTTCTTATATTTGTCAGCAAACAGGACTTTTACTCTGTGAATGGGGAATTTGAGGCATTATACAAGACTACAGATACACTATGATTTATATGTTCATTTAGAAAGTACCGTATGCTATCTGTGATAATGATTTTCATGGTATCTGTCAATGCGTCTAGATATGGCAATGATGATGTACAATTTTATAGTATTTTTGTTCTTTATTGGAGACCCCTGAGGTAATCATTCTTATATGTACGTTTGATGCCTTACAGTATTTCTTTCATGTTTACTCCTGATCAGATGTGTTCTCATCTTCTATTTTGACAGGGCATGCCTACATATTACAGGGAGGGCTGAGGATGCAACCTGTCTCGGATGCCATGCGGAACACAGCACGTACATACAAACCCTCTGGGGGTGCAGACACATCCAAACCTATTGGCATACCATACTGGGAGAATTGAACAATATCCTGGGAGCTCAACTAGGGTTAGATGCGAAATTCCTGCTACTGGGTATCCCCACGGACATCGACCTGCCACAACACAGGCTCCTGCTGGCTAACCTAGGATTAGTAGTAGCCAAAAGAGACATAGCTAAGTACTGGGGGGCCCAACAACTTCCCACACTCACAGAATGGAGATCTAATATGGACCTATATATGGTTGCGGAGAAAGTGATTTACAAGGCGAGGGGTTGCCTGCGTAAATTCCCAAAAATTTGGACGCCATGGATAGAATACTACAAACTGGACTTGGACGTAGATGGGGGGAGACTAGACCTTTCACACGGCAGGACAGAACCAAGTCATTAATAACTGTGATGCCTAGCCCACTACTGTCGGTTACGATTGTACTGGAATTGACCAATGTATTTGCAAATATGTGATGTTGATGAAAATCTGTGTTTCTCATTGAAGCGTCAGCTACACTACCTTCTGTCCATCGCTGTAACCTTCTGCCCGCAATTGAGCATACTCCATGCATTAACAACTCCTTTTCCCAATTGTATGTTTCGCTTTTCAACCAACAAAATAAAAAATTAAGTTTAAAAAACAAAAAATGTGTTTTCATCATGAATCCTATTGGTTGTTGCACTATTTAATTACTCTAACTGGTCCAGCGCGTTATGTGAACAACACCGCTGTAACACGGTCGAAAAGCGTCAAGCTGGGCACTCCCTATTTTAACTCATAGATGCACTCATTTGGCAATAAAAGCACAGCATTAATAATCCACGCTGTGGTCTGTAACTGTTCTGTTGCTGAACAAAAAGGCAACATAAGGATTGTGATATATATAAATAAATATATACATATATATATATACATATATATATATATATATATATATATATATATATATATGTATACATATATATGCGCAGAAACACTCCTTAAGCCACCTCTAAATCTGTTAGGACCGGCGAAGCAAAGTAACAGGAGACGGACCACAGGATCTGGCCATAAGATGGTTTATTGGCACAGGAAAACAGCCATGATGCGTTTCGGGCTACAAGAGCCCTTGCTCACATGCAGAGCGGTTACTTTTTTTGTCATTTTTATGCAGTAAGTACAAGTGCCCGCACCCCTGACATCAGCTTGTAGGTCACGTGACAATGGATATGGAAGAGATGCTATTTCCAGCGGATTCGGCATAAATACTTGTAAAAAAAAGCGGTATTTTTCGCACAAAGCACATGCCTACTTGCAAATATAGAAACAGAAATATTGCTTCTAAATTGGCCGCTATTTACATTACACAATCCTTTGGAAAAACAGCCCTTCCTAAAAAGAGAAACACGTCAATCCTGATGGAAAATATTTCTGCATGAATGCTTATATTCGGTATGAGGTTAGAGTGCTCTTGACGATGTGACACCACTCAGCGAACTTCACAATTAAGCTCAATATATATATATATATATATATATATATATGTGTGTGTGTGTGTATATATATATATATATATATGTGTGTGTGTGTGTGTGTGTACGTATGTATGTATATATATATATATATATTGACTGAAAAAACCGTAGGTTATACACCATATATAGTTAGGAATTAGCATTTACAAAACCTTATTTTACTCACACAAAACCATTGAAATTCGCATATATAGTTAGTTGCACTAACTATATATCGCGCACCCGCAATCCACTGCTGATCATGTCACATATTACATCATTCATGACATGGTCAGTGACATCACTGATGACATCACTGATGACATCTCAAATGACATCACTGATGACATCACTGATGACAACATCCAGTGACTGTATGTTTCTGTAAAGTTAAAATATGTCTTACATATGGAAGAATGAGTGGATGTATAAGTGTCTGGATGAAGGATTTAGTAGGTGCATGACTGACTGTATGAGTGAGTGATTAAATGTGTATCACTGAGTGCATGGGTTAGTGACTAAACTGTCTTAATTTGTGCATCATTATGTCTGTTGTTCTGTAGACTGCTGCATGTGTTGATCAGTAGCTATATGAGTAAGTATATGGGTTATTGATTGGTTGCCCAAGTATTTGTATGGGAGACTGAGTGTGTGTGTGGGTGGTTGGGAGGTGTATGACTCTGTGCATAGATGTGTGAGCAGTTGATTCACTAGATGTATGGGTTCAAAAGTGCATGTGGAAACAGCTGTATGGGTGGTTGACTGTGTGCATGAGAGTATTGGTGAGTGAATGGATATCTCAGTGCTACATGTCAAAGTAAGTACATATGTAAAACACAGTACATGTGAGAGTTGACATATATAAATAACTGTGCATAAGAGCCAGTGAATGTGTGAGTGGCTGTATGGATCATTGTGAACTTGTATCAGGGATTGTATAAGAGAGTAAATATGTGTTAGTATATGTTTGAATAAGTAAGGTGTGTATAACTGTATAGTTGAGGAAATGGAGGTGTGATTGATTCTTTGCATGACTGACTAGGTGTGTGAGTAACTCCATGGATGAGTGACAGTCTGTGAGTGTCTGTTTACACTAAGTGTATCTAAGGTTATATTAGAGTCTGAAGAGGTTCATCGTATTATCACATGAATGATGTCATGAGTGATGTGGTCAGTAATGTCAAATGATATGTCATCAGTGATGTCATCAGTGATGTCACTTGAGATGTCATCAGTGATGTCATTTGAGATGTCATCAGTGATGTCATCAGTGATGTCACTGACCATGTCATGAATGATGTAATATGTGACATGATCAGCAGTGGATTGCGGGTGCGCGATATATAGTTAGTGCAACTAACTATATATGCGAATTTCAATGGTTTTGTGTGAGTAAAATAAGGTTTTGTAAATGCTAATTCCTAACTATATATGGTGTATAACCTATGGTTTTTTCAGTGAATTTTCAAGGTTTTGTAAATGCTAATTCCTAACTATATATGGTCTATAACCTATGGTTTTTTCAGTGAATTTCAATGGTTTTTTAATAGCAAATATCAAAAGCTTTAAAATGTTTTCTTCTTTAAATCGAAAAATATATTTGATATGTTTTTAATACAATTTTTTGATGTTTTTTTTTTATAGTTTTTTTTTGTTTCGCTCCCGGTCCGCGAACCGGGTAGCTTCCCGTTACCTCAATTGGCTGCCGCGACCCAGTCCGCGAACCGGTAAACGTTCCGTTTGCGCAACTGCCGCGTTAGAAAACAACATCGTGAAAGCATAATGAACAAGTAGTGAAAGAGTGATGAGTCAGAGATAGTGAGAGTAATAGAGACGGAGTGAGTGAACAGGAGTAAGGAACTATGAGAACAGAGGGACTGAGAAAAGGAGTGGAAGGAGTAGAGTAAGTAAGTAATAGAAAAAGGAATGAGGGAAGTAGCAAAGGCAGGAAACTGACGGTTAAAGAAATGAAGCAGTGGAACTAATAGAAGTTAAATGTGATAGAAATGTAACGAAAAGAGTACAAAACACTTACCTTATAATGGTCATTAACTTAGTCACTTGTTATTTTTATACTTTCAATCTGTGAAAAAAAAACAAATTTGAAAAATATTAAAACATGTATTTAAAAATTAGAAAAGACAAGGGAAAAGATTGACAATCATCCAATTTTACAAAGAAATAAAGTCAGAGATAAAAATGCAGAAAGAAAAGATAAGGAAACGGTGATAGACAGTCAGAGACAAAAAGAAATTGAAATAGAGTAAATTACTAAGAGAAAAAAAAAGAAGATACTTTCAGTGACAGAAAAGAAGGATAGAAGAGAAAACTAAATTGAAGTTGTGTAAGCTACTAAAAGAAAGTGAGTAAGGTAAACTATATAAGGAAAGGGTGAATAAGGAAAAGAGATTGACTGAGAGAGGAGACAGAGGAAGTGAAGGAAAGAGTGTCAGATACAGACTGAGTGAGGCATCTACACAATGTGATTCATAATGTTAGGAAACACAGGTAATGTAATTGAAAAACTTTCAATTTTTTTTGCTCATTCCACAATCACATCACTTGTGTTTCCTTTGCTTAGGTATCTCATTGTGCAGATGTAGTCTAGCATATGAAAGACTACGCAGAAGGTGAGCACTGTATGCAACAACTTTGACACTTACAGAAGCCTCAGCTTCTCCATGCCCCCTACACAGTCCTAAATATATACATTTTAAACTGACGGTATCTTGTTGCAGATGAAGTGAGGCCTATCTTGCAACATGGTGCATCTTTTGCACTGCTGCTGCGTCACAAAAGTGACGCAACGGCGGCGCAAAAGAGGCGCACGGCCATCATAAAACTGCCCCTAACATTTTAAATGATTGTTTCAGGATGCCGATAAGGTATGGCCTATCCAGAGATTTGTTTGAGGTGAGGCCTACTCAGAGTTACAGATTAAATTTAGGCTTGTTGAAGAGTACAGAGGAGATAATACATGTGCAGGCCTACCAACGAAGTGAGTCATGTCCACTGCACTCTTGAACAAAGGCCAGACCTCCTCTGTCTCACTGGACAGGCCTAAACCTCATCTGCACAATGTGATTCGTAATGTTAGGAAACACAGGTGATATAATTGAAAAACGTGCAAATATTTTTGCTCATTTAACAATCACATCACCTGTATTTCCTCAGCTTAGGTATCTCATTATACAGATGTAGTCTAGCATATCCAAGAGTACGCAGAAGGTGAGGACTGTATGCAACAGAGCAATGTACATTACTCACCTCCCTTGACACTTACAGAAGCCTCAGTTTCTCCATGCCTCCTACACAGTTCTAAATGTATATCATAAATACAAAAAGTACAGAATTAATTATATATATTAAATGGTTTATTTTTGCTGTTCTCAGAATATATCAAATTTCACTAAAAACAGTGACTTGAAGGTATTCATCATATAACAGCGGGGGGAAAAAAACCACAATCAAAATGATTGTGTTTAAAAAACCCATATAACATAACCAATCAGAAATCAGAAGTCCTCAAAAGTAACTTACTTTCCATGACGTGGAGGGATGTCCTACGAACAGCTTATACTCTGTTGTGCTGTTATTATTTTCAGCCCGCCACTTTCTGAAAGAAAAGCTCCATCGTTTTGACGAATATGTTACATACAATAAATGACTTCTCGCTCTCTACCGCACTTCTCCTCAAGGCCAAATCGTGTAAGAGCCATTTATAAGTCTTGGAATTCTTCTAAGCAAATCCCGTCATTTTCTTTTTCCGCAACTTTCAGAAAGAAAACGTTCAAGATCACTTTTACAATCCTGTACTAGTAATATTTTACCCTTCTTGCTCACTCATGTTCCACATTTCCTATGACACTGATACTGCTTACTATGAGGCACACTTACACTACCTCTATGACTACTACAATTATTTAATTCTCTACATCACTTTTAATCACAAAGCAATTTAAAACAGTACATTAAATTATATCAACTCCTTGAATCATTATAGGCCAGTTACCTACCCAAAATGATTTCTTCTGAAAACAGAAAGTAAGAATATTTTTAAATCAAAAGGCAACATTGTTTCATAGTCAAATGTGAATCATTTCCGAAACATCAGCTTTTTTTACATTTTCAATAAGCTGTGTAATAAGTGGATGTTGTCAAAGGACCATCATGTCATATAATAGCTGCAGTTAGAAATGTTCTTCCTAAAATCAATGACTGTGTAGTCACAACATTTGTAATTAAAGTTGAAAACTTACTTTCATCAGGTTTATATAGTTGGAATTTTTAAATGACATTATAACCAAAAGTTTGTTCAAAAAATGTGGACAGCATTGCAGACTTACATTACCTCTACTCCATGTTTTGATTGCCTGCTTGAATTAGCTTATTAAAAGAAACAGTTTTTCTGAACCCATTGAAAGTGCAGTTATTTTTCCATGACGTCAAGTGTTATGGTAAGAATACCGTTTGGTTTGGGAAATACTCTGTTGTCCTTTAAGTAATCCGTGCCCACCACTTTCTGTAAGAAAACCTTCTTTTTTTTCATGAACTACTTAAAACTCAAAAATAACTTTTTACTCTGTACTACACTTATCCTCAAGGCCAAATAGTGTAGGAGCCATTAGAACCTCTTGAAATTCCTCAGAGCAAATCCCGAGATTACTACCCTAAAATTTTGGTTGTAAAAACACCAGGTAAGAATTTTTAAGGTCAAAAGGCAATTTTTTTTTTAAAGTTAAAACAGAATCATTGCAGAATGACCAGCCGTTTCTAGACTTCAAATAAGCTGTGTAATGTCCTGATGTTGTTGAAGGACCGTCATGATATATAATTGCTGCAGTTACAAAATTCCTTCCTGATATTGACAACTGCGAAGCCACAAAATTTTTAATTAAAGTTGTCAATTTTGTTCCATCAGGCCTACATCGTTGGAACATTAAAATGACATACTGGCCATATGTTTGTATAAATAATGTGGACAACATTGCAGACTTACATTGGCTACACTCCATGTTGTGATCAGCTGCTTTTACTAGCTTATTAAAGGACACTGATTTACTGTCTGGCAAAGTTAAATATATAAATCTTTCTGAGTCTACACTAGTAGTACTTGATACCCTACAGTTCTCGCAGTCATGCTGCCATTGATAAGAAAGGCCAAACAGATGATCACATCTACACCTTCATCTTGCAATACATCAAGCATATACATTACAAACTCCTGACAATCTTGCTGAATATTTTGAGAGAATTGCGTTTGACCTGAACATTTGTCTAACAGATTTCGAATTTCAGACACACTTTCTATTTTTGTTCTATCAGTGCTACATTTCTCTAACACAGAATTCAACAAACTGCAAAATCTTTGATCTGAATTGACCACAATCTCTTCTTTTAAAGTTTCTAGAGAAAAGACAACATTAACCACTACATTAGCATAGCAGTTGACACCAGAACTATTTTCAAATTGAAAACCAACAACATCTTCAACAGAATCCATTTTTTTTCTGCTTATAATTTCGGGTTCATCGACTTTTCGTCTTTTTGCTACAACCTCCCTACTATTGGTCACATTTCTTCGTTTCCGGCCTACCACACGTTTCTCAAACAAAGGATATTGAGGCAAATGTGGCGCATACTCTCTTCTTAACCTATTGTATTCCTCAACACAATCTAGATCGCCACAAATATTTGTGACATCACACTCAATCAAGTACAATCCCGATAAAGTTCTGACTCGTGACAATGCCACATATGCCATACCCTCCTTGAACACAGAACTGCCAATATTCACCAATGCACTGTCTACACTTAAACCTTGCGATTTATGGATTGTCACCGCACATGCCAAGCAAACAGGAAACTGCTTACGGCGAACATATAAGTCTTTTACAAGCAAAAACCTAGCAGAGCAACGACCAATTAGCTGTACTTCCTCAATGCCATCAAATGTAATTTTTAAAAATTCAATTCCATCTCTATTTCTGTATTTCTCAAAATCAACAACATTACCCATTGATCCATTTACCAGACCTCTTTCAACATGTAAATTCCTTCTCAAAATGATACGGCAATTTAAGCACACATTCAGAGTCTTTTCAAAACCAGCAGTTTTAGATATAGTCTTCTCTAATGAATCCAATTTAGATTTCAAATTCTCAGACAAAATAATTGTTGCTCCCATATGCTCTATTCTGTCAATAGCTTCCAGTTTCACAATCTCTTGGTTTTCTAAATTCAACATTTTGTTGTTGAAGATGGCACATTCTGCAAGAGTTGGCATCAAACATATTCCAGATTTCTTCTCAGTAATTTTCCGAAAAATATTCTCTGGCAGAACGTCTTCTTCTGGATACAAATTTGACAGTAATCGTGCATGTAAAGCTTCTTTCCCATGCTCGGTCACTTTCCCGATTCTAACATCTTGTAGAATATTCTTGTAATCTTCATCCTTCGCCTGACGCATATTTTCACGCAGTTCAGCATAATTGAAGTTTAACCATATATTGACGTTGCCAATGCTCCCTAGGCACTTCCTGGTATCTTCATGCGTGAGCATTTTGAACACAGGTTGTCCTTTCACTGGTGTCAGCTGCAGAAGATCACTGAAAACAATGATGTGTTTACCACCAAATAACACATCATACTCTGTTTTGAGAACTTCTTGCATTCTCAAATGCACAAAGGCAAGCATGACATTGGAAACCATGCTTACTTCGTCAATGATAAGAAGTTTCATTTTCCTCAAGACTCTGGAAACTTCACAACAAGCATCTCCAGATAACTTGTGGTATTGTAATTTGTTATCATGCTCCACTGGCAGCATCCGTAGATGATGCAAAGTAATACCTTTAATATTATGTGCTGCCAGTCCAGTTGGAGCGGTGACAACACAAGACAGCGATGACTCAGTCCTTTTCTGCAAATAACATGAAATTGCTTTAATGAGGAAACTTTTTCCAGTTCCCGCTTCTCCACTCACGTACAGTCGGACAGGCTTCAACGACGTACATGAGCACTCTTTCTTCTCATGACTTAATCCATGATCAATTTGGTTGGTAACTTCGTCATATATTTTCCTCTGCTCAACGTTGAGTTGTCTTTCCAAGTCTTCTAAGTTAACCGCATCCTCCTGAGCATGTGCCATGGCTCTTTCCACTTCAATCATGGCAGTGGCAGCTTCATTTTCGATAACTGGTCCTCCTAGTGGATCCTGACTCAATGAAACAGAACTCTGACTGTCCTGAGAACTGTCTCTAGCAATCTCGGCTGCAATCTTTGATTCCTGCTCGATTTCCGCATTTAACATTTCTAGATATTTGGGAAAAACAGGACATTCTATGGTCTCCTTGGCGGCATTGAAAGAGTCTTCGTAACAGAGGAAATCTCCAAGCAGTTCCTCTTCTGCACGCCAAGGCTTGAAAAGTTGCAAAAGAGCTAAATAGAAAAACTCTTTTCTTTCAGGAGATTCGCCACACAATTTTCGATGGTTTACCAATTGGCATTTTCTTTGCTTGACCAGACCTCCCTCACTTCCAATTACAGCATACACTCCTTTATCAATATCTTCTTTGATGTTCCTCTTGAATATGTAATTTTGTAGAACCTCATACAGACAAACATTCTCGAGGTGACTGCTTCTATTTGGATAATATGTATCCAACATGTTGGCCTTCAAAATATCGGTACTGTTTGGCTCCTTTTCCGCCAAATACTCAATTTCCCGCACAGGTTTCAGAACTCGATTACGCGTTGCAGCAAGACCAAGACTCGCCCAAATGATACTCCTAGATTTGGCATAGAGACTTGCTGAAGATAACCGGTCAGAACATTCGTAAGCTCCGATTTCTCGATGCGACAACATCTTCAGACTGAAACTGTACAACTTCTTACTGAGGCTCTTTTCACTCCCACATATCCTTCAATTCTGTCTTTTCTTTTTTGGTGATGTAAGATGTCACATACCGAGCCACAGCCATACAGTTATCAGCCACAAACTGTATATCCATGTTAGCATTCCACATGGACAAAATCACTGGGTTGTAGTCGTTGATGTACTTGGACTCTTCGTTCCTTTTCAAATTATATGTATTTTTGGGTGATTTCCTCGTCACATTATGTCGCAGCAAAGACATCAAACTGTTCACTCTTTCTTTAGAAATCACCGGTCGTGGAAAGGCGAAACGACATTTTATGTAGATCTTGTCCTTGTTTCTGAATTTACAACGACAGTACTTTCCACAACGATGGCTTTGGAAGCGTAAAACTTGTTCTCTTAGGCTTTTGTCTTCCTTTGTGTTTGGAACAGCACATGTAGACTACTGTTCGATGAAACTCATCACTAAGTCATCCGGATCTGTTCCAAATTTGGGTGCATCTTTGATCCATAGCAGCATATGTATATGAGGAGCACCTCTTGCTTGGTACTCCTTTCTCCAGAAGAAATCCAACACCTCTCCAAGAGGTGGATTCTTCTTGTTCATGATGAAAGACATCATAGCTTCAAATCTATGATTGAAGTACCTGCATACATTCACTGGATCTAAAGAGCACAGTTCTCCGGGTGTCTTGAATTCGATATTTTCAATGTTTCCATTTGCCTCTCGTAGAAATTCAAGTAAGTCTTCCCAGTCATACTCGGCACAGCTGAGAATGAGGAACCATGTGGGAGTTCCTAAGTTCCTCAGCATACATTTTAAATCACCATGACGACGGTACCAGTACTCATTAGTACCACGCTGACACGCCATGCGATTAATCAGGTGAGAATCCAAAATACTGTCTTGCACATTGACTTGATCCATAAAGTCCCTTGCCGAGATATTTTGCATCTGTACACCACTTTTCAAAATGTGGTTCACTGCATATGACAGTCCAGACAGATCACTTTCAAACAGTAGATGAAACAAATAGGGAATGCATTGACGAAACCTAGGATCTTCTGCATACAATCGTAAAGTCCGGTATTCAGAAGCAGGAATTTGATGAGGTCGCTCATCATATCTTCCTCCTTGACCTGTTGAAATAGCTGTGGGAAACACTGAGCTTCCAAACTTTCCTCCCAAACACTAATGGGACTCCCTTTGGCTTGTTTCATTTGAAACAACTCAATAGCATTCCCCATGACTTCATTGGAATGCAAAGGATGAACACTATAATGTTCATATATTTCTTCATTTTTAGAGGCTTCTACTTTCTCAATTTGTCCAGAACACAAATCGCTGTCCTCTTCTTCACTTACTTCCTCTTCTGCAACACATACATTCTTGTAGTGCTGATTGTTTTTCATCAAATACAATGTTGCCTTTTTGACTTTCCTAACATCCACTAAATCTTGCCAAATTTTCTTACTCTTTGTCGGAACCCCGTTAACTAAGATAACCAGAGGTTCCTCTTCCACTTTCTCTACTCCAATTGTATTAATGTTTTTCTTCAAATCTAGAGGCAAATAAACAACTCTTCCCTTTAATCCTCTCTGTAAATCTGATGGAGGCAATTTCCCAGTCTTTGGCTCCATTCGTACAATAGCTTGAAAGGGATGGACACTTTGAATCAAAATAGATTCATAAGTATTTAAATCCTTCAATTCAGAAGGAATGTCAACCAATGCCAGATTATTATGAACCACTCTAGCAGGCATCCGGTTTTGATTTAATTTGCAACAACAATAAGTACACACACGTTGATACAATCCCAAATCAAAACAATTTTCTACCATCAAGTATGTTGCGAAATCCTTCCATTCACTATTATTTTCCCTTTCACTTTTTGCATATAAATCCACTAACTTAGTCTGATTCTTATAATAAGTGCGTCGACAACACACACAAGTGAAATTAGGCCTCTCACTTGATTTCACCTGAAACGTGGAAATTTCCTTCTGGAAATTATCTGTACTGGAAATCTGTACACTCTCTTCCACATTACCTTCTTCTTCTGGGTTAATTTCAACATTCTCCTCTTTACTTGCAAAGTAACAAAACTCAATTTCTGCACAAATATTCTTCACATCTACTTCTGAACCATGCAAAAGAGCAGTGCATAATTGTTTAAGCATAATTGCTGGACTCTTAGCATAGTACAACATTCTAACAAATTTCCTCACTTTATTATGATGCACTCCTAGCATCCTGAAATGATGAAAAACACTCTGGCATACTCTCCTGGAAATACAAGCCAATGAATGACCATGCAAACCTGTCACTTCTCTCACTCTGCAAGGATCTAATTCTTGCAACAACTTCATTTTCTGTTTCAAACTTTTCTTATTAAATGTCCGTAGAAAATCACAAAGGAAATTGATGGAATCCTGTCGCACACTGCAAATACTACTACACTTCCAGGTATACACTGGTCCCTTAGGACGTTTTCCTAAAACCTCATTACCTAACAACTCTTCTGCCTCTGTTGTCACAAGTTTTTCTTTTTCAACCGGACAACCA
Organism: Lissotriton helveticus; assembly: GCF_964261635.1. Classification (NCBI taxonomy): domain Eukaryota; kingdom Metazoa; phylum Chordata; class Amphibia; order Caudata; family Salamandridae; genus Lissotriton; species Lissotriton helveticus. The sequence goes on along the minus strand of NC_136072.1, from coordinate 1,139,511,331 downwards.
TCTTTCACCTCATAAGCTCGACCACTGGTGTCAACTGCATGCACCAAATCGTTATCCTGGAAATAACTCTCCTCATTAAAAAATGCCTCACAACTTGAACTATGCATCCATTCTCCTGAAAAAACTTCACAAAAATGACTACGATTAACTGTTCTTTTCCATCTACTATTTGATTTGAAATCATAAATTGCCTTGTTTAGTTTCCTAATTCTATTGATTATCAAAATAAATAACTTTCGTTTAATTTCGAATGCCTGGTCAATAATTTTCTCAATATTTTTCTTTCTTTTATAAAAAGCCACTTTCTGTTGACCTTTCTTAATATTTTTTAACAAATTGCCAATTATCCTGTTGCGGAACATTCGTCTACGAATGTCCCTAAACTTATTTTTCCTTCTACTACCATGCACAGAGTTATCTTCTGCTCTAGCAGTAACATTTTTGATTGGCCTTTCCTTTCCGTTTAAATTGGCTCTCTTTTTCGGTACTAAAACATGTTCTGTAGTGATACTTTTTTTTCTGCAAATGTTTCTTAGGAATGATTTCGTTGTCTTACCCGGAGCTTTCTTGGTGACTTGACGAGTTTTTATTGTAGAGGACTGCTGCAAGCATGTAGTAAGCTGCTGTCTTTGACGTTGTGTAGCCTTTTTCCTCCTGTCCTTCGAAGGCATCGTATAATTTTGAAATGATCTGCAGTTGAATCTGTGGTAAAATATAATAAAAAATGTTATTAACCACTATTACCAAACAGTAAATCAATAACAGTTGTCAAAAAATTAACACACTAGTTGTCAATTCTACATACAATAATTTTTAGTGCATTGGCAAATTTAAAACTCACAAATAGTAGCAAAGAAATGGAATGCTTCTACATTTGACCTGTGCTCTTTTATATGTGAATCTGAACTAATTTTATTAGCATATTTCACTATTTTATTAAAGACACTTCACACAAGCTGTTTTTGAAGTTGTATTTAATTTTAAATGAAACGGTTTACATGGTTACTTTTCATTTCCAGTAACTTTTAAAAATAAGTCTTTATAGTTCCATAGGCTCGAGCAGGTCAGCTTCCCACCCTATGTAATACAATTCTGACAAATTGGCATCCTCATCATATTCTTCTTCATCCACAGGATTTAAATCATCCAAGGGATCTACTTCCACTGACGTTTCAATGACAAGTTCAATGATAAGATCGAGATCAACAGATTGCTCATTATCACTCATGCTTGATGTTATCGTTATCTTTAAAGAAAGAGAACAACAATGAGATGTTGCAGAGTAAGAGACAAATCTCAGAGACTATAATAGTAAAATTGTTTAACAAGAGTAACATTTTGCAGATATTATTTAACCATGTCCAGCAATGCTGAGGAGGTGAGGCCTATGTCCAAGTTTTCAGTGAACAGGACTCATCTCTTCTTAACCTTGGATAAGCCTCACCGACTCTGTGTCCCCTGCTCATACTTAAATGTAAAGAGGCAGATTTATGTTAACTGGCGCATCCCCAGGGATGCACCAGTTAACGTGCGCCGCTGCTCTGCCACCCATGGTGTGCCGCATTTACAATGCGGTGCACCATTGAGCAAAAACAGCACAGATGCGTCACGCATCTGTGCCACAAAAGCGGCGCATTGCAGGATTCACGTCGTAAGCGCGACATGTCTACTGCAATGCACAGGGGCAAGCCACACATTGCATGGTGCGTCACTCCTTATGCCTGTTTCAAACAGGCGTAAGGATTTGATACAGCAATGCCATAAAGCTGACTCAGTGAAATCTTGTAAATTTCACTGTGTTACTTTTACAGGGCTTTCATGCAAGTGAATGCCCACCCTGCAACAAAACGCCCACATGAAACCTGACGCAGGTTTCATGTGGCACAGGACTTTACAGCATGACACATCTGCCTAGATGCATCAAGTTGTAAATATGTCGCAACATAGCGCATCTTTTGCGCCGCTGTGCGACACAAAAGTGACGCACAGCGGCGCAAAAGAGGCGCACACCCATCATAAATCTGCCCCTAACATTTTAAATGATTGATTCAGGATGCCGATAAGGTGTGGCCTATCCAGAGGTTTGTTTGAGGTGAGGCCTACTCAGGGTTACAGATGAAATTTAGGCTTGTTGAAGAGTACAGAGGAGATAGTACATGTGCAGGCCTACCAATTATGTGAGTCATGTGCACTGCACTCTTGAACAAAGGCCAGACCTCCTCTGTGTCCCTGGACAGGCCTAAACCTCATCTGCACAATGTGATTCGTAATATTAGGAAACACAGGTGATGTAATTGAAAAACGTGCAATTTCTTTTGCTCATTTCACAATCACATCACCTGTGTTTCCTTTGCTTAGGTATCTCATTGTGCAGATGTAATCTAGCATATGAAAGAGTACGTAGAAGGTGAGCACTGTATGCAACAACTTTGACACTTACAGAAACCTCAGCTTCTCCATGCCTCCTACACTGTCCTAAATGTGTACAGTTTAAACTGATGGTATCTTGTTGCAGATGAAGTGAGGCCTATCTTGCAACATGATGCATCTTTTTCACCACTGCTGCGTCACAAAAGTGACGCAACAGTGGCGCAAAAGAGGCACACGGCCATCATAAATCTGCTCCAATATTTTAAATGAATGATTCAGGATGCCGATAAGGTGTGGCCTATCCAGAGGTTTGTTTGAGGTGAGGCCTACTCAGGGTTGCAGATGAAATTTAGAAATAAATAAATATATTTATTCAACCACATTCATGGGGAAGTGACTTAAAATGCCCTAACACACATGAAAGCGTATTTTTAAGGCCCTTGCACCATTTTTGCGTCACTTTTAACATGGCTATGTAACTCAAAGAAACAAAATCTAAATTTGCCAAGCACACATGGGGGCATATTTACAAGGACCTTGCACCACGGGGAAATGACTTAAATTTAAATGGGGAAAATAACGTCAAAGTGACTCAAAGGCCTTGTAAATATGCCCCAAGCAGCCTATGAAACTCTAGCAGTACATTTCAAGAAACCTAATTGACTTCAAGAAACGTTTTTAAACACATGAAGTAAACTAATTATTCACCCACATTCATGGGGAAGTGACTTAAAATGCCCTAACACACATGAAAGCGTATTTTTAAGGGCGTTGCACCATTTTTGCGTCACTTTTAACATGGCTATGTAACTCAAAGAAAGAAAATTTACATTTTCCATGGACACATGGGGGCGTATTTACAAGGACCTTGCACCACGGGAAAATGACTTAAATTAAAATGGGGAAAATAACATCAAAGTGACTCAAAGGCCTTGTAAATATGCCCCAAGCAGCCTATGAAACTCTAGCAGTACATATCAAGAAACTTAAATGACTTCAAAAAACGTTTTTAAACACATCAAGTAAACCAATTATTCAACCACAATCATGGGGAAGTGACTTAAAATGCCCTAACACACATGAAAGCGTATTTTTAAGGCCCTTGCACAATTTTTGCGTCACTTTTAACATGGCTATGTAACTCAAAGAAACAAAATCTAAATTTGCCAAGCACACATGGGGGCGTATTTACAAGGACCTTGCACCACGGGGAAATGTCTTAAATTAAAATGGGAAAAATAACATCAAAGTGACTCAAAGTCCTTCTAAATATGCCCCAGGCAGCCTATGAAACTCTAGCAGTACATATCAAGAAACCTAATTGACTTCAAAAAACGTTTTTAAACACATCAAATAAACCAATTATTTTCCCACATTCATGAGGAAGTGACTTAAAATGCCCTAACACACATGAAAGCGTATTTTTAAGGCCCTTGCACCATTTTTGCGTCACTTTTAACATGGCTATGTAACTCAAAGAAACAAAGTCTAAATTTGCCAAGCACACATGGGGGCGTATTTACAAGGACTTTGCACCACGGGGAAATGTCTTAAATTAAAATGGGGAAAATAACATCAAAGTGACTCAAAGGCCTTGTAAATATGCCTCAAGCAGCCTATGAAACTCTAGCAGTACATATCAAGAAACCTAATTGATTTCAAAAAACGTTTTTAAACACATCAAGTAAATCACTTATTTACCCACATTCATGGGGAAGTGACTTAAAATGCCCTAACACACATGAAAGCGTATTTTTAAGGCCCTTCCACCACTTTTGCGTCACTTTTAACATGGCTATGTAACTCAAAGAAACCAAATCTATTTGTAAAACACTTGACACAAAGCAACATTTTAAATACACAACTTTCTTCATAATTTTCTCCTTAAAGCATACTATTCTCTATTTAAATTAAATGAATCTTTTCTCACCTTAGCAAATACTTTTTGAGTTTTAAAACAGTCTCAGACACACACCAATTTGTCTTTAGCAGAGCAAAGGGTATGCACTCCAGAGGCTGCAACCAACAAAGGCACAGAAATGCTATAATTCATCACACATATCTCTCATGTCACCCAATCAAAACTCTTCCCTCACTTTTTTCAAATCAACACCCTTCCCCCCTCTGCCCTTTCTACCTTTTTCCATAGCAACCACCTCCTGAAAGACATCTCATGTTTACAAGTTCACACAACAATGTTTCAATTGAACTCTGAACTCTCAGTACACCTGCGTATCCAGTGCAATCTTTCATAAAATGATTTTTTCTTGACCACTCAAATTACATCTTTCAAAGAACTCATCCATGCACCCTAACTTTCTGTTTTCAGCAATCAAAATCCACCAATCACTGCTACTGAATCATTAGCACAGAAACTCCTCAGTTTTTTTCATTACAAACTCCTACTCTTTCAACTGCCATTTCATTTCCACACTTCATCTGACTGCAGCAGAACCTCCTCTCACCATGTTTTCTGTCTGGATTGTTGGACATAGTTACATTCACTGGGCTCAAAGGTATGCTGATAACAGAAATTTACACAACCTCAATTTACAAAATGTGGAAATCAACTGGATTGGCCACAGAGGATTAAGATGTCACCAATTTATACCATTGGTGAAAACCTTTTTGCATTTGCCAAAACCTGACCTGTTAATTGTGCACTGTGGATGAAATGACTTGGGCACTTTGACTGGGGTAGGTCTGGAAATGCTTTTAAAGGACACCTTTGAGCAATTGATGGCACTTTTTCCTCAAACTGCCTTGGTATATTCAAATATATGCCAAAGACAGAAATGGAGGTGGTCCAACCAATTTTGTCCACAAATTGAGAAATCGAGGAAGCATGTAAATAAGTCTGTTTCAGCTTACATGAGAGACCATGGAATGGGCTCCATCTACAACAATAACTTGCGTTACTACATGCAAGATATCTACAGAGGAGATGGAGTTCACTTCTCAGATGAGGGGAACAGAGTTTTCATCCTGAATTTAAGACTATGTATTGTTACCTACTTATAAGTACCTAGAACTTACACAGAACCGAAAAGCTCTTTTCAGAGCTACCTTAACTATGATTACTCTTTAAAAATTTCAAATGTACCTTTTTTCACAAATTTTCACTTTTGTTCGCTTCCCGGTTCGCTACCCGGTTCGCGTACCGGCAGCTAACTTCGCGAAAAATTCATTTTTTTTTTCTTTTTCGACATATATGAGCCTCCTCAGCCACCCTTAGAAAACCTAGGGGGTCAGGATATGTCTCCCGTGCCCCCTTATACCCTTTCCCAACATTGTTTTTCCTCCATCTTGTGATTAAATTCGACCGAAACACAAGATGGCGGACTCCCGGTACGCTACCGGTTAGCTACCCGGTTCGCGTACCGGGGAGCGCCTCTACTGCGAAAAAACTAATTTTTTTTTTTTTTTGCCCCGCGGGACCCTTTAATAGCCCCCTCATCAATCCCAGGGGGTCAGAAGGGGTCTACCTTGCCCCCTTTCATTAATTTCCCCCTGCGTTTTTCTTCACCTCTTGTCTCTCGATCCTACCGAGAGACAAGATGGCGGCCGCTCCGGACTGTTTAGAATGTTGACAGACACCGCAGAGCCAATCAGCTTCGCTTCGCGAAGTTCCGTTACGCGTCAGGTACGCGAACCGGGGCGCTAACCGGAGCGCTGTTACAGATATATATATTTTTTTGAACGTTAATTTATCAAAATCCACTGGAGCACATATATTGAGACCTAGCAAAGGCACATCGGGCAAACAATATCTACAATTTTGCCAAGTTTCGTGGAAATCCATTCAGCCGTTCGAGCTAAAAGTGAGTCCAACCGCCCTATGGAAAATTGCATGGGAAAAACGCGTTTTGGGACCCCCCTTTTTTGTCGGCCCCCCCTTGACGAAACCCCCCCAAATTTTCAGGGGCTGCTCAAAAACAAAATGTTCAATTTTCCTGAAAATTTCAGCCAATTCCGTCCTCAAACGCCAAAGTTATTCAACATAGAATTTTCAAAAATCCCATAGGAAAAAAATCCTAACTATATATACCTACTGGCGACCGCCAGTAGGTAATATATATATATATATATATATATATATATATATATGTATATATATATATATATATATATATATATATATATATATATATATATATATATGACAAAACATCGCCTCCAAGAAAGCAATCAGAGGCCAGAGGGGTTTTCACAGCACGGAGACACGTTTATTTTTGGTCCAAAACAGTAGCGGCGAATGCATTTCGGCATCTTGCCTTCCTCAGCGCCCTGTACTGTGTGGAGTCCTGCATCCTATTAGCCCAATACTGCTGCTGTAAGCAAGCGTGCCTTAAATGCCCCTCCCCAAATGTTTTAGCACACCTGTTGCTCGTTGCATAAATGTCCCAACTGCAACTCCCAGAATACATCATGGCTATGTCTCCAGGTCGGCGGCATGGGAAGCAAGGAAAACACATCGGTGTAGGCTCGCTGTTATTCCGCAGGTAGGTGATGCAAATGTCTCCAGGATAGGATCCAAACGTCCACGATCACCACACCGTGTCCCCTCGTACTGCTGCAACCGACTGCGAAGTAGGGCCAAAGTGGCATGGGGGCCGTCATTACAACAATATAACCCCCTACCGGAGGTAAAGTACCTATTAATCTCCAGTCCTTGTTTTTCGTAGTCGGTGGTCTCCGGACTTCTCGGTACCCCGAGTAACAAACGCCGACAAGCAACGTGGTGCCAGATTAGTCCGGGTCACTTCGTGCAGCAGGGCCATCCGTTTCCGCGTCACTGGCTGGCGTGGGAAAATATGACAAAACATTGCCTCCAAGAAAGCAATCAGAGGCCAGAGGGTTTTTCACAGCACGGAGACACGTTTATTTTTGGTCCAAAACAGTAGCGGCGAATGCATTTCGGCATCTTGCCTTCCTCAGCGCCCTGTACTGTGTGGAGTCCTGCATCCTATTAGCCCAATACTGCTGCTGTAAGCAAGCGTGCCTTAAATGCCCCTCCCCAAATGTTTTAGCACACCTGTTGCTCGTTGCATAAATGTCCCAACTGCAAGTCCCAGAATACATCATGGCTATGTCTCCAGGTCGGCGGCATGGGAAGCAAGGAAAACACATCGGTGTAGGCTCGCTGTTATTCCGCAGGTAGGTGATGCAAATGTCTCCAGGATAGGATCCAAACGTCCACGATCACCACACCGTGTCCCCTCGTACTGCTGCAACCGACTGCGAAGTAGGGCCAAAGTGGCATGGGGGCCGTCATTACAACAATATAACCCCCTACCGGAGGTAAAGTACCTATTAATCTCCAGTCCTTGTTTTTCGTAGTCGGTGGTCTCCGGACTTCTCGGTACCCCGAGTAACAAACGCCAACAAGCAACGTGGTGCCAAATTAGTCCGGGTCACTTCGTGCAGCAGGGCCATCCGTTTCCGCGTCACTGGCTGGCGCGGGAAAATATGACAAAACATCGCCTCCAAGAAAGCAATCAGAGGCCAGAGTGTCAGGAACTGACTTGCGCCTGCCGAACTACAACCCCCATGATGCTATGGCAGAAAACTACAAGTCCCTTGATCCTTTGCGGCGCGGTGTCATAGCGCGGCCAGACCAGGGAATGGGCGTACTTGATTCTTCCTTGTTTGTTTCCCGCGGAAGCGCCGGCGGGTTGTGTTCCTGTGATCTGCTCTGGTTCGTAGGAAGAACTTCGAAGTGGATTCCCGGCTGGAATCAGCGTTGGTGGTAAAGTACCGCGCTTTGTTTGGAAAGCGCTCCGGTGCCTTTGTTTGTGAGCTTTGCTCACAGCTCAATGACTGAGTTAGCGGCATCTTGCGCCCATGACATTGTGTCTGGTGGGGAAGTGGTGGTTATCGCTTACCTGATGTTCGGCTAAACAGGGTATTCGTCTCGTCTAGTGGCGGAGTGTAGAGGGGGCGTTTCTTCCCTTCACATTACCGTCACGAAGCAAGGCTTAGTCTCGCACGGATATCGTGTTTTGGAGTACAAGTACCAAAGCGGAGGGCAGTAGTGCTGCTAACTACGCTCTGCCGTATTTGGGGTGACAGTTATCTAGTGTTTGGATTACAAGTACCAAAGCGGAGGGCAGTAGTGCTGCTAACTACGCTCTGCCGTATTTGGGGTGACAGTTATCTAGTGTTTGGATTACAAGTACCAAAGCGGAGGGCAGTAGTGCTGCTAACTACGCCCTGCCGTATTTGGGGTATGCTTTGACTCTGCTACTTCTATTTGTGAATGTATCTGCATTAGTGGATACGGAATCCATTTTTGCTGCTCTTCAAGTATCTAGGATTTGGATTACAGCGGGTGGTTATTCCCCCCGGGGTATGCTTATTTCCTTTACATGTGTCTTTCCCTTAGTTCCATTGTGTGCACATATACTAATGCTGGTTTTCCTGTTATATAGGGAAGGCGTGAAGGAGGAATGCTAGTTGGATGGACGCTACCAAAAGGATAGCAAGAGGCAGGTGGTGTTTAGTTTGTTTTTTCAGTGAGAGATGAAAGAGAGTAGGGTTTTGAGCAATATATTAACTTATGTGTTTTTCTTTTCACAGCTTCCTTTTCCCAGCTGCTCCCTCCCTTTCCTTCCCGGGTTTTTTCCCCTTTTAGGGGTTTTTCCCTCGCCGTATCACTTGAACACCCTGTGATCTTGTATTCAGGGTGTTTGGGAGGTCCGGAGGTGGAGCTTATCACGCCGCATCAATCCTGCAGAGTGCAGCCCTTGACAGAATCAAGTACCCACGAATTTCACTCTGCCCGGTTGGTGTGGTGTGATAAATGGCGTCCATGGAGGATGTGTTGCATGCGTTGGTTTTAGTGCAGCAGGAGTTGGCTTCTTCCAAAGCCGAAACTGCGGCACTGCGAGACAAGGTAGAACAGTTATCAAAAAACCCGTTTAATGCCTCATCTGCTGCGTCTTCCATACAGGTAACAGTTCCTCCGCCCATTCCTTTAGCCAATCCTGAAAGGTACTCGGGGGATCCAGGGAAAATACAAGTATTTTTGACCCAGGTGTTGATGCATTTTTCATGTAAGCCGGCTTCGTTCCCAACCAATCATTCCCGAGTGGCTTTCGCCATATCTTATTTGGTAGGGGATGCTGCTAACTGGGCGGTGCCTTTAGTAAAGAATAACGATGCCATCTTGTCTGACTGGTCGGCTTTTCGAACAGAGTTTGAGAAGGTGTTTGACCGCAGGGCCACTAATTTTAGCGCCGATAAGGAGTTATTGGAGTTGAGACAGGGAAGGGGTGAGTTGATTACCTATTTGACTAAATTCAACAAGTTGGTAGCGGAGGCTGAGTGGCCCGAAGAAAAAAGAATGTCCCTTTTCTATCAGGGTTTGAAGGACGATCTGAAAGATGTCATAGCTCAGGTGGATCCCCAGCCTAGGACATGTGTTGACATGATCAATCTAGCTTTGAGATTGGACAGCAGATTGACTGAAAGAGGGGGTTCTAGGAGAAGATGGGAGAGAGGGTCAGTGTATGTGGATCGTTCCCCTCGTAAGGTGTCAGGGGGAGCGGAGAGTAGCCCAGAGCCGATGGAGATAGGAGCGCTCAGAGCTCCGTTGTCAAAAGAAGAAAGGGAAGTGCGGAGAACCCAAGGGTTATGTATGTACTGTGGTAAAAAAGGACACTACGTCCGTGAATGCCCTTCTAAGCCTAAGACTACTGTTGGTAGTCGTTTCAAGAAAGTGGCGGTGTCTACCACAGGGGCTGACACCGAACAGGGTAAGGAGAAAAGGCAGGTAGTGGACGAGGAGAAGGAGTGGAAACTCACCTCTCTCTCTACTATTGGTATAGGAGAGACGGAATCCCATCTGGTTATAGGCATGACCTTGGAATGTGAGCATCTGTTCCATCAGGTGTTGGTAATGTTGGATTCCGGAGCCACGGATAACTTCATCGATGACGGCTTGGTGTCTCGGCTGGCCTTGCCTCGTGTACCCAGAGACAATCCGGAGGAAGTACTGGCTGTGGATGGACAGCCGTTGAAATCCGGACAGATCACAGAAAAAACCTGTGAGGTAGGGCTGTCACTAAGACAAAATGGAATTGTACACTCTGAAACCTTATCGCTAAACATTATAGCTGCCCCCCAGTATGAGGTGATCCTTGGTATGCCATGGTTGTGTCATCACAATCCGGCCGTGGACTGGAAGTCAAAAACGTTCCGGTTTTTGCCCGAGAACTGTGGAGCACATATGGTGCCCTACCCTTCCTCACACGTCGCAGTATTGTCTTCATCATATTCCGCTGCTACTGCGGTGGAGAAGAATGTGCAACTACCCAAAGAATACAGTCTCTATAGCGATGTATTCAGCGAGAGCAAGGCGGAAACCCTGCCACCACATAGAGACTATGATTGTCGCATAGATTTGGTGGAGGGGGCTACGATACCCTCTTGTCGAGTTTATGCGCTGTCCGTACCTGAAACAACTCATTTGCGGGAATACATAGACCACTATCTTCGGTTGGGGTTCATTAGACCATCCCGTTCACCAGCAGCCTCCCCTCTGTTCTTTATAGCGAAAGCTAATGGCGATCTCCGGGCTTGTGTGGATTATCGCGTCTTGAACCGGAACACCGTGCGGAATCGTTACCCTCTCCCTCTCATTCCTGTTTTGCTCGACCAGGTGAGAGAAGCCAAGGTGTACACCCGGTTGGATCTAAGGGGGGCTTATCACCTGGTCAGAGTCCGCGAGGGGGATGAGTGGAAAACCGCGTTCAAGACGCGATATGGGTTATATGAGTACCTGGTGATGCCTTTTGGTTTGTGTAACGCCCCTGCGGCATTTCAATTCTTTATTAATGATGTGCTAAAGGACTACGTGGATCGTTTTGTAGTAGTATACATAGACAATATACTGGTGTACTCTCAGAATGAGGAAACTCATACAGAACAGGTCAAAATGGTTCTGGATAAGTTGAGAGACAACCGGCTCTATGTCAAACTGAGTAAATGTGAGTTTGGGGTCAGCGAGGTGGAGTTTCTGGGGGTTAACCTCAGTGCAAAGGGACTACAAATGTCCGACCGGAAAGTGCAGGCGGTGAGGGATTGGCCTGCCCCAGGGAACGTGCGTGAAGTACAGAGCTTCCTGGGGTTCGCCAATTACTATCGCCGATTTATAGTCCATTTCTCACAGATCGCTGTCCCCATTACCAGACTGCTGAGAAAAGGGGCTCCCTTTATGTGGACTGCAGAGGCGGAAGAGGCTTTCCGGACATTAAAGAAGGCTTTCACTTCAGCGCCGGTGTTGGCACACCCGGTGTTGGAACATCCGTTTGTGGTGGAGGCTGACGCTTCAGACGAAGCGATAGGAGCGGTCCTGTCTCAGCGAGATCCTCTTACTGGTCAACTCCATCCGGTGGCCTATCTCTCCAGAAAGTTGTCTTCCGCTGAATACAACTATACCATTGCAGAGAAGGAACTACTAGCCATCAAGAGGGCATTTCAGGAATGGAGGCAGTACCTATGGGGGGCTTGTCACGCTGTGACAGTGTACACTGATCATAAAAATCTGCAATATATGACCTCCGCGAGGCACCTAACGCAAAGACAAATGCGATGGATGCTCTTCTTTGCGGAATACAATTTCGTGGTGACCTTCAGACCAGGTACAGACAACAGAAAGGCTGACGCGCTGTCAAGACAACAAGTACCAAACGAACAGCAGACAGAAACCCAGCATGCTATCATCCCCTCTGCCAAGGTGTTGTGTGTGGTTCGGGCTGAGACCTTTCTGGAAGAAATCAGGAACTGCAAATCAAAGGTAGCTTGGGGGCTTTGGACTGCTGCTGCCCCGGGAAGGGTGTTGAAACAAGGGCTCCCCCTGCAAGGGAAATGTTTGTTTCTGCCTAATAAGGTGCTACGGAGAAAGGCGTTTGAGTGGTGTCATGAGGCTCCCATGGCCGGGCACCCTGGTGTGACTAAAACGGTGAACCTCCTAAAAAGGCATTTTTGGTGGGAAACATTGGCCACAGATGCGGCCCAGTGGGTACAAAAGTGCGACACCTGTGCCAGAGCAAAAGGAGACAACAACAAACAAAAAGGTTTGTTGATGCCTATGCCGTCGCCTGCTCGTCCGTGGCAGAACATAAGTCTGGATTTCACCACAGGCTTACCTATGGATCAGGGGTTTTCAGCAATCATGGTGGTGGTTGACAATCTGACCAAAATGGGACATTTTATCCCCTGTAAGAATCTCCCTACAGCAGGACAAACTGCTCAGCTGTTGGCCTCACAGGTCTTACGGTTACACGGTCTTCCACGGGTGATAGTGTCTGATAGGGGTCCCCAGTTCGTGGCCCGTTTTTGGAAAATGTGGTGTAAAGCATTGGGCATTGAAGCGGCTCTTTCAACCAGCTTTCATCCACAAACGGATGGACAAACCGAAAGGTTGAATCAAACTTTGAAAAAATACTTACGGTGTTATTCCAGGGAGGCGCACGAATCTTGGGTGAATTTGTTGTGGATGGCGGAGTTGGCCTACAACAACGCCTGGCATAGCTCCACAGGGATGTCTCCGTTTAAGGCCAACTACGGTTATGATGCACACACTCTACCAGTAGACGTTCCTGTAGAAGTGTCCAATCATCCCTCAGTCCTGGCACACGTTCGGGTGTTGAGAAAGGTGCACCAAGGCGTCCAAAAGCATTTGCAAAGGCTAAGGAGGTGTACAAGAGGTGGGCGGATAAACACAGAAGGCCGGGTCCCTTATTTCAGGTGGGAGACAGAGTATGGCTCTCCACGAAGAACATCCGATTTAAGTTGAGGAGCGTGTTCCACCCCCGTTACATCGGTCCTTACCCGATTGTTCGGCAAGTGAATCCCGTGGCATATCGGTTGTGGTTACCTGGCTCCTTACGAATCCACCCAGTGTTCCACGTGCACCTTTTGAAAAGAGCTCATTCGGCGCGCAGAGTAGCGCCTCCACCTGTGGATGGTGAAAATGGAGTGGAGTACGAGGTGCGTTCCATACGTGATTCCAAGTTGCGTCGTGGAGTGCTCTGGTATCTGGTCTCGTGGAAGGGGTATCCTGCCGAGAACGATTCCTGGGAACCATGGGACAACGTCCACGCGCCACGGGCTGTTCGTTCCTTCCACTTAAGGTGTCCGTCCAAACCAGGCCCTAGGAGGCGCTTGGGAGGAGGGCGTACTGTCAGGAACTGACTTGCGCCTGCCGAACTACAACCCCCATGATGCTATGGCAGAAAACTACAAGTCCCTTGATCCTTTGCGGCGCGGTGTCATAGCGCGGCCAGACCAGGGAATGGGCGTACTTGATTCTTCCTTGTTTGTTTCCCGCGGAAGCGCCGGCGGGTTGTGTTCCTGTGATCTGCTCTGGTTCGTAGGAAGAACTTCGAAGTGGATTCCCGGCTGGAATCAGCGTTGGTGGTAAAGTACCGCGCTTTGTTTGGAAAGCGCTCCGGTGCCTTTGTTTGTGAGCTTTGCTCACAGCTCAATGACTGAGTTAGCGGCATCTTGCGCCCATGACATTGTGTCTGGTGGGGAAGTGGTGGTTATCGCTTACCTGATGTTCGGCTAAACAGGGTATTCGTCTCGTCTAGTGGCGGAGTGTAGAGGGGGCGTTTCTTCCCTTCACATTACCGTCACGAAGCAAGGCTTAGTCTCGCACGGATATCGTGTTTTGGAGTACAAGTACCAAAGCGGAGGGCAGTAGTGCTGCTAACTACGCTCTGCCGTATTTGGGGTGACAGTTATCTAGTGTTTGGATTACAAGTACCAAAGCGGAGGGCAGTAGTGCTGCTAACTACGCTCTGCCGTATTTGGGGTGACAGTTATCTAGTGTTTGGATTACAAGTACCAAAGCGGAGGGCAGTAGTGCTGCTAACTACGCCCTGCCGTATTTGGGGTATGCTTTGACTCTGCTACTTCTATTTGTGAATGTATCTGCATTAGTGGATACGGAATCCATTTTTGCTGCTCTTCAAGTATCTAGGATTTGGATTACAGCGGGTGGTTATTCCCCCCGGGGTATGCTTATTTCCTTTACATGTGTCTTTCCCTTAGTTCCATTGTGTGCACATATACTAATGCTGGTTTTCCTGTTATATAGGGAAGGCGTGAAGGAGGAATGCTAGTTGGATGGACGCTACCAAAAGGATAGCAAGAGGCAGGTGGTGTTTAGTTTGTTTTTTCAGTGAGAGATGAAAGAGAGTAGGGTTTTGAGCAATATATTAACTTATGTGTTTTTCTTTTCACAGCTTCCTTTTCCCAGCTGCTCCCTCCCTTTCCTTCCCGGGTTTTTCCCCTTTTAGGGGTTTTTCCCTCGCCGTATCACTTGAACACCCTGTGATCTTGTATTCAGGGTGTTTGGGAGGTCCGGAGGTGGAGCTTATCACGCCGCATCAATCCTGCAGAGTGCAGCCCTTGACACAGAGGGGTTTTCACAGCACGGAGACATGTTTATTTTTGGTCCAAAACAGTAGCGGCGAATGCATTTCGGCATCTTGCCTTCCTCAGCGCCCTGTACTGTGTGGAGTCCTGCATCCTATTAGCCCAATACTGCTGCTGTAAGCAAGCGTGCCTTAAATGCCCCTCCCCAAATGTTTTAGCACACCTGTTGCTCGTTGCATAAATGTCCCAACTGCAACTCCCAGAATACATCATGGCTATGTCTCCAGGTCGGCGGCATGGGAAGCAAGGAAAACACATCGGTGTAGGCTCGCTGTTATTCCGCAGGTAGGTGATGCAAATGTCTCCAGGATAGGATCCAAACGTCCACGATCACCACACCGTGTCCCCTCGTACTGCTGCAACCGACTGCGAAGTAGGGCCAAAGTGGCATGGGGGCCGTCATTACAACAATATAACCCCCTACCGGAGGTAAAGTACCTATTAATCTCCAGTCCTTGTTTTTCGTAGTCGGTGGTCTCCGGACTTCTCGGTACCCCGAGTAACAAACGCCGACAAGCAACGTGGTGCCAGATTAGTCCGGGTCACTTCGTGCAGCAGGGCCATCCGTTTCCGCGTCACTGGCAGGCGCGGGAAAATATGACAAAACATCGCCTCCAAGAAAGCAATCAGAGGCCAGAGGGGTTTTCACAGCACGGAGACACGTTTATTTTTGGTCCAAAACAGTAGCGGCGAATGCATTTCGGCATCTTGCCTTCCTCAGCGCCCTGTACTGTGTGGAGTCCTGCATCCTATTAGCCCAATACTGCTGCTGTAAGCAAGCGTGCCTTAAATGCCCCTCCCCAAATGTTTTAGCACACCTGTTGCTCGTTGCATAAATGTCCCAACTGCAACTCCCAGAATACATCATGGCTATGTCTCCAGGTCGGCGGCATGGGAAGCAAGGAAAACACATCGGTGTAGGCTCGCTGTTATTCCGCAGGTAGGTGATGCAAATGTCTCCAGGATAGGATCCAAACGTCCACGATCACCACACCGTGTCCCCTCGTACTGCTGCAACCGACTGCGAAGTAGGGTCAAAGTGGCATGGGGGCCGTCATTACAACAATATAACCCCCTACCGGAGGTAAAGTACCTATTAATCTCCAGTCCTTGTTTTTCGTAGTCGGTGGTCTCCGGACTTCTCGGTACCCCGAGTAACAAACGCCGACAAGCAACGTGGTGCCAGATTAGTCCGGGTCACTTCGTGCAGCAGGGCCATCCGTTTCCGCGTCACTGGCTGGCGTGGGAAAATATGACAAAACATCGCCTCCAAGAAAGCAATCAGAGGCCAGAGGGGTTTTCACAGCACGGAGACACGTTTATTTTTGGTCCAAAACAGTAGCGGCGAATGCATTTCGGCATCTTGCCTTCCTCAGCGCCCTGTACTGTGTGGAGTCCTGCATCCTATTAGCCCAATACTGCTGCTGTAAGCAAGCGTGCCTTAAATGCCCCTCCCCAAATGTTTTAGCACACCTGTTGCTCGTTGCATAAATGTCCCAACTGCAACTCCCAGAATACATCATGGCTATGTCTCCAGGTCGGCGGCATGGGAAGCAAGGAAAACACATCGGTGTAGGCTCGCTGTTATTCCGCAGGTAGGTGATGCAAATGTCTCCAGGATAGGATCCAAACGTCCACGATCACCACACCGTGTCCCCTCGTACTGCTGCAACCGACTGCGAAGTAGGGCCAAAGTGGCATGGGGGCCGTCATTACAACAATATAACCCCCTACCGGAGGTAAAGTACCTATTAATCTCCAGTCCTTGTTTTTCGTAGTCGGTGGTCTCCGGACTTCTCGGTACCCCGAGTAACAAACGCCGACAAGCAACGTGGTGCCAGATTAGTCCGGGTCACTTCGTGCAGCAGGGCCATCCGTTTCCGCGTCACTGGCTGGCGTGGGAAAATATGACAAAACATCGCCTCCAAGAAAGCAATCAGAGGCCAGAGGGGTTTTCACAGCACGGAGACACGTTTATTTTTGGTCCAAAACAGTAGCGGCGAATGCATTTCGGCATCTTGCCTTCCTCAGCGCCCTGTACTGTGTGGAGTCCTGCATCCTATTAGCCCAATACTGCTGCTGTAAGCAAGCGTGCCTTAAATGCCCCTCCCCAAATGTTTTAGCACACCTGTTGCTCGTTGCATAAATGTCCCAACTGCAACTCCCAGAATACATCATGGCTATGTCTCCAGGTCGGCGGCATGGGAAGCAAGGAAAACACATCGGTGTAGGCTCGCTGTTATTCCGCAGGTAGGTGATGCAAATGTCTCCAGGATAGGATCCAAACGTCCACGATCACCACACCGTGTCCCCTCGTACTGCTGCAACCGACTGCGAAGTAGGGCCAAAGTGGCATGGGGGCCGTCATTACAACAATATAACCCCCTACCGGAGGTAAAGTACCTATTAATCTCCAGTCCTTGTTTTTCGTAGTCGGTGGTCTCCGGACTTCTCGGTACCCCGAGTAACAAACGCCGACAAGCAACGTGGTGCCAGATTAGTCCGGGTCACTTCGTGCAGCAGGGCCATCCGTTTCCGCGTCACTGGCTGGCGTGGGAAAATATGACAAAACATCGCCTCCAAGAAAGCAATCAGAGGCCAGAGGGGTTTTCACAGCACGGAGACACGTTTATTTTTGGTCCAAAACAGTAGCGGCGAATGCATTTCGGCATCTTGCCTTCCTCAGCGCCCTGTACTGTGTGGAGTCCTGCATCCTATTAGCCCAATACTGCTGCTGTAAGCAAGCGTGCCTTAAATGCCCCTCCCCAAATGTTTTAGCACACCTGTTGCTCGTTGCATAAATGTCCCAACTGCAACTCCCAGAATACATCATGGCTATGTCTCCAGGTCGGCGGCATGGGAAGCAAGGAAAACACATCGGTGTAGGCTCGCTGTTATTCCGCAGGTAGGTGATGCAAATGTCTCCAGGATAGGATCCAAACGTCCACGATCACCACACCGTGTCCCCTCGTACTGCTGCAACCGACTGCGAAGTAGGGCCAAAGTGGCATGGGGGCCGTCATTACAACAATATAACCCCCTACCGGAGGTAAAGTACCTATTAATCTCCAGTCCTTGTTTTTCGTAGTCGGTGGTCTCCGGACTTCTCGGTACCCCGAGTAACAAACGCCGACAAGCAACGTGGTGCCAGATTAGTCCGGGTCACTTCGTGCAGCAGGGCCATCCGTTTCCGCGTCACTGGCTGGCGTGGGAAAATATGACAAAACATCGCCTCCAAGAAAGCAATCAGAGGCCAGAGGGGTTTTTACAGCACGGAGACACGTTTATTTTTGGTCCAAAACAGTAGCGGCGAATGCATTTCGGCATCTTGCCTTCCTCAGCGCCCTGTACTGTGTGGAGTCCTGCATCCTATTAGCCCAATACTGCTGCTGTAAGCAAGCGTGCCTTAAATGCCCCTCCCCAAATGTTTTAGCACACCTGTTGCTCGTTGCATAAATGTCCCAACTGCAAGTCCCAGAATACATCATGGCTATGTCTCCAGGTCGGCGGCATGGGAAGCAAGGAAAACACATCGGTGTAGGCTCGCTGTTATTCCGCAGGTAGGTGATGCAAATGTCTCCAGGATAGGATCCAAACGTCCACGATCACCACACCATGTCCCCTCGTACTGCTGCAACCGACTGCGAAGTAGGGCCAAAGTGGCATGGGGGCCGTCATTACAACAATATAACCCCCTACCGGAGGTAAAGTACCTATTAATCTCCAGTCCTTGTTTTTCGTAGTCGGTGGTCTCCGGACTTCTCGGTACCCCGAGTAACAAACGCCGACAAGCAACGTGGTGCCAAATTAGTCCGGGTCACTTCGTGCAGCAGGGCCATCCGTTTCCGCGTCACTGGCTGGCGCGGGAAAATATGACAAAACATCGCCTCCAAAAAAGCAATCAGAGGCCAGAGGGGTTTTCACAGCACGGAGACATGTTTATTTTTGGTCCAAAACAGTAGCGGCGAATGCATTTCGGCATCTTGCCTTCCTCAGCGCCCTGTACTGTGTGGAGTCCTGCATCCTATTAGCCCAATACTGCTGCTGTAAGCAAGCGTGCCTTAAATGCCCCTCCCCAAATGTTTTAGCACACCTGTTGCTCGTTGCATAAATGTCCCAACTGCAACTCCCAGAATACATCATGGCTATGTCTCCAGGTCGGCGGCATGGGAAGCAAGGAAAACACATCGGTGTAGGCTCGCTGTTATTCCGCAGGTAGGTGATGCAAATGTCTCCAGGATAGGATCCAAACGTCCACGATCACCACACCGTGTCCCCTCGTACTGCTGCAACCGACTGCGAAGTAGGGCCAAAGTGGCATGGGGGCCGTCATTACAACAATATAACCCCCTACCGGAGGTAAAGTACCTATTAATCTCCAGTCCTTGTTTTTCGTAGTCGGTGGTCTCCGGACTTCTCGGTACCCCGAGTAACAAACGCCGACAAGCAACGTGGTGCCAGATTAGTCCGGGTCACTTCGTGCAGCAGGGCCATCCGTTTCCGCGTCACTGGCAGGCGCGGGAAAATATGACAAAACATCGCCTCCAAGAAAGCAATCAGAGGCCAGAGGGGTTTTCACAGCACGGAGACACGTTTATTTTTGGTCCAAAACAGTAGCGGCGAATGCATTTCGGCATCTTGCCTTCCTCAGCGCCCTGTACTGTGTGGAGTCCTGCATCCTATTAGCCCAATACTGCTGCTGTAAGCAAGCGTGCCTTAAATGCCCCTCCCCAAATGTTTTAGCACACCTGTTGCTCGTTGCATAAATGTCCCAACTGCAACTCCCAGAATACATCATGGCTATGTCTCCAGGTCGGCGGCATGGGAAGCAAGGAAAACACATCGGTGTAGGCTCGCTGTTATTCCGCAGGTAGGTGATGCAAATGTCTCCAGGATAGGATCCAAACGTCCACGATCACCACACCGTGTCCCCTCGTACTGCTGCAACCGACTGCGAAGTAGGGCCAAAGTGGCATGGGGGCCGTCATTACAACAATATAACCCCCTACCGGAGGTAAAGTACCTATTAATCTCCAGTCCTTGTTTTTCGTAGTCGGTGGTCTCCGGACTTCTCGGTACCCCGAGTAACAAACGCCGACAAGGAACGTGGTGCCAGATTAGTCCGGGTCACTTCGTGCAGCAGGGCCATCCGTTTCCGCGTCACTGGCTGGCGCGGGAAAATATGACAAAACATCGCCTCCAAGAAAGCAATCAGAGGCCAGAGGGGTTTTCACATATACATATATATACTGGAGAAAATAATATTAGATTATTGTTAGAAGATTATATCAGTTAAACATACAATGTTAAACTAATTATACCACTGAAATTCACCAGTTATAGCCCTAAAGTAAATTTAACTCATGCCCCCGCTATGCCCAGTGGTGTCATCAGTGATGTCATTTCATATGTAAAAATGAGGTGATCAGTGCCGTCATAGAACAAGGCATGAGTGATATATTTTGGGAGGTAATTAGCTGTGCATGGTGAGGACATGAGTTCTAATTACTTTAGGGTACGAAGAATAGTCACTTGAGATAACTATAGCTGCTACATTTCAGTGGGGTTTGTTAGTTTAAAGCAGTATGTTTTAACTGATAATTTCACCTAACTATAATGTTGTCACTTTAACCTTTGTTTTTTTGTCTTAATTTCTAGGGATTTTCAAATGTAAAGGTCCCATATCCAACCCCCTCTTGGGCAGCCAACTCAATGTCAGGCATGGTCTTTAGCCGTCCAATGCATGGGGTTTGCGGCAGTGCCTGACCTGCGACCAGGTCCCTAGTCCAGCTCGCATGGGCAGCCAACCCCTCATTGTGCACTGCCTAACCTGCAACCAGGCCCCGGATCAAACTCATGTGGGCAGCCAATAAATGGTCATGCCCCACCTTTAGCCTTGTATGGTGTGAAGTTGGCCTGCAGGTCCTGGACTCTGGGGGGAGTTGGGTCTTGTGGGTAGTTGGGCACAGGGCAGGCACCATAACCCCTGTGGGTGCTCTTGGCTGACTATGTGATGTTACCATATAAAGTATGTCATTTTAAATAAGGCTAACCTACTGACTTTGTCAATGGATCGGAACACCAAAATATAAAAAGAGGGCCTATTGGCATTATGAAGGGATCAGAATATCAAATAGAACAAAGCACATCTCCTGTCATGAAAAATATAGTAAAGTTTTATCTTAAAAAAATCTCCATTTCTATGAGTCATTTGTCAAAGTTTTCAAGCTAAATAATGCAGCTATAGAGCCAACCAACAGGGGACTCTGCACTCCAGCTGAAGAGCATTGAGTTCTAGCCAGGATAGCTTTGAAAAATACGGTAAGCTCTCCAGGGGCTCAGGGGTATTTAATGACTCAGGAGACTTATTGTTTTTTTGTTTTTTTTTACTATATTTGTGGGATTGCTGTACTTCTTGCAGACTCCCACAACATTAAAAAATTGATTGGTGGTTCTAAAGTCCCTTTTTGGGGCACCAGCGCGAACCAGAAATAACTATGTAAAGCCCTTGTGGTGCATTATGGGAGTGCTCCCCCAGCAGAAGCAGTGAATTTGAAATGAGCAACTCCGATGCTCATATCATATTCACTGCTATGCATTCCACTTTCACGCTGGCAGCACCCAGATGGAAACAGCTTTTGTTTCTGCTCTCGCCGGGGTGCAACCCTATTCCCTCCCTGCCTGGTGGGAGTTTTTCTGTTCCCGTCAGGTGGGAACAGTGCAATCTCCAGGGCCGTGCTCCCAGCAGGCCGGTTGCAAACAGTGTATCTGGGGTAGGCTACCCAGGACACTGTTCGAAGTTACTGTCCTCAGGGGGGTTTGTGCCTTACTTGAGTCCCGTCACTGAACTGCTGCCTTGGTGGGGTGGTGTCCAGGAGAGAGCCCTTTCCCTGTGATTGTTGCCGCCACCGCAACCGGTCTCCCCCTGCTGGCGCTGCTCCTTCCATCTGAGCGCCCGCGGTGGGGGGGGGGACCGAGAGGGCAGGACTACAATTCCCTGCTGCCCTTGCGCCCGGAAGCTGACACCGGGGAGTTTGCGCCAGGAGGTGCTTTAAATTGAGACTCACCCTCGGTGGAGCGGGGTTTGTGCCTTACTTGAGTCCCGTCACTGAACTGCTGCCTTGGTGGGGTGGTGTCCTGGAGAGAGCCCTTTCCCCGTGATTGTTGCCGCCGCTGCAACCGGTCTCCCCCTGCTGGTGCTGCTCCTTCCATCTGAGCGCCCGCGGTGAGGGGGGGACCGAGAGGGCAGGACTACAATTCCCTGCTGCCCTTGCGCCCGGAAGCTGACACCGGGGAGTTTGCACCAGGAGGTGCTTTAAATTGAGACGCACCCTCTGCGTCGCGGGAGCGCCCGGGGCAAAGCCCGGGCAAAGGGCGGGCCCTCTGAGGCCCTCCGAGGTCGAGGAGGTCTGGTCGGGCGCACCCCCTTATCAACTGTATTGTCACACCTTTCAAGGTACGTTAACACTACATGTTAAACGCAAGTTGGACTAATTCTCGGACATTGTCACATCCAGTTCAAGCCACGAGGGAACAAAGAAGGTTAAGTGGCAACTTTCTAACCTAAGTGACTATGCAATAACACTGTGCTCAAGTATAAACAGAGCCTGACATTGTGCACATTGTGCATAGTTTGACACTGTCGTTGTAGCGTCGATCTAAACTCCTGCAGCAAATTCTTTTTTTTTTTTCCAATAGGGAACAGGTCTTGTAACTGCTTTTATATTGTGGGGATAGTGGGAGGCTCTCGGCCCTGTACAACTACATCCATTGCTCATTGGGTTCCTGTAACATTCGTCTCAACATACACAATTTCATTTATCCCAATATGTCTACTAGGGGTAGTCGAAGTAAGACAGCTGCTGGAGGGATACCCGTGATAGGACCAATAGATTATTTTATAACACGGACCAATGATGCGATCGATCACAGCATTTTGCTCCTTGAGCGCAGGGTCTCGCAAGATTTAGCAATTGCAAAACGATCCTCCCTTGGGAGTATCACATCTGCAAGAACCCCAGTTAGCGTTAAAAATATCCACCCAGGGTGTATACGTGAAACCCGAGTTGACCTCCATAGTATACCTAACGAGGTTAACCTATCAGCATCAAATCCACTAATTGATTCTGATTTAGAATCAAGCAGGGAACTCGAAAGGACCCCAGAATTACTTATCGATCTTACACCAGAAAAGGTAGTGGAAGATAGTGAGAGACAGCTAAGTGGCAGGTTAGAGGGTGCAATTCAAAAGCAAAACAAACATATGACACACTCCCTCACGCCTGCAGTTAGAAAATGCATCGCGACAAAGCGACAACCTAGGAAAGGCACAAATATGCACTTAAATGCAAATAGTACAAGCCCACCCATAGAGATAGTAAGTGGAGACTTTCAGGGGATTCCGCACGCGCCTATGGACAAGCCTGATGCAAATATTGCAAACGACCAACTGCTTGAAAGAATGGGTGACCTCCTTAGCATCCTTCTGTCCCCGCTAGAATCCAGGCTTGTCCGTATTGAAAAGCAACTAGCGGAATTAGGTGCCTACAATAAAAAAGTTTTTAGTGATGGACTACAAATTAACGCGGGTTCTAAGACAAGTACCAGTAAACTAAAGTCTTCTAAAACTAAGATTTCCTCAGCTTCAAATACTATTACAAAACCAAAACCCACTATACCTCCATGTAAAGAAACTGTCATAAACAAATCAGTAGTAACTAGCAGTACTACTCATAATAACGACACGAATAGTCACACCTCAAACACACAGATAGGGAAGGTGCAAACGGCTTCCCAAAGCAAAGGAAAGGCACTAAACCAAACTGACAATCCCGCTCCAAATTTCCAAAGGGCCCAGCCGATCCATGATGTAGCTTACAACACAAGGCAGATACCTCCACGCATCAGTCTGCCGCCTGAATGCGGGGCCTATGTGTTGGTCTTGGTTAATGTTCCCAAATTTAGGAACGACCAAGATGAAACCCCCTCCTCACTCAAGAATAAGACCCTACACTGGTTAATTGCTAACTGCAATTTCCCAATGAAAGGGGCTGGAGAGATCATTCATACCCAGAGAGTATGATGGATAGGCCCACTGAAGAAAAAGTTTGAGGGGGATTGTATAACTGTTAATTTTAAAAGTCCCCAATGGGCTGAAAAAACTCTGGCCAGTGCTCTTCCCCCTCTACCTGGGAATTTAATACCACCCTTCTCCCGCTGGGTTATTTTTATAGACACCTGATCAGTTTGAATTCCATCACGGCAAACAACCCGACTATCCCTTTCCATGACCTACACCCACCTACTAAAACTAATTCTCCCTTTCTTCACCAGAACCCACAATTCACTTACCCGAATGGCCCAGCACAGTGGCATCAGGGCCAAATCCACCCATATTCGACATACCACCCTTACTTGTCCACAACGCCCCAGCACGAGTATAGAGACGACCGTTGGCGTCAAGTTGCCGCAGCACCAGGTAATTCTTACAGTATCCCCACTCACAATAGATTCAGCGCACTGTCTGGGCTGGACTATAATGATTGACTGAATCACGATCAGTCTACAGGGGAAAACGTGTATATATTAAATATAGGAGAATCTCCAACAGGAAAAAACCCAGTAACAGGGAATAAAAACATAATACTCACTCCTGGAGCACACATTTCTACCTGTTCTTTCCAACACTTGTCAGGCGAACTGGACAAATTACCAACTGTCCCTACTAAACCTAGGCCAACAAATAACTCAAAGGCTCAATCTTTCCTGCCCAGTCCTAACTCATCTACCTCCCAATTACATTTCACATATTGGAACATAGCTGATTTATCTGCAAAACAGACAAATAATAACTTGCTAAATCAGATAAATCTGAGCAATATAATCTGCCTCCAGGAAACCTGGGCTACTGATCCTATACACATAATTGGGTATAAGACTTATTTCTCTG
The DNA here is from genome assembly GCF_964261635.1 of Lissotriton helveticus. Taxonomy (NCBI): domain Eukaryota; kingdom Metazoa; phylum Chordata; class Amphibia; order Caudata; family Salamandridae; genus Lissotriton; species Lissotriton helveticus. The sequence goes on along the minus strand of NC_136072.1, from coordinate 1,139,486,565 downwards.
CAGCCAAGAAATCAACTTCTGGCAGAAGTAAGGGTGGCTTAATCACGTATATTGCAAATATTCTACATTGTGAGGATATCTCCCCCCTGAAGCTAGAAGAGAACTATCAGCTAATAGTTCTACAAAGAACTAGACAAGAGATCTATGTAATAGTAAATTTTTATAACAACCTGAATGTAAGTGACTTAATCAACCTTTTGTCGGAGATCTCTTCATTATTGCAAGATCTTCGAGCGAAACATATAAAGAACTCATGTACATTATTATGGGGTGGTGATTTCAACCTACATCTATGTAGAAATAGCAATACCGATAATTGTGGGATTAATGAGGACGACGGTAATAGCATAACACATTTTTCCCATGCGATTGAAGGTGATAAAATGAATGAGACTATGATGGAATTGGAATTGGGTTTTGCTAATGAGATAAAGATCCTCCCAGTAACTTTTGTTCCAACATTTAACGGCAGAGGACAAGAAAGCCTGATAGACTATGCAAGGGGCCAAACATCGAAGTCTTTGAAGTAATAAAAAATCCACTAAGTGATCATTTCCCAATCACCTTTGCTTTATATGAACCAAAATCTCATAAAGATCTTGAAATAATGAACTTACTAGACCAGCAAGAGCTGGAACTAGGTTCTTTAACACCTTCAATGCTACAGGGTATTTTTCTCCTGTGCTGATTGATTGATAATCCCATTGTTCATGACAAGGTCAGCTCGTTATAAGCACAGCTCCAGTGGTACTGCATGACGTGCTGACCTTGTCATTAGCATAGAAGGGGTTAAATGGCTATACACTAAAATGGGGAAAAATCGACCAGGGATTAACTACCGCAAAAATAGTCAGGCAAAGCCAGTCAGATATGATAAACTGTCTTGACCCCAGGACAAAATCAAAACAGGTCCTGGCTAGTTTCAATACCATCTCTCAAAACATAAAGAAAGAACTTACCAGAACACAGAAGCAAAAAAGTCAGGAAAAAAAGGGCTGGTTTAGCCCGGCATGCACAAAAGCATACTCGCGGCTAAAGGAGGCCCTAACAAGGGGAGAGAGAGACAGAGGGGAGGTTGTTAGACTAAGAAAGGAATACGCGCTAGCCCTAAAAACAAGAAAGAAGGAGCTAAAAGCTGACCTATGGGACCAACTAAGTAAAAGCACTGAATTAAAAGACAGTGCAGCCTTCTGGCAAGTAGTCAGATCTCCTTTTTTAATAGATAGAGTAGATTTACCATCCATAGACGTCGCGATCAGTGACAGAGATTGGGTGAACTATTTTTCCAAAGTTTTTAGCAATGATAACGTACGGGGTATGGAACATCTATACCCCCTGACCCAGGTCAACTACCCAATAGCATTGCAATTTACGCATGACGAGGTAGTGAAAGCAATAAAATCCTCAAAATCAGGTAAAGCACCAGGACCAGACGGGGTTCCAGCGGACATTTTTAAATATGATGTAGATCTCTGGTCCCCGTTACTGACAAATGTCCTAAATGCTACTGGACCGAAACAGCCCATCCTGCTACCGACCTATCTCGCTCCTGGATTCGCTCGGGAAGATGGCAGGTCGGATTCTTCTCGACCGACTCCAGGAGTGGACAATTAGCCAGAATATTATCTCTGTGATACAATATGGGTTTCGAGAGGGGCTAGGCACAGTAGACCAAGTATTGAACCTGTCTCTGCTGGCAGGAAAATACGTGGAGGCCAAGGGGAGTGCTCTGCATATGGTGTTTGTGGATTTATTCGCAGCTTTTGACTGTGTTGTGCACTCGAAGCTGTGGAAAATCATTTTAAAAATGGGTGTGGACCCCCCAGTTGTGGATTTCCTGCGGGAACTATACACAGGAACAACCGGAAGAGTAAGATTTGGGACTAAGGGGCAACTCACAGAAAGTTTTAGGGTGGAGAAGGGGGTCAGACAGGGGTTTGTGCTGGCCCCCTTCTTATTCACTCTGTACACAAACGGGCTTGAGGCTGCCATGCTCGAGGGTAGCAAAGATCTCCCTACAATCGGTCGTCGGCAGATACCAGCTTTGTTATATGCCGACGAAGCGGTTATTCTAGCAAGAACCCCAGTTGAGTTGCAGTGAGCACTAGATAGATACTGCGCCTTTATGTTAAGTTTGAACCTTAGCCTGAATGTAAAAAAAACATACACAATGCACGTGGGGAAAAAAACTTGCAAAGATCAAAAGTATTCATGTGAATGGGGAGGCACTAGACAGGACTGCAACATACCCATATCTGGGAATTGTAATTGATGAAAAATTTAAGTGGAGAGTAGCAATCAATGCAAGAAAGTTGGCATTTTTAGGGCAACTTCAGCACTAAAATCGTTCGCACAAAAATTGGGCAAGAGACCTCCATTAGAATTACTGAAAATATACAATGCAAAATGTGTCAGCACTGCCACGTATGGGGCAGGGCTATGGGGTCTCGCAAATACAGACGATTTGCAAAAAATTGAAAATTCTTTCATAAGATATCTACTTGCAGTACCGAAGAGCTCCTCCACATATGGGTGCCATCTAGAGTTGGGGATAGACTACATATCAGATATCATAAAAACTCAACCTGTAATGTTGTGGCGACGCATCTGAGTAACTGAAAAAGCCACTTAACAAGATCAATTGTACAGGATATCAAGACACTCGACCACTGTGGGAAGATAAAATGGCTGGCATATGTTAAGGCTTTATTAACAGATCTAGGCTATGAATTTTTTTTTGCTGAACCATTAACAATAGCAGAAATTTCGAAGGCAGACTTGAAGAAAGCATGCCTGGCACACCTGGGGCCGGTGCGCATGCTAAAAGAGATAGGGAAACCTTCAGTGCAACAGGGTCTATTAGCTCAGACTGCTTTTTCTATTGAACCTTACTTGTTATATGGATTAAATCAGTTTGAAAAATCGTTGCTGACACGTTTCAGATTCAATATGTTTCATCGAATTGTATCTTTTCCCTCCCAAAACGATTGGACATCAAAATCGTTCCCATGCCCTTGTGATTCTGTCTCGACACAATCCACCATTCACGTAACCCTTTTCTGTAAGTTTTATACTATACCACGAAGGCGATGGATACCTTCCATATTGAGAAACTGGGGGATGCGCCAGTGCCGTCCAGCCTATTTGGCGCTTCAGTACCTTGAAGATGAAATCGTAGCAAAAGCGATGGCGCGCTTCCTTAAATTTTGTATCCGTCATCGCTCGAACCTTTGATAAGATCAACCATCTCGTTTAAACATTAGAGGGCTGATGAAACCATTGTTAAAACCGTACGTCATGCCATGGCTATACTTTTTATGAACTGTGATATATATGTAAACTGTGTTTTAATTGTATAGTAAAAATTAATATTTAATTTTAATTGATTTTTTAATTAAGAAAATGTATAAACAATGTATTTTATGAACTTTTATGGTATTTCTATAATTATGAAAAACCGAATAAAGTTGGTTTTGATTGATTGATACTGTCCTCAGGATATGGGGTCCCCAAGACCCGAAAGAGGGACAGAGATGTGGGCTGTATGCCTCCCACCCCTATTAAACAAATATGAGGCCTTGGGAGACAGGGTTACAGAGGTGATATTCTGCTTGGAGAGGGGACAGCACGCCCTCTCTCTTCTATAAATATAGTTGCATCAGGAGATGAGGTCACTGTGTCAGTACTGTACACCCCTCCCCAAATAGTAAATATATGTAACCCAGTGTGACCAGGGGCGGCTCTAGGCTCATGGCGGCCCTGGGCAGGGAGCGTAGGTAGGGGACCCGGAAGAGGGGGTCCGGGCGGGCGGAGCCCCCCTTGAGCTCAGGAAGGTACCAGCGGGTGGCGTGGGGCCCCTGAGGTTTGGCGACCCTGTGCAGGTGCAAAGCTTGCACATGCCTAAGGCCGCCCCTGGTATGACCCACAAACCCTGTCCAATCCCAACCCCTGAAGTATGAATCAGTAATTTGCAAACTCATCTATTAGTATATAGGTCGCTTCACAAATAACCACACTTTTTGCAAAAATTCTGGTCGTCAATTACAAACAGTATTTTGTGACCAGTTGTACATACATCTGGCCCATAGTATGGCTCTCGCCCTGAGTAGCAGTAGGGTGCTTTACAGAAAATAATTTTAACAATAGAAGAGATACACATGGCACAAACTGAGGCAAAGCATTACATCAACTTACCAATAAAAAGGCAAGATTGCAAAGCACCACGTGAGATCCTATGCAACACATAGTAAATCTAGGCTTAGGAACTCTACCCACATCCCTGGACTCACCCTGGAATCATCTTCTCCTCGAGCGACAAAGTCAAAGTAAGCCACATCAATCCACTCACATGGACGAACCACTTCATCATCCACTTCCACATAAAAGGGCCACTAACCAAACTTACCGATACTAGTGCCATCCCAAGCTGCTGCTGGAAGAAGGTTACAGAAAAAGAATGGCTCAACGCCCTCCAACTAAACTTCACAGACCCCACCAACAACCTCATCAACGACATAAACAAATTCAGCAACTGGATCACCACCTGTGCCAATATTCTGGCACCCCTGCAAAACACCCAAACCAAAATATTCATCAAGCAATCCAGCTGGTACAACGATGACCATAGAGAATCCAAGAGAGTTTGCAAACAACTCAAAAGGAAATTAAGAACCACACGAGGAACCATCAGAAGACACACTGACAAGACCATCAAGTAAAAGTACCCAAGAAAAAGACCCTGACCCTGAGAATCGAACCTAGCTCGAACACTGATAAGGAACATTTTGACATCATCAAGGAATTCACCAACCCAACAGTCACACAAACCATCACCTCTACATAAAACTTCTTCAACAACCTCTCTGAATGATTGATGGTCAATTGCTGAAGCCAGGGTTGCAACCACATTCCAGATGTCTAAGGGCAGCAACTTAGCACTTAGACCTCACCTAATGGTCCAATATTTGTCTTTGCTGCACATTCCAAATGCTTTTCTTATCATTCACAGACTGCAACCTAGAAAGAATCTTGTTGCTAACACACCACTGGCGACCATCCCAGAGGACAACATTTTAATTTGGCAGCAGAGCCTGCGAATCTCCAGACGGCCATAAACTAATTTCAAGAAAACTTACAAAGTTGCACGTGAATTATCCCTTAATGGAAAGCCATCACATTTTAAATACCTCTTAATGAAACAGGGCCATTTATGGTAACTTCTGGGAAATCTTTGCAAACCTACAGAGCAGTCTGAATATTATAAGCAGCAGAACTGTCGCAGCATGGGTTCTTCAGGGACATTGGGAGCTAGGATATGTACTTAATTAGAACCTTAAATCCTCAAAGATTTTAAAACTGTTCGAGCCTGACTGGCAATAGGGGAGTTTACACTTTCAAAATATACCCAGAGTGTAACTAACAGTTTAGAGCAAGATATTCCAGAGTCCCAGGCAAAATGACATTTTGCCATTGTGCACTTCCTTTTCTTTGTAGAAAGCAATTTTAGTCCATTTGTTGCAATTTAGCACCTTCTTGTGGTGATTTGTTATGGCCCTGCAAGACAGCTGTAAGCAGTGGTCTGAGCATAGCACAGGCTCTTATAACCAGAGTCAATGAACTTATGTGGTTGGAGGGGACCAAATTATTGTGCAGAGTTGACTAAATTATACGGCAAGAAAAGGCAAATTGTGTGATCCAAACACATCTTGTGATATTACTTCATTTTTTTTAAAAACATCCGTTTATTTAAACATTTACTCAGATATATTACACTTATTCATTTCAGTCAGTTAAACACAGGTATTACACCACCATTATTTCATCCTCCCCATATTCGTGGAATAGCGAATGCCCGTTGGCATCTCATATTGCCCCTTGTAGTCTACCTGATCGAGCCCTACGTCATCTTACACATCATGCTGTGGATACTGGAGAGTATCCGCTGTGTCCCCTGCAGCCTTCCCACCAACCTCAGATCTTCATCCATTTCACTGGGCAGCCCCTACTCTGATAGATGACCTTCTCTGCCTGACTGCATGGGTCTAGATCTTTTTCCCATTCCTCCAGCCTAGGGGGGAGTTCCGCGCCCCACTCCCTAGCCACATTTCTCTTGGCCACTGCTGCCGCCATCTTAATCCACAATTTCTGATATTTGGGCCATGGCTTTTTCCCCGATATACATATCGGCTCCATTGGGACTGCTCTGGCTGCTACTTCCGACATAGCTTTGGTGACCAGTAGTCCCAGATAATTGGGCATTCCCACAGAATGTGGAAGAACGATCCTACGTCCCCACATCACCTTCTACACTTATCTGTTTCCCCTTGTCCTAGACTATGTAAGAGTGAGCTAAAGAAGTAGGATCTATGCAATATTCGCGGGAAACATCCATTATGACGCGGTGTTTACACCGCACTACCATTACAACGCTGGTTTTACAACGAAGTCGTTACCACGACTTGCGCTGGAGGGCGCTCTAGGCTAGGGAATAGTAGATTTACTATTCCAACACCTTCCCTACTGTACGGAGGCTGGTGTTGGAATACTAAGTTTACTATTCCTAAGTCCAGCACCCTACAGCGCAAGTCGTGATAACGACTTGCATTGTAAAACCAGCGTTGTAATGGTAGTGCAGTGTAAACACTGTGTTGTATTGACATACAACCAATATTTGCAGCTGCAAGAACCTGAAACGCAATCTTTTGGCCACCTCCCTCGGTCCCTGCAGCACCTCTGCCCAATTATCGTCCTCTTTGATACCTACTTCCTTTTTCCATGCCTCTTGCAGCTGTACCAATGGGTCCGGCAAATTATTTATGATCTTCCTATATGTCAACAAAACTTCACTTCACTAAACTTTATTTCGGTCAATTTGACCATAAAAGCATTTGAACAATATTTGTATTTGTATTTTTGTATTTATTTTATTTGTAAAGCGCTAACATTCATCCTAAAAGGACATCACGGCGCTAAGGAAAAATTACAAGTGATTTAACGGCAGCACTTTGGAAATTATTGATCTGGCCTGGGGAAAAGGAATGTTTTTAATTGTTTCCTAAATGAAAGAAAGCAGTCAGTTGTTCTGAGTTTGTGGGGTAACTCGTTCCATTTTGTTGCGGCAATGTGAGAGAAGGCCCTCTCTCCCATCCTGACAGTCCGAGCTCGGGTGATGGATGCTCTTCCGGACGTCATAGATCGAAGGTTTCTAGAGGGTTTATGAAATCTGATCATGTCATGTAGGATGATGGGGCCTGTATCGTGGAGTACTTTGTGTGAAATACACAACAGTTTAAAAATAGCTCGTTGTCGCATTGGGAGCCAGTGGAGCTCACGCATGCATTTTTTAGCTGAGTCATACTTTCTTTTATTACAGATGGCTTTGGCAGCGGCATTCTGAACCAACTGCAATTTGGAAAATAGGTAGTCTGCCATTCCCACAAACAGTGAGTTACCATAGTCCAACCTACTAAGCAATAGTGATTGGACTAGTGTTCTCCTGCAATCTGTCGGAACCCAAGGGAATAATCGTCTGAGCATCTTCAGAAGGCCGAAGCCTCTGCCGCAAACTATGGAGACATGAGATTTCATGGATAAGTCCTTATCCAGTGTTATTCCTAAGTTTTTAGCTTTTATAGTCGGGTTGGGAGGCAAGCCCAAATCGCTCGGCCACCAACTGTTGTCCCAGACCTGTGTGCCTCTACCGAACAATAGAATTTCGGATTTGTCAGCATTAAGTCTAAGACAATGGTCCTGCATCCATGTTGCCAGTTCAGTCAGGCAGTTCGTCAGTCTAGTTTTAGAGTCGTCATTTTCATCAATGGTGACCATCAGCTGGGTGTCATCCGCATAGGAGCACATTTCGACACCCCACTTTTTGCCGATGGTTGCCAATGAGGAGACGAACACGTTGAACAGAGTTGGGCTCAACGACACCCCCTGAGGAACTCCGTATTTTATAGGTCGCGGAGGGGATGTATAGTCACCCAGGCGTACTGATTGGGTTCGATCCGCTAGGAACGATTTTAACCATCCAAGTGCTTTATCTTGAATTCCTTTCTCAGCCAGAGTATTCAATAATTGATGGTGGGGTACGGTATCAAAAGCCGCTGATAAATCAAGGAGTATCAGAGCGACTGTACTACCTTGATCCACCTTGGTCCTAATACTGTCTGTCACCGCTAAGAGTGTAGTTTCGGTGCTATTATTTGTCCGGAACCCTGTCTGTGAAGCGTCCAGCAAACCATTAACTTCCAAAAATGTGGAAAGTCGTCTATTGACCAGCTTTTCCAGAACCTTTGATAAATAAGGTAACTGGGATATTGGTCTGTAATTGGCTGGATTGTTAACATCTGCCCCAGCCTTCTTTACTAAAGGGGTAACTAGGGCCTGTTTCCATGATTTTGGGAATTCGGCAGAACTAATGGAGAGATTAAATACTCTGGTAACTACTGGACATATTACAGGGGTAAGCTGGGAGAAAATGTGATGTGGACATGGGTCAAGTGGTGAACCAGACTTGACCTCAAGCATGACTTTTTCTACTTCTTCTTCTGAAAAAGGGCCAAAAGTATGACAGATGGTATGTGCAACATTTGGTACATATTGTTCGTTTTTTTCCATCCTTGATTTTGGAAAGGAGGCATAGATGGTGTCAATTTTTTCGCAGAAAAAATCATTGAGTTTATTACAGTTCTCCTGTGAGGGAGTAAGATGTACGGAGAGATTAGTTGGGCTGCATAATTCTCTAACAATTTTAAAAAGTTCTTTTGATGAATTTTTATTCTCGGATACTCTGCGTGTGAAATAGTCCTTCTTTGCCTTTCTAATTGCTCTATGATAGAGTGCTTGAGCTTTTCTAAAACTGTCTTTAGTTTCATCTGTCTTGGATACTCTCCATTTATGCTCAAGGGAGGTACAATTTCTTTTTAAAAGTTTGAGCTCAGGTCCATACCATCTCTCTGATTTTTTGTTGCCTGGTTTGTGACGGGATTGGGTGGTCGAACAATGTTCAAGTGCATTTTTAATGTTATTGTGAAGCAGGTCTATTTCCTCATGGATATTAGTGCTTATACAAGATGGGTGTAAAAAATGATTACTGAATTTATCCACAGTGAAGGATTTCCAGTTTCTCGTGTTTGCTATGAATGCACTGTGTTTTTTGGTCTGGGGGATGGGGAGATTAATACGGAAGGTGATCATATAATGATCGGTCCATACCAATGGGATTAAAGGGTCGATGTCAATAGAATCGATATTGGAAAATATCAAATCTAATGTATGTCCTGCAATGTGTGTTGGTTGATGGACTCTCTGGGATAGCTGCAGGATGGCCATGTCTTCCACCAATAGATTCGTCAAGGAGCTGCTACTATTGTCCAGATGTATATTAAAATCTCCAAGGAGGAGGATGTTCATGTTCTTCAAACAGACAGGCATGATCTGTGTGAGTAACTGTGAACTAAAGTTTAATGTGCAGCCCGGAGGATTATAGATTAAAATGCTTCCAAATAGCACACTGGTGTTTATGGACACCGTAAATGCCAGAACGTCATAGTTTCCAACCGGTGCGATACTCTCTTGTCTGCATGAAAGATGGTCTCTGAATAATAGAGCTACACCGCCACCCTTTTTCTTAACTCTGTTAACATTCAGTATCTTGTAGTCCGGGGGAAGGGCTATAACTATATCTGGGATATTGTGGTCATCAAGCCATGTTTCAGATAAACACACTAAATCAGGTTGGTGTTCATTAAGAAGGTCCCAGATATACGTTGAATGTTTGGGTAATGATCTTACGTTCATATAAATGCATTTAAGAGGGAATGTGGATAGATGTAATGGCACAGGGTTCAGTGTTGGGGTGCATTCCCATCTGCAGTTGTAACAACTAAATGGGCCATAAGTATCCATCGGACCCATGTGAGCACATTCAAGTGTATTTGTGGTCGTCTTACCAATTACATCCAGCAGTTCGCGGCTTGTATAGGTAATATTTCCACTTGAGTCTGGGGCCGCGCTAATAATTTGGGCAGGGGTCATGGCCCCTGGTCCCGGCCGGCCGCGGGCGGGCGCAGACGGGCTTGGCTTAGGCGCGGCTTCGGCGCGCATCCGGCGTGCCCGCTGCGCCAGCCCGCTGCGCCGTCTGGCCGGTATACACATTTTATAGTGTGTGAGGAGGGTGGGAGGGCAGCGCGACTAGAGCGCAGGCCCAGCCCTACCTAAGATGGCGCCCACCGCCGCAAACAGCAAGTCCCAAAAGACGGCTGGGCGAGGCAGGACAAAGGAATTATAGCGTGAAAGAAGGTGTCAGTGTGCCTATATCAATTCCCCAGCTAAAATCACTATTTAGAGCCCCCCAATTTAAAATGTCATAAAAACGCTATTTTGCCATTTTCACACACAAATTCACCAATACAATTGCCAGAAGTTATAAACCAGTAAAATCACTCGCAGCCCTAGTGTCTCTCACTAGGGAGAGCTCTAAAAAGGCAGCGAGGGCTTGGAAAGTCCGGCTCTAAATAGCCTGGGAGGGCGGGAGGGCAGCGCGACTAGAGCGCAGCCCCAGCCCTACCTAAGATGGCGCCCACCGCCGCAAACAGCAAGTCCCAAAAGACGGCTGGGCGAGGCAGGACAAAGGAATTATAGCGTGAAAGAAGGTGTCAGTGTGCCTATATCAATTCCCCAGCTAAAATCACTATTTAGAGCCCCCCAATTTAAAATGTCATAAAAACGCTATTTTGCCGTTTTCACACACAAATTCACCAATACAATTGCCAGAAGTTATAAACCAGTAAAATCACTCGCAGCCCTAGTGTCTCTCACTAGGGAGAGCTCTAAAAAGGCAGCGAGGGCTTGGAAAGTCCGGCTCTAAATAGCCTGGGAGGGCGGAAGGGCAGCGCGACTAGAGCGCAGCCCCAGCCCTACCTAAGATGGCGCCCACCGCCGACAAACAGCAAGTCCCAAAAGACGGCTGGGCGAGGCAGGACAAAGGAATTGTAGCGTGAAAGAAGGTGTCAGTGTGCCTATATCAATTCCCCAGCTAAAATCACTATTTAGAGCCCCCCAATTTAAAATGTCATAAAAACGCTATTTTGCCGTTTTCACACACAAATTCACCAATACAATTGCCAGAAGTTATAAACCAGTAAAATCACTCGCAGCCCTGGTGTCTCTCACTAGGGAGAGCTCTAAAAAGGCAGCGAGGGCTTGGAAAGTCCGGCTCTAAATAGCCTGGGAGGGCGGGAGGGCAGCGCGACTAGAGCGCAGCCCCAGCCCTACCTAAGATGGCGCCCACCGCCGACAAACAGCAAGTCCCAAAAGACGGCTGGGCGAGGCAGGACAAAGGAATTGTAGCGTGAAAGAAGGTGTCAGTGTGCCTATATCAATTCCCCAGCTAAAATCACTATTTAGAGCCCCCCAATTTAAAATGTCATAAAAACGCTATTTTGCCGTTTTCACACACAAATTCACCAATACAATTGCCAGAAGTTATAAACCAGTAAAATCACTCGCAGCCCTGGTGTCTCTCACTAGGGAGAGCTCTAAAAAGGCAGCGAGGGCTTGGAAAGTCCGGCTCTAAATAGCCTGGGAGGGCGGGAGGGCAGCGCGACTAGAGCGCAGCCCCAGCCCTACCTAAGATGGCGCCCACCGCCGACAAACAGCAAGTCCCAAAAGACGGCTGGGCGAGGCAGGACAAAGGAATTATAGCGTGAAAGAAGGTGTCAGTGTGCCTATATCAATTCCCCAGCTAAAATCACTATTTAGAGCCCCCCAATTTAAAATGTCATAAAAACGCTATTTTGCCGTTTTCACACACAAATTCACCAATACAATTGCCAGAAGTTATAAACCAGTAAAATCACTCGCAGCCCTAGTGTCTCTCACTACAACAAAATGAATTTTAAAAAAAATACCATCATCGTTTGGCATTGTACACTAAATACATATTATAACCTAATGAAATCTATGTTGCAATCAGTTCTCAGACCGCAATCTGCATTTAAGTGCGTATGCAGTGTATAAGTATAATTCTTTTTTCTGGTCTTGCTCAATCTTTCAGATCCACTATTCAAGAAAAATAAAAAAAATCTGTCTGTATAAAGTGCTTATAACAGTCAATGAGGAGATAATTAGCATCATCACTGGTTACATTAAAGCGCTTGTGCAATATATAATGAACTATTTACACTACCTTATTTAATCAATGAAGGGTTTATGTGTTAAAAATGTACTACAATCAAAAGAAGGTTAATAACATTGTTGTAGACCCTAAGACAGCAATTCTACTTCTTAATAGTCCTACCCACAGAAGCAATGTGCATCATGATAATAACACATTTTTGAAATAATACTAAAATGCACATACAATTCATATAAAATTCCTTCAGTTTAAAAGGGATGTACACAGATTTAATCTTCATCTTAGGGGGACATTTTTTGGAAGACTCTACGGGTACACCACATAGAAAACTGCTTTGGACACCATGGGGTCCAGCAGGAATCTATGCTCCAACGGCGTGTATTCTGGTACCCTATCCCCTTTTCGGATGGGCGTCCTGAGTGCATGTTCCAGTTACCTTTCAATATTCACCATACTGTATTCATCTTGCACCTGTTGAAATGTGATCAGTGCTCAGTCCCTCCACACATCCCCCAGTGATTCTATCCCCAATAGCCTCAATTGAGAAGCAGAGTTTTCCCAGTTTTCTGCCTGCCAATAGCACCTGTGACCTCCACCTGGGTAAGGTCATTGTCGAGAGCCACTCGGTCTTCTCTCAAAAGAGTGAAATGAAATGAATTCGTACTTGTATAGCACACTTATACCCTGAGGTGTCTTGGCGCTGTATGCATACCGCTGTGGAACCTTCCTGGCTTTTCCCTGTGAAATGCCCACTCCTGGGCACCCCCAAGGTGAAGCCAGGAATCCCAGTGCTGTTGGGGCCATTGTGGAGATTAAGCAAGCTATTGCCCAGAGTTGCAGAGTGGGACGCATGATTAGAATAGGCACTGAGGCGAGAATTATCAGGTCCGAGGAAATTGAGCCCAAGACCAGCCGAGGCGGGAATTGAACCCTGGTTCTGGGCCAGACCTCTGCATCAGGGTCTGCCCCTCTAACCATTGAGCCACACTTCTCCACAGTGGGGGTGTCAATTGCGCTTAGGTAACTGCAAATTTTGGGGTCTTCTGTTACTGTTCTGGCTTGGTAAAAGTCTGCATAATAGCATGCAGAAGCATCTTCTATGGTTTGAGCTGTCATGTGCGTCAACTAATTTTCATGTATGGGGCTACCCATCTAATTTCCCTCTCTTTCCTCCCCTACTGAGCTAACAGTTTCCCAGCTCTGCCTCCTGTCTCATACAGGCGGTGTTGCGTGGCCTGGAGCTGGGCCTTCTCCTCCTGGCCAGCCAGTGCCTGATATTCCTTGCCGGTAAGAGCGATCTGGTGGAGCATACTTGGGACAGCACTGGGACCCATGTGCCCCTCAAAGACTTGATCACGCAGTTTTCCCTCCTTTTCTTGTGGGCTATAATGTTTTGCGCCCTATCCCGAAGTACTGTCTTGTAGGCCTTCCACAAAGCAACCACTGAGGTAACTCAGCCCTCATTTTCTTTGAAATACATCTCCAAGTCAATTTGAATCTCGCAGGCAACCACTCTCTCCCATAAGTCTCATGCTTTAGTCTTCAACCTTACTACAATCCAAGCAGTCCCCCACCAGTCCCCCACCATCAGCCAGAGAGGTGAGTGGTCCAATAGGCCCCTTGCCAAGTATTCTGCCTTCTCCACCATCCCTATCTAACCCGCAGGGGCAAGGAGGTAGTTGAGCCTAGAGAATACCTTGTGGGCACCGGAGAAGAGTGGGTATGTACGATCGGTAGGGTGGTGTCGGCGCCAAAGGTCAACCAGGCCCAGTGTGTTCAGGAACACAGCAAAGGAGATGGTATTTTTCGGTTTCAGTCTTGTGTGTGTGCAGTTTACTCGTGGACCGCGACAAATCTACCATTAGGGTCTACCTAAGTTTTGTTGGTGTATAATGGGGGCATTCTTTGGATTACTATGGTGACTTCCCTGGACCCCTAGAAAGGCACAGTGTGTACTCTGCAGGTGTGTTTCCTGAAGGAGGATTATACAATGTTTTAGTCTCCTGAAGTATATGGCTACCAGACCTCTATTGATTTTGTTTACAAGTTCATTGTTGTTCCACATCAGGACTGCGTATCCCCCCTCACCCATCACGTCTATCTAATGTTTCTGCGATGGTTCGTGCCTAACTGTGAGGGATGTATGACGTTACAACGCATGCTTTTACCACGCATGCTGTTACAACGCAGTTTTTACATCGCATACCATTACAACGCATAGTGCTTCTGGGTGCTGGATAGTGAATAGTTTAATTTACTATTCCAACTCCAGTCCCCGTGGACACTAGGGAAGGTTATTGGATAGTAAATGTACCTATTCCCTATCCTATAGCACCCCCCAGAGCAATGCGTTGCAATAGTTTGCGTTGTAATGGTTGCGTTGTAATGGTAGTGCGTTGTAAAAGTTTCGTTGTAAGTGATGTTTCCCAACTGTGAGCAGCCATCACAACGCGGGCATTACTACGCGCTGCCATTATGACGCTGCTTTTACAACGTAAGTCGTTTCAACGACTTACGCTGGAGGGCGCTGTTGGAAAAGGAATAGTTTAATTTTCTATTCCAACACCTTACCTACTGTAACGTGGGCTGGAGTTGAAATGGAAAATTAAACTATTCCACTATCCAGGGCTTACAGCGCAAGTCGTTGTAACAACTTGCGTTGTAAAAACAGCGTCGTAATGGCACGCGGGGTAAAAGCCCGCGTTGTAATATCATACAACCGTGCCTAACCCATGCCGATTAACCCTGCCCATCCCACCACCTGTGATTCCAGGGCCCTTGTCTAACTTCTGATAAGAAAATAACTCTCCTTTATGTAACCTTGTGTCCCAAGTCTCCTAACAAGCCCCTCTAACCCCCTCTCTCCCACTACACATGTATGTGTTTTGTAACCTTTGATCTTTTTGAGCTGAAAACAAAATGATTTAAGTTTAAATCTGCAGATTATGCAGCAGATAATGGATTGTTTGGCAAATGCAGCAAATCCTTAATTATGTAGAAAACATTGCAGACACAAAATTGCACAATTCTAGTGGCCCTGCTTATAACCAATAAACAAATAGAGTCAATGTGTGTCAGATGTATTCCTCAGCTTTAATAACCTTTGTTATCTTTCTGGTCTCTCATTGCACTGTGGTCCTTGTAGCTACTCATGTGTTAAATATTTCCTCATATTTTGCTTAGATACATCTAATAAACATTTAGCTCTTAATGCTGCTCTTCAGACCCCGAGTAGCAGAGCAGGTTTGTAATTGGTTGAATATAAATGTTTATATTGCACATGTTTCAATTCCTTTTTTTTTTTTTTTTTTTATTTTGTCCTCATTTACGTGCATAGCTCCAATCTATCAAAACCAAAGGACCGCCACAGAGCAAAGAAAGAATGGTCGCGTGCGGTGCTATCTCAGCTTATAGCTGGTAGGAGAAAGTTCATTCGGGAGGGAAGAAGACCAGTTCCCCACAGCACCAATCACAGCAGCCAAACATGATTTTTGCTTAGGGATGTGCCTCAGGAGATAGTGTCCAAGTTATCGAGACCCCCATAGCTCCGAGACTGTTAGTCATGGCAGCAAGGATAAGCAATGTACGTGTTAATCATAGGACTTGGGGGAAAAAAAAAAAAAAAAAAAAAAAAAAAAACCCCAAGTTTATCACTGCTATCCTAGCAAAGCCCAAAAGGCTCTCCTATTGGGGTTTCCTACTCTGGCAAGATCGAGTTTGGAAATTTGAAGAAGTGAGGCTCGCCATTCATGCTCTGTAGGTGGTTGAGCGTCTTTCCAATGCCTACATATCTCTCTACGCGCCGCTAGAATGGAGTAGAATATTAGATTAGTTGCGGCATTGCGGATTTTACTCTTGAGACCAAATATAACAAAAGCAAGGTCTATGGAGATATGTTCACCCAGAAGTTGAGAAAGCTTATTACCAATGGCTTCCCAATAACCGGATAGGTTTGGGCATTCATAAAACATATGGGTATCTGATGCTGCGATTAACCCGCATCTTGGACATAAGACTGGGCCTGTTAAAGAAAACTTAGTCAACCTCTGAGGGGAATAATATGCCCTATGTATAGTAAATAGATGGTTTCTACGAAGCCATGCAGGTTTAACTAAGTCCCAGAGCATTGAGCAAGAAGCTGTCCAAAGTTCTTCAACATCTACACCTGGCATAAGTTCAGCCCATAATGACGTTGGTAGGAGAAAGTTGGCATCTATTTCATCAATTATTTTGTTATACCAACATGAAATTTCTTTTTTTACGGCTGGGCTGTCCAAGAGGCAAGTTACCAAGTCGCTGTTGCCACCTATAGGCAGCTTACTAATCCGTGCTGGCTGCTCTTTGTATGACTGTAACCAGCTAGAGATCTGAATATATTTAAATCTCGAAAATCTTGTGCCTACTCTGTTTATTAGGTAGTCCCATGGAAGTAATGTCCCATCCATAAACAGGTCATCCCATTTATTTATGCCCGCCTCTATTAGCGGGTTAATAAGGGCATCTGTTGTCCATGAGGGGGGGATGGGTAGATCCCATATGGGAGCCCTCCCAGAGTAGTATCCAACATTTGTCGCTTGCCTCACTTTATACCAAGTAGATGCAATCCCTTGTAGAACTTTCAGTTTTATTTTTTTGAAAAATTTGGGGTCACCAAATTTGAACAAAAAAGCTGATTGGTCTACTCCTTCACATTCAAGTAACGTAGAAAAAAGAAGGCCCAGCCCTATTAATGTAGGGGTTTTAAGTAGCATACGGGTGTGCGTGAGCTGAAACGCCCATGCGTAAATTTGGAGATCTGGGCCAGCTAACCCTCCCTTCTCCCTCCGTCGCCTGATTTTTTTCCACGAAATTCTTGGGCTCTTACTATTCCAGATAAAGCTGGTAATCGCGCTCTGTAGCTTTGCAATCAATTTTGAATCAAAAAAAAGTGGAATAGAGTTAAACAGAAAAGAAACTTTAGGTAAAATACTCATCTTCACTAGGTTAACCTTTCCCAAAACAGTGAGAGGAAGATGTGACCAGTCTCTCATATGTTTCCGGCACTCTAACAATTTTGAATCAAAAAAAAGTGGAATAGAGTTAAACAGAAAAGAAAACACATGTTTCAATTCCTTTTTATAAGTGATTCTGCACTAATTAAAAAGCAAAAGCAATTACATTGTGACCATGTGAAACCAGCTTTAAAATCACTACACTCTTTCCCAGTGGAACCAAGGACCATATTCAAAACGCTGTTTGTGTACAGTGCCTTGTGTGGCAAAGCACCTAGGGGGTGATTACGATGGCGGTGAACCTACCACTGACAGGCTGTCATTGGCGGATTCACCGCCATCATGAGGCCATTTTCTTCCTGCCATATTATTATGTCAGGTAGTACAGTGGTGGTTGGAAACTCTGACCACTATGCAGCCAAAGGGCTCCTTGAGCACGCCGGCGCGTCAGAGGCTCTCGTATTCCCGGAAAATGGCAGGCACCGTTATTGGGATTACAATAGTCCATCCCCGCCAGCCTTTCCATAGCGGTTCACCTGCAATGGAAAGGCTAGTGGGGTGGACTTTTGGGGCCCGTAGCAGCCTCCCCTTCATCCCGGGAACTTTCATTTGGTGGTTGAGGGGCACCTAAGGTGCCCCCCTACATTCCCCTGCACCATGTGGCAGGCAATGCATGGTGCCTGTCACGTAGTGCAGGGAAATGTAAACAGTGCCATTTTCACATTGTGGCGGGAGTGGCAGCCTGCAGCACCCGCCACAATGTAAAGTCTGGCATGTGCGACCGTCACGGTGGCGGTCGCAACTTAATACCCCCTATGGGACCGTCGCCTTGTAAGCAGGCGGTCCCACTCCTCGAGCCGATAGCTGATGGGCTGAAGTCCGTCCGCCATTGTAATCACCCCCATAATGCAGAGATGGGCATGCCACCGGATTCCAACCCCAAGCCTACAGCCGCCCCTTTCCCCTGATCCATCAATGAGCTTTATTATTATTATTATTGTTAATATTATTATTAGTATTCCAGCACTTGTACAGCAACAGAAGCCTCCTACCAGTAGGGTCAGTTGATCCACTGGGTTTTTATAGTCCCTCTAAAGGCCCAGTAGGATGAAATGCTTTTACGCCCAGGCTTACTAAGACTTTTTGCATTGGGGTTTTGTCACATATTTGGTGAAGCCCTGAGACAAAATCCATTTTGGGATTCACAAAGCCACAGAAATTATGATTTATGTGGCTTTGCATGATTTTGTAAAAAATTTAAAGAATAATTAAGCGCATAGCAAGCCTTAAGCCACCTTGCTTCAGGTAGGCATTATATGGGTGATGCATAGATATTTCCATGCGTACATGTAGGAATTTTGACGCAAACCATATTTACAAAGACTTGTGAACATGGGTATCCACTAAAGCAGTTCAGCCCGAACCACCAGTCCAGATTCTCCCTGGACTGGACATAAACATCCTAGGGCCGGTTCGGACTTGACTGCTCCAAAGGGGAGCAGGGTCAAGACTGAATTGCACATGGCTGGGTCCAAACTGGAATGGAGGGGCGAGCAATACACTAAGGATTTAAGCCCAGATCTCTGTACTGTACCATAAAATATAGATTTCTTTAAACAAATTATCGTAATTTAATTTGAAAACATACTTAGACATAAGAATGTCCTATTCCATCACAGCAGATTAAAAAAAATAGGTGGAGTTTGGTACGTTACGCTGCTTGCGCTGATTTTTAGTGCCTGGAGCTTGTACCGAACTGTATAATCAGCGTGAATGGCACCACACAGCTTGCCAGGGGTGCTGCTTCTTTCTGCCATTCAAGTAGACTTTCTACTCAAGCTGCAGCTTTCTCAAAACGAGCAGCAGCTTTCTCAACGCGAGTGGTAGCGACCAGCTGCAACTGCCCGCATTGTGAAATCTAGCGCTCAGTTTCCTCACTTGTCAATTTAATGTTAACGAGCAGCACAAGACAAAAAACTCCACCATGCAGCAGTTGGTAGAGTTTTTCTGACCTCCAAGCACAGCGCGGAGTGGGCAAAGCTATGCAAACTCTGCCAGAGGAGAGGAGTTTACCGTCCACCCTTAGCTTAACGGCATTTTTGAATGTATACTTGTACAATGTATCCCTTGTCCTACGAACCCATTAATATTGGCATTCCCCTTGATACATTGTAATTGATGCACATTCATTGAATTGGAACCGCCTTTTCTCCTTGAAATATATTGTGCAAGTCACCACTTTGAAATTACATGTGGCCCTGTAAAAAACGAAGAAACTAATGAAATATAAATTAAACCTGTCATGGTTTTGCTCACACAAAAACAAATGTTACTCCAGACTGAACGAGCTAACATTTTCTTTAACATCCTGTTTGACATTTGTGTTGGCCCTAAATGTAAAGAACCAGCGGCCAACAGAGTCCTAGGCAAATGCTAACAAGCATTTACAATGCAATGGTCTCGGCATTGTTAAAGTTAGAGCTATTGGCATTGGTCATGACATTATTTTTATTTATGTTTTTGTTTTTAAAACATATAAATAAATGGACTTGTCATTTACAATGCCAATAGCTTAATCGCTCACAAATGCGAGACCTATTGCATTTGCACCCACACACAGAGCCACCCACACAAAGCCACACACACGCACATACAGAGCCACCCACACAAAGCCACCCACACACACATACAGAGCCACCCACACAGACACAGAGCCACCTACACACACACAGAGCCACCCTCACACAGAGCCACCCACACATAGAGCCACCTACAAAAAAAGCTATCCACACAGAGCCACACACACACACACAGACAGAGCCACATACACACACACACAGAGCCACACACACACACAGACAGAGCCACACACACACACAGACAGAGCCCAACACACACACACAGAGCCCAACACACACAGAGCCCAACACACACACACACACAGAGCCCAACACACACACACACACAGAGCCCAACACACACACCCACACAGAGCCCAACACACACACACACACAGAGCCCAACACACACACATAGAGACCAACATACACACACACAGCCAATACACACACACACACAAAGCCCAACACAAACACACACAGAACCCAACACACACACACACAGAGCCCAACACACACACACAAACAGACATCCCTCAGTCTAGGTCAGCCACACGCCCATCTCTGCCCAGTAACACTCCAGGAAACAGAGGCAAGAAAAAACAAGCAGTTTCTTTGAATCCTCTCTACTGGTACTTGCTTGTAGTGTCCTAGGATTCAGCCTGCGATCCCGGGGTTTGGCGGCTGACAGTGCAGGAGGGATGTATGAAGTTCTGGGTGTCTCTTGCTGCCTCTCACGGAGGGTCCATTGCTTCTTGGCAACCAAACTGTGTTCAATGCTGGTGGAGCGGATTTGAACATCCCCTGCTGCACTGCTGTCCGTAGAGACCAGACTGATATCTGAGCCGCTCAGTGCCATTGGGTAGTAAAGCAGTACATAGGTGCTAACCAAGGAGAAAGTAAGGCGCTATACAGAAGAGTCAGAGGACACTACAGAAGGGACAAGAGTCAGCAATTCACGTTAAGGAGACCAGATGTTCTATAGAGGCCCATTAAAGAGAACGTTTTGAAGTGGGGAGACCAAGTAAACATTGGGCTTTCTAACGAGTATGTGAAACAATGTTGAGTAACATAGAGAAGCATAGGATGGAGAAGAGAAGCAGTGAAAAGAAAGTGATTTTCTATCGGAGAGAGTTGTTCTACACTGAGACACGAGACTACAGAACGTGCTAAAGCTGAGAGTTGGAGTAAGGCACAAAGGAAACAGAAAATGTTATAAATGAAAGGCAAGCTTGGGGAATGTTTTAGACTTCAGCATCTGTTTGAGTGAAATGAACCTTCCGTCGCATTAGACACATCTTGAAGCGAGTAGTTGGGCTATAACTTAAGCGATTCTTGTATAGCTCAAACCTTCCATTGATGTGGCCTTGTACCACTGTGGAAAGACGAGGCTGTGCATGGATCATGTGGCAGAGTTGTGGGAATATCGGCAGAGCACATCCTGGTTTTTTTTCTATAGGTGGACTAGATGAGGTGACGTCAGAGCACTTGGCGCTCGGGTGTGGCTAGGCCATACATACATAAAGTCGAATAGGCTGCTTCAGACTCAAGAAGTGCTTGAATGGCAGGTGCAAATTATTAACAGTCGCCCTTTTATTGCCACTGAACCTTTGACTATCTGAATATTACATTAGCTTTCTTTGTTTCCAACAGTTCGATCAATATTTACCGTCCCCGGAGTAAAGCTGGATACAGAATTCCGTGACCTTTTTGCCCCGTGCCCTAAAACTCAACCCCAAACACGGTTTGACTGGCGCTTTTGAAGAACAGAATTGCGCAGGCAAGGAAACACGAATGTTTGTGTTGATTTTGATTTGAGCAAGCTAAGGACTATTTATAGACATCGACTGAAAAAACAAACAAGAAAAAGACAAGCGCAACTAGGGAAAAAGGCAAGAAAAAGACGAGCGCAGCCAGGGAAAGAGGCAAGAAAAAGATGAACGCAGCCAGGAGGCAGAGTCAAGAAAACTTACCGACTCGGGGGGACGCCATGCACACCACCATCTTTCTCCAAGGCGAAGCAGAAATGCCACAGAGAAAGCAGCGTCATTTTCCGATTCAGGGGCGTGGTTTTCTTTCTCTCCTCTTCCCATTGGCTGGAAGGTAAAATTCCAGCCAACGGGAAGAGGAGAGAAAGAAAACAAGAAAGAAGCGAAAAAAGACGCCCCCGAATCGGAAAAAGACGGGGCTTAAACGGAGTGACGCCCCTCTCCTCCAATGGCTGGCCTCTGTTTAGGAAGCCAGCCAATGGAGAAGAGGGGCGGGTTTAAGCCCCCATACTAAGAAACATTAAATCTCGGAGCGAGACTGCGCAAGCGCAGCCTACGGTTCGAGACCTAAAAAGGGAATACCAAAAGTGCCCCCTCTCTTTCGCTATTGAGAAAAAAAGGTGTGCAGTTAAAACGGCTGTTATACAGGAGGCACCAAACCTTTTTTGCTTCAGCATCATGCCTTGGGAAATGGATGGAAGAATCCACAAAGTATCCATCACAGCCAATCTTTTCATAAAAGTGTAAAAAGAGCTCAATAAAAATGCTCTACAAGTTTTTTAAACAACTGTTGAAGAAAATACAAGGCAATTCTAGATACTTGAATTAAACTATGGGCTCTATTCACAAAGGTACAATTGGTTGTAAAAGTATATCTTATGACTGAATTTACCTTATTTTTCCTGCCAGGAATTCACAAAGGGATTCCTGGCAGGTGTAAACTGTTCTATGTGTGCAGAGATCTCCGTCACAATAGCAGAGTTCTTCACACCCATAAAGCCCACTCAAAGAGTTGGAAAGTAGACTTTCTAAGGCGTGGTTAGCCTTGAAATATTGCCCACAAACATGGACATTTGTTGGCATTCACCATGTCCTTTCCTTGCCCTTTCCACCCTGGAAAGGGTTACATTTTTACTCCAGCCTAGGGCTGGCCTAAATTCCTTTCGAAGATGGAAGGGAGAATGAATCACTCCCAGATTTTGTGGGGGTGTAGGGGAAGTGGATACTCCACAGTGAAAATTGTTTTCCTCAAAATCTAAAAAATGGTGTTTGCACAGAAGATCCTATTCGCCCTGTGATGACTTCCCTCTATGGGGAGCCCTGCATAGTGGCATAAGGATCCCGCTGGGAATGTCACATGGTCTTCACAGGAATAAAAATTAAAATGTGTGCCTTGCTCAACTTTTCATGCAAAGTCCGGCAAATTTGTTACCTATTCCAGAAAGTAGTAATTCTGTACTCACCCCTAGGTAAAAATCTGCAAGTGTAGATTTGCTACTTTTTGGTAAATCTGATAATATGGGTATGACTAAAGGGGGAAGATAACGTGGTACCAAAAAGTACTGTGGAGGTGTGATGTATTGCAGTATCAAAAAGTATGGAGATTACAACTTGTGTGGTGCGACATCTATGAGCAGGACTGGGCAGGTTAGTATCGCTTACTTTGTCCCCTTATAACTGTTCTCTAAAAGACACCAGGACTGAGAAGGTTGAAGCAGTCTTGAGAGGAGCTATACGCAAAGGTCATAGAGAAACTTTTGGAATTTCACTCCTTGGAATTCTGCAGTTACAGGCGTTTTTCCCGGAGGCAAGATGGTGGTCTAGCATTAGACCGGACTGCAGCACTTCACTGAGCTCTGCTTCACTGCGATCAGACCAGAGATGACCGAAGCCTACACCGCTCATTTTGTTGTTTTTGAATGGAGCGTGTAAATGACTGCTCACTGCCTACTTTAACTATTGCTAAAACGATGATGGATATTGGTTGACTTGCTGAGAATCGTAGCAGTCGTAGCAGTCGAGGAAAATTGACCACTTCGAACCTGCCTCTACGCCCTAATCTGTACTCCCGCTTTCTGCTCCTATCTATGTGGCGTTATGGTACAGGGGCTTCTACAGTATAGAAAAAGAAGGGAAAGCCGTGGAAGACGTCCGAACTAACCTGGATATACGCGGAGGCCAGTGGGTCCCCTTCACGGTAACGCTTCCAACAGACTCCAGCCTGTTGCAACAGCCCTGCTTCAGAGCTCAGGTGTTTTGGTGTGTGGCAGCTTCGCTTTCCGAGTGCAACCGTGTGTGCGGAGTCCTCCGAAAATACCAGCAATGCTACCAAAGAGTCCTTCAGCTCCCGCGACCAGAGCGCGGGTCGCGAAGGCAGCCAGAGTGCTACGCAAAGAGGCGGAAAGGCAACAACGAGAGGGCTCATTGGACGGGGGAGAAACTGACAGCGTTTCGGCCAAAACAGTGAGAACCAAAGCGAAGAAGCAACAAGCGACTATGCCCTTGAACAACACTCCGAGACAGGAGGTTCTTGCCTCGCGAAGAAAGCTAAGTACTACTGGGGGGGCCACAGTACTTGATCTATTTTTGAAGAAACAACCGGCTCAGGCTAGCCTTCAGGTTGAGCTGAGTCACTACTTACTATACCTTCAAATGATGGTCAGAACAGTTTAGTGGACGAGTGTTACTCAGCTCTCTACATGTCTCAAACAAATAACATTTTGGGCTTAAACAATGGAGCATCTGATCCCTCGTGTGCTGCCACCAACCTCCAGTCCACAGGTATGGTCATGACTAATAATTCGACTATTATTGAGACTTCTGAACTCTTGCAATCTAATGAGTTGGCAGTGGAGCTAGAAGCTGGCGAGATCCGAGGTGTGGAGGGGCGCGCTATGTCGCTCACAGGCCCTGGTGGAAACATATTAGGGGTACAAAGTGAGCTAGATAATTTGACTACGGAGGCAGCTTTAGCTACAAACCAAACCATATTTATACCATCTACCTCACACTCACACTTAGCTGCTTCCGAAGTACTACGGTCCATACCCCCACTTATGCTTCCTGGCGGCTTCCCGGGGGGGACTGCAGCAAATGAAGGTATCAATGGTATCAATGTGCTGATACCTAATGTAAGCTTGCTACAAACCACTCAGCTCCCGGAGGCTGAAAAAGACCTTAGTGAGTTTTACTCCTTTTCTGACGAGACCGGAGTGGTTGGAGCAGATGCGGTGTGGGAATGGTCGGAGAGCTATGAGTCGATGGAGGAGGAGGACGAGGATTCGGAACCTTTTCCTAACTCTTCAGAAGATAGTTATGGGGAAAGAAGGCAGAATATTAATACTGTTAAAGCCAAGACTAAAGTAGGACCTAGAGCCTTGCAATGTGGTCTAGCCAAAGATCGCCCTGATGCCAGCCATGGTCCTAGCTCCGCCAACACGGAGATACCTCCCACAGCAGTTGAGACCATTTTACAGGCTATAGCAGCGCATAGAGAGGAGACTGCTCTGGATAGCAAAAGATCTCGGGCAGCTTTGCGCAAAATGCAAGGGGTTGTCAAGAAACTCTCAAAAACTTGTAATCATATAGGCGAAGGAGTTACGGAAATGGAAGTAAGGGTGATGTCGGCTGAAAAAGACTCCTCTGAGAACTCTGAGAAAATTAAGCTTCAGGAGGCTGAGCTCATGGATATCAAATGGAAGCTTGAGGACTTCGAAAATAGGCAGCGGCGCAATAATCTGCGTATTTTAGGAGTTCCGCAGAAGATGGAGGGGGAGAACATGCGAGCTTTCATTATTAAACTTCTTAGTGAATCTATGCCTGAAGTACAAAACTGGAATTGGAATGTGGATGTACAACAGGCCCATCGAGTCCCATTCAATCTACCACCTAAACCAGAGGTGTACCCCCGTGCTATTTTAGTATATTTAGGAAATTTTTTGCTATGGCAGGTGGTGTCTGAGAAAGCGAGACCTGATCGCAAATTATCTTTTAGTGATTTTTCATTTTTTTCAAGGCCCGATGTTTGCCACGCAACAGTGGAAAGACGATGGCGGTTGCGCCTACTGATTAAACCATTTCAAGATAAGGGAGCCTTGGCATTCTTGAACATTCCTGCTAAACTTAAAGTTGTACATGGTGGTCAGACAAAGTTTTTTCAGTCTGAAGTGAAAGCAAAAGCCTATCTTGACGAACTATCTTAGATAATCTTAGAAAATGTATAGGCGTTGCTAGTAACCTGTACATGCTTAGCAAAAGAACAACATTTAACCATGATTGATCTGATATGCATTATGTAACATATGTGGATATTTTCGTAATAATTGGTAGGCATGAATTGAGATTCATTTAGATGCTTTGTAAGATATAGAGGTTACCTTGGTCATGGTTTATAAAAAAATGTTCTTGTGTTTAATTCTCACTAGTCTTTTTATGTTGGGAAGCGGTAGCTCAGTAGAGGTGCAGCAACTACATCACACAGACTCTGGTAGAGTCTGAATGCCTACGTAAGGGGGAGAGGGGCAAAGGGGGAGGGTTCAGGGGAAGGAGTTTTGGGGTGGTGGGAAGGGGGGGTGTGGGGAAGGGGAAGAAAAAATTAAAAAAGAACCAGGTTTATTAGCAAGGGCAATGTTAAATTTTGAAACAATGAAAAAGGAGATAAAGCAAGACAAGGAATACTATTTGAGTAAGGCTACTACACATCTTTTTCACATAAACAATGGGTAGGCTTAGTGTTCAATCTTGGAATGTAGGGGGGCTCCTATCCAGAGAATTAATGAAATTAAATTCCGTAGATATTTTGTGCATTCAGGAGACGCATGTTCCCTGGAGCAAAAGAGCTTTGCTGAACCTCAAGGGGTATAATTTGCTGATAACTTCATCCCAGTCTTCGAATATCAGGGGTGTAGCAATTTTTGTAAAACCATGCCTTGGCCAGGAAGTACGTTTTCTGTCTGACGTACATGGAAGGTGGGCAATTGTTAAACTGGCCTGTGGAATCATTGTTTGCTCTGTTTATGGATCAAATTATGATGACCCTGCAGTATTTGAAACTCTGGAAATAGAATTAGCTACGTGGCACAGCCCGTAAATTTTCTGTGGCGATTTTAACATTTCACTCTTGCCATCATTCATGGTGCAAGCACCAAAACAGAAATATATGGTTCGGAAACCAAGGGTATACCGTGCGGTTAAAAGCCTGGTATGTAGCTTGGGCTTAACTGATATATGGCTACAAAATAACCCCAATGACCCGGGTTACACGTATTTTTGCCACCCCCATCAAAAACATGTCCGGATCGACTACATCTTTACCTCTAGGGACCTAGCACCTTACTCATGCATAAACAAACCACCTAAAATAATTTCGGCTCATAATCCTTTAATAATGTCAACTACTTACAACACTAATCTTACTCAGCATTGTTCGTGGTCTTTTGATTGGAAGCTGCTATTTAACAATGAATACATTAGATATATTAAAACCTGGACTGAGGGATTTTTTAATATGAATCGCTTTAGCGCGTTAAGAAATATTGTATGGGATACCTACCGTATTTTCCGGCGTATAAGACGACTGGGCGTATAAGACGACCCCCCTACTTTTCTGGATAAAATGTAGGTTTCGTGCTATACTCGCCGTATAAGACTACCCGTGATTCTAGCCCTCCTCCGTGACATGAAGTGTAAAGAACTGTCCATCCGATCTTAAAAAGAATGCAGTGTCTTGGTGATTCAACAGGAATGTACTGTAATCACCCTTCTGAAATACCATACGGTAACTGCAGCAAAACATTATGTTGCTGTATTGCCAGCGGGAAAATTCTACAGTACCCTTTCTATGGCCATTAACTGACACTCCTCTCCTTCCGATGAACGCATTTATGTAATGCATGACCTAAAATAATATACTTTTTCCGCATCCAATGAGGGATTTGCTCCTGGCTTCCTGTGCGGGGAAAATTCAGCACTAAGGAAAACTTAGATGAACCAGGTATTTCTGAAAATTCAACAAACCGGTAATTATGGGTGAGGTGATGTACACTGAA
Organism: Lissotriton helveticus; assembly: GCF_964261635.1. Lineage (NCBI taxonomy): Eukaryota > Metazoa > Chordata > Amphibia > Caudata > Salamandridae > Lissotriton > Lissotriton helveticus. The sequence goes on along the minus strand of NC_136072.1, from coordinate 1,139,459,001 downwards.
TCCAGTAAAGTATTCTTACCCAGGCAGCAGCTGTAGCAAGTACACAGTACTAACCACAGTGGCTCATCAAGGCAGTGAATCTTCCAGATTTGTGAAATGAGGAGGTCGACAGGCAATGACAGAGGTATTTTTTTTTTAAGTTAAAGCCTGAAGTAATCATTCCCACAGAAAGCTATTAGGAAAAGAACGAGGAGTGTAAATCGAGTCAAAGCCGTTTTTCTTTTAAGAATTTTTCTTGAGTCACGAGGTAGTCTGACTCCACCTCTTGCTTGCTTGCAATGAGCATGGTCATCGGCTACATTGTTTTTCTGCACAACGGGTGAGGATGATAGGAGAAGAACAACACAGGGAAGAGAGAGAGAGAGAGAGAGAGAGAGAGAGAGAAAGAGAGAGAAAGAGAGAGAAAGAGAGAGAGAGAGAGAGAGAGAGAGATAGAGAGAGAGAGAAAGAGAGAGATAGAGAGAGAGAGAGAGAGAAAGAGAGAGAGAGAGAGAGAGAATGAGAGAGAGAATGAGAGAGAGAGCGAGAGAGAGCGAGAGAGAAAGAGAGAGAAAGAGAGAGAGAGAGAAAGAGAGAGAGAGAAAGAGAGAGAGAGCGAAAGAGAGAGAGCGAAAGAGAGGGAGAGAGAGAGAAAGAAAGAGAGAGAGAGAGAGAGAGAGAGAGAGAGAGAGAGAGAGAGAGAGAACGCAAGATTTATGGCCACATCGTAAAGAGAGAGACGCCAGATCAGCACATGCTGCTGCATCCCCCCCTCCCACGAGCACTGGCAGATAACAGGGCGCCCGAACCCAGGGACATATCTATTTAGCCATCACACACGGCGGGGGTACTGACAGGGCCCCAATCTGCTCCAATTTCAAGGTTGCGGTGGAGCGTTGTTTCCACTCCCAAAATTTGGTTGCCGGCGTATAAGACGACCCCCGACTTTCAAGCACATTTTAAAGGGTTAAAAAGTTGTCTTATACGCCGGAAAATACGGTACAAATCTGCATTAAGGGAGGAAACCATTAGCTTCCAAAATAAAGCCGGAAAAATCTTAAAAAAAGAATACGAATTGAAAGTTACAGCCTTAGCTAAAGCTGAGGAAGAACATACTGCTAAAATTATACAAAATCAAGAAGCCAGGCATCTGATGTTACAGGTAGCAGTGCTCAAATCCGAACTAAATACTAAACTTAGTCAGAAAGCTGCCCAAACATACCAAGCACATAGGAAACAAGCTTACGAAAGTGGGGAGAAAGTGGGCAGACAGTTGGCACTTCGTACACGTCAGAAAATTGTTAGGAATAATATCTCCTCAATAGTAGATAATGGGCGGACTTTTACCCACGCAACAGATATCAATTATCAATTCCAAAGGTACTATCAGAACCTCTATTCGGAGGAAGCGCCACCTACCGAATTGGATATAACAGATTATCTTGATAATTTTCTTACGAACTCTGAGGCTATGAAGCTACTAGATGATGCCACCAAGGAAGAACTTGAAAAAGAAATCACTCTGCAGAGGTGGATGCTGCTTTATCTTTATTGTCATCTGGTAAAGCAACAGGTCCAGACAAATTACCGATTGATCTGTTTAAAATTCTTAGCCACCAACTATGCCCTATTCTACATGATTTATTTCTTGGGATTCAATATAATGGTGTTCCACCAGCCTCCTGGGATGAAGCTAATATAATCATTTTTCCAAAGAAGGGAAAATCCCCCGAGCAGCTAACCTCTTATCGCCCTATATCCCTGAATAATTCGGACTCCAAATTATATGTAAAGGTATTGGCTCTCAGACTCAGTGGGGTCATTGAACGTCTTGTCTCCCCGTGGCAACATGGTTTTATTCCTGGTAAAGGAACTACAGAACACACCCGTCGGGTAATCGCATTATTTGATGCCATGGCTGCCACGGGGGGACAAATGTCGGTGATCCTACTTGATGCTAAGAAAGCCTTTGACCGCGTCTCATAGGACTTTCTGTGGGAAGTTATGAAACGCAATAATTTCGGCCCCAAATTCGTTAAGTCTATTAAGTCAATGTATCTCCGCCCCAAAGCAAAAATTCTAACAGCAGGGTCATTATCTGGATATATCAACATTGCCAGGGGCACTAGGCAGGGGTGCCCGTGCTCGCCTCTGCTTTTTGCTCTATATATCAACCCCCTTATTTTGAAATTATTAGAAAGCAATATTATTAAACCTGTTATTAGTTGCCACTTTGAAACTAAAGTATTGGTCTATGACGATGACATCGCGGTCACTACATCTGACCCGATCGAGGCTATTTGTGAAATAGAGAGAGTGACTACGGAGTTTGGGCGCTGCTCTGGATACTCTCTTAACAGAGGAAAAACGATTATTCTCTGCACGGATAATACCATTTGTCAGAATCAACGTAGGGTTGAAAAGGCCATGTATCTGGGAGTTGTTCTTTGTGCTAACACAAAGATTCTAGCAAAAGCTAATTTTGATCCATTAGTGGTCAAGATTAAGGACGATCTCGAAAGGTTTAATAGCCTCCATCTTTCTATTATAGGAAGAGCCAATTTTTTAAAAATGAATACGTTACCTAGATGCCTCTACTTATTTCGGGCAATTCCGCTAGCCATTGATCAGAAAACGTTAATGCTGATTAATTCACTCATATTAAAATGTATGTGGCAACATGAGAAGATTCGGAGGTCACTTACATTATTATCACTCCCTTTTGATAGAGGCGGTCTTGCTATACCTAATATAACCCTTTATCACTGGGCGGCTTTTCTAAAACAGCTTACTCCTATGATTAGTAATCCAAGTCTAGATAGCCCGGAAGGCTTTAGAGTAATACCTTCAATATATGAGCTCCTCTTAGGTCAGGAGGCTAAGGGTTTACTCTTACGGAAGACTGAAGCAAAGAATTATAAGGACTTTAAGGGAGAAATTATAGCTAGTGCATGGGGAATTTGAAATAAAGTGGCCAAATATATGCATATTGGGAAGACTAATCGATATACACCGCTCTGGCGCTCTAATGCCATTCAAGGTCAGGATCTCATTCCTGTCGTAAGGAAATGGGATAACTTGGGAATTAAAACAATTGGTGAATTCTTAATAAATGACTTCGATACCACCTTTTTCGATTTGAAAGAAAAATATAATTTACCAAATGGAGATTTTTTTTAATTTGCTCAGATATTTGCTAAATTAAAAGCCAAAGAGTCCCTAATCTGTCTATCTAAAATTGAAATTATGGATGCTATACCTAGAATAAACACCAGGATAGGGACTTTGTATAACATTCTTTTGAACAAGAAACATGATGATCTTGATAAAGTTGAAAATAAATGGGTAACAAAATTAAACAATCCCAATGTGGACATCGATAGAGTCTTAGAGATGAGCCAGAAGTTATTTATGGCTAGCAACCTTAAAGCGCAACTTTATAAAACTTTATTTGACCTTTATTTTACTCCTGCTAAACTGTTTTCATGGGGTAATCGTGAGAATGATTTATGTCCTAGATGTACCCAAGGGCCGGCAACCCTTATTCATATGTTTTATAGTTGTCCTGATTTGATGTTGATCAAAAGTATGATATTATCCTTTTGGGAAGAGGTATTTAGTCATAAAATACCAGAGTCAGAAACTTTGTTTTTACTAGAACATGATTACTCCTTAAATTTAACAAAATCAGAAGAAAGATTATTGTTTATAGGCACAGCGATACTTAGATTAATTCTCTCTGCTCGCTGGAAAGAAGCTGACCCGCCAAGTTTTCAGATGTGGCTAGCGCGCTTCCTAGCGGTCCATAGATATGAAGTTGCTATTTTTGAAACAAGAGGAGTTAAATCTAGGGCACGCGGGGAAGCACTCTGGCGTCCAATTATTAACTGGAAAGCTGGCATTACTCCTAGTGGTATTGGTTGATTTAAATATTTGTGTATCTATTTCTTACGCCCTAAGTGTTTACTGTTTTTGTTTATGCTTACTTCTGTTTAAATCAATCCCTTGTATGTATTCCATGTTATATAATTTATTTACGTTGTGTTACTGCCTTTAATTTCTGTATAATGACTCTTGCTTTTCCTAGTTAATAAAAATATAAAAAATAAAAAAAAGGAATTCTGCAGTTACATAAACACTTTGGGGCAGATTTACAATAAACTGACACATCTGTAGAGATGCGTCAGTTTCCCTGCGCCAGCCTGCGATGCCCTTGCGCCACCTTGGATGCGCCTTATTTACAACATGGTACAAAAGGGGTGGTAATGGACGGAGCATCTGAACCAATTAAACACTCACACCCAGTCAAAAGATCTGGGTTTAATCCATCACCGTTCTTTAGCCCACTCTGCCACCCCAGTTCAGACATGGCTATATGCAAATCAGTCTGACCCTGTGCCTCATGGGAACAGTCCAGCCCGAACTGCCAAGCCATGCCTTCCCTGGACCCGAAACAAGCTTCCGAGGACCGGTTTCTGGCATTTCAGCCGTCTTCAGCCCGGCTTGCTTGAATCCAGTGGCAAAGTGAGCAAGGGACTCACGTCTAGCATACCCTGCCACACTTATGGCGGCCAAAGCGGTACAAAAGGGGTGGTAATGGACGGAGCATCTGAACCAATCAAACACTCACACCCAGTCAAAAGATCTGGGTTTAATCCATCACCGTTCTTTAGCCCACTCTGCCCCCCCAGTTCAGACATGGCTATATGCAAATCAGTCTGCCCCTGTGCCTCATGGGAACAGTCCAGCCCGAACTGCCAAGCCATGCCTTCCCTGGACCGGAAACAAGCTTCTGAGGACCGGTTTCTGGCATTACAGCCGTCTTCAGCCCGGCTTCATTGAATCCAGTGGCAAAGTGAGCAAGGGACTCACGTCTGAGCATACCCTGCCACACTTATGGCGGCCAAAGCGGTACAAAAGGGGTGGTAATGGACGGAGCATCTGAACCAATCACACACTCACACCCAGTCAAAAGATCTGGGTTTAATCCATTGCCGTTCTTTAGCCCACTCTGCTACCCCATTTCAGACATGGCTATATGCAAATCAGTCTGACCCTGTGCCTCATGGGAACAGTCCAGCCCGAACTGCCAAGCCATGCCTTCCCTGGACCGGAAACAAGCTTCCGAGGACCGGTTTCTGGCATTACAGCCGTCTTCAGCCCGGCTTGCTTGGATCCAGTGGCAAAGTGAGCAAGGGACTCACGTCTGAGCATACCCTGCCACACTTATGGCGGCCAAAGCGGTACAAAAGGGGTGGTAATGGACGGAGCATCTAAACCAATCAAACACTCACACCCAGTCAAAAGATCTGGGTTTAATCCATCACCGTTCTGTAACCCACTCTGCCACCCCAGTTCAGACAAGGCTATATGCAAATCAGTCTGACCCTGTGCCTCATGGGAACAGTCCAGCCCGAACTGCCAAGCCATGCCTTCCCTGGACCGGAAACAAGCTTCTGAGGACCGGTTTCTGGCATTACAGCCGTCTTCAGCCCGGCTTGCTTGAATCCAGTGGCAAAGTGAGCAAGGGACTCACATCTGAGCATACCCTGCCACACTTATGGCGGCCAAAGCGGTCCAAAAGGGGTGGTAATGGACGGAGCATCTGAACCAATCAAACACTCACACCCAGTCAAAAGATCTGGGTTTAATCCATCACCGTTCTTTAGCCCACTCTGCCACCCCAGTTCAGACATGGCTATATGCAAATCAGTCTGACCCTGTGCCTCATGGGAACAGTCCAGCCCGAACTGCCAAGCCATGCCTTCCCTGGACCGGAAACAAGCTTCCGAGGACCGATTTCTTGCATTACAGCCGTCTTCAGCCCGGCTTGCTTGAATCCAGTGGCAAAGTGAGCAAGGGACTCACGTCTGAGCATACCCTGTCACACTTATGGTGGCCAAAGCGGTACAAAAGGGGTGGTAATGGACGGAGCATCTGAACCAATCAAACACTCTCACCCAGTCAAAAGATCTGGGTTTAATCCATCACCGTTCTTTAGCCCACTCTGCCACCCCAGTTCAGACATGGCTATATGCAAATCAGTCTGACCCTGTGCCTCATGGGAACAGTCCAGCCTGAACTGTCAAGCCATGCCTTCCCTGGACCGGAAACAAGCTTCCGAGGACCCGTTTCTGGCATTACAGCCGTCTTCAGCCCGGCTTGCTTGAATCCAGTGGCAAAGTGAGCAAGGGACTCACGTCTCAGCATACCCTGCCACACTTATGGCGGCCAAAGCGGTACAAATGGGGTGGTAATGGACGGAGCCTCTTAACCAATCAAACACTCACACCCAGTCAAAAGATCTGGGTTTAATCCATCACCGTTCTTTAGCCCACTCTGCCACCCCAGTTCAGACATGGCTATATCCAAATCAGTCTGACCCTGTGCCTCAAGGGAACAGTCCAGCCCGAACTGCCAAGCCATGCCTTCCCTGGACCGAAAACAAGCTTCCGAGGACCGGTTTCTGGCATTACAGCCGTCTTCAGCCTGGCTTGCTTGAATCCAGTGGCAAAGTGAGCAAGGGACTCACGTCTGAGCATACTGAGCGTCCATCACCACCCCCTTTTGTACCGCTTTTGGCCGCCATAAGTGTGGCAGGGTATGCTCAGACGTGAGTCCCTTGCTCACTTTGCCACTGGATTCAAGCAAGCCGGGCTGAAGACGGCTGGAATGCCAGAAACCGGTCCTCAGAAGCTTGTTTCCGGTCCAGGGAAGACATGGCTTGGCAGTTCGGGCTGGACTGTTCCCATGAGGCACAGGGTCAGACTGATTTGCATATAGCCATGTCTGAACTGGGGTGGCAGAGTGGGCTAAAGAACGGTGATGGATTGAACCCAGATCTTTTGACTGGGTGTGAGTGTTTGATTGATTCAGATGCTCCGTCCATCACCACCCCCTTTTGTACCGCTTTTGGCCGCCATAAGTGTGGCAGGGTATGCTCAGACGTGAGTCCCTTGCTCACTTTGCCACTGGATTCAAGCAAGCCGGGCTGAAGATGGCTGGAATGCCAGAAACCGGTCCTCTGAAGCTTGTTTCCGGTCCAGGGAAGACATGGCTTGGCAGTTCGGGCAGGACTGTTCCCATGAGGCACAGGGTCAGACTGATTTGCATATAGCCATGTCTGAACTGGGGTGGCAGAGTGGGCTAAAGAACGGTGATGGATTGAACCCAGATCTTTTGACTGGGTGTGAGTGTTTGATTGATTCAAATGCTCCGTCCATCACCACCCCCTTTTGTACCGCGTTATTTACAACACGGCGCACCATGGCGCAAGGTTTGACAGATGCGTCCGAAATTCTGACGCATTTGTTGGCCCAAAAGTCATGCATTGCTGGAGTTGTATCACAAGCACAATGCAACTCCAAGAATGCATGTTGAGGCCTATACTTATTGTACTGCGTCACTGCTTATGCCTTATCAAAGCAGGCGTAAGGTTTTCACGCAGTGACATTGTAGAAGTGACGCAGTGAAATCTTGTAGATTTCATTGCTTCACTTCTACGAGGCTTTCCTGCGTGGGAACTCCCACCCTACGTACATTCTACCTAACGCAGGTGTAATGGGACGCAAGGCTTTATAACGTGCCGCATCTCCCTAGATGTGTCATGTTGTAAATTGTCCGCATTGTTTATGCCGCCGCTGCGTTACAAAAGTGACACAACGTCGGTGCAAAAGTGTCGCAAGGGGCTTGTAAGGCGGCCCCTTTGTGAGAAATCCATAGAGTTCTGCCAACAACTGGTAAAATGCATGTCATGCTGCCTTTAGTGCCAATAGCGTGTTTTACACTGAAGAATCATCAAAAACAGCTCCACGTGTACGCAAGCATGTGGCCAGTTGAATTTGCTGCTTCTCGACTAGAAAATCTATTTGAGAAGCAAACCTCTGACCATGACTACTACACTGGTGTGAGAAAATCATGCAGGAAGGCCTCCTAGTGACCGGAAATCATGCTAGGGCATGCCAAATCTCGCTCATGCTCACCAGCTCCCATTCCCACACCTTGTGGTGTTTGCTCAAACAGGATAAAAAGTTCCACCACACAGCTATTGGCAGAATTTGGCGATAACTCCGCATTAGAAGAGTAACGCAGAGTTGCCAAATTTCTCCATTTCCATAAGTATAATTATAAATTCTGCCCGATCCTATGTACACATTCAGAGTAGAGTAGAAGCACTACAGATGTGTTGAGTGTAGAGCAGCCTACTCAATCCTGCTCAGGGCACTGTGGAAGTAAATAACATTAGTGCATGGAGTACTGAAGTGCATGGATCCTTCTCCAGTAAAGTGGACATCCTCCTCAGGGCCTGTTATCCCTGCCTTGGCAGGGTACAAAATACTGCATGGAGGGGAAGAAACCACGGTCCTACTGACCTTCAGTATGTAAGAGTATATGGAGAACCGAGTAATTGCGGAGAGATGCAGTCCATATATGCCATCGGCAGCAACTAATGCCCCCTCAATAGTGAAATGAAATGATTACGCACTTGTATAGCACACGACTACCTGTAGGCATCTCGGCGCTTGTACGAATACCGCAGAGGAACCCTTCCTGGCCTTTCCTGTGAGGAGCACACTCCTGGGCAGTCAGTCATTCCAGCGCTGTTGGGGCCGTTGTAGAGATTAAGCAAGCTATTGCCCAGAGGTGCAGAGTGGGACTCATGATTAGAATAGGCACCGAGGCGAGAATGATCAGGTCCAAGGAAATTAAGCCCGAGACCCGCCAAGGCGGGAATTGAATCCTAGTCCCGGGCCAGACCTCTGCATCAGGGTCTGCCGCTCTAACCATTGAGCCACACTTCTCTACTATAGTGACATGCCTACATCTTCTCAAGCTTTTTCAGCAACAGCTATTCTTCAAAGCTAAACTAAACAAAAATCCTCTGATGACAACAGAGGCAGCAGATAACAATTCCCAAAGATGAATACTTTATTTACCTGGACACTGAGCATTATTGACTGGTTCACCCCTCGACAAGAGGAAATGCATAATGAGTGTGGCCTCCCCTCCCAAGTCTGTTGAGTACCTTGCCGTATGTGTGTATGTATGTGGCATATGTATAGTACCGAACCTAATCATAAGGCTGCAGAGGGCTACACAGAATCCAAGACAAAGATGTATACAGGTGATTGGGGAGAGCACTGGGTTTTGGAGGCACGATTGGTCTGTTACTGTATAGTAATGCAGAGTTCTTTAAAGAGATACATCTTCAACTCTTTCAAAACCTGGAGCAGTGATGAGCAGGTCCTGTTAGACAATACAATACAATCCCATTTATAGAGCGCACAGCTACCTCCAAGGAGGCGTCCTGGCGCTAGCAGAAAGAACACCCAGAGATGGGAGCAGAGAAAGAGATGACAGCTGCCTCAGCAGGACGCAAAAAGACCAGTTTTTAAAGACTCTCTAAAGAAAGATTCAGACAAGTTGCTTCTCAAATTGAGAGGGATAGTGTTCCACAACTTAGTGGCCAAAAAGGTGAATGATCTGCCTCCTGTTTTGGCCCTTTTAGTATCAGGGATATACAAAAGCCAAAATATCCTGATGTGTGGTACCCCAATAGCACAACTGGGGTGCGGTATCCTATGTGATTCGACTGCATATTGATATGTTACCTTAGGCTAGAACTGCTGACTTTGTACATGGTGAACCAGGTTTGAGTCGCAGTGTCAGTTCAGCATCCTGTGATTCTGGGCAAACCACTTAATCCACCTGTGTCTAGAGAAAATATATGAATCTGATCTTGTGTAACTTAATCTGGTGCCTTTGTAAAGCACTTTAATGCCCTTGAGCCTAGAGTGCAGTAGCTAAAACTACAAAAAGAGACTGTGAGGGGGACCCTTGAGTGGTGGGTGCCCCTCATAGGCTCCTGGGCCCCATGTGCACCCCTGCCTTTTGCCTGCAAGAGCTGAGTGATCGACAGGAGGTATAGCTCCAGGGGTGACACATCAATTGGAGCGAAGGAACGTCACCCCACTTAAATGCCTTTGAGATGCATAATAAAGTGGTAATTCATTACCATTTTATTTTTCAATGACCCTATCCCGCGTGTCAGGATGGGGCGGGGCCTGCTGAGTGGCACCAGCAGCGGAGAGGATGATGGACTGCCAATGCACTATTTAACCCCTCCCATGCTGGTGACGGAACCGCTCCGTCAAGAGCCACGGACGCGCTGTGCTGATGACAGAGCGTTTCCGTCACGGACGTTCTGTTGAGCAGGCGTGGCTGTGACGGAATCGCTCCGTCATAAGCACAGCGCACCCGAGGCTTGTGACAGAGCGGTTCCGTCACGGCCCGCTCGGCGCTCCTGCGTGGCGTGGATTTTGCGCCTGCGCTGGACGTTCTGTAGAGCAGGCGGGACTGTGACGGAACCGCTCCGTCATCAGCACAGTGCACTTGAGGCTTGTGACGGAGCGGTTCCGCCATGAGCATGGGAGCGCCGCGCCGCCCAACCCCCTAGCGCTGCCGCGGAATTGCCGCCGCAAGCGAAGGGGTTAAAGTGTGCATGTCTCTTTGGCCTGCCGTTTTGCTACAGCCAGCCAGACATGCACACTTTAAACCTCTCAACCCAGCTGTCTTAAGACAATGGGTTGAGAGTAAGTGCAAGCCTCCAATATGCTGTGGAGTGCCGAAATAGGTCACTCCCTCCAATCAGGACTGGGCTGTCATGCTGTGAGCAGCGCCAGGATTGATCAAGGGTGTTTGCTGGGGGCTGCTTTGCAGTCGCAACAAGGTCCAGGTGTGAGGAGGTCCTGTCATTCGGTGGGGCCATTTTTGAATTTTTTTATTTTATTTCCACGTGAGCCCGCCCACTCCTCTCCGTAGTAGCCAGCCGCCACTGAGTAGCCCCCAAACCTAAGCGAATCATTAGCCAGTTAACCCAAACCACTTTCACCTTGAATGGAGATGATTTGCGGGACTCTCTGCAGTTTGTCATCCAGGCCTACTGATTTATTACTCTGTCACCCCACTCACCCTTGGAATGACCTTCAAATCCTCCCCTCCCCCCTCATCCAAACCCGGAAAGAGGCTAACCCATCGCTGGCGTCTCCTGGCACCCATTACACAGGTTTTTAATCTCTACTGCAAGACAGAACAGAGCGTAACATATGCTTCTCTTGTGATAAAGGTGCTCTGGAGAAAAAGCAAGCCTTGGAATGTTCTAGATGAATTTAAGGTTGAGCTCGACACATGCTCTCCGACTCACAGCATTTGTTTTAATGAGCTTCCATATGTGATGTGAAATGCAGCTCGGAGCATTAAGCACATGATTTATGCTTGGAAAACAGTTCATTTCCCGGGCTTTCTGCATCTGACTGCTGGCAGAACGCAAACAAACTAATGCCTCTCTTTGAGAAATGGGCGTAAAAGGTTTAGAAATTAAAGGTTCGTTCTACAAAATGTATTCTGCTTTTAGTTTCCACTTAGATATGCGAAAACAGCAATTTACAAATGGAAATTAAAAGTCATGATACGAGAACGAAGGCTGGTGGAAGTTTACATTTGCAAAAAGTGCTTACACATCTGAGAAGTCTGCCAGGCCGGCGGAATTACTGCATTTGCAGTTTTAGAGTTCTTGGGGGCACACAGGGTCATACATATCCGGGGGGAGGAGGGGAGAGGGTTGTCCATGGTATTTCATGTTAGAACATCATGAATTGGCCCTCCAGGGCAGGAAAACCATAGAAGCTTGTGAACACCCACAAACATATACATTTCATCTTTCGGAACACTTTCAACCCCAGGAATGGTTGGAGATTTACTCAGTACTTAATTTGAACCGGTGATTTCCGGTACTCAGCATCGGCACTTGTCAACACTGGGACTTATGACAGCCAGCCACATGATGGCGCTGTTTGTCCAATTTTGTGATGAACACAACAGTTGTATAATAATTCAATATACATTAAAAATGACTAATGCCTGCCACCCAAAGTTACAAAAATAGCTTGGAAGTCATGGATTAGTCATTTTTAATGTATAAAAAGTCTGAATTGTCATTAGTAGCGCAAGGGGCGGTGCAATCTGCTGTGTTCTCCTGACAAGGGCCTTGGCACTAATTTGTTTTGTTATGCATTAAGTACTGGATTTACTCCTGTCAAGGGAAGCACTACATCTTTCTCCAGGAGAGTAAGACAAACTCCTCTGAAATTGATGAAGGTGCTAACGCGGGATTACTGGTTACTAATTATCTTACCAAATCCCATACTATGTCGACTGAATCGTTGGTACCTGTCGTTGAGTAAAGGTAATCTCGCAATAAGTCAATCAATTTAAGAACTTACAACACTCTAAATGACCACTGACCAAATTTAAGTTTTAAAGATTTAATATAAAGTCAAAGATAACTGAAGATACAAACTTCTCAAAATGAGATTCAAAAGGTAAATTGGTATCACTATAAACATGAACTTCTTGAATAATCTAAGTCTGAAGAACAAAATAATAAGTACAAGCTCAAAAACCATAAGGGTTGTCAAAATAGATATAAGTTGCAATCTCAAAGTCATTACAGAAAAGAAAATTAAGTTAGTCTGTCCCTACACTATACTAAGTGACATCCCTACTTAGCAAGATCTTTACCCTCTAGGTGTCAGCCGTGGTGACTTCCTAAGAAGATCACGCACTTCTCTTTGTCTCTTCTCTGATAATGGGTCTCTCCTGATCAGCCTATCTGCCTACCCATCCGCTTCCTTAGGCTCCCAAAATCATCTGCTCTGCTCTCCTCCCGGGTCTCTTTCCCTAATACCAAATCACATTTTCAATAGAAACGCCCCTTGGGACGCCCCTCACGTGGTACATATTTGCGCGGCAAACTCCATGATGGTACTCTTGAAGACCCTCGTTATAGTTGACCTTGGTTCCCAGGCTTCTTCTTCAGTGCGCTGATACCCCCTGAAATTCCTGGAAACTCCTACAGGCCTGCGCAAGGCGCCACTGAACAAAGTCCCTTTCATTCGAGCTGATTAGGACCCTCGCACCTGCATACAGCTCATCCTGCAGTGGGCCTCAAATTCCAGACTCCACCATATCTTTAGTCATAAAACACTCTCAAAGCTCTGTGCTGGACACCTCTCGACCTCTTCCCTAACGAGCACACGACAATTTAAACTACATGACATTATCGGCTCTGGCCTACTTGATTTACATGCAGCAGGTCCCTGCACTCTAAAAACGTTAACTTGATTTAAACAGCAAACATTCTTAACTAGCATACGTTTCTAAAATAACACATCTATAAAGCATATACTTTTAACCCTAAGTTCAATAGTACATTTGGAAGAACCATGTCAACCTTATTTCACATTAATTTAGCAGCACGTTCAGGTTTGCTGTGAATTGCCCTAAGGCCTACACATAATACTGGATTTTCAAAGTTACATTTAATTCGGACATGATTCTTTTAACATGAGAACATGAGGTTTTCACATATATTCCAACATTTCTACATTAATCTCACACCGTTATAATTATAGTTACTCTACTTAACATTCTATACATTTCACTACTGATTATAAACCACTCTGTATATTTCACTCCTGGATATAAAACACTCGTGTGCAAAACATGTTTAAACTAACCACGTGCTTGTAAATATGGCGTACTTATACATTTTTTCAAACTTGTGCTCTCTCAGTCCCCCCTTTGATGACCTTCAGGGGTCATCATCACCATGACACCAAAAATGTAGAACCCTTCAAAGTGAAGTCATGGCTGTGCCACTTCTTTTCATACTCTCTAATGCTTTCAGACTCTTATATTGAGAATCCTGCATTGCTGTCAACTCTTCCTCCTGTTTTCTCATAGTTCTCTGCAACCTATTTGCTCTATAACATTGATACAAACGCACCAATCCCCACAAAGTGATTACACAAATCACAATTATGATGATGGGTTTCAATATGTACCAAACGATACCCTTCCCTAAGTTGGCAAACCAACTTCCAACTTTACCCATTCCATGACCTACTTTTTCCCACACGTTTACCTTTGCTAGGTCCTCAATTTCGTAGTGTATGGCAGTGATGTTTTGTATATACTTCTCTAGAGGTTTTGAATTGTCTGGAATGTAAGTACAGCATTCCTGGACCTTCAAAGCCTTACAGACTCCTCCCTCTTTTGCTAACAGAACATCTAGAGCAAGTCGGTTCTGAAGAACCATCGCCCTAATCGATTGCATCTCCCCTTCTATCAGCATCAAGGATCTTGCAGTACTAGCAGATAGCCTATCTACGACTGTAGCTAACCTCCTAATTTTGATGTCATTCATTATCAATCCTAAGAAAGGGAATGCAGCACCGAGTACATCTCCAACTACTTCTGCTGCACCCAGCCCTCGCTTCCATCTAGTTGATATTTCTTTCTTAGGCGTGTCTAAATTCTCAACATGATATATTTTAGGGAAGACAACAGCCAAATAACATGATCCGTACCAATTATCTGGTAACTTCACATAGGCACTTCTTCCACATACAAAATATACATTTGGTATTGCTTGCATCCCTTTCAAAAAGTTCTTAGAGTAATACTCCAATTGAAAGGCATGTTCACAATGGACTTGACCTACATAAAAGTTTTCATAATATGAGTAACTCCTGTGAATGCACAGTTTTCCCCGTTTATCCTTATCCAAAGCAATTGGACCAATACTACCTTTTCTTTGATGTGCCCTTTCCTCCTTGGTCCAATCTGTTTCCCATTGTCCTGATGCTTTCAAAATCTTCTGCCTCCTGTATCTAGTATCTACCTGTGCTATAAACTTTTTCTCAACCTCTGATATTTGACAAGTCAGATTGTTTCTTCGAGCATGTGAAGTATCTAACGTTTTCCATGGAATAAACCATTTGTGTAATCTGTCTTCGCTTTTGTAGTAGTCCCATTTGTTCAAATGCTTGAAATTCGGAACCTCTGGCAATGTCGAGTCGAAATTCGAGAAATAATACTCGAATCCTTCTCGTCCATAAAACATGCTCAACAATAAACTGCACGTTATTCCATATGTCAACGGAAGATGATGGTATCTGATACCCTCCTCCACTGAAGCTGGTAATTGCATACAAACATAACAATCCTTCACTTCCATGGCATCAACATATTCATAAAGCAATTTAG
Source organism: Lissotriton helveticus (assembly GCF_964261635.1). Lineage (NCBI taxonomy): Eukaryota > Metazoa > Chordata > Amphibia > Caudata > Salamandridae > Lissotriton > Lissotriton helveticus. Next base: position 1,139,443,914 of record NC_136072.1, on the reverse strand, counting down.
CATAAGCATTTGACTTGTAATTTCCCTGTGATTCATCGGTGTGAAGCCTTTTTATTTCTGCATCTAACAATGCTTTGTCTTTCTCATTGATGTTTCCCTTCTCTTTAATAATGGTAGTTTTCGGTGTTGATACTCCCTTATCCTCCTTAACTGCGGTTTCATCCCCTTCGTGTCCCGCTAGGAATGAAACAGTTACCACTAAAATTATAAGAGAAACCACTACTCCTAAAAGTGTAACAGCTATACATTTTGCCCTGCGGTTCGGGTTGCCAGCCTCCATGTTCTCAAACAGTGTAGTTTTTGACTTTCTTCCAGCATTCACTTCCTCTTCTTTTCAAACAAAGTCTTTCTCTCTTGCAATGTCTTTCTTTGAACACTTGGAAGCTTGACAATTTGTTTCCGCAAAACAGTTCAAAGTCCAGTAGAAAATAGACAACCCTAGCCCTTCTCCATCCACTAAAATGAAACCCCTATCACTTTTCTTCTTCCACTCGGCGCTAGGTTATCTTGCAACAAGTTTTTACAATTTCTTTTCAACAGTCTTATTTTCGTCTGAAGTTATGTATGACTCACGGAGTGATACTACGTCTTCATAAATGTCCATCCGAAGTATCATTCCCTCAGGTTCTGGGCAGTTCGTACCACACCATGGAAAGTCAACTTTTTCTAGGATTATTCTCCTTATTTCGCTCAAGACAAGTGGACGGACAAAATTGAGAGTTAGCGTTTTTTCAATTTCCACTCCTGGTACTATCAGTTCTACATCCACAATTACAAAGGGGTCCGTTCTAATCAAGATCACTTTCTTCACCTTTCCAGTTCTGCGCCCCTTTGAAGACATTCACAATATGGTATTAATCCACAACAATAAGCGCTCCTAATATTTCTACTATTCGCTCAAGCATTTCCAAACGAAGAAGAGTTCCCTCCAATATTGGATATCGTGAACAGCAAACTGGAAACTCAACTGTCTCTAAAATCAGTTTTCTTATTCCACTCAGGAGAGCAGGATGAACGATGTTGAGTGTCAGCAACCTTTCGGTCTCCGCTCCTGGCAGTAGAAACCTTATTTGCACTGTGATGATCGGGTCAGTTCTGATCAGTTCCACTTCCCTGATCCTCCCTGTTCTGTGTCTCCCAGACATCTGCAACGAGGTAGGTCCAGTCGGGAGTAGAGTATCTTCTACTAGGCACTCGCACCCTCCTTGATCTTCTAAGACCCTCCTCGGCTTGATCCTGGATATCTTCTTCTGGATCTGAGTCTTCGGATATAGGAGTAAGCGTTTCTTCCTGGGCCGACCTCAAACTTAGCCTTCTTCTCCTAGTTGGCCAAGTGGCAGCTCCAAGCCTTATTCTCCTATTCCTTGTCCTCTCACTTGGTTCTTGGTCGCTCCGATACGGATCTGAGTCTGAGTCGTATCCACTTCTGCTCTCTCCTTCAGTTGCGTCTTCTGTCTCACTGCCGTCCTGCCTTTGCTCTTCTTCTGAATCCGTTGCGTTCCCAACTTCTTCTGACACCCCCTCAGCCGCCTCTATCCCTTCTTGCGACTCTTCTTCCACTTCCGGGCTTTCGTCTGGGATGGGAGCTGTTCCTTCTAGAGGTGCTGGAACTCTTCTAGTATGGGATGCATGGATCCAATTTGGCAGCCCCCCGCACTTCACCGCGGTGTTCGTTATCAGGATTACCTGAAAGGGCCCACGCCAGCGAACATCTAGGCAGTTCTTCCGGACGTGTTTTTTAACTAAGACCCAGTCCCCTGGGTTCAGGTCATGACACAGGTTCCTCGCTGCTGGAACTTCAACTGCATGCACCTGAAGGGACACAGAATGGATGGCGTCAGACAGTCCTTTACAATAATCCAAGATCAGATCATCTGTAATATTCAATAGAGCAGTAGTTGGAACTGTAGGAAGTCTCATGGCCCTCCCCATCAGGATCTCGTGGGGAGAGAGACCTGTCCTCCTATCAGGTGTGCTGCGCATGCTCATGAGCACTAAAGGAAGAGCATCTGGCCAACTCAAAGATGTGGATGCCACTACTTTAGCCAATCTATTCTTCAACGTGCCGTTCACTTGTTCCACAATTCCTGAAGCTTCTGGTCGATAACTACAATGCAGCTTTTGATCGATATTCAGTGTGGAGCACAACATCTTCACTATTTCGCTGTTAAAATGTTTTCCTCTGTCAGATTCCAAAGAGGCAGGCACCCCGAAGCGCGGTATCAACTCCCTGAGCAACAATTTAGCCACTGTGAGTGTATCGCACCTACGTGTAGGGTACGCTTCAACCCATCTGGAAAATACGCATACAATCACCAACACATACCGAAGGCGATTGACTCTTGGCATTTCGATGAAATCTAATTGCATTCTATTGAAAGGCCCCCCCGACCTCCCAATGTGACTCAGTGTGACTGGTGTTCGTTTGCCTACGTTCAGCTGTTGGCAAGTAACACATCGCTTACATACTGATTCTGCTGCTATTCTGAATTTCGGGCAATACCAAGTCTGCCTAAAAACTCTCATCATAGCATCCCTTCCTAGATGTACTGGACCATGTATTTCTCTCGCCATGGGATTAGCTAATTCTTCAGGTAACACAGCTCTCCCATCTGCTGAAACCCAAAAATCCATTTCACTTCGCACACAGCCTGCTATTTCCCATGCCTTTTTCTCTGTTTCAGGTGCGTTCTCCTGCATTATTCTTAAATCCTCCCAAGTGTCTACAGTTTCTAACATCATACTTAATTCAGTCTTTTCTCCTGCACCTTCTATTTCCACCTTTGAGAAAGAATAATTTTGTTCCGCACAATAGCGTGCGACTTCATCAGCGTATCTGTTGCCTTGTGACACAAAATCTGTATTTTTAGTATGAGCTACACACTTTACGATTGCGATGTCAACTGGACCTTGCAATGCTTCTAACAACAGCCGCACAAATTCTCCATTTCGAATGGGCGAACCAGAGGAGGTCATGTAACCCCTCTGAGACCACAACTGCCCGAAATCATGAACCACACCGAAACCATATTGGCTGTCCGTGTAGATGGTGACTCTCTTTCCGTTTCCTGCTATGCAGGCACGAGTTAGGGCAATAATTTCTGCTACCTGTGCGGAATGTACTCCTTCCAGGCAAGCGGCTTCCACAACTCCAGTAATAGTACAAACAGCATAAGCTGCTCTCAACCGACCAGTATCGTCTCTTAAACATGAGCCATCAACAAAATAAATTTCATCGGGGTCAGACAATGGCTCATCCACAATATCTGGTCTGGGTTTCGTGCATAGTTCAGTCACATCAAGGCAATCGTGGTCTTCACATCCTTCGCCTTCTATTACAGTAGGTAATGGCATCAAAGTAGCAGGATTCAAGACAGAGCATCTCCTGAGAGTCACGTTCTCTGCGGCAAGTATAACTTGCTCGTAGCGCGTGAGCCTACTATTGGTCAGATGCTGCGTCTTCGTCCTGGTCATTAACAATTCAACTGAATGTGGTACATACACCACTACTGGATGTCCCATCACAATACTCTCGCTCCTTTCAATGCTGACACCCGTTGCAGCAACGGATTTGAGACATCCGGGCAACGCTGCGGCTACTGGATCTAATGTAGCCGAAAAATATGCAACTGGTCTACGGGCATTTCCGTGGGTCTGTGCCAAGACTGACAAAGCACATCCCTCTCTCTCACAGCAATAGAGTGAAAATGACTTTTCGTAATCTGGCATTCCCAGAGCCGGAGCACGACATAAATCGTCTCTCAGCTGTAAAAATGCCACCAGACATTCTTCATCCCATGGTACCGGATCACTCACCTCCTTGTGCGTCAGTTTCTGTAAGGGCTTTGCTTTCAGTGAAAAGTTAACTATCCACTGTCGGCAGTAACCCACCATTCCTAGGAACATTCTAACCTCTCTCTGAGTTGTAGGCGCATTCATTTTCATTATCGCCTCAATCCTCTCTGGGGACACCTTACGTTTCCCTTTTTCTAACCTGTGCCCTAGATACTGTACTTCTGTCAGACAATACTGCAACTTGCTCGGAGATACCTTATGTCCATTTTCAGCTAAATGATTCAGTAAGGCAATTGAATCTGCTTTACAAGCTTCCTCTGTCTCTGACGCAACAAGTAGGTCATCTATGTACTGTACCAGAACCGAATTCTGTGGCAGTACTAGATTCTCAAGATTCTTCTTCAGCAACTGATTAAAGATGGATGGGCTATCTGTGAATCCTTGTGGGATTCGACACCATGTTAAAACGCGATCTTCCATTTTAAAAGCAAAAAGATACCTGCTCTCTTCATCCAATGGGATTGAAAAGAAAGCCTGACAAAGATCTATCACTGTGAACCATTCTGCTTGACATGGTATTTGAAACAATATCACTGATGGATTCGGTACCACGGGACAACATGAAACGACTATGTTGTTAATTTTTCGTAAATCCTGAACTATCCTAAACTTCCCGCTAGGTTTCTGCAAACCCATAATCGGGGAGTTACAAGGACTGCCCACGATTTCTTTCAGTATTCCCTGCTGAATCATTGACTCGATCACAGGCTTTATTCCTGCAATCGTTTCCTGTGACAATTTGTATTGAGGCGTTCTTGGAAACTCAACATTTGGTTTTACCAATATTTTTACCGGTTCTACCCCTTTAATCAATCCTATATCTTCTCCTGTGAAATCCCACACCTCTGACGCTACTACATCTCTTAAATCTTGGGGAAGATCTTCTACAGTCAGAGTAGGATATAGTTCTACACAGAATTTTGAATTGGCCACCTTAAAGGTAGCATCATCGTCGGTAGTCTGTACCTCCACTCCTTGTGGGGTGCAGTATATGGTGCAATTCAATTTGCACAACAAATCCCTTCCTAACAGACATACCGGACTCGAGTCACAAACCACAAACTGATGTTCGTTCATATGATTTCCTATTTTCACAGATACTGGTTCTGTCAACGGACTAGTCATTCTTTTATTTGCGACTCCTACCACCTGAATTGTTTCCCCTGACATCGGCAAGCCTGGAACCACCGCTGATCTCAGAGTCGAACGAGTAGCCCCAGTATCCACTAAGAACGTAGTGGGACACCCTGCCACTTCTGCCTCAACAAATGGCCCTCTTTGATCCACTTCTAGGACTGCCCCGAGGGTACAATCCTCTTCACTGCTCACCCGTTGTCCTGTCAATGGGTCAATGTAATAACACTTTTCTTCCTCGATAAACAGAGGCATTTGTTTAAAGACCTTTCCCCCAGCTGCTATCTTCGGTGGCTGTGGGAATTGGGCCCGTGGAGCCGAAGTCCCCCCTTTGGCCACCTTACTGCTTGGGACTGTCACCTTTTGCACTGGGACTTCTTGGACCTGCTCTTCTACTTCCAACTCTCCATTTTCAGGGTTAAAGGGACACTCGCGTCGCCAATGCCCCACCTGGTGACACTGATGACACTTTGTCGTTTTCTTTAGAGTGGCAAAGTCTATCCTAGGTCTCTGCCCTTCCTCATTGTCCTTATTCTGACCGTTTGGCTTTCGTCCCATCCCCTGTTTCTGCTGGCCACCCTTCCCAGCGGACTGCATTTGCACCACCATCAATTTCTCCTTTAGATTCTTGGCTTTAGAATCTATCTCGTCACTGCAGTACCTCGCATAACGTAAAATCTCATCTAGTGGTTTGTTCTGCCAACAGATTAAATGTTGCTGTATCATCAAACAAATATCAGGTCTCAACCCCAAGACAAACTTTGACACAAACTGTCCTATATCTTTGGGATCCATTACATCAAGTCCACTGTATTGCTTGAATGTTTTCAACAACCTCTCATAAAACTCGTGCACGGTCTCCTTCGGTTCTTGCCTTGTTCGATCTATCTTTACCCAATCTATATCCTGTGGTGGTACCTTATCTTTCAGCCATGCTATTACCCTTTCGTACTTTTGCATGACAATCTCGGATGGTCCATTAGTTCGAGCATCCCTCACTGGTTCAGTATTTGGCCATTCAACACTAGTCTTGCACGGGGTCCACAAATCAGATGGGACCACGATGTCAAACAATGTGTTCAAATCAATCCACAATACTTTCGAAATTTTAACAAACCTCTCTACCTGCTTATACCATTCGACTGGATTATCCCGCAACTTCGGAAATGAGTTCGTAAATGCAGCTAAATCTCCTCTACTCCAGGGCACATGTACATAATTTCCGTTTGATATTTCTCGCAAAGGGAATGCCTCCATCTGCATTACCCTTCCCTCAGGGGTCATCACATTTGTACTTCGCCTAACTGTGCCCTTTTTCGACCACCTTTCTTCCCATTTATCCAGTTCTCTCCACACTCTTATTCCCGATATCAGCTCCCTTATGTGAGTTTTCAATCCAGTAGTCCTCTTTTCATCTAGATCTTGGTCTGAGTATTGTAACCTATGGTTACTCTGTAGTGCCCTTGTCCTAGATAAATCTACAGCATATCTGTCGGCCAAATTAGACAGTTTCTCGTGGAATGCTCTAGCTCTCCTGGTAGTATCCTTCGCTATGAACAGCAACTCATCTTGTTCGTACAAATCGATCCTTTCTAAAGGCACCGTTCCTTCTATAATCTCGTCTAGATCGGATTTCAGACTGGAGACATCAAGCCTTTTAACCTTTATCGCAGCTTTCAGCACCTCTGGTCCAGATGTACCTTCTGCCTCCCTCCCATCCCAGCTCCTAGCCCTGCGCCTAGGCACTGGTGAGTTAAAGGGAGTTCTCCCCTGTTCCCATCTCTCTAGGTCCCATGCCTTTCCATCTTCTCGGGGCGGATGATGAAATACTTCCTTGTTTCTCATTTTTCCGCCTTCCCCGATCTGCCTGTTTTCTCTAGGTGCATAGTAAGGCATCCCATTGCTCCCCCTCTCTTCACTATTTCCCTGTGATTCTTGATTACTCGAAGCATGGCGGGACCTGTCACTATTCTCCTTCCTCCAATGTTGGACATCTTCCCCGAGTGTATGATGAAGGCACCTAAACCTATTCTGAAAAGCCCGTACCATTTCATCTCCCTCTTTCTCCCAGAGACGGGACATTTCCTCACACTCTACAACCCTAGTATTTTGTTCCGGCTGTTCTCTCTGATTTGTAGGACATGCATCCCCTCTATTCTCCTGACTTTGGCCTTCCCGGCCCTGACTACTCTCGCTGGCCCCACAATGAGATACTGTCCCATTGCCCCTGGTATCCCACTCTGGTTCCGTCCTTGTCCTGTTACTCGGGGATACTATGGACCCGTCCCATTCCCTCAAATCAGCTCTTAATTCTGAATAGGGTCTTGGCCGTGGTCCCCTTAGATCCATTGGTCCTCTCGGACCTCCCTGTTCTGAATTGGGACCGACAGTTGTGTCTAATGGGGTATTCCATGTTACTGATCCTGGCAATTGTTTCCATGCATTTGTCACATTATTCCTCCTTTCCATCTCAATCCTTTCCCTATCCAATTGCCTTTGTTGTTCCCCTCTATCTCTCTCAGAATTATAGATCGAAACTATGGGTCCTATGGTAACAGGCACTTGAAGAGCGTCTGGCAATCCCACAGACTCAACCCTTTCTGTGGTTGGCGTTTTCTGCACCACAAACCTTCCCACTACACTCTGTACAGTGTTGTTTGGAGGTGTTTCTCCGCCTTTAATAGGTGTCCATTCCGATATAGGGAGTGGTGTATATCCCTCTATGTCATTTCCATCTTCCCTTGCGAGCCCTCTATCTTCTATTAACCCCACTCTCGGAGGTGGTCTATCCATTAACAATCTGTTTATCAGATTGTCCTCCGACTCGCTTTCCTCGTCTTCTTCCATGAGGTTTCCTCCTCCTGACACCTCCCTCATCGGATACATTTTCTCCACCTCAATAGTCTGTACCCTCCAACGCTTTTCCTCCTCATCCCATTTGGAATCTCGCACTGCCCTTACCGATCGCGTCAGTCTTTGTTGACGCCTGTTCAAATTTCGGTCGTGTGCAGCCTTAATCCATGCATTAAGAGCCTCAAACTGTGTTGGTCTGGGCGAGGGTTTCAATGAGGACATGGTTGCTTTTAGCCGATGTAACACCTCTAATTTAAACGTCCCGTACCTCGGGAACTGCATTTCCTCATTCCCTTCCGTAAGCTTATTCCAAGCCCCAATCCACAATATCGTATGCAGCCCCACATTCGTTGCCATGTAATGAGCTGGTGTACCCTCCGGCGGTGCCTCTTCCCCGTAATAATGTTCATTTCTTTTACGTTTAAAAATCCCTTTCAAACACTTAAAACACTTCATGATTTCTCTTTTCTCCGCGTTTGTTTACTTCCTGATGATATTCCACCAATCTCAGCCCCGTTCTCACTAACTGGCCTATCCGTACGCGACTTTCCTCCGACGTCACTCTAGCCGCCCAACCAGAGCGCGGCTCTAGCTAACGTCACACCAACCGCTCAATCAGAGCGCGGCTCTAGCCGACGTCACCCGTCCCCCTTCGCAGCAGTTCCCCTCCTTCCTCAGCTCGTCTCCTCGGTCATGCACGCATCCCATTCATACTCTGAAAAATGATTACTTCCGTCCAAGCGATCACCTTTCTTGACTGTACGCCCACAGTCTTTCTGTAGTTGTCACCTTAACTTGGCAAAATGTCTTTCCGTTTACTTCCAGACAATCGCCTTCTCCGATAGGTTACTCACACGCAGTAACTTTCGACCAGCGTCCGTTACTCATACACTCACTCTTACACTCCCCCTATCTTGGATCCACGGCGGTCAATGGTACCTCGTGACCTCCGTATTATGGTCGACAACTACCCTGGATGTTCGATACACCCAAAACCACTTAAGCTCTGGCCTGAACTTAAGATTTCACCAGTTCACCCGTTTACCAGGTTACCAGCTTACCAGGTTGCGCGCGCTCACAACCTTCTCTCATTCACACTACAGGCATTCAACTCCGCAAGACATTACAATACAAATACAACACAAAACACCGCAATCTGTTCACGCATGACCCTTTTTATACTCACTCTCCGATACTGCTGCTTTTCTCGCACCGTCTGCACCTTTCGGCACACGATTCTTCCGCTGCTCGTCTCTCGGCGTCTCGGGCCTTGGGGTAAACTAACCTCTCTAGATTACCTTCCTCAAGAAGATAACCATCCTCACTCTGCTACCAACTGCTAACGCGGGATTACTGGTTACTAATTATCTTACCAAATCCCATACTATGTCGACTGAATCGTTGGTACCTGTCGTTGAGTAAAGGTAATCTCGCAATAAGTCAATCAATTTAAGAACTTACAACACTCTAAATGACCACTGACCAAATTTAAGTTTTAAAGATTTAATATAAAGTCAAAGATAACTGAAGATACAAACTTCTCAAAATGAGATTCAAAAGGTAAATTGGTATCACTATAAACATGAACTTCTTGAATAATCTAAGTCTGAAGAACAAAATAATAAGTACAAGCTCAAAAACCATAAGGGTTGTCAAAATAGATATAAGTTGCAATCTCAAAGTCATTACAGAAAAGAAAATTAAGTTAGTCTGTCCCTACACTATACTAAGTGACATCCCTAATTAGCAAGATCTTTACCCTCTAGGTGTCAGCCGTGGTGACTTCCTAAGAAGATCACGCACTTCTCTTTGTCTCTTCTCTGATAATGGGTCTCTCCTGATCAGCCTATCTGCCTACCCATCCGCTTCCTTAGGCTCCCAAAATCATCTGCTCTGCTCTCCTCCCGGGTCTCTTTCCCTAATACCAAATCACATTTTCAATAGAAACGCCCCTTGGGACGCCCCTCACGTGGTACATCTTTGCGCGGCAAACTCCATGATGGTACTCTTGAAGACCCTCGTTATAGTTGACCTTGGTTCCCAGGCTTCTTCTTCAGTGCGCTGATACCCCCTGAAATTCCTGGAAACTCCTACAGGCCTGCGCAAGGCGCCACTGAACAAAGTCCCTTTCATTCGAGCTGATTAGGACCCTCGCACCTGCATACAGCTCATCCTGCAGTGGGCCTCAAATTCCAGACTCCACCATATCTTTAGTCATAAAACACTCTCAAAGCTCTGTGCTGGACACCTCTCGACCTCTTCCCTAACGAGCACACGACAATTTAAACTACATGACATTATCGGCTCTGGCCTACTTGATTTACATGCAGCAGGTCCCTGCACTCTAAAAACGTTAACTTGATTTAAACAGCAAACATTCTTAACTAGCATACGTTTCTAAAATAACACATCTATAAAGCATATACTTTTAACCCTAAGTTCAATAGTACATTTGGAAGAACCATGTCAACCTTATTTCACATTAATTTAGCAGCACGTTCAGGTTTGCTGTGAATTGCCCTAAGGCCTACACATAATACTGGATTTTCAAAGTTACATTTAATTCGGACATGATTCTTTTAACATGAGAACATGAGGTTTTCACATATATTCCAACATTTCTACATTAATCTCACACCGTTATAATTATAGTTACTCTACTTAACATTCTATACATTTCACTACTGATTATAAACCACTCTGTATATTTCACTCCTGGATATAAAACACTCGTGTGCAAAACATGTTTAAACTAACCACGTGCTTGTAAATATGGCGTACTTATACATTTTTTCAAACTTGTGCTCTCTCAAAGGTTTTGGGAATTCGGTTTCTTCATAGGAAAAATATTACTGCTTAGAGAGAAAGTGCGTCAGCATGAGCTATCTTTATTTCTCACATGAAAATATATGTGCGCGGTAGCATAGCAAGGATGCCATGGGCCCTGGTGCAAGCAAGGAACATTCCCGTTTGATAGTAAAGTACAGCAAGCGTTAGGGTTCAACGGGCCCCTGAATCCTCTCGGTCCCGGTGTCACTGCACCGGCTCCATCAATAACATTACATTATGTGTATTTGTAAAGCGTACATTCGCCCATAGCTCTCTTGGCGCTAAACAACAGATGTTTATTGTTACCCAATTCAATGGTATTCATGTTATCAACCTCAGAAGGATGAAAGGCTGAGTGGACCCGCCGGGATTTGAACTTGTGACGATGAACTCAAACACAGGCCCCTGCAGTGGATGCATTAGGCCACTGAGCCACCAGACCCGGCATTACCAGCCACGCCGGGTTATGTGGCAATGGTAGCCACGCCCCTGTATGTGCGTACACTTTTATTTGAATTCTGGTGGCCTTCCCATGCTCATTCCAGGAAACTTGGGATTGGTGCAGTTTTCCAAACACACAGAGGGAAAAGTTTTGGAGAATTCTGAAAAGATGTAAACCTACGCCGGGTGTAGGTAGTACACAATCGGAGAATCTTGGCCCCTGAGCCCGACTCTGCTTGGAGCGGGTTGGGTCTGAGTACTGCCCTCAGTCTATTAGACTGCTAACTTTATGACTTTAACAACACTCAAGGCGATGCTTGCCAGTAAAACCTGAATACAAGGGTAGTAGTGATGCTTATTGGGAATACAGGAAACAAATGAAAAAACAGGTTTTTCTCCAATGTTTGGCATTTTAGTCTCATTTTGCCACACCTCTTCTTCTAGGTGATTGGTGACCTCTGATGGGGAGGGGCTACAAGGGAGCGGGAGGGGTGGGTCCACGATGCAAACGAGCCTTTCATTAATATAATTTAAGGCAGTGAAGGACTGAGAAAGCATAGTCAAAATGCCAAGGCGAAACATGGTTCTATTAGTTCATTTTGATGAGGCTCAGTTATTAAAAAAAAATGCAAGAATAAAATCACTAAAATAATGAATTCATGTAAATACTAATCATATAAAACTTCATGTTTTGCTAATACTTCATGAGTTCAAATCACTAGATTTTATTTTTTTACATAAAAAAGCAATAGATACCTAAATGATCAAACTATATATCCTAAAAATCTGGCGGAGTGATTATCTAATTGTTGGTTTAAATTGGCTGTCGCCCTTACATGAGATGTTCTAAGGGAACTCAGTCAGGGAAGCGTCAAGTTTCTTTGGTGCGTAGGAAAGGTGCGGTGGGTGTGAGCCACCCTGGGTGTCATCACTGAGGGGGGTGACAAATGGCAAAAATAACACTTGCAACTGTAAGCATCTGATTTTTTCTTATTTTAACAATTTCAATGTGGGGAGGTGATAAGAAATTTTTCGCACCAGGTACCTCCAGACCTTGCTACGCCACTGCTCTCCTGCACAGGTAACTCTTGTTTTTTTTTTTTATTCTTTTTATTATATCCAATGCATCCAAGGAACATAACAGTCCAATTATACACATATACATTGCTAGTTGTCTCGTAACATAATCATAATGATATTTATAACAACGCAGTAAGTTATGTTATTCCCCACAGCAATTTCAGGCCCCTTCCCCTACATCTTCATCAGTACCGTCTTCCGCCCGCTACCTCGGTGGCTCACAAATGTAACCCCTACATTTATTCCATGCCCCCCAAATCCTGTTCCATTTTCGAGGACAACCATGGTTAATAAACACAGTTTTCTCTGCCACCATGGCAGTGTCCATATCTTTACACCACGCGGCTAGTGTCGGTGATTCTGCTGATCCCCATTTTTGCGCGATGTTACGTTTTGCAACCATTAACCCTAACGTGGCCCAATCTTCTGCTGGATGAGTAAGGTCATTCGGTTCCCAAACATTCAGTAAGCATCTTTTGGGTTCACGCATTAATGATACCTCCTCTGTCTGCGATATTGTTCTCATCACCTTTATCCAGTACTCCATGATTTTGGGGCATTGCCACACAGTATGATAAAAAGTACCCTCCTCCCCACATCGCCTTAGACAATATGGGTGTGATGCCGAAAGTATCTTGCGAAGGGTGAGCCTAGTGTAGTAGGATCGATGTAATATTTTGAGCTGCACCAGCCTTAGTCTAGAGGGTACACCCACCTCCCGCGGGGAAGCTAGTGCCTCCTGCCAGTCAGTGTTGTCAAGTTCCCCTACATCACTGGACCACTTTTCCTTGAGCGCCACCGTGGGATCCGGTAAGTTATTAACCAGTTTTTTGTAGGTGAGCGAGGTAGCCCGTTTTGACATGTAGTCTGTCAGCAATCTATCTTCTAGGGGCGAGTCTTCTGGTACCTCAGTGCCTGGGGCCAGGACCGCCAGAAGTGCATGTTTTATCTGCGTATATCGGAAGATGTCAAAGGGTGCCATTTCATACTGTTGTGCAAGACGTTCAAATGTGATTACCTCCCCTTTGCTCCACAAGTCGCCCACTGTGGATATACCAATTGCGTCCCATTGTGCGAAACCCTTATAACTCCTCAGTCTTCCCAGTTGCTGGCATCCCAAAGAGGGGTAAGCTGGGTTATGACCCCTCGCCAGCCCAATCTAGCAGTCACTGAATGCCATATGCTGACTGTATGTTTTTTGGGTCCTATTAGTGATGGGGCCTGTGTTTTGCTATAAAGGGCTACCATCAATCCGTCCGTTCCCAGCCCTGCCCTCTCCGCTTTGAATGTGGGGTCCGTCTGTGGGGTAGGTATCCATTGATTAATGATTTTCAACTGAGCTGCCCAATAGTATAGTTGAATATTTGGGAGTGCTATCCCTCTGTCGTACCACCCTCTGACTAACTTGGCCTGCGCTATTTATGCTGGTTTATTACCCCATGGCAGATTGTTTACCTGGGCCGCTATAGTCTTGAAGTATTTAGGTGGCACTAGGAATGGTGTATTCTCCAGTGCGTACAAAAATCGAGGGAGCGCCATCATTTTGAAAAGTGCTGCTTTTCCCAGCAGCGTCAAGGGTAATGTTCCCCAATGGACCGCATCTCTTTTAAGACACTGCATGGGGGGCATAAGGTTTCTCTTCATGAAGGTGTCCGGGTTTGTTGTGATGTGTATGCCTAAATATTTAAATGTATCTTCTGTGATCTACAGTGGGCACTCAGCTGGGAGTTGAGGTGGTAGGCCATGTAATACAAACAGGATCGATTTTGACCAATTTATGGTATAACCAGACACCCGACCAAAGAGTTGACAGATATTCAGAAGTACCAATATGGAGCGCTTAGGGGCGGCAATGTACAGTAACATGTCATCTGCATAAAGCGAGATGCGGTCCTCCCACCCATTCGTTCATCTAATTCCTCGTATCATCGGCTCCCACCTAATCCAGGCTACAAGCGGCTCCAGTACCAAGGCGAAAAGGAGTGGGGACAGAGGGCAGCCCTGACGTGTGCCACGCGTCAGTGGAAAGTCTTCGGAAATATGACCGTTGGCCGTAACATGTGCCATCGGTTTAGTGTACAATAGCCTTATCCATGCTCATAATTTCGGGACAAAGCCTAAGTGATGAAGTACAGTGAATAAGAAGGGCCATTCAACCATATCGAACACCATTCGAGCATCTAGCAAGAGTACCACAGCTGGTTCCTGAAGATATGGAATACGGGCCATCACACTGCGTAAGCGTCTCAGATTTAAAGCTGTGTTCCTACCCGGCATAAAACCGGACTGGTCCGGGTGTATCAGGGTCGTAAGGTGCGGCGTCAGTCTAATTGCCAGGAGTTTAGCAAGTATTTTGGCATCTGCATTGATTAAGGAAATTCGGCCGATACGAGGTACATTCCTCACGGGGCTTTCCAGGTTTTGGTATCGCACTATAGTGGCAAAACATTGATCTGGAGGGAGTTCGCCCACCTGCAAACTATCACAATACATCTTCAGCAGATGAGGGGCAACAATCCCAGACATACTTTTATAGAGTTCAACAGGTATACCATTAGGTCCTACTGCCTTTCCTGATTGCAGTGTGCCTATCGCCGCCCGCAGATCGTCAACCGTGAAATCGGCCTCAAGCTGGAGGGCCGCTTCCGGTGCCAGTTTGGGCATCGCTATGTCTTTTATGTAGGTCAGTGCCTTCTCTATAGACATAGTAGAGGCTGATGTGTAAACCTGTTGAAAGTGCTGTGCCAGCGATTGTACTATTGTCTGCGGATCAGTTGTCGTAAGATCTCCTTCCGTCTGGAGCAACGGAATCCATTTTCACCCCCGCTCCTTCTTATCAAGCCATGCCAGAAGTATTCCGGCCTTGTCCCCTACCTCATATATCTTATGCCTCATGGCCTTAAGTCGCAACCTAGTCGCCTCTCTAAGATGTTCCCTGTATAGTTGTTACTTAAGACGAAAACATTGGGATGTAGCTTGTGTAGAGTTATTGGTGTTTTGAGCCTCAGCATTATGTAGTTCTAACTCCATAGTGTGCAGTTCCTGCTGTTTTTCCCGCTTAAGGCCTACAATGGAAGCTTTGGCCTGTCCCCTGAGAACTGTCTTATAAGCCTCCCACAGGGTAGCTGGGGAGCGAACAGACAGGGTATTTTCTAGAAAAAAGTGTTGTGTCACGGTGGTGAGAGTTTTCCTGATCTTGGGGACCCGCAGATAACCTGGATATATGGGATAGATACGCTGTCGTGTCTTAAGGTGGTATGTATATGTTATCAGCACTGGAGAGTGATCTGATATACCCCTGGGTCTGATCTCTAAACTTTACACACTTCTCAAACTATCTGCTGATGCAAAAAAGTAGTCTATCCTGGACAGGCTATTGTGAACCCCAGAGTGGAAAGTGAATTGTTGCGTTGCGGGGTGATGGCACCTCCATAAATCAGTGAGTCTAAGCGCTTCTATAAATCCCTCAAGGCGCAATACGCCAGCCGTTTGTGGTCTCGCAGGGTAACGGTCTAGGGTCACGTCCATAGTTGCATTAAAGTCTCCCCCAATCAAGAGTTCACCCTCCGGAAGACCCACAAGAAAGTCACTAAGGGCAGGGAGCGTCACGGTGTGAAGGGCAGGTGGTATGTAGACTGACACTATATTGAAGGATCGCCCCTCCCACTGACCTATGACGGCCGTGAAGCGGCCATAGCCGTCTTTCTACGTGCAGTGTATTATCAATGGTGACTGTTTCCTTACCAAAATACCCACTCCCCTCGAGCCAGAAGAAAACTCCGAATGCACTGCCATTTTGAAACCCCACCTGTCTAATGCCTTGCAGGTGGCCCCCATAAAGTGTGTCTCCTGTAGTAGAACTACCATCGGGGAACACCGTTTTAAACTTTGTAACACTAAGCCTCTCTTTATTTTGTTCCCCAGACCACGTATGTTCCACGTAATCAGAGACAGGGGGGTACCTTGGTCATGGAAGACTTCCCCGGGTCAGGGTCCAATGAAGCCTGAGTTGTCATAGCTGTGACGTTGCAAAGACCGCGTTACAGAGTTATACTTTCAATGTACGAACCAGTCATTGTCTAAGAATGCTACACACAAGTGCCTTTCTAAAAACTGTAAAAATAGTAGAACAAAACCACAATAACAATCCCAATCCCTCCACCCACCACTCTGCCTCCCTGCTAGACGGAATCCAAACAACCCGCCACCCCAACTTTGCAGAGCGCATAACACCCAGTCCCAAGAACAGTACTTGCGTGTAGGGGGTGAGAAGTCCATGGAGGGCGTAGTCCGTCCCCACCCCAAGGACCATTTGCCAACCAAGTTCAACTGCATCTGATGTAGAAAGCCAGCTTCTATGGTCTTTGGTGCAGCTCCAGGCAGGGGAGGCAAAAAACAGGGTCATCCGATCCCACATAAGAGTGGGTCCCCTCTCTACCTGGATGCCCATTCGGGGTACCTGACTCTAGGAGTCCGGTGATGCTCGATTAGGTAGGATCGCCCGTCCCTAGTCCTCAGCCTCCAAGCATTGTGCACTGCCTTCCTCTCTTTCTTTTCTGCGGTCTTCAGAGTCATCTTCTCCCCTCCATTGCTGTTGGCGTCTCTCCGACCTTCTGGACTTTTCCACTTGCCGTCATCCCTTGAGCCAATAGTGGGCCTCTTCCGGTGTGTCAAAAAACCATGTCTTTCCATCCGCCACTACTCACAGTTTCGCCAGAAACAGCATGGAGTACGGCAGTTCCCTTTGTCGAAGTTCTTTTTTCACCTCCAGGAAGCTCCTGCGACGTTTAGTGACTGCTGCCGTATAGTCCGGGAAGAAGGATATCGTCGAATTGTGTATGAGTAGTGGCGGAGCCACTCTCACCATTTGTAATATGGCGTACCTATTCCAGAAGTTAAAGATGCGGGCCAGGACTGGTCTAGGGGGCGCTCCAGGAAAGGCCTACCTCCTGGCGCTCTGTGTGCTCTCTCCACGGAAAAAAAGGTTGATAGCCCTCTGGGTTGTAGTCTAGTCTTTATAAGATCTTCAACATAAAGGTCCATTGCTGGGCTCCCTTCACTTTCAGGAATGCCCGTGATTCTTACATTATTGCAGCGGGAGCACCCTTCCAGGTCGTCCAGCTTCGCCACCATCAGTCTGTTTTCGTTTTCCAGTTGACTGACCTTTTTCTGCAGTATAGCCGAGTACTTAGATAGGGATTTCGTCACTTGCTCCACTTCTGTGACTCTGGCGGTCATCTTTTGAAAGTCGGCCCTCAGAAAGGAGACATCTGCAGATATAGAACCCACCGTTAATTTTACACTTGTAAGAGCACTCCTCATGAGCCGCATGAAAATAGGCCTCCAACAACTGCTAAACACCCTCCAAATTTATTCCGATAAGAACCACCTCGGGGTGAATTTACAAAAGACCAAAACAATGATTATAGAGAACAAAATCAAAAAAAGAAGATGAATGGTTTTTATATGGCAGCAAGATTTCAAAAGATAACATCTACAAGTATTTGGGCATTTTAATTGACAGCCATGGCTTTTACCTGCCCCAAAAGAAATACATCCCGAATAGGGCAGGACCTCTTGAAAACACCTTTGGAAAACTGGCAAAGCTTATGTCTGGACCATCATTAGGGCCACTTTTAGATGCAATCAGGGCAAAATTGTTCCCTACCGTTCCATATGGGCCCTGACTGGCAGGGATGTTGACAGCCTGGTCTCAAGCACATGTAAGAAGGACTTAATTTCCTGCAATCACGAAAGGGAGCTAACGTTATATCCCCTTTTTGAGGACTTTCTTTATGGTGCAAGACCTACTGTAAACGATACACATAAAATATAAATAAAGTAGGCTTGGCTCTGTCCATAGGAGAATTTGCCTCTCACTTTA
Organism: Lissotriton helveticus; assembly: GCF_964261635.1. Lineage (NCBI taxonomy): Eukaryota > Metazoa > Chordata > Amphibia > Caudata > Salamandridae > Lissotriton > Lissotriton helveticus. The sequence goes on along the minus strand of NC_136072.1, from coordinate 1,139,425,838 downwards.
TGAAGTACTTTCATTATCATTCATGAGTGACAGTACACTGAATAATCACAAATTAAATTCTGTACCTTACATATGTGTCAAAGCAACTCTGTGCTCAGGCCAATTGAAGTCATGAAATGTTTAGTAACAAAAGAAAAATTGTATTTGAATCACACAATTGTTGGACAAGGAGGTCCCTTAGAAACTGCTAAATAGTAAGTGGCGATAAGAAATGGCAAAATACAAATATATCGTATTCTACAAACAGGGGGGCTTATTTACAAGTCACTTGCACTACTGGTACATCACTGCTTTTTGATGCACTGGCAGCGCAGTGTGCTGGCCCTTATTTACAAATGCAAAAAGAACAATTGATGGACAGAATGCAAAACAATGTCATACATTCACCCCAGTACAGAGATCTGGGCCTAAATCCATCGTTTTTTTGCTCACCATGCCATTCCAGTTTGAACCCAGCCGTATGCAAATCAGTCTTGACCCTGTGCCCAATGGGAACAGTCCAGCTCGAACTGCCAGGCCAGGTCCTCTCCGGACTGAAAACAAGTGTCCTAGGACCGGTTTTGGGGTTTCACCCCTCTTCAGCCAGGATAGCTTGACTCCAGTTGCATGGAGAGCACAAGACCCACGTCTGGGCATACCCGTCCCACTCGGGGTGACAAATGCAAAAACAGCAATTGATGGACAAAATGCAGAACAATGTCATACATTCACCCCAGTACAGAGATCTGGGCCTACATCCATTGTTTTTTGCTCACCATGCCATTCCAGATTAAACCCAGCCGTATGCAAATCAGTCTTGACCCTGTGCCCAAAGGGAACAGTCCAGCCCGAACTGCCAGGCCAGTGCGCCGGGTATGCCCAGACATGGGCCCTGGGCTCACTGTGCCACTGGAATCAAGCCATCCTGGCTGATGGGGGCAACACTCCGAAACCGGCCCTAGGATGCTTTTTTCCGGTCCAGGAAGGACCTGGCTTGGCAATTTGGGATGGACTGTTCCCATGAGGCACAGGGTAAAGACTGATTTGCATATGGCTAGGTCTAAACTGGGGTGGCATGGTGAGCAAATGAATGATGGATTTAACCCAGATTTCTTGACTGGGGGTGAATGTTTTGATTTGTTCTGCATCCCGTCCATCAATTGTGTGTCTTTTGCTTCCTCACCCTAAGTGCACCGGGTAAGCCCAGACGTGGGCCCCGGGCTCACTGTGCCACTGGAATCAAGCTATCCTGGCTGATTAGGGGTGAAACTCTGAAACCTGTCCTAGGATGCTTGTTTTGCGGTCCAGGGAGGACCTGGCTTGGCAGTTCGGGCTGGACTGTTTTGCATATGGCCAGGTCTAAACTGGGGTGGCATGGTGAGCAAAAGAATGATGGATTTAACCCGGATCACTTGACTGGGGGTGAATGTTTTGATTTGTTCTGCATTCCGTCCATCAATTGCGTGTCTTTTGGGCCCATATTTACAAGGCAACGCAAAACCACCCTACATGGCTTTTCATGCCATTGTTATTAGGGTCGCGTTTCACAAATCATTTAGCATGTACGGGGCATGCCATGGGTGTTGGTGTGGGTGTTCCCGCACAACTCCTATGGATTCTGGCACATTCCCAGATAAACAACATTTCATAAATCTGGGAATGCGTCAGAATCCTTCGCCTCATAAGTACTTATATTTCTCCTAATTTTTTCCTCTTTCTATGTGTGCTGCATTCTGCGGTATGCATAGAAAGAGGAAAACACCATCATCTATTCTTTTTGGGAAAGGTGTACCTTCCTGCACAAAAACAATCATTCTTGCAAGGGTTCCTGCTTTGGCACTTGGCAACCAATAGTGCACTACAGCAGGGGGAAAGCACAGGGATGCGTCAAGTTGTAAATATGACTCATCCCTGTGCTTTTAAAATGATACTGCTCGGCACAGCAAAATGGCTGGCTGCGCTGTGTCATATTATTATAAATGAAGCCCAGGCCTTCTTATGAGAATCACATGGTTTCAGGAATAAAGAAAGTGTACAGCTGTCAGAGACTGAAGCCAAGAGAAAGGAAGATGACCTTCAGTTGTCACAAGAATGTAAAGTTTTTCAGCTGAGCAAGCTAATCAATACTTTCTCGTTTCGTCTTGAGAGCCAAGATGTGAAAGAGAGGCTCTAAATGTCATAGACATGAATTCTCTTTATTCACAGTTTGCCTGAGTGAAATCTGAATTGTATACAGAATGTAGCACGCATTTTAATTTACAAGACATGACTCTAAAAACTCATGCCAGGCCTTTTTACTTTGCTAATGCTCTTTTAAATTGGGTCCCAAGAAACACCAGCATAAAGCCTTGGATGAATCCCAATCGGGATTCCGTCCCAAATACAGTACAGAATCCACTCTTTTGTCTGTTACTGATGATCTCCATGCCTACCAGGACAAGGGCCTCTCAGTCATCCTGGTGCTATTAGACCTCTCAGCAGCGTTCGACACCGTGTCCCATACCATCCTGACGCAACGGTTGTCGAACGCTGGCATTCAGAATAAGGCTCTTGTCTGGCTAAAGAGTTTTCTGACTGACCGCACCCAGAGAGTCACCATGGGTGCATACCGCTCGGTGGAAATAGAGATTTCTAAAGGGGTGCCACAGGGCGCTTGAGCCCTACTCTTTTTAATATCTACGTGGCACCCCTGGCAGTGATCCAGCGGGCTATAGAAAATATATCATAAACTACGCTACCCAACTTCATAACCTATAAACAAAATTCTATACTAAATATGGACCCATTTATGAACCTGATATATTTTTGGGCCTACTGAATCAGGTGGTCAGAATAAATCTATATACACATTATCTACACAATATATACATATTTATACATTTGCAGAAAGAATTTTGTCATTAGAATAAAACTTAACCATTTAAACGACCACCATAGGCGACGTGATCTAGCTAATGGTAACCTACACTTCTGAATAACCAAGACCAGCTTGTTTGTCAAAAGTAAGATTTTATTTTCTAAATTATGGTATATATGTTGTAAGTTTTATAAATGAAATTTATTAGCAATAAAGCAAGCATGATGGTAAGAAATATGAGAAAAATACAATTTAAGCAGTTGAATCAATTTAAAGAAATTATATAAAGTTTAGCATTTCTAAAACCTATTTCCCTAACTGAGCTAAATAAACAGAAATTAAAGTAAAGGTCTTTGAGGATTCTTACGTGCTCCACGCAAAGTCCAGCAGCACATCACCCTCATCGGAAAGTCAGAAAGCAGCAGCCAGCCCAACCCTAAGGGCATGACTTTTTATACCTTTCTACGCTAACTAAACTGGCAAAGGAAAGTTTTCAGAAATCTACGACGTCCCATTGGCTGAGAGTGACAAGTGACATGTCACCCGTTTCTTAAAAAGTTCCACAAAATCATGTCTTACAAAGACCATTGTCTCTTCCACGTGAAGCCAGAGGCTTCCTGCGATTGCAACTTTGTATTAAGTCATCCTCGCAGCTTCCATAGTCTTTCAGCACGACTTCCGCGGATGCCAAGTTAAGGACTGACAAAAAGTTCACTTTCGACCTTGGCCATGTCCGACAGAATGATGTCAGCTCATCAGTTTTTGCTTTGTGAATGTAGCTTCAATAAACGTTTTAATTCAGAATGGGCGTCTCGTGACTTTCTGCAGAATTATGGATCAGCTCTTTTTGTGCGGTTCAATTAGCTAGGCCCAAAAGCAGGCATCTTATGTTTTCTAGTATAAAACAAACACAAGAAAGTATTAATGTAAGAAATAAAGTATATTCTGTATCCACCCCATGATTTACTAATTAATTAACCCACCCGATTAATCAAAATGTTACCTAGCCATTGCAAACAAATAAAGCAGCGTTTATATTTACCAGTCTCCGTTTTTCTATGAGACCCATAAGCACCTAGAATAGTAGAAATGACATCACACAGACAAGGAAAAGCAAAACAAGCACATGCTTATTTTAAGTTTGCAGCAGTTAGTAATGACAAAAACGAAAACAATAATTATTTTATTATTTTGCACGAACAAAAAGATGCAACAAATATGCACGTTTATGAGCACACATGTTAGTCCCCCCACGTGTAAAATTTAATCTAAGTTGTATTAGCATGACATATCACAAATCATTAATAATTTTATTCATGTTATGGAAATGTGACTTTGCGAGTTTAAACAAAATTTTGTTTTCTATCTCGCTCCATCAACTCCCTCATCTGGTGATTAACAAATCACCACACCAGCACTCAAAATTTTGGTAAACTAAATTTATAAGAAATCGATTCAAATTCATTTGTATTAGTAAACCTAAAAATCTGTTTCAGCATAATCTTTGCAATTAGCATGACGCTCTCTATGTAACTCCTGTAACTCGATCTCCCTTTCCTCTTCTTTTCTGAGTTTATAGATTCTTTTCTTTTCTCTTAAATGTTTCTTTCTTTTATGTAACAAACAACCTATTTTAGTCAAAATAAAAATGAATACTATTATAATCAAAGGTGCCAGAATCTTGCCAAGAATTGAACTTCCGATATTATGAAACCAGTTTTTAATTGCTTGAAACCTTTTTGAAAGTTTCCCAGTAAAATCTTCTTCTTCTAAAGGAATTATCTCTGAATGCATTTGTGTAATATTCTTAATATACATTTCAATATTCTTACTTTCATCAGGTATATATGTACAGCAATGTTGGACATGTAAAATGCCACAGACTCCTCCCTCTTTTGCTAGGAGTATGTCTAAAGCAAGACGATCTTGAATTACCATGGATCTAATTGCAATAACTTCAACATTCACTAATTGAAATCCATCAGCAGTGTCAGTTGATAATCTATCAACTATAGTGGACAATTTTCTGATTCTCCCTGCATTTAAGGTTATACCAACAAAAGGTATTACAGCTTGAAAAATATCTCCCAGAACTTCAGTAAAAGTTTCTCTTTTAGCTCTATTTACATAATTATGAATTTTAAATAATCCTTCTGAATCTCTGTCAACATGAAACACTTTAGGAAAAACAATTCCCACATAACAAGTTCCATACCAATGGTCTGGAAGGTTGTAGTAGGCTTTGTCACCACAAACAAAATAAATTCCAGGAAAGATAGGATCTTTTCCACCTTTAAATCCCCAACCTCCCATAATCTGATAAGTATCTTCGCAGTTGCTTGCACCTACAAAATAATTATCAAAAAGTGTGTTATCTCTTCTAATGCAAAGCTTTCCACTAACAGGCTTGTCTATGTGAATTGCAATATTTTCAAGCATTTTGCCATTTAATTTCTCATCCTCTTTTTGCCAGAAGGATGACTTAGTCTGCTTGACTAATTCATTTCTCTTATAAATTGCTCTTCTCTCCTCAACCATATTCAAAAATTTCTTTCCTTCAGCACTTAATTTACATGTTAGATTATTCTTGTAAGCATACTCATAAGTGAGTTCGTTAGTAACAAGGAAATATTCTCTCATTTGTTTAGCTTTCTTATGCTTATTTAAAACATTATCAATCTTGACATTAGCAAAAATCTCATCATAATTTGAATAGTAATATTCTAAACGACCAGTTTGATAAAATAAACTAGTTAATACACTACATGTAACAGCATAAGTGAGAGGAAGCATATTATATGTTACTCCCTCTGAAACAGAAGCAGGTAACTTAACACAGACGTAACAGTCCTTTGCATCCATTACCTTTACATATTCACTCAAAAGCTTTGTGAATGTATTGCTTGAAAAATCACCTATTGATTTATCTTGATGAATGTTAGGCTGATGATCGATTACTTTTGCAGATGCACTATGTTTAGTTTGGCTAACCAGAGCTTTGCTTGTTATGTTAACTTTGTGAAATTCTCTATTCATTTCTAAAGGTATAATCACAGCTAGTACCAACCAGAGCAGAACTAAAATGAGCAGACACACCAGAGTCATCTTACAGCATCTCTTAAAAACAGAACAATTTGAAGTGCTCTCCTTAACGTAAGGCATTTTTAGGTTAGTTTTAGCCTCAAAAAATAAAAATAAATTTTAAAATTTATATACACCCCCCTTTTAAAATATATTTTTCTTTTATAACCCTAAACAAGATTTCTTCGACCTTATGTCATACATAAGTTTTCTTCAACTAAACAGTTTTTCTTCGACCTTGTGTCAACTAACAGGATTTCTTCAGCCTTTTGCCAATTTAATAATTCTGTACTTTAATCATTGTCACTAATTTCTTGGATTTCATTTTCTTCTTCACTACTATCATATATGTCAATAACAGGTGGAATTACTAAGTAAGTCCACTCAGGAGACTTGTATTTCTGGTTTGGTCTAATTATTCTCTTCCCTTTTCTTGATATTACTTCTATCTTTCTTCCAACTCCAATTTCTTTTCCTGGACTCTTTTGACTACTGATTTCTTCAACTTGTTCTATTGGCTTTTTAATCAATCTTACTCTCAATCTTCCACCAGGCCAGTAGTCTGCTTTTCTCACGTACTTTTTCTTTGGTTCAGAATTATTTGATTCTGACTTCCAAGTCCTTTTCTTTCCGTTTTCACTTCCACCTTCCACGTCACTTTCTTCAGTTTCGTAGTCTGAAATTTCAATTGACTCAGGAACTTCTCTATTCGGCAATTTCACTCCTTCAGGAACTTCACTTTGTCTTCCATCACTGGTATTCGGTAATTCGTTCTCCTCCTCTTCCTCAATTACCTCTAGCTTCCCAGATTTCGGATTTTTGTTCCTTACTTCAGAGCTTGTTCTCTGCCTTTCGATATTCTCCTGGTCTGAAACTTCCTTCGGTTCAGCTTCTTTGTCTTCAATATAGACAACCGAATCCTCAGTTATCTTTCCTTTTAACAGATTCTCTTCACCTTCAGAATCTATTTCAATTATTTCTAAGTCTTTTCTTGTCAAATTTCCATTCACTGGCACAGTTTCCAGATGTCGACTTTCTTGTCGATTTTCAGAATCTGGAATTATTTCACCTTCTGTTCTGTCTTCTGCTTCAGAATCAGAGTCATCTGTGGTATCACTTTCAACATCAGAATTCTCAGGAGTTGGTATTGGAATAGTATGACTTGGATGAATCCAACGCTTCAATCCTCTGCACTTTACAGCATTAGTAGTGATCAAGATTACCTGCCTAGGTTTCTGCCATCTAGGAGATAGACAATTCCTCCTCCGATGTACTTTCGTTCTGACCCAGTCTCCAGGTCTCAGATCATGTGTCAAAACTTTGTCATTTGATTGAGCTTCAGTTCCCACCTGATTAGACACAGAAGTTACCATATCAGATAACCTTTTACAGTAATCCAAAATTGCACTGTCATTTATGCTCAACAGTTTACCTACAGGTACAAAAGCTTGCCTCATAACTCTTCCCATTAAAATTTCATGAGGACTCAAACCTGTCTTTTTATCTGGTGTACTTCTTAATGACATCAAAACAAGTGGAAGAGCATCAGTCCACTTAACACCTGTCTCAAGACACATTTTTCCAATTCTGTTTTTGATAGTTCCATTTATTTGTTCAACTACACCTGATGCCTCTGGTCTGTATGCACAGTGTATTTTCTGCTCAATGTTCATAGCTTCACAAATTAACTTCAACAGTTTGTTATCAAAATGGCTTCCTCCATCACTCTCAATAGTGACTGGAAAACCGTACCTTGGGATGATTTCTCTGAGCATTAGTTTTGCCACTGTAATTGAATCACAATGTCGTGTAGGGAAAGCCTCTACCCATCTTGAGAATAAACATACAATTACAAGTACATATTTCAAACAGTTGTGTAAGGGCATTTCAATGAAATCTATTTGTAACCTGGTAAAGGGACCACCCTCTCGACCAATTATTCCTGTCCCCACCACTGATTTTCTGTTTGGATTCATTTGTTGGCATGACAAACACCTTTGACAAAAAGATTCTGCAATAGTTCTGAATTTGGTATTGAACCATGTTTCTCTAAAAAGTCTGACCATAGAATCTCTTCCTAAATGTGCAGGACCATGATATAATCTGGCCATGTCAGAAATCAAACAATTTGGTAAAACTACTCTCCCATCTTTGTAAACCCACACTCCATCTTCATCACGTGGTCTACAATCTGATCTTAACCATAGGTCTTTTTCTTCATCATCTGTTTCGTTTTGTAAATCTCTAATCTCATTCCATGTTTCTACAACAGTTGTTAGCATTAATGAATTTGAATCAGTTTCTGTACTTCTATTCCGATTATATGAATAATTTTTCCTTGCGCAGTACTTTGCTGTTTCGTCTGCGAAGGCATTTCCTTTGGAAATATAATCAGTTCCTCTAGTGTGCGCTGCACACTTGACTATAGCAATTTCTTTTGGCAATTGTATTGCTTCAATTAATCTCCTAATGAAAACTGCATTTTTAATTGGTGATCCTGTTGATGTCATGTATCCTCTCTGTGACCAGAGTTGTCCATAATCATGCACAACTCCGTACCCATACTGACTATCAGTAATGATGGTAACTCTTATATCTTTTGATATTTCACATGCACGAATTAAAGCAATCAATTCAGCCACTTGTGCTGAACGAACTCCTTCAAGACATGATGCTTCTTCAACATCTTCGACTGTACAAACTGAATATGAAGCTTTCAAGACACCACCTTCGGATCTTAAGCATGAGCCATCTACAAAGTAGACAAAATCCGATTCAGGTAAAGGTCTGTCTTTGATGTCTTTTCTGGGTTTAGTGCAGAATTCCATGACATCTAAACATTCATGTTCTGTCTCAATGTCATCAACAATTTCGGAATCAGGCAGTAATGTAGAAGGATTCAGATTCAAACATCTTGAAATCGAAACATTATCTGCTCCTAGTATGATTTTCTCATACTTTGTCAATCTGCTACTTGTTAAATGTTGAGTCTTACCTCTTGTCAGTAATATTTCAACTGAATGAGGCACAAAAACCTTTACAGGAAATCCCATAATGATTCCTTCACTTTGTTCAAGGCTGATACTTGTAGCTGCAACTGCTTTCAAACAACCTGGTAATGCTTTTGCAATTGGATCAAGAACTGCAGAGAAGTATGCGATAGGTTTCTTTAAATTTCCATGTCTCTGAATTAACACAGATAATGCACATCCTTCTCTCTCACTGCAATACAGTTCAAAATCTTTCTCATAATTTGGCATACCCAAAGCAGGAGCTTGGCATAAGCTCTTTTTCAGGTTCTCAAAAGATTCCATCTCAGCATCATTGAGAATAATTGGATCTTTTACATCTGATTTGGTCAGTCTTTGTAGTGGTTTCGCAATTACTGAAAATCCACTTATCCATTGTCGACAGTAACCTACCATTCCTAGGAACATTCTGACCTGTCTTTGTGTCCTAGGCGGTAACATTGCTTGAATCATTTTTATTCTCTCTATAGTTACTTGTCTTTTTCCTTTTGCAATTCTGTGACCAAGATATTTCACTTCTTGTTTGCAAAACTGTAGTTTTGCTGGGGACACTTTATGTCCTTCTTCTGCAAGGCGATTTAACAGAATTATTGTGTCTGTTACACAATTTTCTCTTGTCTTTGCAGCTATTAACAAATCATCAATATACTGTACCAGCGTAGACCTACCTGGTAAGTCTAAATCTTCTAATGATCTTTTTAACAGTTCGTTAAAGATTGAAGGACTTTCTGTATAGCCCTGAGGGATTCTTGTCCATCCAAGGGTTTTACCTTGGAATCTGAAAGCAAAGATTTCATAACTGTCTGGGTGTAAGGGAACAGTAAAGAATGCATTGCAAAGGTCAATGACTGTGTACCATTCAGCATCATATGGAATCTGAAATAGAATTACTGCTGGATTTGGAACCACAGGACAACATGGAATGACAATTTGATTAACCTTTCTCAAATCTTGTACGATCCTAAATGTTCCGTTAGCCTTTTTAACTCCCATAATTGGTGAATTACAAGAGCTACTCTTCATTTCCTTTAATACACCTTGCTTCATTAATTTTTCAATTACAGGTGTAATACCTTCAATTGTCTCTGTCTTCATTTTATACTGTGGAGTGTTTGGAAATTCTATTCCCTGTTTCAATGCAATTTTAACAGGATCTACGTTTTTCATCAGACCCATCTCATTCCCAGTAAAATCCCATATTTTAGATTTCACTGTTTCCTTTAGCTCTTCAGGTAAATCCTTTTCTTCAATTGCAGGAAACAATTTTGTTTCTTCTGCTTCCATCATCATCATTGTCATTCTATACAAACCATCTTCCTCCATTGTTTGTAACTCAACTCCTTCAGGAGAACAATATATTCTGCAATTCATTTTACATAGGATATCTCTACCTAATAGATTTACTGGACTACTATTACAAACCACAAATCTGTGTTTGTCTCTGTAATTTCCAATTTCAACTGGTACTGGATCAGTTAAGTCTGTTTTAATTTGCTGATTACTTACTCCGACAACTTGGATGGTATCCCCAGAGAGAGGTAGGTTTTCAATTTCCACTGATCTAACAGTAGAACGGGTAGCACCAGTGTCCACTAGAAAAGTGATGTCTACATCATTAACTTTCCCGTTTACATAAGGACCGGACTGGTCAACCTCAAGAGTGGCTCCAACAACACACTCTTCCTCCTCTCTCGGGCACCGTCAGCAATAATCATCAGAATCACTGTCTTGGCTTTCTGTTAATAAAAATTGTTGTGAAGCATTTTGCATTTGAACTCTTTGCTGCTTTTGCTGTTTTTGTGGTTTTATTACCTGTTCACATCCCTGAAATCCCACGTTTGGATTATATTTTTGAACTCCCCCACAATTCGGAAAAGGTGGTTGTGGCAATTGGTCTTGACGATTATTCACCTGTTGTTGTTGCTGTTGTTGTAACTGTCGCTGAATATTAAATTCATTTAACCCCTGTTGCATCTGTAGCTGTTGTTGCACGTTAACACCATTCTGCATCTGTGGATTCAATAAGGGATTCTTTGAGTTTCTAGGAGGATGAGGACACTCGTCCCTCCAATGTCCAATTTCGCCACAATTAAAACAAGGTAATCTTTGTTTCAGCTCTTCTATCTTTGGGCTAAATTTCTTTTGGAAATTATTACCTTTAAACTTTCCTTGTATCTGGTTTGTATTTCCAGTTTGAACAAAATTAGTGTTCTTATTTCCCATGCTGGCAATCTGTTGCTCAGCCACTTTTACCTGAGCCCACATGGCTTTCTCCTTCAGCTTCTTCTGTTTTACTTCTAATTCATCGCTACAATATTTTGCTTTTCTCAGAATATCATCTATAGATAGTGCTTGCCATCCGACAATACTAGTTCTGATCATTTCTCCAATTTCAGGTTTTAATCCATAAACAAATCTATAGATAAAATGACTCATGTCTTTTTCATCTAATTTTTCATAACCACTGTATTGTTTAAAGATTAACAGTAATCTTTCATAAAAAGAATGAACTGATTCTTTTGTTTCCTGTTCTGTTCTTTCTATTTTAACCCAATCAACTTCTTTGGGTGGAATTTTGTTTTTCATCCAAACAATTACTTTCTCATAAAAATCCATTACAAGTGGATTCGGGGCACCTGTTTCTTTAATTCGCTCAGGTTCTGCTTTTGGCCAACTAATAGATATTTTGCATTCTGTCCAAAGATCAGATGGAACTACAATGTCAAAAAATCCATCCAAATCAATCCACAGAACTTTTGACACTTTGATAAATCTATCGACTTGCCTGTACCACTCAACAGGTTTCTCTCTTAATTTAGGAAAGTCATTTGTGAATAACAGAATGTCTTGTCTCGACCATGGGACATGAACATATCCTCCACCTGCAACTTCTCTCATTGGAAATTGTTTTGACATTCTTTCTAATCTTTCATCTTCCTTCCTTTTTGTCCATTTCACTCTCCATTTGTTCAGTTCTCCTAGCTTTTTGATATAGACAATCAAATCTTTAATGTGAACTATTCTTCCCATTGAGTTCAAACTCTCAATGTCACTTTCTGAAAAATCTAATCTGTAATGCTTTGCAAAATTCTTTTGTTTACTTACATCGATTTCAAGTTCTGCAGCTAAATCCTCTAATTGATCATATTTATTTTTCGTTTTCCATTGAATACTTTTGCAAATGAATAGTAATTCATCATCCCGATAGTAATTTAAACTATCTGGTCCAATTGTTCCAATTATTAATTCTTCTATATTCGCTTTTAATTTGGCCACATCAAGTTTTGGTGTGGTTACCCTGACTTCAGGACTCCCTACATCTGACATAGCACCCATTGGTGTTTTTGGAGATAAATCCTCATTAAAGGTTAAATCAGGCATTCTCGATCTAGAAGTGTTTAATTCAGTCAAGTCTGAATAAAATTTTTCAGCAGGCTTTTGAATTTCTGTATTTAAAGGAATAGTTAATCCAGTTTTGTTTGTATTTCTTTGATCAAATACAGGCTGAACAGGACCTATTGTTACTGGAACTGTGACAGCTTCCATGCCTTTTGTCATTCTTTTAATTAATTCTTCTTTAGACCTTATATATTCATTATAATCATCATCCTCAACATTTCTTGTCTCTCTTGCATAATCTTTTGGAGGTTCCCTTGCTCTTGGAGTCATTGAAAAATGTCTACCCTCATTTCGAGCATTCTCGAATTCTGGTCTTCTAGGAGTTTCAGTGATTTCACAATTATTTGGATAAAGTTTAGGAGCTTCACTAATTGGAGGTGCACTCGGTGAAGTTTCAGTAGAAACCACCGGAGTAGACCATGATCTAGGAGGTCTCAAAGGCTGATTAGGCTGTTTATTTCTAGCAGTTGTATATATTTCTTCCATAATTGCATCCTCAGATTCACTTTCCATAGATTTTCCTGTAGGAGAACCCATTACCATTTCATGAATTAAATACAATCCTTCACTCATGTTTCCCTGTCTCCACATTCGCAATCTATCTTCATGAGTTTCTCTTTTCCATGATGGATTTTTAGAAGGTCTTTTAATTCCACTAGCTTCTCTTTGTAACTGATACATCTCATCTTCCCACTCAACTAAAGCTTCAAATTGAGTTGGTCTCGGTTTTGGAACAAGAGCATTCATTTTCTCTCGTAAATTTCTTAAAACCCTTACATTAAATGAACCATCATCAGGCCAAGCCAAAACACCATCGTTTTTAGTATAACGTTTCCAACTGTCGAACCATAAGACAGTATGATATCCGTATTCACCTTCCATGTACGCTGCAGGTGTTTTATACTTATGAAGTAGTTTACCACCTCGCGTTTCGATTTTCTTGTCAGGTGAAAATAAATTCTTAAATTTCTGAAATAATGTTGTCTTTTTCTCAGCATATTTAAAATGATAACTCATTTTTAAAAGTTAAATTTAATTCACAAAATCGTTCGTAAAATATTTCCGGGATGTTCCGCAAAACAACCAATCCGTGCGCGAAACACACCAACAAGCCAATGGCAGTTGAGCTACGTCAGTTTCCTGCTCAACCAATAAATTTGGAGATTTTCCCAACGACCAATCAGCTCACAGGCTGTCAGAGACTCAGGAGCCAATCAGAATACAGCTTGTGACGTAGGTCACCCAATCCCAGCGCGGCTCTGTGACGTACACAGCAGCTGCGGTTTCTCGCTTCTCACTCTTGGCGCTTACCCCTCCTTCACAAAATCTTTTCACAGCGCCATTTTAAGAACACTTTTCAGTGTAAATTAATTCTTAACAATGACTATAAAGACAACATCTGTTCGTTTCACTAATTAGGATAGTTTACATACATTCAAATATCCACACTTCGGAATAGACGGCGCTATTCACACTAAGGATAATATTCAATTGTCAGTAGAGTAACCTTACCCCACCCTTCTAACACGTATAATTATGAACTCGCTTTGCTCTGAACCCACCGCGAAGTGAAAGTTCTAAGAGTTCCACTTGAACATAAAATACAATTCAAACTCGCACTTTTACACGGAAAATTCCCTAAATTCAAACACACATGAAATCCGTACAGGACTCTCACCTGTTTATAGAATTCATGCACCGTTAGCAAAATAACGACGTTATCCGTACAGGGCTCTCACCTGTTTATAGATATGAAACATGTACCCGTACAGGACTCTAACCTGTTTATAGATAATCATGTACCGACGTTAAATTTTACCCTTCATTCAAGCTCGGATATAACCAATACTCTCATTACAGTGAGTTTTATGGAAGGCGCTTTGTCCCTATTCTCATGCTGCTTTGATTTCTTAGAAAATCCTCACTATACAAGATTCAGACCTAGCCCTAAAACTGTGCTGCTCGGCGACAACACTATGGTACACGGCGATACCTCTTGTGATACTCGGCGATATCACTACAAACTGAACAGATGGCTTGCGTGACTAATTTCCCGCCACACAATCTATACCGGTATAGCTTACAGATAGGCACGAAAAACGAACTTAACAAGTGTTAAAACATTGATCCTATTTGCATACCATGACGCAACCCTTAGCAACCAACATGTTACCTTGGTTACCCCTTAGTAACCATCAATTTCTGCTACCAGAGAATTGATCCAGCGGGCTATAGAAAATATATCATAAACTACGCTACCCAACTTCATAACCTATAAACAAAATTCTATACTAAATATGGACCCATTTATGAACCTGATATATTTTTGGGCCTACTGAATCAGGTGGTCAGAATAAATCTATATACACATTATCTACACAATATATACATATTTATACATTTGCAGAAAGAATTTTGTCATTAGAATAAAACTTAACCATTTAAACGACCACCATAGGCGACGTGATCTAGCTAATGGTAACCTACACTTCTGAATAACCAAGACCAGCTTGTTTGTCAAAAGTAAGATTTTATTTTCTAAATTATGGTATATATGTTGTAAGTTTTATAAATTAAATTTATTAGCAATAAAGCAAGCATGATGGTAAGAAATATGAGAAAAATACAATTTAAGCAGTTGAATCAATTTAAAGAAATTATATAAAGTTTAGCATTTCTAAAACCTATTTCCCTAACTGAGCTAAATAAACAGAAATTAAAGTAAAGGTCTTTGAGGATTCTTACGTGCTCCACGCAAAGTCCAGCAGCACATCACCCTCATCGGAAAGTCAGAAAGCAGCAGCCAGCCCAACCCTAAGGGCATGACTTTTTATACCTTTCTACGCTAACTAAACTGGCAAAGGAAAGTTTTCAGAAATCTACGACGTCCCATTGGCTGAGAGTGACAAGTGACATGTCACCCGTTTCTTAAAAAGTTCCACAAAATCATGTCTTACAAAGACCATTGTCTCTTCCACGTGAAGCCAGAGGCTTCCTGCGATTGCAACTTTGTATTAAGTCATCCTCGCAGCTTCCATAGTCTTTCAGCACGACTTCCGCGGATGCCAAGTTAAGGACTGACAAAAAGTTCACTTTCGACCTTGGCCATGTCCGACAGAATGATGTCAGCTCATCAGTTTTTGCTTTGTGAATGTAGCTTCAATAAACGTTTTAATTCAGAATGGGCGTCTCGTGACTTTCTGCAGAATTATGGATCAGCTCTTTTTGTGCGGTTCAATTAGCTAGGCCCAAAAGCAGGCATCTTATGTTTTCTAGTATAAAACAAACACAAGAAAGTATTAATGTAAGAAATAAAGTATATTCTGTATCCACCCCATGATTTACTAATTAATTAACCCACCCGATTAATCAAAATGTTACCTAGCCATTGCAAACAAATAAAGCAGCGTTTATATTTACCAATCTCCGTTTTTCTATGAGACCCATAAGCACCTAGAATAGTAGAAATGACATCACACAGACAAGGAAAAGCAAAACAAGCACATGCTTATTTTAAGTTTGCAGCAGTTAGTAATGACAAAAACGAAAACAATAATTATTTTATTATTTTGCACGAACAAAAAGATGCAACAAATATGCACGTTTATGAGCACACATGTTAGTCCCCCCACGTGTAAAATTTAATCTAAGTTGTATTAGCATGACATATCACAAATCATTAATAATTTTATTCATGTTATGGAAATGTGACTTTGCGAGTTTAAACAAAATTTTGTTTTCTATCTCGCTCCATCAGCAGGAGTTCTGCGTAGATATGGCTTTATCCCCATATCATACGCAGATGATACACAGCTCCTTTTCCCCTTTAAAACTCTCACCACTGAGGTCAGAAACTCTTTTTCGACAGGCATGAAAGAAGTGGCAAAATGGATGGCTACCAACTATCTCCAATGCAATGTCACCAAGACGGAGATCATGCTATTTGGAGACGCTAAAATACTCTGGACTCCTGAATGGTGGCCGTCAGAGCTTGGAGCAGTCCCTGAACCCAAACAGGTTGTGAAGAATCTGGGAGTCAGATTCGATCATGACCTGTCATTTAAACAGCACACCAACTACATATCGGGGATCTGCTTCCACACCATTGGACTCCTCCGTAAGGTCTTTCCGCTTCTACCCGACGCAATAAGGAAAACGCTTGTCCAAGCGTTGATCCTCAGCCGGATTGACTATTGTAACGGCTTGTTACTATCAGCCAATGAGGGTGTGTTGGATAAACTGCAGGTGATCCAGAACACGGCGGCTCGCCTGGTTCTGAATGCCCCTCCGAGAACTGCTTCCAAACCTCTCCTGAACCGCCTACATTGGCTCCCAATACGACAGAGGGTCAAATTTAAAATATGCTGCCTGATCCACAAATGTCTGAATTCACAGGGACCAACTTATCTGGAACGGAAATTCATTCCTTATGCTCCAGTACGATCTCTTAGATCTAGTAACAATCTCCTTCTTGTGGTCCCCTACACAAAAAAAGTAAGACACGGAGGCAGAGCCTTGTCTGCTACTGGCCCTAAGCTGTGGAACAAGTTACCTCTGGCCTTAAGACAATGTAAAGAACACCTGGCATTCCGCAAACTTTTAAAAACAGCTCTTTTTAAAAATGAAGTCTAGCGCATCTCCTCACTGTCAATGTATTGCTGATTTCTGGTCAAAAAAGCGCAGAGATACTCCTGTCGGAGTGATTCAAGGGCTATATAAACTCATAAATAAATAAATAAATAAAGAATGGATCCCCACCGAGAATCTCCACAAAATCCATGAGAGAAAGAAAAAGAAAGCTAGAGTCAGCACCAGCAGAACAAGAGAAGAAACAGCGAAAGCTCAATGCGAATCGTTTAAACTGTGCAGACATCATATTTTGCTAAGCGTGCAAATATTTAAACAAATGTGACCAATGGGGTCATAAGACACAAAAGGTGGGATGGGTATGCACGGAACATGAGTGGGACCTGCCCTAACTGCACACAAACCACCACTGTGACATAGGAATACATAGCCAGTGAGACACTTAATAAACAGAGACAAGTGGACGTCCACTCTAAACAGTAATTAGACTAACAGGGTGGCAGTGCATACACGGATAATGGCACTCAGAATAGGCTCATATGGAGCAGGTGAATACCTCAGAGGTAAAGCCATTTATTTATTTATTTAGGTCATTTGTAGTGCGCACGAATCATCCCCAAGGGGATCTCTCGGCGCCTGAGAAAGACAGGCCATCTGTGAGGTGCTGTTTAAAAGAGCCAGGTTTTGAGCATTTTATTTTAATTGGGACAGATTCGGACATTCCCAAATTTGTTCAGAGAGGTCGTTCCAAATAGGAGAAGGTGCAACATCCCATTTTTACCTTTCTAATTCTATGGCTGCACAGCAGCTTATGATTACTGGATCTGAACTGACGTGCAGGGTGAAACCATTTAAGTTTTTTAGTCAGATAAGCCGGTCCCAATCCGTATAAGGACCTAAAGACCAATCACAACATCTTAAAGGTGGCTCGTTTCTTGACTGGAAGCCAATGTAATTGGCGTAGGAGAGGCAAAGAGGGGGTTTGTGCTGGTTTATCAAGGGCAAGGCGGGCAGCTGTATTTTGCACGACCTGTAGTTTGGATAATAGGTCCTCCCTAATTCCTACCAGCAAGGAATTCCCGTAGTCAAGGCAACTAATTAATAGCACCTGAATAAGAGGCTTCCTGGCGCTGAGCTTGATCCATGGGAAGATCTTTCTCAACATCCGCGTGGTCCCGAAGCTGTAGCCTGCAAGCGTCTTCACCTGCTCCTCCATTGAAAGCTGATTATCAATCTTTATCTCTGGGTTCTTCGCCCAACTTCTCGGGGAGGGGGCCTCTCCCAATTCTGATGGCCACCAGTCTGAGGACCACAGGTCAACAGCCTTGACAAACAGGAGAATCTCTGTTTTAGAAGAGTTTAGTTGTAAAAAGTTCCTCCTCATCCAATCTGCTATATTGATTATGCACTTTAAAAACGTAGCTTTTGTTTCGGCAGGATCCTTCTCTATACGTACAATCAGCTGCTTATCATCAGCGTAGGATATGGTTTCCAACCCACAGTTTCTGATGATTGAGGCCAAGGGGGCAACATATAGATTGAATAGCGTGGGACTCAATATAGAGCCCTGCGGTACCCCCTTGTCCACTGCAGCTGTAGATGACACATAGGCATCGAGCTGAACAGATAGAGTTCTATCAGAGAGATAACTCTGAATCCATGTAAAGGCTAAGCCTCCGACACCAATCTCTCGCAGCCTGCTTAACAGAATGTGGTGGGAGATGGTGTCGAAGGCTGCCAACAGGTCCAGCAGCACTAGCATAACTGGCGCATCCCGGTCGAGCGACATCCTAAGTGTATCCATAACTTCGAGCAAAGCGGCCTCTGTGCTATAGGATGCCCGAAAATCCTGACTGTGAGGGGTCCAGAATCTTATTCTGTTCTAAGTAATTTGAGAGATTTTGATTTATTATTCTTTCCATGATTTTGGACCAACACGGGAGAAGAGAGATGGGTCTGTAATCTTGTGCATCTGTAGGATCTGCTGGTGCCTTTTTCAACCGAGGTTTAATGCGCGCTATTTTCCAGTTATGTGGAAAAGTGGCTGTAGTTAAGGAGATGTTACATATGTCTGCCAAAGTATCTGCCAGGATAGGGGCAAACTCATGCATGGCTCTTGGTGGTAAAGGGTCTAAAATCGATCGTGATTTAGCCTTGGCCAATAAGGCACCCACCTGTTCTCCAGTGATAATGGGTAATTCTTCTAGGCTCGGCACACCGGGGACTGCCTTAAGAGCCTGACTTTCATTAGAATCCTTTACTGCCAAAGGAGCAATATATGGCGTCAATCTTATTAGTAAAGTGAAATGCTAAATGATCATAGAATTCCTGTGCTGCCGGCGGGAGCGGGTTGTTGGCCCGCGGACTTGTAAACTCTCTTAGAATTGTAAAAACCTCCCGTGACAAGTCTTTGGCCTCCATGATCCGGGAGCCTAGATGATCTCTCCTGGCTACATTGCAGCTGTTTAGATAAGTTCTAGGGGCCTTACGAAAACAGCGTTCACCAGCTACCGATTTGGACTTTGATCATCTTCTTTCTAGTGATCTACATAAGGCCTTCTCCTTTTTTAGTGTGGCTGTGTACCATGGGGCAGGGGCTACTCTGGCCTGGGTTCTTACCATCTTCACAGGTGCAATCACATCAAGAGCCTCTGTGATCGAGGCCTCAAATAGCTCTAAGGTCACAATACAGTCGTACTTGCTCAGCCATTCAGGAAGGGTATATAGCCTACTGAGCCCTGAGGCTGTTACCTCTTTCCGGGCTCTACGTGGTTCTATGTGAGGTTGCGGAAGTACAGATGATTTCAGCGGATCCCAGTAGAAACGTAGTGCTAAGTGGTTTGTCCAATCTACCTCTAATGGGGGGGTCTACTCTTAGGTCTGACATATTAGAAAAGATAGTATCCAGTACATGACCTACCCGGTAGGTCGGGTGGGTTACTCTGGAGAAAAGCTCCAAGGATTTCATGGCTGCAAGCGGACTTGCTGATTCATTATTTGTATGAGCCTCCAAATGGTGGTTAAAATCCCCTACTAATAAAAATGTAGTTGCCTGCAGTGTGAAAGGGGCCAACCTTTCCAAAAGAGATATACAAAATTCTCTTTTATTACCTCCTGGAGGATGGTAAACTAGCACCCCTGTCAATTCAGTAATGTTTGCTTGCTTCACTCTAAAAATCATTAGCTCTAATTGTGGGAAGAGACCGTGTCCAAGGTCCAAGGCATGATCAAATGCAAGAAGAACAATTGATGGACAGAATGCAGAACAATGTAAAACATTCAACCCAGTACAGAGATCTGGACCTAAATCCATCGTTTTTTTGCTCACCATACATTTCCACCTGGGACCCAGCCATATGCAAGTCAGTCTTGTCCTTGCTCACCATGAGAACAGTCCAGCCCCAAAGGCTTCGGGAGCCTGTGCAACCTAATATGACTCTTTTTTCCCACTAAAACTGAGGGTCAGGAGGCCATTTTGTGCTTGCTTTAGAGTCCACAGCACCATTGCTACGCCACTGTAATGTACGACAACAAAAATAGAAAGAAGCCTTCACCTGAGCAGGGCACTCCCTGACATTAGGACAAAGAATGCTCAAACCTTGGAATCACTGCGAAATGGAGCAAGCACTGCACTGGCATTAGGGCACGTAGACTGTCATGAGAAGAAGTCTGGGGAGATACTGACACAGAGAAATGCCCCGACACTGGAGAGACAACACTGAGGGTATTAAGGACTCGCTAAATTGAATGTAGGTAGGAATCACTAAAATTTTAGCGATTCCTAAAAATTCCTTAATAACGAATCGCGAATTGAGATTTGTTAATAAGGAATACCTACCCATTCATTCCTATGGGCTAGGAGGCCCATAGGAATGAATGGGAAGATATTCACTATTTGCGATTCGGTAATAAAGAATCGCAAATAGCGGGAGCGATTTCAAGGGTGCCAGGGTGTCAAAAGGACACCCTGTTGCACCCCTGAAATGTGCATGTGTGCACATGTGGTGCACATACATGCCCTAAGGGCATGAATGTATGCCACATGGCATTTTATAAAAAACAAAAAAGTGCTTTTTAACAGGGAATCGCTAATTACCACCAACTTGAAAGTTGGTGGTAATTAGCGATTCCTTTAGCCTAAAGTGCACTTTCTTTTGTGCTACCTACATAGGAATTAAGGAATCGCTATTAGCGATTCCTTATATGCAAGAGCAAAATAAGGTATCGCAAATTTTGAGATACCTTATTTTGCTAGTAGGTTAAAACTCACCTACATTGCTCTCAGCCAAATACCGGTCGGTAACGCAGAAATTCTGCGAATTTCTGTGTTACTGCTCGATATTTAGCCAGCTGTCTGAAAAGAAGCCAAAAGGTCTCCTTAAGAGCCCATCACCGGTGCTGGCACAACCAGGATTCCTGAATGCTCTTTATTGCACCTCATGCCTATTTTACACCATTCCTTACACTTCCTGTCTCTTCATCTCAACCTTGTAAGTTCATTTTCATAGCTGCTTTCTCTAGTTGTCACGTATTGCTATGTCTGCTTTTTTGGCCCTTTTCTACCCTTTCCTCTCCAGCTCTGAATTGATGTCTGATTATGAACGATAACCCCTGGTGCCCAAAATTAGATGGCAGTATCACCACCTATGTTCACCACCTGCAAGTACCGGCAGGGCCATCTTAACAGCCCTGCCTACACAACCACTCACAGGAATAAAAATGTTTGACAATTTTTTTTTGTTATATTCTCGTCTGCATTTGGGGCCTCCGGGTAACTTCCCAGTGTGCCCATGCGTTGAGACTGCACAGGGTACCGGCACAAATAAAGCACTGGATTCATGCACGACAGCAGGAGGTATTAACTAGAGGTTACCTGGAAAAAGGGTGCGGGCTCCATGTCTGAGCTGACTGCCCCCACAGTCGCCCTTGCTTCCTCCCCTACCAGGCAAAAATTGGGTCAACAGGTACCATGACCTAAATCTTTGATGTCGAGTTTTTCTGGGCCTGGGGCAGATTCACCACATCTGACCCCCCGCCCTGCCCTACCCACACACCCCACCTCCTAGTTTCTGGTTGGAAGGTGGGAAGAGGTACCTTTGTGAGGAAAGACCTTCTACCATGCTTTATGGCCATAGTGTTTTGCACAAGATCACACAGTGTGGTCAAGTGGAGAAGTTAAAATTAAAATATAGGTTTCTATTCCTACAAGCAGAGTTGCTTGACCGCACCTCGTTCTCCACAGTGTAAATAATAATGCATCCATTTTCCAAATAAATACTGAATGTACCCCTCAGTGAGATGCTGAGTTAGAGCCAGACTACACTGAACTACACCTGTTTCTTCTCCTTGTTTGAATATTTGGAGGTTGTGAGTTTCAGCAGGTTTAGACTTTTTATTTTATTTTTTCCAGAAGGCGTTGTTTCTTCACGCAGTGCTGTGAAATTTAAACCTAATCTGGCTCTTCTTGCAGAGAGGCGCAGATCATAATCCTCTCAAAAAAGCATCCTGTACTGAAGCCAGAAATCCACAATGTATGTGACGCTCAGCGGTGCAAGCATCAGTCTTTCGAAGGAGAAAGGGATGCATCTTACTGCAGCCCACCAAGATGGCGGCTGGGCTAAGGACAACTGCAATGTCAGACACAGCAGGGACAAACCTCACTCCCACAGTGAGATAAGGTTCTCTCTGCAAGAATGAAAACATAACATCAATATTTCAGATTTTAATCTAAAAGGCACTTTGTCACACTGCACGCAGACTCTTTAATGCTGGCCGTGCGCTGTCTACAGCCTGGGAGGTATTTATGGGGTAAACCTTAGAAAGGTCATCTGTGACTTTAAAGAGCTGTCGGAAAAATGGAACAAAGGTTTGCAGGTTTGAGAATGCAGGTTTTCAGGCTGAGAGATTTCCATACTAAAAAGCGTGGGGGGGGGGGGGGAGCAAGCATGCATGTCCCCTGTCTGCCCTTGTGTTTGCAATAGGAACTGAACCATTGACGCTGATGATCAGACAGGCGGAGACTGTCTCTGGATTTTACTGGTCAGAAAACTAGTTAGTGAAGTCGAACACCTTCCCCCAGAATTTGCTGACCTGGATGTATGACGTTACAATGCATACTTTTACAACGCCTACCTTTACAATGCATTTTTTACACCGCAACATCCATTACAACGCACACCATTACAACGAATTCTTTGAAACTACCTTTACAACGCATTCCACTACAACGCATACTACATTTACAATGCATACCATTACAACGCATTACATTACATTGCATGTAAGGTAAGTGTTGGATAGTGTAGGGGTAAAAATTACTATTCTAACTCCAGGGGGTGCAACAGTAGGGTAAGTGTTGGATGGTAAGTTATGTGTTGTAATGGTATGCGTTGTAATGACTGCGTTGTAATGGCATGTGTTGTAGTGGTGTGCGTTGTAGTGTCATGCGTTGTAATGACTGTGTTGTAAAAACATGCGTTGTAATGGATGTTGCGTTGTAAAAGTTTCGTTGTAAAGGTTGTTTCCCGCTGACCTTACTACAGTGAAAGATCAGGTGTGCGAGGTCTCCCTTATCTGAGCCGCAGTTCCAGCAGCAGTCGTTGTCTCTTAGGCCTATCGATGCTAGGCGAGCTGGTGTCCAGTATGCTTCAAATTGTATTTTTGTAACATGTAAATACCAATAAAAATAATAAAAAAAAGAAAATAAAAAAAAAGAAAACTAGTTAATAAGATATCATTATATGCAGATAATCTCCTTATGTACATCCGCAATTCCTAGACCTCAGGATCTGCGGCGATGGTGCTACTTGACGCCGTTGGTCACAAGTCAAAACTGAAGGTAAATTGGTCCAAGTCAATATCATATTCCGCCTATCAGAGGGAGCAGCTGGGGAATGGGCTGCAAACCACAGGCTCCAGGTGGTCACAATTAGTATTAAGTATATGGAAATCCATCTCACTCATGAGGCAGAAGATGCTAGAGCCAATAATATCACCCCAGTGTTGGCGGGAATGTGAAGCGAGACGCCAATGTGGACGTCACACCTCTCTATGATGGGTCGATTGCTCTACTAAAGACGGACACCCTCCCGGGACATTATATATACCCCAGGGTTATCCTTTCCCGATACCTAGTTCATACATGTCTGCTTTGACATCCCTGCTAGGAACCTATTTGAGGAATTACGGCCTCCCATGAGTCTCATGCGCCAACTGCAGCACATCAAACTATGATGGAGCAATGGTGGATCGCGAGGCATATTACCAAGCCGCACACCTTACTGTGGTGAATGGATGGATTCACTCCCTCTGTCTGGGAGGGATCCTAGACCCTGCTTAAGCATCTGGGGGCAGATTTACAAGCCCCTAGCGCCGCTTTTACGCCGCCGTTGCGTCACTTTTGTGACGCAGCGGCGGTGCAAAAGATGCACCATGGTGCGGGGTATTTACAACGTGACGCATCTCCCAGATGCGTCACGTTGTAAAGCCCTGTGCCAGAAGAGGCGTACCATCGCAAGGGGGGGTGGGGGGGCGTTCCGGTGCAGGAACGCCTCCCAAAAGTGGCTGAGTGAAATCTACAAGATTTCACTCAGTCACTTTTGGGACCATGCTGCGTCAAAACCCTGCGCCTGCTTGAAGCAGGCGTAAGGATTGACGCAGCATTGTGCACATAGGGCCCCCCTAATCATTGCTGGAGCTGCGTCGCACTTGTGACGCAACTCTAGCAATGCGCCGCTTTTATGGCACAGATGCGTGATGCATCTGTGCCGTTTTTGCCCCATGGTGCGCCGCATTGTAAATGCGGCGCACCATGGGTGGCGGAGCTGCGGCGCAAAACAACTGGCGCATCCCTGGGGATGCGCCAGTTATTGTAAATCTGCCCCCTGATCTCTGTGCAATGGGAGGAAACTCCCCACTGCATTATTTACATGGTGCTAAGTTACCATAGAGGGCCTCTCCAGCTGCGGGGATGGTTCCGGCAGTATAGAGGTCATCAACTGAATGTATTGGCTGGAGGGTTAAAATTACAGATCAGTCCGCGCTATGATGGGCCACGATGCTTTCTTACAAAAAAAAAAAAAAAAAAAAAATGATGGGCCACGATGCTTGCAGAGGTAGTCCCCCTACAGGGCTTTAAGGGACGGGACTCTCTCAGAATCTCAACGCTGGTGGATTGCGAACGACACTAAAGTTCTTTTCAGACACTCGGGAAGAACTTGTACTAGTGCACCTGCATTTTTGTCGATATCGTCAACTTAGTCATGCTATTGGGCCACACCTTTGAAATCTGGATGAAATAACGGAGTACAGCCCCCTTGAGACTAAGTAAAAGATGTCCCCCCTCCCTCTGACAGGGAAATATCTAATTTATATAGGTCTTTACATGGATGCCCAACCAACCTTCAGAGAGCACCTTCCTTCCTGATGAGCTACTGTGAAGAATCTGCAGTTAGCCTTCAAACTGCTACAAAAAAAGTTATGGAGGACATCTCTACCTACTTGCTCCTGGTCATTGGTGCAAAGTTTCTCCCATCAATCATCTACGGCTCTGAACAACTGAAAGGGAGCGAAGCAACCTTACTAAACCTGCTCCAAACAACGCTCTTCAAGAGGTTATTTGCCCTCTCACAACACACGTTGCATTCTCAGGTCAGACTGGAGTTTGGTCTGTTTCATCAAGATCCAGTGAGGAGCGAAGCGCTGGTCAAGTTCTTCTGGAAGCTTAGATCATCTCAATTAGACCCAATAACCTGCATGTGCTGGTTAAAAATGAGAAATAGACCCACAACAAAAACTCATGACCAATTGTTCTCCAGCAGGCCAAGTTAGGAAGAGCTACAACTCAAACATGGAATTCTCTGCCTTCAAATGAGCAACTAACAAGGTTGTAACATTGGAATCTTGGACCATTGACAAGGCAGAGCTCGTCCATAAACGATACGCGTGAGTAGTTTTGTAACCATATTCCATTTGGGGCCCCCAAACATATTTGACCACCTATTTGTCCGCGGCCTTAAAACACGCCATGGTGCTCCTACTTCTTTGTGATTTTTTCATCAAAGGACCCAGTACCCACTTGAATGCAGTTTTGGTCAAACAGCCATTGCTGTGTATGTGATTACAGCCAAGAAAGCACGCTCCGCCTAATCGGAGTGTGCCCTGGCCTTTTATCCCTCAGGAGGAAATTGGTACCCAAATGCTGCAGGCCCCCAAATCAGGTCTTGCGGCCCCTCAGTAATGACACTTTTTAACAGGCACTCCATCCCGTTATCAAGCGAGACAACCTTTTTCCTGCTTTCGGCATTTAAGAAGCTCTCAAAGGTAATATCCTACGACCTTAACTAAAATTGAGTATAGACAAAAGGGCTGAAAATGGAAACAGCCAAGGCCTAAAATCGAGAAAGCCCAGCACTTTAGATTTTTAGAACGCTTTAGCACTCCACTGGCGGACCCTTTAAGTGCCTAGGCTAATTTCCTTTCCAGCTCCCCTTGTAACAGTGGTCTGGTGAACCCTATTTACCAGATGCACTTTACCCGATAATCAGAACAGGGCAATTTGCATATTTTTGGTACATTAAGCGTAGTATTTAGTCAGTCCAATTTTAATTTCACCTTTTGCTTTAATTGAGAATGTTTGTGCCATTCTATGTGTACTCAGGGCTGACTTGTTTTAATTCGATCACTCGTTTTAGTTTCCTAATAAATATTCATTTGTACATAGCAATGATTTTCATTAATTTAGCAATAACGAACATTACTTATTTACGTACTAATTGATATAACACTTTAATCATTTATTACCCAAATACATTCCGTGAAATAACGGGAAAAATGGCAGACAGATATTGGTTCACTTCAGGAGGAAAGGGTGTTTGCTCTTATGGGGCCAATGGAGGCTTTCATCACAAACAGGCTCTATTTATCCGGCTTAAACATCTCCCTTCCTCCCACATACACAAGAGAAAACCCTCCCCTAGCTTGGTGAAATAGATGCGATGTATGCCTAGATGTAGCTAGCTGAGAACCCTATTTTGGGGGCTCCTCCGAACATATACCAACAAGTAGCGATATTTATCGCTAAATAGGCTTAGCGACAATTTTTTTATCGCTGCCTATCGCTGGATATGTTAGCGGAAAAACAAGCTATTAGCAAAGTTTTTCTCCATTGTGCTAAAATATCCAGCGATAGCGGCGAAATGTGTGAATATCGCTGAGAATACAGCGATATTCAAGCATTAGCGACGAAATGCTCTTAGCCATGTTATCCACCTCCCATTGGATAACATGGCTAAGAACTGGTCTGGGCAGGTGTTAGTATTTGGAGATATTCCCGCTTAGCGTGAATATTTCCAACGCTACGCCTGCCTTGCTAATAGGCGATAGCGATGTTAGCGACTGCTTTCAGTCGCTAACTGGTTGGGTACGCCCACTTTGCATGTCATTAGCGATAAACATCGCTGACATGCAAAGCGGGCTCCAAACCCCTCGCTATCGCCTAAAAGCTGTCGCTAACATCAGTTAGCAACAGCTTGCTAATAGAGCAATAGAATTATCGCCGCTTAGCGGCCAAAAAAACGGCCGCTAAATCGGCGATAACTGCCTGTCGCCCCCCTTGGTAATATGCCCCATGGTGATTAATGACCATCTCTCGAATACACATCTGTGGTCACATGTATACTGTGGTCAGAATATAGGTGTGAAAGTACAATCCGTTGCATACGACCTGGTTTCTCGAGAAATATTTTAAGCAGTCGTCATCTGTGGTCAGTATGTGTTGTACTCACGAGTTCATGCCCTGTGCCTTTGCTTTCTTTGTACAGTTTGTGAATATTATGTAAAGATTTCATTTAAAAAGAGTCTTCCAGACAGTATTGGCAGTTGTTTTGTTTGTATTGCTTATGTGACCTCACAGCAGCACACAAGGTCGTCCTGGGACCTCACAGCAGCGCACAAGGCACATTTGTGACCTCACAGCTGCTCCATAGGCCGTTTTGTGACCTCACAGCGGTGCACAAGGCCCTTCAGTGACCTCACAACTGCGCACAAGGCCGTTTTGTGACCTCACAGTGGCGCCCAAAGCCCTTATGTGACCTCACAGCTGCTCACTAGGATGTTTTCTGACCTCACAGCAGCGCACACGCCCCTTCTTTAACCTCACAGCTGCGCACTGTGCCGTTTTCTGACCTCCCACCAGCACACTGCCCGTCTGTGACCTCACAGCTGTGCTGTGCATTAGGCTGTTTTGTGACCTCACAGCAGCGCACAAGGTCGTCCTGGGACCTCACAGCAGCGCATAAGGCACTTTTGTGACCTCACAGCTGCGCCATAGGCCGTTTTGTGACCTCACAGCGGTGCACAAGGCCCTTCCGTGACGTCACAACTGCGCACTAGGCCGTTTTGTGACCTCACAGTGGCGCCCAAAGCCCTTATGTGACCTCACAGCTGCGCGCTAGGCCGTTTTGTGACCTCACAGTGGCGCCCAAAGCCCTTATGTGACCTCACAGCTGCTCACTAGGCTGTTTTCTGACCTCACAGCAGCGCACACGCCCCTTCTTTAACCTCACAGCTGCGCACTGTGCCGTTTTCTGACCTCCCACCAGCACACTGCCCGTCTGTGACCTCACAGCTGTGCTGTGCATTAGGCTGTTTTGTGACCTCACAGCAGCGCACAAGGTCGTCCTGGGACCTCACAGCAGCGCACAAGGCACTTTTGTGACCTCACAGCTGCGCCATAGGCCGTTTTGTGACCTCACAGCGGTGCACAAGGCCCTTCCGTGACCTCACAACTGCGCACTAGGCCGTTTTGTGACCTCACAGTGGCGCCCAAAGCACTTATGTGACCTCACAGCTGCGCACTATGCCGTTTTCTGACCTCACAGCATCACACTGCCCTTCTGTGACCTCACAGCTGTGTATTAGGCTGTTATGTGACCTCACAGCAGAGCACAAGGTCGCTTTGTGACCTCAAAACAGAGCACAAGGCTGTTCTGTACCTCACAGCAGCGCACACGTTCCTATTGGAATCTCATTGCAGCGCACAAGGCCCTTCAGTGACCAATCCGAACAGATGATTTCGTATACCTCTTGAAAACAACAAGGGCGTTATGCATTTGGCATTGCACTCTTTTTTTTTGTTGCTCATCTGTATATATTGTTGTTGTCCTAAACATCAGTCTCATGTTCAAGAAGTTGTTTCAACGATAACAAACTGATACCATAATATGTGATAGCATCAATCCTATTTTTTTTCTTTTTGAACTGCTTTTTTCCTACTTTAATTTGCAAGACCGTTAACCCTTAACTTCTCGTAGCCAAATAAACTGAGACTTGAAATCCCAGAATCCTCACCGCGCACTGCTGCTTTCTCTCTGTCCTGCTAAGCTCTCTGAAGCGATTACTTAAGGATATGAGCGCTATACACACCCTCTAAATACGTGAATGTATTTGTGCGATACATTAAACCCTCCAGACTGCAAAGATGAGTGTGGCCTGAAAAGCAAACGAGAATAGAGAAAAACCCCGGTCCGCTTTGGTGAAGACCAGGATAATTTGCGTTCAGAAAATGATTAATTCGCCTAACGCGTCTCCCTAATTAACAGCCGCGGGAACCCTGGTAATTGGCGCGCGCCCGTTGATTTGGACAGACAAATGAGCTGTCGTTTGCTCTTTGCAGTCAGGTTTGATGGGTGTTACATTAATTTGTTGTCGGTTCACTGCTTCCCCCAACTGCCTGCCCAGGTAAGTGCCTCGAGTACACGCTGCGAGCGTCATCACAGTGGGCGCTTGTGTCAGCAGCGTGCCCAGGACGTGTCTGCGCACCACAGTGTGATGTGTGCACTTTATCACCGTTCTGGCACTTTACTGGCATAACCAAACACCCCCACACCATCCTGCAACGGAACACTTTATCACAAAACCCTAAACATAGGTCCAACGCAGTCCAAATGTGCAATTACTTGGTTATGGAGGCACCCAGCCTCAGCTGCCGTGCCACACAAACGTTCGTGCACACCCAAGAAGATTAGTAGGCGATCTCGGAGCAGCACTCAAGTCACTCTGAAAACTCGATGCTCTTTCAATGCTGACCTAGTCACCTGAGCTGGACCTCACTCCCTGCACTGACCACACGTCTCCACAAATCAACAAGACTCCGGTCTCAGATGGAAACATTGAGGCCATTCGGAGAAGTCGCCCAAGGAGGTTCGACTAGCCAACCTTACCTTAACTGCACAATAGGAAAGCCTGTCTGACTAAAATCTTGTCAGTAAGGATACTAGCATTATAAATCAAAGATGTTAATCCTAACTGGCCGCTGCTCTCTAAAGTAGTCAAGTGTAGACTCTGCGGCTACAAATCGGAAACTCTTTTACATCTACTGTGCTGCTGCCCGACGTTGCTGGACTGCCGCCGAACCTTATTAAAGCCACTCTTCCTAATTCATGGTATAAGAACAAGCAACCATGCAATGAACTGTATTTTCAGCACCATGGTCCCCCTCGAATTAGCAAGAATAGGTACTTTTTTTTAAAGCAGGCAGGACCTCCTTAAAAACTCCCAACGAAGCACTGAGATGATCATGAACAGTTAACTCATAGCTCTTGGATCACGGACATTGATGCACAGTAGAGTTTGACCACGCTGTAATTGAGTTCTCTTTTTAGTTGAAACTTTTAATCCATTTTATGGTGGATTTTTTACTTATTTTTATTCGTTATTTCCATAACAGATAGGGGAAAGGGGACAAGGTAGAGAGAAAGCCTGTACACCAAGAGTTTTCGTTTTTTCGGGCATATTAAGCCATCTACATTATATGGTCTTGTTAGGAACCATTATTCTCATCTGCCTTTGTTTAATCATGTTTCTTCTTTTTAAATGTTTTCTATTGTCATGGTTTTAAGTAATCTACATAATAAACTTCGTATTGCTCATCATAATTCATAAAATACATCAAATAAATTCTGATCACTAAATATGATTACCAACAGGCAAGAGGTTCGACTAGCCCTGTGATGGCGTAATAATGGCACATTTGTGCTACACTCGTGGTACTTCATAATGCCTCTGTGACACCATGGGGCGTATTTACAAAGGCAAATGTGATTGTAAATGTATGTTTGAGATCAAATTTACCTTCCAGTGCTTACTTTATATTAGAATAAAAGCCGGGGCTATCGCCAGGGGTCACTGCAGCTTGCACCACACAGTGCCACTATCAGCTGCCAATGACAGTACAAACACAGCTACTAACCATCACACTCTTACAAATGTGACAAGGCATATCATTCCAGGACTCCAAAGCTACAAGAATGGCTTGGGAGGCAGGTATTAGTCATTGTAAATGTAAATTCAACTAATAAACAGCTGTTGTTGTGCACATACCTAAATTAGCCTGACAGCGCCACCATGTGGCAGACTGCCATACTCGTCGGTGCTGGCAACTAGATGCTGGTGCCGAGACTCAGAAACCACCTGCTCAAATTAAGCCCTGCTCATACCTGCCAGGAATTCAAAGAAAGGGGTTCCTCTCTGGCATAGCGCGTTAGGTACACGGAGATCTTTGCCATGAGTACAGCGTTCTCCCACCCTTACACCCCTCTCAAGCAGTGAGAAGGTGAGCATTTTAAAACGTAGTTTCCCTTGGAAGTTTGTGAACGCTCACAAACATGAGCATTTGGCCCACCCTGCTCTCCTTCGCCCTTTCCACCCGGGAAAGGGTTGGATTTTGCACCCTTCTAGGCATGGCTGGGAAGGGGATAGGATCACCCCAATAGTTGGCGGGAGTTCAGGGGAAGACCTTTCTCAAGAGTAACAATATTTTCGTCACAGAGAAAACAAAACGAAATAAGTGTGCTTCTGCACAATTCTCCCACGTGAACTTCTCTGCTATGGAAAACTCCACACAGGTCTTAGGAACTCACTAGAAATGTCGCATGATCATCCTAGGAGGAGGCCTATTAAACTGCACCGGGTATTGATTTCACGACGTCTCCTTCAGAATGTTTGTGAATTTCAGAAAGTAGGGAAAGTGTGTGTAGGCAGAGGGGTGTTTGCACACAATATTGGAGAAAAAATATGGGGGCCTATTCTCAAGCCCCTATCACCACGGGCGATAGGGTCAGCGCCTTATTCACAAGCAGGGCCGGACTGGCTACCGGGCAGTTTGGAATGCTGCCTAGCTGGAGGGTAATTTCGTTGATGAGGACCTGCGTGTACTAAACGAAATGTGTTTTGTTTTCATTATTTCGAAGTACACGCAGGTCTCCTTGTACGAAATCAGCCCCCACTGCAGTAAAATCTTCCAGCAGCTCAGCAGCATTCCAAACTGCCTGGTAGCCAGTCCGGCCCTCTTCACAAGGCAGCATTAAAGCGACCTAATGTTGCTTTAAGCCATGTTAAGTGGCTTAATGCTGCCTTGTGAATAAGGCCCCTTTCATGCTAAACTTAGCGCCAAAGGGGCGTACAGTGGGTGTTGTGGTGGACGTACCACCGCAACACCCATTGTACACGACGCTGCCCCCTATTCACAAAGGCGGCGTTAATTGGTAGCATCGCCGAACTTAAGAACTGGAAAATCCTGGTCATAAGTAGGAGAAACGAGGAGAAATGCTTTATTTCTCCTCGTTTTTGCTTTTCCCATGTGTGCTGCCTTGTGCAGCACACATGGGAAAAGCAAAATGGTATTTCAGGAATGTTCATATGTGGGAAGGGGCACCATCCTGTACATGAACAACCCTCCCCAGCATCCAGACACCCTTGCACTCAGGTGCAAGTGTGCCTGCGTTGGTGCTAAGTCGTGAAACTTAGCGCCATCACAGGGGGAAACGCCAGGCTGCACCACATTCTTGAGAATAGGGTGCAGCCTCACGTTCCCGAAGTGGCGATGAGAGGCGTTAAGCTAAGGAGGCTAACGCCTCTCACTGCCAACTCATTGACAATATCCCCCATTGTGTGGACAAAATATTGTCGAAGTATATTGAGGAAAAACTACAGTGAAATTAAGATTCTATGAGTAAGCAAACTTTAACTACACTTAACTCCATATATATACATATATATATATATATATATATATATATATATATATATATATATATATATATATATATATATATATATATCATCTTCAAGGTACGTCGATGTGGAGGTAAGAATAGTAATGAATCCAGTCTGCATAGGTGTAAGCACGATCAAAAGGTGAGCTGCGGGGCGGAGTCAGATGTCACCCTATCGGTGTGCGGCTGGACACTACATCACTACGGCTCCCACCCCCATCCCCGTACATTTTCTCTAGGCGCTGAAGAAGGCAACACCTTTGCCGAAATGCATCCGCCATTCTAGAGAATTGCTTTTAAATAAAGCTGTTTCCTGAACTCCCCCTTGGGCCTCTGCTGCTCTCTTCTTGTTGTTGGGAGGTTCTCGCCTATGTTATGCGCGCATGCCAGGATCGCGCTACAGGGGTCCCCGCATCGTCAAGTTGGCCTGGGTTCTGCTGGCTGCTGCTTCGGTGGAATTGAGCATATCAGGTTACTGATACCTACCCGGGTCCGCCTCCAGCTATCGGAAAGAAAAGTCAGCGGTGTTGCAGCCACAGTACTGTACGTTGGGCAAAGCTGGACTTCTGGACTTACCCCCGCCATTTGGACTTCCGGTACCTTGGGGGTTGATGCGGTTCAGGGGGCGCAAGGAGGCAACTTGTTTACCTGCAAACATTGGGACACATTGGGGAGTGGCAGCTTGGAATCCACGAAGCCGCACCTACATCCATCTGCTCCCGCTGCAGTCACCGCGCCACTACACCGCATGCTGGGTCCTGTAGTCCACAAGGCAGGCCTCCAGTCGTCAGGTGAGCTGCGGGGCGGAGTCAGATGTCACCCTATCGGTGTGCGGCTGGACACTACATCACTACGGCTCCCACCCCCATCCCCGTACATTTTCTCTAGGCGCTGAAGAAGGCAACACCTTGGCCGAAATGCATCCGCCATTCTAGAGAATTGCTTTTAAATAAAGCTGTTTCCTGAACTCCCCCTTGGGCCTCTGCTCTCTTCTTGTTGTTGGGAGGTTCTCGCATATATATATATATATATATATATATTGTGGTTCACAGAGCACAGTAAAAACTGTGCCGATGCACTCCATTCAGGTTGCACGTCAATCACGTCAATCACTCGAACAATTGGGTGTATTTGCAAAGATGATCTTTATTCCATATCGGTTCCACTCACAGATACATGAAACAGCCCAACGCGTTTCAGCGAGCCAGTCGCCTTGATCACGGGTATTTGAGGAATGTTCCAAACACATTTAAATAAAGTTTTTAAAAAAACACTAATGCACATGTGATTACTTAGTGAAGACATTAACAAAGGACAAAAGTCAAAGTATAGTGGCCATCTTATAGTGGTGTTTGGGCATAGAAACGTATTGGAACACATGTAAAGAAAATGTTAACCAAAATGTATTTGTTATACAAGAAAATAAATATTTCAATTACTATGATGTTTATGCCTTGTTAACTGCAGAGCCAAAAATTTATGAAAGGCAATATCTGTATCAGTTCAAAATTTAACCTTATATACACATCAGTTTATCTTGTTGCTCATAATGTTCATGATAAGTTTTAAATACTATGCAAAATTAGCTAATTTCTTGACATGCCCTGCATTTACCAACAATTAATATAGCGCAAGTGCCTCATATATATGTGTAAATTCCTTGAATTCCTAGTGGACTAGATAACAAAGCAAATCAAAAGCTCCAAATTGTAAATTTAGAGAAAAGAGAAACACGTGAGCAAACCAGAAAAAATGAATCTGAGAATATCCTGCTACCCCAGTGGGAAAGTATCATGGCCAATGTCCAAATTATCAAAGCTTTAAGAATATCTCTCAGCAACCAAACTCCTCCACAGCTCTCTGTAGAAAAAGGGAAAAAGACAAAGCAAATATGCCTGTCAATGCCACTGTCTATGCATCACACCATTAATGATGACTTAAATTGACTTTCTAACAGTGCCCCCTTTCTTTCCCCAAAAGAATTAAGCATGTGAAAAACAATCAATTAATAAATGGTTAAAAACAAGTTCTCGCAGGCGACTCAGGTAAGTATATTTACATTGTATACAAAAGACAGGATGCAGAAAAAGCTATATACAAACAGTACTCAGAAAACCTGTATAGTCAGGTAGAATCTACGTATCTCCCAAATGCCATAACATTTCTTCTTCAGCATTGAGGCCTCCAGGGATCAAGGTATCTAAATTGATAATATATCTATTTTCCAACTGTCTCAGTTTGCGGATTTTGTCCCCTCCCCTTGGCATTGGTGGAAGTTTGTCAATAACAAAAAATTTTAGGAGATCCCGGTTACTTTTGTGATACTCCTCAAAATGACGAGCCACAGGGGAGGTTTGATCTTTATTCTGGATTGCCCTCATATGTTGAAATACTCGTATTTTAGCTGGGAACATTGTGCTCCCAACATATTTTTTGGAACAAGGGCATACCAGAATATATACACAGTATTCAGAGAGACATGTTAGATGATTCCCGATGTTCTTTTCTTTCTCCTCAATTGGGAAAAATACCTTTTTCACATTGGAGCTATATTTGCACGCTTTACATTTCATACATGTAAAGAAACCTTGGATGTTACTGGTCTTAGATCTTATCGTGCTAATTTCATTATGACTCACTTTAGTTCTTAATGAGTCTGCCCTCCGGTATGTCATATTCGGATTGTCACCCAAAGCGTCAGACAAAGCTGATTCAGTCTTGAGTACTTTCCAGTGTTTGCTAAGGCTTTTCTGTATTTTCCATGATTTAGAATGGTAAGTAGATATATATCTGATGGTTTCCTTATCCTGCCCTTTATCTTCTGTTTCAGGGTTCACTAGAGATTCATGACTGATCTTATTAGCCTTCTGAAATGCCTCTTCGATGACTCTAGGATGATAACCTCTCTCTTCGAATCTTTCCTTCATACATTTGCTCTCTTTGGCAAAGTCTTGATCCTGACTACAGTTCCTCCGGGCCCGGAGGAACTCACCGTATGGAATACTGCGGATCAGTGTTTTAGGATGTCCGCTATCTGCATGAAGCAGAGTATTCCCGGCTGTCTCTTTTCGAAAAAAATGGCCGTCAAAGTTTTATTGACTACCTTAACGGATAAATCTAGGAAAATAGCTTCAGAGCTATTGATTTGTCCTTCTAATCTCAGATTGAGAGTATTATCATTCAGATCTTGTATAAATGATTCAGCTTGTTCTCTAGGGCCATCCCACACAATGAATAGATCATCAATATATTGCAGCCATATTTTCACATGGCTGCGATATAGGTGATGGGTTCTCGCTACTTGTTGCTCCCAGCTAGCCATAAACAAATTAGCAAAGCTGGGAGCAAAACAAGTTCCCATCGCTGTCCCCTGTTTCTGACGATAGTAGATATCGTTAAAGACAAAAAAGTTTTTTTCTAGGCAAAAGGTCATCATCTGGATAATCATTTCTGTGTGTTCTAGATAGGAAATGGATCTGGTCTTAAGGAACCTGCTGCAAGCATCGATTCCATCATTATGTCTTATTGACGTATACAAACTACATACGTCAAGAGTGATCAGCAGATAACTCTCCAACCAAACAAATTTCTGTATTTTGTTAATGAAATCCCTACTGTCCTTCAGATAGGAGGGAGCTTCTTCTACAGAAGGACGCAAAAAGAAGTCGATATACTTCGATGTGTTCTCGAGTAGAGAACCCATAGAAGACACGATGGGTCGTCCCGGTGGGGAGCTGGCATTTTTGTGCAGTTTCGGCAGGAGGTATAATGCCGCTACTTTCGGATTTCTATTGAGTAGATAAGCATATTCATTCCACTCAATGATTCCCTTACTCCTCCATTCTTTAAGGAGCTCGAAATAAATTTCATTAGTTCTCTCAATAATAGGTAATGAGGACACTTCATAACATTCTATGCAATTCAATTGGCGCATACCCTCCTCTAAATAGTCATGTACATTCAGTAAGACCACATTACCCCCTTTGTCCGATGGTCTTATGACAATGGAGTGATCGTCCCCCAAAGATTTGATGGCAAGTCTTTCGGATTTAAGCAGGTTGTCATTCGGCCAATGACTCTGTTTGGCCAGATCCTTGAAGTCAGCAATGACCAAAGCCTCAAATGTATCAATACTACATGTGGGTAGGGAGGGATTGAATGTTGATTTGGGTTTAAAAGGGTTAGGACAGTTCAGATTGGTGATATAACCCAAAGATGTTGCATTCCCTGATCCACCCTCCGGAGTGCCGTTCTCCAAACTGTTAAGGGCTATTAGTGATTCAACTTCATTAATGCTTGTATCCACAGGTCTGACATTTGATGTACTCTGATTAACCCCTTCGACGCTCATGACGAGCTGGGCTCGTCATGAGGTAGCCTCCCAGCACGCTCATGACGAGCCCAGCTCGTCATGAATAATGGGTTTTTTAAAACATGAGCACAGGAGCGGAATTTCGCTAGCGCTCATGTGGTTAAGCTAAGGAGGCTAACGCCTCTCACTGCCAACTCATTGACAATATCCCCCATTGTGTGGACAAAATATTGTCGAAGTATATTGAGGAAAAACTACAGTGAAATTAAGATTCTATGAGTAAGCAAACTTTAACTACACTTAACTCCATATATATATATATATATATATATATATATATATATATATATATATATATATATATATATATATATATATATATATATATATATATATATATATATATATATATCTTCAAGGTACGTCGATGTGGAGGTAAAAATAGTAATGAATCCAGTCTGCATAGGTGTAAGCACG
The DNA here is from genome assembly GCF_964261635.1 of Lissotriton helveticus. NCBI lineage: Eukaryota > Metazoa > Chordata > Amphibia > Caudata > Salamandridae > Lissotriton > Lissotriton helveticus. The sequence continues at coordinate 1,139,388,065 of NC_136072.1, read as the reverse complement.
ATCAAAAGTGGCATGTTGTTAGTTACTTTTGCTACATGAATGCATAAGACTTTTATGCATTAGGCATTGTTTGCACAGTATCTTGGTACTGTGCAAAATAGTGCACATCTGGTGCATTTCTGTAAATTGTTTGCATACTATAGTGCGACGCGATGGTACAAAACAGGTGCCCTCCATTTCACTAAGCAGAGTTTGCTGTAATTTGGTCTAAGACGTCATACAGCATGGGCCGTGCAGCCCAGCGCACATATGCCATTTATCATAATACAAGTGCTGACGGTGCATTACAGCACTGCGCACGGTCCACTGATGGTGCAAAGTTGCTGCCATTATTAAAGGCAGGCTGCTGACGTGGCTCAGTTCCTGGATGGTTAACTGCATTGTATTCATTATTGGAGCAGCTGGCCTTTCAGCCGAACTCTTCATTCCATTACAGTTTTTCTCGTATTCTGTGCAGGGGACTGAAAACAATGTACAGCCTCCTAGTACTAGAGATGAGTGTCTCACAGAAAAAAATGAACAGATTTATCCATTATCAGGGCCATTTCATCACCAAAAGACTAATAAGATGAGTCAAACTCAACAGAAGTAGCCAGGATATTTCCAAACTGAAGTCAAGAAGAGAAAAAGGGGAAAAACCAGATGCGAGGCTTCTTCAACATATGGAACAGCATCTCTCAGCGCCTCAGCCTTGCTCCTTCTGCCTGCAGTTCAGGACAAAGGCGAAGACACATCTCTTGAAAGAGTCTGTGGGAAATTGTGTTATGAGTTCAGGGAGGTAAGTACCCACCTCAAGTAGTATTCACAGTCCTTGTCATGGTGATCCACTAACGTCAGTAAGTAAACCTGAGCTCAACTCCCCGGTAGCTAAGGCGCAGAGCAGACAGGTGTGACTTTCGGGCAATGTGTGAAGTATTTAGGTAGTACTGAAACAGTAATAAGGTAAAAATGCAACATAATAAAAATCCCAACACAAATTAGAAAAATAGATTAGAATTAAATAAATAAAATGACACCAAAATGCCAATAAAACAATAAGGGGGCAGGAGATGTACATTTTTGAAGTTCTAAGTAGAAATAACACCAAGAAGTACAAAGTGCCAATGATAGTCAATGGTTGAGGTAGAACAGGACCTAGGCACAATTTGACGCTGGCTGCGATGGAACTCATGTCAGATACACTACTTGGTTCATCCTGGTCAAAGAGTTTACCTTCTGACTTTAGTCTTTTAAGTCCCAATGCACACTTATAAAGCCCCAGAGGACCTCAGCTGAGGCTCTTGGGGACTCACAGGCTAGAGGCCAACAGGAGAGCCCAGTACAGGTCCAGTGCCACTGGGATGCTTTGCAGGTACTTGGAAAGGCCCCTCATAGCTTGTTGTCCCTTTTATTGCTGTAGTATTAACAGGAGGCAGCCATATAAACCTTGGGGCCCACTTCGGTATCCTTGGGACAGGAGGGAGAACAGGTCCAGTCTTTTAGGCTCCTCGTAGGTCTCAGACAGCAGGTGCAGTCCTCCTCTGATCTTCCAAAGGTGCAGGAGTGTTCTAAAGTGGGTGCTGGAGATGTCACATTTTTGCCTGCTAATAGCTAGTTGGTCGGAATGACTCAGGCACTCCCTGACTAATGGAGTAAAGGTTCTCGGGGCTAACCTCTTGGGTTCTTATGGCTGGGTATGTGTGTGGGAAGTGTAATGTTAATGTTATGGGTGTCTTATATAGCGCTCGGCTACTCCGAGGAGTGTCCCGGCGCTTTCTAACCCACAACAGACTACAGAGGGCAGGCAAAAAATGAAAAAGAACAAGCAGATTACTGTCCATAAAGCCACGTCTTCAGACTCTTTCTGAAGGCCAGCAGGTTCGGAGTGCAGTGGAGTGACAGAGGAAGGGTATTCCATAACTGGGGAGCCAAGCGTTTGAAGGAGCGTCCCCCCATCCTTGCTTTCCTAACAGTAGGAACATTGGCCAGACCCAGAGATTCCGATCTAAGGGATCTCATAGGTTTGTAGAAGGCAAGACGCTTCTGAATATACTCAGCTCCCACAGCATGGAGTGCTTTATGCGCCAGCGTCAATGTTTTAAAAACAATCTGCTTCCGGATAGGCAACCAGTGTAGAGAGTGTAAAAGATCAGAGGCTCTCGCTCGGCGAGGAAGGCCAAAAATCGCCCATGCCGCCGAGTTTTGGACCACCTGAAGACTTTGAAGTAAGTAATCAGGGAGACCCAAATATAAAACATTTGCGTAGTCCACCCTAGAACAAATGAGAGCCTGGACAGTAGTCTTCCTATGCGCTAGCGGGAGCAGGGGAAGGAACTTGCGTAACATTTTGAGGAGGCCATAGCAAGTGCCGGTCAGCCAAAGAATCTGGGAGTTAAGTGATAGACCGTTGTCAATTTTGACCCCCAGGTTCTTAGCAACCAGAGAGGAAGATGCAGGAGGGAACATGTTCACAGGCCACCAATTTTGCCAGCTAGGGTCCTACTGGAGCTACCTCATGCCCTTGAACCTCCTGGTGTATGTTAACCCCCTCCAAGTCAGGTGCCATATCTCTAGGTGGGCGCACTATGCTGTCAGCACTAGATACCTGAATGTTGCTGCCACCAACTGAGCTGGACTCCACCTCCAACTCAGCAAAGCTCAATATGTGAGCTACACAAATCTCTTGTTGCGGGGATGAAGCCCTCCTGGCTTCAAGCTCCAAATCAAGTTCTCTCATTTTCAAGAAGTGATCTCTTTGGCGTTTTTGCGCCTCCATTGCCAATTTTTGCTTTTCCATTTCCAATTGTCCAGCTAACTTTGCCATCTCCATTGCATGTGCCCTGTCTGCTGCCCTGTCTGCCAACTCCTCTGGCGACAGGCATCTGGTTGCTACCTTTTCCATCCTCACAGAACCAGGCATGACGTTTCAAAAACACATGGAGATCTCCAAGCAAAATTATAAAAAATGGAAATCTGTGGCTGCGTTATAGGTCTGCTCTCACTATGTGGTGATCAGCAATTCACTGTATGTCAACTACAAATGCAAATTCGCATATCCTCACCGCTGCGTCCAATGTTAGAAATGGGGGTCTCTGGTTGGCGCAAGTATTCACTTGTGACAAGCAGGGACCCTCTCCTCTAAGTCAGGGCAAAGGATGACCCCTTATAATTACCCTTGCTCACCCTCTACGTGCGTGGCGTGAGCAGCCAAGGCTATTCTTCAGGCGTTATTCAGTTAAGCATTTGTAATAACACACACAGTAAAATGTACCAATCCCCCCACAAATGGACACCAGGCTGTGAATATATAAAAATACGTTCCTTTATGTAAAGTGTACTATGACAATCCTAGTGTCTGCCCAAATCTAACACCGGAATCCAGTTTGAGGCAGTCCTTGTACCCCCACGAAAATCATAAACAGAAGTCTGGTAGCATAAAAGCTGACTTTTGCAGCAACCAAGAATTGTGTTGCATCCTCTTCCTGCCATTTGAACTGCGCCCCATCCGTGATATGTAAAAACCAATCAGATTTGTCAAGCAGTCTTTGACTAGGCCTGATCATAATTTTTAATTCAGCCGGCGGAATAGGAGGAATTTGGTAATACAGCGTTATCGTTGTAATGCCACATTAATGACAAATTCTGCCGCTGCTCTTGCAGAATTAATCTGCAGTGGTTGTTGATTCTGACACAGGGCAGGAAGAATGAGTAGCCCCTCTATGTTTAAAAATCACTGCCAATTAACATTTCTCATGCTGTGGTTTCTACATATAGAGGGTTTGCTCCTTCTAGCGCCCCTGTTTCGAAACCAAACCACTGAAGTACATACCCCTCAGTGCCCTTATATTCTTTGCAGTGATATAAACATACAGGAACTCCTCCCCCTTCTCGACCTGTTTAGAGATCACTGCAGTCCATACCACCTCGTCTCCCTTATGTTATGTTATTTTGTTATGTTAATTTAATTCAGTATAATGAACAAATCACTCCAGGGGGGGTATCTTGGCACTGTGGACAGATGCAGGCAAAGTTATAAAACTGAGTCAAAACAAAACTGTCTAGAGCAGTTTCCTGAATTTGACATGGTCAATGCAAGTATTGATCAGGTAGGGTAAGTTATTCAAATAGGAAGAGGCCAAGAAAGAAAAAGACCTGTCCCCTCATCTTGACTATTGGGTACGGGGATGGTAAGTAAGGCTTTGTCCATGAATCTCAAGGCAGTAATAACTAAGGCTGTCATGAATCTTGAAAGCTCCTGAGGCGGAAAGCCGGGAGAAGAACCTTCCATTTTTAAAAATTGTATTTGTGTCACTAACTCGCCGAAATACTCTGTATTTTTTAATATAACCTCACTCACCCGTTCTCCTCCTGAAGCGGGCTCTGAGTCACCAAAACAGCGACTCCTTCGCTGCAACGCTAAGCACCCAACAAACTTCCCTGCCGCCATTCTCGGCGAGGGAGAGAGGCCACGCCCACTTGAGGCCACGCCCACCCGCCACCCCCGGTACTTAAACGCTGCCTTCAGCGCAACATCTTTAGAATCTTGAAAGCTCCTGAGGCGGAAAGCCGGGAGAAGAACCTTCCATTTTTAAAAATTGTATTTGTGTCACTAACTCGCCGAAATACTCTGTATTTTTTAATATAACCTCACTCACCCGTTCTCCTCCTGAAGCGGGCTCTGAGTCACCAAAACAGCGACTCCTTCGCTGCAACGCTAAGCACCCAACAAACTTCCCTGCCGCCATTCTCGGCGAGGGAGAGAGGCCACGCCCACTTGAGGCCACGCCCACCCGCCACCCCCGGTACTTAAACGCTGCCTTCAGCGCAACATCTTTAGAATCTTGAAAGCTCCTGAGGCGGAAAGCCGGGAGAAGAACCTTCCATTTTTAAAAATTGTATTTGTGTCACTAACTCGCCGAAATACTCTGTATTTTTTAATATAACCTCACTCACCCGTTCTCCTCCTGAAGCGGGCTCTGAGTCACCAAAACAGCGACTCCTTCGCTGCAACGCTAAGCACCCAACAAACTTCCCTGCCGCCATTCTCGGCGAGGGAGAGAGGCCACGCCCACTTGAGGCCACGCCCATCCGCCCCTTTTTCTCGCACATTTAGGATGTGCAACTACCGGACGCGCAGCGGACGGGCGCAGCGGGCGCGCCGTCAGCGCGCCGAAGGCGCGCCAAAGGCAAGCCCGTCTGGGCCCGTCCGGGCCCGGAAGGCCCTAGGCCCCGTCACTATGCCTGATACCCCTCAGGATCGAATAACGTATACAGCGGACACTTTATACAACTTACGACCTAAGAATGCCCTAGCCTGCCACCACTCGCTTATTGCAGGTAAGGCATTCTCGACCTGTTTACAATGCAATCTGACTCCCACCTTAAAACCACCCATCTCTGCTCTGAAACTAGGACTTCTTAATTGCCGCTCCCTCCCCAAACATGCCACCGAAATGAACCTCCTGATTCAGAACCAGGAGCTTGACCTTCTGTTCATAACGGAAACATGGCTCTCTGACAATACCGACTCAGATGTTGTCACGGCCCTTCCCACCGGGTACATCTGTCAAGCACTTAATAGACCAAGAGGGAGAGGAGGCGGGATAGCTATAATCCACAAGGAACAATTTACCTGCCGCATGACCAACGCTGGTATTGAGGACTGTGAGAGCGGCCAATTTTCCATCCAAGTCGCCCCAGCTCTTACCCTGGCAGGACTTCTAATCTACCGTCCACCAGGGGCCCCGGGTAATTTCACCAACGCTGTTGTCGAATCCAGTTCACAACTAGCTTCTTCTGCCCCCAATTTCCTCATACTAGGTGACCTGAACGTCCATTTCCTGGACCCTACGGATCGAGCAGCATCGGACATTAGGAATGATCTAACATCTCTAGACATCCGTCTAGTGAATAATGAGCCTACCCATGATAAAGGCCATCTATTGGACCCGATCCTCACCAACATAGCAACAATGACCACTGACCCACCGGTGACCTTACCATGGACGGACCACTTTTTGGTACCCTTTTCTTGGGAAATCCCCACTCCCACTTATTCGATTCCAAAAACCCAAGTCACCGACCGACAATGGCGCAAACTATCACCGGAGATCTGGGCCGCCTCTCTTGCAGAGTCCACTCCTGCGCTCTCATCTGATCCCAATATAGCTGACAAACAATTCAGCGACTGGATCACTTCCTCACTTGATACGTTGCTCCCGATAACTACCACCCTGAAACAACCTAAAAGAATACCACCTGCTTTATGGTACACTCCTGAGCTTAAAACTCTGCGGCAAGAGTGTAAAAAAACCGAACGCTCATGGAGGCGCGACAAAACAGCAACTAACAAGAACCTCTACTCTGCCTCTCTCCTGACTTATAAAACTGCTATTCATAAAACCAAAAGCATGTTTTTTCAGGAAAGAATAGAGAATGCAGGTTGTTCCAGTAAGGAAGCATACGCCATCCTTAAAGAGCTGTCTAAACCCCAAGGACAAGGAACAAGACCCATTGCCGATCCTGAAGCCGATCTGGAGAAATGCCAGAAACTGGCCAATTTCTTCCACGATAAAATCAGACTAATTCTGGAATCTATCCCCCCCTCCAGTCCTGAGGAAAATATTGCTTGCCCACACACCACCACCTGCCTGTCCACGTGGGGCCAGGTCACGGTGGACGAGGTGAGAAATGTGTTTAACTCTATGAAGAGCGGCTCCCCTAGTGACCCTGCTCCTCTCCGTATCCTTAAAGAGGTAGCCCCCGTTATCATCCCTTCCCTTACCCACTTGATTAATACCTCTCTCCAACAAGGAGCTGTACCCTCAAGCTGGAAGAAGGCGGTGGTAAAAGCCCTGCTGAAGAAACCTACGCTGGACCCCGAGAATCTGGCTAACTACCGACCCATCTCCCTACTGCCTGGAGTAAGCAAGGTCGCAGAAAAATTGGTCAATAGGAGACTTTCTCAGTTCCTAGAGGCCAATAATAAATTAAAAAGCTCCCAGACAGGTTTTCGACCTGGACAGGGCACGGATATCACCCTTCTGGCTGCTGTAGAGGAGGCAAGAGCACTATTGGATGGGGGAGGATCAGTGGCAGTGATCCTCCTCGACCTTAGTGCAGCGTTCGATACAGTTGACCACCAACTACTTATCGAAAGACTGGCTAGGGTGGGAGTGAAAGGTACAGCCTTATCCTGGCTTTCATCTTTCCTGGCCCAACGCTCCTACCAGATCTGGGAAAAGAACGCCCGCTCCTCCGAAATGCCCCTCCAATGTGGTGTTCCTCAGGGCTCCTCCCTGAGCCCCACTTTATTTAATATCTATATGACCACATTGGAGGAGGTTATCATCCCTTTCGGAGTGAGCGTCGTCAGCTACGCCGACGACACTCAACTAGTGGTGTCTCTATCCCATCCCAAGCAACAGAAAGCTGATCTGTTCAACTGCCTTACGCAGGTCCATCACTGGATGAACAGATCAGCCCTAAAACTCAACGGGACAAAAACCGAGGTCCTTATACTAGGCCCGAAAGGAGCCTCACTTCCCCTGGACAGCTGGCCAGCTTGTCTGGGCCCGCCCCCTGACCCTAAAAAAGAGGTGAAAAGTCTGGGGATGTGGATCGATTCCGATCTCTCCTTCACCTCACAAGCCAAGAAGGTGGCAGGGACCTGCTTCGGCCTCTTAAAATCTCTGAGGAAAGTCCTGCCCCTTCTCCCCCCTAAATCCCAAAAACTTTTAGTCCAAGGTCTCATAATATCGAGATTGGACTATAGTAATGTGATTTATCTGGGTGCCCCCGAAGCGACCCTTACTAAACTACAGACAATTCAGAATACGGCCGCCCGGATCATCACTAACACCCCGGCCAGATCATCTGCCAAGCCCGCTCTTAAACTCCTCCATTGGCTCCCCATAAGGGAGAGAGTCAAATTTAAAGCCCTATGTCTCGTTCACAAAACGCTGCAGAACCAAGGCCCTCCTGTTCTCAGCAAATTGGTCACTCCCTATAGGAACTCTAGGTCTCTCCGCTCCAATGCAGAAAACTTTACCAATATCCCTAGATTCAGAAAAACCCGAGCAGGAGGAAGGCGTTTTTCGGTGCAAGCCTCCCGCCTTTGGAACGCACTTCCCCGTAACCTACGTCTTGAACCTCAATACCTGCGCTTCAGGAAACTGTTAAAAACTCATCTTTTTCCCTAAACCTGTACACCCCCTCCCCTCTTTTTCTGCTTCAGTTCCCCCCTTCTTCCCTTGTCCTTCTCAGTCTTTTGCTCCGTTGACCTGGTGAATTCAGGGTTCTTTAGCGCTGGGATACCTCCGGGTGACTATCGCGCTTTACAAAAATAAATAATAATAATAATAATAATAATTAGGATGACGGGCGGACTTAGTCCGCCCGCCATCCCATTGGGGGATGGGACCGCCCGCCATAAGGGCGGGGGTTCAGTGGGGAGTGCCTGCCGCATTGTGTATGCAAATGCATGGGGGTACCACAGGTACCGCCCATGTGCACCCCCCTCCTCGCCATCACCATGGGGGCCTGCAACGGGTCCCCAAAGTAAAGACCGCATGCCTTACCACGGAAAGGCATTGCAAAATGCCCATCCTGATATGACACCGCCATCATATAAACCCTTTACCGCCCCAGTCGAAAGGCGATCGGGGCGGAAAATCGGTGGACAGTCTTCCCGTCCGCCGCGGACCCCCCAGCCATGTTAATATGTCGGGGGGTCCTTGCAGCAAGGATGGCGGGCGGATCTCCCCCGCCAGGCCGGCGGTGGCTACCGCCAGGTTGGCGGGGGTGAACCGCCCGCCATCCTAATGGGCCCCTAAGCGTCTGATGTAAATAGCTGGGACATTTCCCAATTAAGGAATTGTGCGTGAGGCAACAGATTTTAAAGATAATTCTTTTCCTGGCTGTAATCACTGCAGAGTCTATAAGGGCACCAATGGGTATGCACTACAGAGCGATATGCAGAGGTTTCTAATGTTTAGAAACTACTGTATACCACTCGGCGGTGGCTCCCTAACGTACTCTGCAGTATAATCACTGCAGAGTATGTAAGGGTGCCGAGTGGTGTTTGGCTGCGCTATCTTCTTAGCTTAAAATGCTATTTTTGGACACAAAGGTGCATTTTGCACTGAAAAAATAGCACCAAATGCCCACTCCTCTCCACCACAGAATTCAACAAAATCTCACTGAATATCATACAATTTTAATGTAATTCCGCATAATTCTACAGAATCATACTTTGCCAATTCTGCCCAGCCCTAGATTTTACATTGAAGCTGGATTTGACACAAATGTCAAAAAGAAGCCACCTGTGATTGGAACCTGCCTGTCTGGGGGAGGGGTGGACAAAAGAAGGGGTAAAGCCTGAGCGTTACCTACATCTGCTTGTGACCGGCAAGGCTTCTTTGAAGTTAATCAAATTCCTGGGACCAGCCTACAGGGAGCACGCCACTTTTCCATACCTAAGGACGTTTGTCACTGTCCAGGGAGCCACTTCGCACCTCATCAGAGGGGATATTCAGCTCTCAAGTGACAGGGAAAAGGTAACTTTCTAAAAGTATATTTTCCTTAATAGGTATACAAAATTAAATGTTACCACTAAATTGGATTTTGATTATCTACTAAAAAAGGGCCTTTGAATTATGTTTCTAGAAGCTTCCAAACCAAACTTAGAATTATTAAATGTATAGCCTTATGTTTTCCTGTGGAACAGCCATCCTTGATATAGTGTATATAACCTTTTGGGCCTTTTTACTGTAAGGACATGTTTAACATTAAATTCCTACATGTCCTACTTTTACATACCATGCACAATCCCTTATGGCACTAAGGCTACTTAAGGATGACTTATAAATATTTAAAAGGAAGGTTTCGACTAGTCATAACAGGTTATTTTGACAAGTCAAGTTTGCAGTTTTAATACAACTACACATGGTAGGCCTGCAGTCTTGTCATTGGAATGGATGGTGCAATTGGGGCTCTGGTGCAAAAGTGACATTTAACATGCAAGTCCAGGGTACACTTGGCAGTAGGGGTTTATAGGTAAGTCAAATACGTCACTTAGGGGTATACTAATTTAATCATGTTGAAAGTGGAAGCAAAGGCACTTTACCTCTGGTTACCCGGGATAAAGTGCACAACCAACAGAGGCCCTGATCCACCAGCAATAAGGAGCCCACTGCCCATGCGTATTTAATACTGAAACGTACGCACCTTTTCCCACCGCTCACAGGTTTAATGTATAGGATTTCAAATCATCCCTTGCCATAATGACTCCAGCGTTCATAGATTGTTTCTTTCATCTAGAAGAAATATCCCCACACATTTGGAGTCTGAAAAGGTTTATCAATAAAAGAAAAATGAATGGCATGTGAGTATTGGGTAGCAGTGTGGCCCTAAACTTGAATACCTGGAAGGGAGGCATAGCGAAAATGCTGGGTTCCTGGGGGAACTATTGAGGCAAAAAGTTTTCAACATCCATGCATGGTTTATAGCAAAATGACGTGCAGAAGGTGAGGGCAGATTATAAGCTAGAAAAACTTTGGTAGAATTAGTAAAGAAATCTATATGACATTGTATGTTTTGATACAGTCAGTTTTTTGTCCATTTGGGTCTGGATCGTTTGTACTTGTCTTGGAGTCAGTATTATGCGTGCTTCTTAGGCGCTACGTTTATTACACATGTCTATGTGGTAAGACATATTTAAAAAGTGAAAATAAAGGTAGACATGAAAAAAAGCGGAAGCAAAGCCTCTACAGTCATTCCAACTTCAGGGGTCCTACGGTTTTGGCGCTCTAAAGAACCATCACTGAATGAGCGAATATTTGATGCAATCTGTTCCTGGGTACCAAATGTTAGAAGATCCCGCCCCCCACCCGCCGCCATCACTGTCAAGGGCCCCCTCTGCTTTAATATCGAGAGAGAGCTACCTTCTGAATCATCTTGGCGAGAATTGGCTCCCTGCGAGCCCCCTGTCATAAAACCTATGTAATCTCCGCTTCAAATTTGACAATACACTGGGATGTCGTCTTGCAAAGGTCTTTGCAGATCAATTGCTTCCAGGGTCCTCCTGCCTGTGCTAAGATTCTGCTGAGACGAGATCTGGAGAGAAGGGCGCCAAAGGTGTGTGTGTGTTTCAGAGTTTGAAGGAAATGTTCTCTTGTCTGCTTCAGCCTTTGAATATACAAATCCGAATGTAACTTTGTCACAGCGTGACACACTTTGCTTTTACTATTAATGGCACAATGCCTGCTCCTGAAAACATTAGTTTGTGGTCATGTGATTGAGACACATTTGTAGAAGAAAGAAGAATGAGGCACATCTTTGATTAAGGACCACCTGTGTCTGCTGGTGCCCTTTTGGGAACTGAGGTACATATTTAGGGTTTTATTTGTATTCTTTTATTGCAGAGATGCCTGTTCTCTATCGGGTCCACAATGGACTATCAGTGCCCTCTGGCATGACATTTCACAAGTTGTGATCTGAAGAGCCCTGCCAGAACCGCTTTAAAGGAACTTCTCATTATTTCAGTTGGTTAAACTCCAGAGCTTCTGTTTTTTAATTAAATAGAGGCCTTTCTTGTATTCAGCATTTCGTTATCAGTTGCACTAAGATGTAGATCTGTGGGTAGCTGAGAGATGTAGAAGGACAGAAGAAAGCTTCTACCCAGAATACATAGGGGCAGATTTATGTTGGGAATGCGCCACGTTTGCGTCACGCAACTGCGGCGTAAACGTGGCGCATCCCTACGACCCATTTACAACGTGACGCATGTAGGCAGATGCGTCACATTGTAAAGCCCTGCGCCACTTGTGGGCGTTGCGGCGCAGGGTGGGCGTTCCGGGGCAGGTGCGCCTCGCAAAAGTGGCTGAGTGAAATCTATAAGATTTCACTCAGTCACTTTCAGGCCAATGCTGCGTCAAAACCCTGCGCCTGCTTGAAGCAGGCGTAGGTCTTGACGCAGCATTGTAAAGATGGGGCACCCCTGAGCCTTGCTGGAGCTGCGTCGCGCTTGCGATGCAACTCCAGCAATGCGCCACCTTTACGGCACAGATGCGTCACGCATCTGTGCCGTTTTTGCCCCATGGTGCGCCGCATTGTAAATGCGGCGCACCATGGGTAGCGGAGAATCGGCGCAAAATAACTGACGCATCCCTGGGGATGCTTCAGTTATCATAAATCTGCCCCATAGTCTAAAGTTTACTATTTGTTGTACGATTTCACACATATCATCTACGCAACAAAAGTATGCCTGGGCGGAGTTCGTACGAAGTGACAAAATAACTCCACCAAGCTACACCGAGTTCCATGAGCGGCGGAGTCGGTTACCTGGCACTGGTCGCACTGATTTTTAGTGCCGGATGTTTGTCCCACGCTGTAAAATCATAGAGAATGGCATCTGGCACAGTGCAAGAGGGTGCTGCTTCTTTCTGCCACTCGAGTAGAAGTTCTACCCAAGCAGCAGCCTTCTCAACGCAAACAGAAGGTTTCTCAACATGAGCAGTAGCGGCCATCTGCGACCGCCTATGTTGAGAAATCGTTTTGGGAAGTGGTCTAGAATCGGATTTTCTCTGCTCGCACTCTCAAACGTACTGTTGGCGAGCAAGACAGAGGATAAAACTCCGCCATACGGAGAGAGTTTTTTCAGAACTCTGTGAGCGCGGAGTGTAAAAAACTACGCAAACTCCGGGAACAGAGCGGATTTCACCACCAAGTCATTTTCGTGTTTGTTGACTTCACTTGAAGCTCTACTTCTGCCCTCTTACATCTCAATATAAGGCTTGTTATAGGATCGGAATTCTATAAATATACTAAGATAAGACCTCACATCTTCCTCACCTCTAGCTGAACCTTAATAAAAGCATGCAGAGCTTCCTTCCATATATAGGTGTGACTTACGGATTGGGAAGACCATGACTGGTGCCTGTGAAACTTTCTGTTGATTCACAAAGGCAGAAACATGTAATTTATGAATTTCGAAGTGTCATGCGGAATGACCGATAAGTAGGCGTAACATCCACATTCATAAATGACGCCTAGGTGTGGAAGTCGACGTTGGAGCACGTGTCAGAGGAGTAGCAAGGGATATGCAGTGAAAAATAGGTGCACTCCCACACAGACATATCTGTGCGCTTGTGCCCAAACATTTGCATTTGTATTTTTTTTTTTGCAGCTTTATATAGCGCAAACTCTACCCGAAGGTATCAAAGCGCTTTACATGAGCACCAGTTGCATTACAAGCGGACCCATTCATTTTTAAGCCCCGAGAGAGTAAGGGACAGATGTATCATAATACCTATTTGCGATTCTCAAATAGCGATTTTTTGAGAATCGCTATTTGAGATTTGCAAAATGGTATGTATGTAAACATACGCTATTTTTTTGCGATTTCTTAAAATTCCTTAATTACGATTAGCAATTTGCTAATCGCAATTAAGGAATAATTTCCCATTCATTTCTATGGGCCAGGAGGCCCATAGGAAGGAATGGGAAGTTATTCTCAATTTGCGATTCGCAATTTGCTAATCGCAAATTGAGAATAATTTCAAGGGTGCAAGGGTGCTTAAGGACACCCTGCTGCACCCCTGAAATGTACATGTGTGTGCATATGGTGGACATACATGCCCTAAGGGCATGTATGAGCGCCACATGGCACCTTTACAAATGCCAAAAAGTGCATTTGTAAGAGAATTCGCAAATTAACACCAACTACAAATTGGTGGTAATTTGCGATTTCCTAGAGTAAATTCACAAAAATTGATTGCTTCTTACATAGCATTTAAGGAATCGCAATTTGCGATTCCTTAAATGCTTGCGCAATATTAAGGAATCGCAAAATTTGCGTTTCCCTAATATTGCGATGCGTTTTTGATGATACATAGCATTTTCCCATTTTTTTGCCGCAAACGCTGCTTTTTACCGATTCGCAGCGTTTGCGACAAAACCATTGTTTGATACATCTGCCCCTAAGTGATTTTCCCAGGATCACAGGATATTTAAACTCCCTGCGGAGACTCGAACCCAGTTCCACAGCTTCAAAGTCTCTGCCATACAAGTTAAGCTATACCCTCTCTCTTAAGCCACACCCTCTCTCCAGTGCTCTTACTTATGTGCACATCTAAAAGTTACACATGAATTCGGGAATACTCTCTAACTCTGCACTTCTTACTCTATCCGATAATAACAGAGTAACTTTCACTGGCTTCCATCTTTGAGAATCCTTTAGAACAATTTTCTTTTTCTATTCTTCAAGGCACATAGGGATGTCATCCAAGCTGTCAGATCTGCATATCTTGACTGATGCACTCCCAAGTCCTTCAGAATACTTCAATGGTTCCTTGTCAAGTCTTTGCATAATACATTGAGCCATACATAAAGCAGGCCCGATATATCTTTGTCATGCTTTACTCAAAGCTTTCATTCTGTTGCTCATACCTGGCTCCTGATGCAGGCCTCTGAGATTGTTTCTTTTCTAATTTTTCTTCTGCTGTCTGGAATGAGCTTCTTGAAACTCATTCAATATTCGTAACAATCACATGTACTTTCATAAAGTACCTATAAGTGACTGGTTGGATTTGCCCCTTTCTGCAGGGTCATCACCAATCTTTTTGCCTTCACCCTCCAATTTTCTGAACCCGTTTTCATTGGTTTTTAGGGGTCAGTGCACTTACCCACCACTGACCAGTGCTAAACTGTTTGTGCTCTCTGCTTAAAACATGGTAGAAATGGCTTATGCCCAATTGGCATATTTAATTCACTTTTGAATTCCTAATAAAAGGGCCCAGGGCCTGTAAAATACTACTAGTCGGCCTGCAGCACTGATTGTGCCACCCACTTAAGTAGCCCTTTAAACATGTCTCAGCCAAGCCATATCAGACTGTGTGTGCAGTTCTAAACTGCCATATCGACCTAGCAAAAGTAACCTTTTGCCAGGCCCAATCCTTCCTGTTGGACAGCCCAGAGAGCAGGGCGCAGTCTATTTAAAAAGTAAGACATGCAGTTTTTCATTTTTACATGTCCTGTTAGTGAAAAACTTTGTTTTTCACTACTGCAAGGCCCACCTCTTCCATAGAAAAACATTGCAGTTACTTTGTTACATTTAATATAAGTGAACATTTCCAAATGGTACCAGGCCACTAGTTCATGTTTGGTGTCTTTGGCATTGCCATGAAAGATCCTCTCGTGGTGAAATCTGATTTTAAATGAAAATTCTGAAAATGCCAATTTAAGAAAGTTGGCATTTTTCCTGCCTAGCCATTTAGGGCCTGCAGCCAGTCTTTGGGTCACAAGTCACATGAATGGGTGTAGCTGACAGTTGGGATTTGTGTATTCCTCCTCGACTGCTTCACACAATAGAGAATTTAAGTGTGCCTGGAGCGGGCACCACTGGCAGGACGGGAGTGATGAGCTGGGCACAGCCCTACGTACACTAGCATAGCCTGAGTCCTGCCTCCACACAAAGGGCTTCATACCCCCTTTAGTTAGTCTGGAGCCAGGGCAGGGAAAGCCGGAAGCCTGTGTATTTCAAACGAAAACTGCTGGAAGCTTCCACTTCAAAGGAAGGACCAGGCATGAATATATACTCAGACACCAACTCTTCAGTACACCTCTGGACCTGTGGAGACTGTCCCAAAAAGAAGGACTGCTATGCTGCTGCAAGGACTACCACTCTGCTAGAATGTTGCCCTGCTGTACTATTGTCTTGGTGGGGTGTTTGGACAAAATAATAATTTAAAAATATAAGGAGGCAAAAATATCAGTAATTTTAAATATAGTGACACACAAATATCGTGATACACAAATATCATTGATAAGAATATCTTTTTTTGAGGTAAGTACTATCGTTGTGAATAATATTAATGTTTTTAATATTGTTGTTTGCTAATATAGTGGTTTAAACATATTTTAATGTGTTTTAGTTGATGTATTAATTTTATGTGTTATTATTGTTGTTATAAATCTTATTAGTTGTTTTTAAAAAAGATTGTCATTTTAAGTGACTTCAAACATTTTTTTTTATAGTAATTTATACTATTGTAGTGGGTTGTTGGGTTTGTAGGGGGATAGGGTGGGAATTTAATGAGGTAATAATGAATTAAGAATTATTCAATACAGGATTTATAAAGCATGGCTAATCACCCAGGGGGGTATTGAGGCAGTGAGAACCTACTGCTTAGGGAGGGTTCAGTTAAACAGCCAGGTCTTGAGTCCCTTCCTGAATTCTAACAGAGGATGAGGCCCTGAGGTGAAGAGGGAGGTCATTCCATGACTTTGCAATGAGGCAGGAGAAGGAGCGTCCTTCACTGTTGCTTCAGTGGATGTAGGACTATGAGCGAGGGTGAGGAAGGTGGAGCTCAGGTGGCTGGAGGATTGGTGGAAGTTCAGGTGGTGGTTGATGTATGCTAGTCCTTGGTTGTGTAGGGCTTTGTAGGTGTGGATCAGCATCTTGAATTGACATCTCTTCTGAATGGGAAATCAGTGGAGCTTCTTGAGGTGGTTGGTGATGTGGGTTAGCTTTGGGTGATTGAGGATGAGTCTGGCTGCTGAATTCTGTCTCATTAGGAGGTGCGATGTGACTCCTACGTAGAGTGCATTGCCATGGTGCAGCTGGCATGTGACTAGGGCTGGAGTGATGTTTCGTCTGGTGTTGACAGGGAGCCATTTGAAGATCCTACGAATCATGAGAAGAGTGAGGAAGCAGGTGGAGGAGACAGTGTTGATCAGCTTTTTATGATGAGCTTGCTGTCCAAGATGATGACATGGTTATGGGCATGGTCTGTCGGAGTGAGTGAGGGTCCTAGTTCGGAAGGCCACTAGGCATCACTCCACGGGACACTTACTATGTAATTTATGTAATACTGATTTATTTCTCCTATATGTTATTTCCAGGTTGTTAAATTTGTAGGGATATAGATTGGGAAGTTAATTAAGTAATAATTAATTAACAATTTATTATTAATTTTCAATTCATTATTTATTTGATTTTAAATTATGTAAATATTGAATACTGATTTATTTTACCCATATTTTAGTTGCAGGTTGCTAGATTTTTAAAGGTATAGGGTGGTGGGAAGTTAATTAGGTAATAATTAATTAACTTTTAATTATCATTTTAAACTAATTATTTATTCAATTGAATTGTAAATACTTAAATTGTAGAAAACGTATTTCTTTTCATTTTATATTTGTTGCTTAATGCTAGGTTTATAGGTGTCTAGGGTGGGAATTTAACTAAGTAACAATTAATTAACAATTAATAATTAATTGTTCCTTAATTGTTACATTCATATTAAGGGGCCGATTATGATGGCGGACGGACATGAGTCTGTCCGCCACCATAGAGTAGGGGGGAACGTCCGCATGGGCAGCGGCGTTCCCCCCGTGAAGATTAGGATGTGACCGCCAGGGTGGCGGTCACATCCTCTATCTTTAACATTGCGGCGGGTGCAGCTTCAAGCTGCACCCGCCGCAATGTTAAAAATGCATACATTGCATTTGTATGCAGAAAGCGGCAGGCACTGCGCGGTGCCTGCCGATTTCTGCATACAAATGCAGGGGGGTACCATAGGTACCCCCTATGTGCACCCCCCACCCCCCTTCACCTAGGGGGCCCGCAACGGGCCCCCGCAGTGAAGTTCCACATGCTTTTCCACGGCGGAAAATCCGCCGCGGAAAAGCATCTTTTCAAGCCCTTCCTAATATGGTGGACGGTGTCTAAGAGACACCGCCACCATATTAGAGCTTTTCCGCCGCGGTTGTAAGCCAACCGAGGCGGAAAAGCTGCGGACGGAAACCAGGACCCACCAGCCATCCTAATGTGGCTGTGGGTCTTTGGTGGGGCCGCTGCGGTTTTTCCGCATCCTCTGGGCCGGCTGTGGCTTCCGCCGGCCCGGAGGATGCGGAAAAAACGCTATCATAATCGGCCCCTAAATGTGCAAGTAATTAAATAGTTATTTTTTTAGTTATATTTTAGGTGTAGCTGCTAGATTTGAAGGGTAACAGGGTGGGAAGTAAATTTTATGATGACTTATTAACAATGATTTATTAATTGACAACTAATTGTTTTATGAATAGTAATTATGTAAATTGAGTAACTGTTTCTAGTTTTTGTAATAAATTTGTATTTTATATATGTTAATTAATATATTTTTTTATTAGAGTTTAAAGGGACACTTTCCTGCACAAAAACAGTCCTCAGAGGCATTTTCTTCTTTCTTTGTGTCCTGCAGAATGCAGTACTTGTAGAAAGAGGAAATAACGAGGAGAAATAAAGATATTTCTCCTTGTTAAGCCTCTGTTGGAATGGCGCACCATTTTTCCCCATTCCCAGGTTTAACAAGTCTTAGTAAGCCTAGGAATGTGCCAAAAACGATGGGTAAATGCCAGGAGCACCTCCGCTCCACTCATGGAACGCCATCCCAATGCAGAGTAACGCAAGGCACCAACTTACGCAGCCTTGCGTTTCTCCTGATTTATTAAGCCATGCGGATCCACTCAAGATGGTTTTGCGTGGCTTAGTAAATCTGAATTAAGAGCCTGTGTTGCCATTTGTCGTGTTGAGTGATGCAACGGCTATGTAAGCCCTAAGTAAATCGGAGCCTTACTGCCTGATTTAAAGTTTTTGGCGGACCGGCTACTCAGTCACAAATATGACAGATATCCTGCCCACTTTATTAGAAGTATTATGTTATATAATTCCCTTTGAATAAAAATAAATCCCTTCTGCTAACCTCTAAATTAGGGCCTTAGGCCTAGATGTATCAAGATTCCATTTTGGGAATCTTAAATAGCGATTTTGAGCAAATCGCTATTTAGAATTCGCATAATGGAATGTATGTAAAAAATCGCTTTTTTTAGCGATTCCTTATTATTCTTTATTTGCGAATTCGCATTTTGCGAATTCGCAAATAAGGAATAATTTTCCATGCATTCCTATGGGCCAGGAGGCCCATAGGAATGATTGTGAAGTAATTCTCAAATTGCGAATTCGCAATTTGCTAATCGCAATTTGGGAATTATTTCAAGGGTGCAGGGGTGTCTCATGGACACCCTGCTGCACCCCTGAAACTTACATGTGTGTGCATATGGCGCACATACATGCCCTATGGGCATGTATGGGTGTCACATGCCACCCTCAAATTTGCCAAATGTAGTTTTTTTTAAAGGATTTCGCAAATTAACACGAACCTCAAGTTGGTGTTAATTTGCGATACCTTAACCTGAATTCGCAATTTAAAAAAGCTTCATACATGGCATTTAAGGAATCGCAAAATTGCGATTCCTTAAATGCTTAAGCAAAAGAAGGTTTCGCAATTTTTTGCGATTCCTTATTTTGCTAATTTCACATACATTCCAAAAGATGCAAAATGTCCGTTTGCGAATTTCGGCTTTAACGAATCGCAAAAGGCTTGATACATCTAGGCCTTAGTGTATGAGACCTCCAGGGACCGATATGAGATTTTACAAGAGATTTCTGATTTGAAAGGAATGATTTTTTTTGAGATCAGACTTAAAAAGTGGGTCCCACATTCTTTCTTATCCGCCCCAATTCCCCCCACAAAGAAAAATATTGATTGACCCAAGGAACACAAAAAATATGCTCAGTTCTTACCAGACAGGGCTATGCCACAGATCACAAACTTGCACAAACACTGATTTTTTACAGCAGAGCTATCCCTCAGGAGACATAGGGCTCCATTGAGAGTTTAGCAAATGGGGTGATCATTCAAGATATAGTTCATATGCTGTCCTCAGTAGTACAAGTGCCCTAAGCAATAATGCACTTATAATAAAGTGGACAGGGCATCAGCCAAGTTTGTGACTGAGTATCCCATCTGCCAAACACTGAATAAGGCCCATTGACCTAACAGCTCCTAGTCTCACGCACTTCCCTTTGATGAGAAAGACCACTGAGCTATCCCTTAGCTCATATGCAAGTTCCTTACTCGGAGTGTACATAGCAGAGCTATCTCAGAAGTTTAGCCCTCACTCAGCAGAGCTATCTCTTGGGCTAACACAGACCTGACTGTCTGGATCAATAAACATTAGCAATATATCAAATGTAACTGAGACCAACAGCATAGCTATTATTCCTGAAACAGAACTGACAAGCTTGAAAGTCATGCAACATCACTCTTTTTTACCTGAAAGCATTTGCAGGAAAATTAAAGGCAGGAATACTCTTTCGCCTTGTTTTCCCTATGCACGTTCAACTAAGATGTACATTCTCTGTGTGCTTCTATTATTCTTCTAATAAAATGTTGTTTGCTTTCCCTAATAGTTTCATAACCCAGTCACATTCATAGTAGTCAGCAAAACGCACAACTCTACTCTGAAAACACTGGTTCCTCAGAGCCCTGTCCCAGATAATACCAAATGTCACTGGAACCTCTCTTAATTACATAGTCATTTAGGGCTTTGCTCCTAATAATATGCAGATGCACAGATGTTTATCTCAATAATGCAAAAACTCACTCACAAATCTTTATAATACCCAGACAAACTCAGTGCTTGCCACTAATCTGGGAAATTCTCACAGTAATGTCTGCTCACAATGCAACCCAGATTATTTCATTCAGAGCTCTGAACTGTAAACTGGACCTTTGACATATTATTGATAAATGCAATATTGAAACAAAAAATACCAAAAGATAATTCACAAAAATATTGACTTCCTATACTTAATCAAGCACACAAATATAATTGCAAAAAATATAGATTTTTTTAATATCGAACACACAATATTGGAAACAAAAATATTGTCACTGTTAAATAAACATAAACATGTCATAATACTGATTAACACAATATCGACAACAATAATATTCCCAAATTGTTAAATATAAAAATATTACATCACCAACATGTTTACAATTTACCCCACTGAAATATATAACTAAAATCATAACAATACAACCAGAGAAAGTGCAACGAAAAACATATATGTATGTGAAAAAGTTCAAAATCAAAACGACAAAGTTGTTCACTCAGGACTGTATTCATCGAGTGTTTAATCATCTGACGCCAGTGTATGCAACGTGTTTTGGCCCTTCGGGCCTTGATCGGGGCTGATATGCATTGCATACACTGGTGCTGTGCCTTATTGTTGCAAGGACCAATGGCTAATCCAATGCTATATTTTGCTGCATTTGATAATACCACACTCAGATCCTTTTAGTCATTCTTATTAGTTTGCATTTACCACCATCCGTCCTACATATATTTATATCCACCACTTCCCTCAAATGTTGTTCCTCCCCTAGTGATATTGTGCTCCACTGAGATATAACAATCGTCTTAGCTCACAGATCCTACTCCCTCCCTGGATAACTACCATAACTAACCAAGATCCATCATACCCAGTGGCTAGACTTTTTCAACCAGACCATAACCGAGACAGGAATCTTTTATGATTTTTGTGCATAAATCAAATCCTGAGAGATGAGAAGGGAGGGGATCTGATCTGCAAGCTAAGACTCATGATACATTTTTGACATGCATACTACACAGCCATACAAGGCTGTTACTATCATTTCAATCGAAGCATATGGAAACACCTCCAACGATCTGCACTAAGGGCCTGATTGTTTTCTGTCATCGAGTTTTCAGCAGTCCGACTGCCACCTCCTCTTCGGTCCGAATGCCCGATTAAGAGCTGTGCGGTGAAACGGCAACAAGACCTCCGTCATTGCGATATTTCTGCTCCCGCGGCAGCGGTGGGAGAGGCAGAGGTGGCCTATGGAGGAGTACCCAACAAGCTACCCGTCGAGGTAATCATGACCTGCCTTTCCACTGACCTTTTCCTGGCAGAACACCAGAATGCATGAGGAGGTAGAAAGGCAGTAAATGAAGCCAAATATTGAGTCATGGGTGAATGTGCCCATGTGTATTGCTGCTGTTTAACATGTAAAGTGCTCCAATGCCTTCGGTTGGGTTCACTCTTGTTCAAACTGCAAAATTATTTATTTACAAAACATTTCACCCGACTGGCTGCATTAATGGTCTGGGACTTGCAAGTCCATTCAGTGAACCAACACAGAGGTGAAATGTGCCGCCATCATTTCACTGCCACCTTGAAACCACCAGCTGTGTGATAAACTTCTAATATGGCAGGAGGTGAGGCAGGCGGTGAAGCCGGAGGCAAGGCCGGTTGCTCAGCGGAGTACTCCGTCCTGCCGCTGAGGTAGACTGTTGGTCTCACTGCCAAACTCATAATCGGGCCCAAAGTATAGAATATTCTACAAACAGCCAATTTGCCTCTGTAATAAAACAAATGCTAGCATTAACCTATTCCACTGTCACAGAGGTAGCTAATCACTACAATTTACTAATAGGAGGGCCTTTCTAACAACAAAACAAAGACAAAATAACCCACCTGATTATTCCAAAGACACACTAGGCAGAACCCAACCTACACTTTATAATTTTATGGAAGCATTACAAAATGAGCAAAGCTACCAACAACGGTGAAAGGAGCAATCTGTTAGCCAAATTTCACCTAGACAAAGCAAACAAACCAAAAGAATGTATGACATGCCACAATTTAAAGTCACACTAACAAGAAAGGAGTAGATTACTTAGAAATAATAGATAAAAGCATATTATAAAATAAGTAGTAACCTACAGAAGCATGTAACACATCAAGATGACAATGCTTGACAAAAGTATAATGAGGCTGCCAGGCAGCCACCCAACAAAATTCCAAGAGAGAGACACTTGACGCCAACCTAGTAAACGGGCACATACTGAGTGGAGCATCCATGAACATGAGAAGGAGGGGCCAACCCCACAGACATATAACACTGGCAAACCACCACGCTCACCCACCAACTGATGGTGAAAGTAGACACCTTCTTACCCTTAGCAACACCCCCACAGGCCACAAACAGAGCAGTGGAAAGATGAAAACCTTGAGCACGCTGAAGATAAATCGGAAGGGCCCACCGAACACCTAAAACAGATGGAACTAGAACACCATCCACCCCTGGCAAAACAGGAAGAACAACCTCCAGCTGTAAATGGAATTGAGAGGGGACAATAGGGAGAAATGCTGGATCCAACTGCAACACCACCCAGTCAGGCAGGAACAGCAAATAGGGAAAGAAGCAAGCAAGACCCCCAACGCACCCAACCCTGAGCCGATGGAATGGCAAACAAGAAGGCCAATGGAGCCGCTAGCCAGAGAAGAGTGGCTTCGCACCAATGCTCAAAAGGGGACAACTAAAGGAAAATCCCAAGAGGTTACAAGCACGGGACAGATTGGGCAATGAAGACTATAATTCCTCAGCAACCCTACCATCAAAGGAGCACCACTCACCAGAGTCACCACAGAACCACAACAGGCACGTACCACTGTCCACAGAGTAGCCAAAGGACAGGGCAAAGATTCTACAGTAAATAATCCATGAAAAATTCAAGAATAAAGGGAGGTACCCCAGCTACAGGAGCCACTCCATGAGCAGCACACGGACAAAAGAAACCCAAGGCTGTTTGTAAAACATAAGGGTGGAAGCCCAGTGGGAAAATCGAATATCCCTCCCACCAAAACAGAACAATCCAAAAGACCCAAATGTGAAACGTTCACAAGCCAAACCATCAGGGTTAAATGACAGAGATGAGACAACTAAAGAAAGGGAAACTGAAGAGGAGACTGGCAACTAGGAGGTCAGATAAACCAGCCCCAGACAAGCCATCAACAGCAGCAACCAAAGGCAGCAAGGCCAAAAAGGTCAAACAGGCTGACCGACACCATCTCCACCGGAACCCCCGGGAGGATGGGAATCGAAGGGAAGGCATACAGAAAGCCAGAGGATCGACACAGCACCCACTGCACATGCTTGAGGACAAATCACCTCAGAACAGAACCGTAGAAGGAAGGCAATGTGAGCAGAGGCAAACAGGACCACCAATGGCTACTGGAACCATAAACAAATGTCCCTGAACAGGGGAAATGACAGATGGAACAAGAATGAAGATGGCAAGGTGCGGCTCAGGCTGTCCCCCTGAAAGGACAGGAGACCCTCAAGGCACCCCACTCTCAGGGCCCTGAGGTGAGATTCTGCCCAGGAACAAATATTGGGGAGAGGATGTAGCCATACGGCTAGAGCGGTGGACCTCGAAGTTGGGGAACCGGGTTTGAGTCTCGGCAATGACGCTCAACATCCTGCGATTCAGGGCAAATCACTTAATCTACCCATGCCTACCAAAAATTAATGTTTCCATCGGTAACGAAACTTGTGCTCATGTAAAGCGCTCTGACACCTGATGTCTCGGGTATAGTTTGCGCTCTATAAAACTCTAAAATAAATATATATATATATGAAAAATAACAGTGACTGTAGCTCCTTAAAGCACAGTAAAAACAGAACATCCACATTTACTTCAGAAACAGCATGTCACTTTGTGAAAGCCCGTCTGGGACAGGAGAAATAACAGGAATGGCGTGCGGTGGGAGGGGTTTATATATTAAAAATAGAGAAAAGACTAGCGTTGTAAAGGCTTGTTGCGGGGCGAGGGGCCATTTCTCTTATATAAGGACTGGGACGAGGTCTTTGAGGGGGTAATGAGGCATACGGGTTAAAGGGACCAGTAAAACAAATTCTCCGCTTCAGGTTAACATTAAAGAGTTTCGAGCCGCCCACCTTCCGGAAACTGTTTTTATCTTGACAGATTTCATTTTACCAGGCCTCATTTATTCTTACAAGGATCGCTGACAGTTTCACTGGGTACTGAGAAGGAATAAATGGTGTTTTTGATCTCAGTGATAATGAAACGTGGGCGGGAAGAACATTTATTAATCTTGGTGAAAAGCGTTGTCAGTAGCTCAACAGAATACTAATGAATTAATTAATGTTCCTTTTGTTATGGCTTTTAAATAATAAAGCATGAATTGAATCTGTGTTCGTGGGATGAAAGTTGATTCATTCAAATATCAAAAGTGGAAATCGCATCCCACACATCCTTTGATCCTGCCCAGTGACATAACGTCACTTCCTGTCCGACCCCTAGCTCCATCATCCAATTTACTGTTGAAGGACTGGATGAAGGACAAGAGGGGGGAAGAACAGAAAGTAAGCAGGGCTCAGAGGGCACAAAAGTAAGTCAGAATGTTTTAACTGTGGTTTGCCAAGTTTTGATAAACGCTACTGTTGATAGAGGGTTTTTCTCTTGTGTTTGAATGTGCCTGCTAAAAGTCTGTGACTGCCCACAAGCTTCAAGACTACAAGTGGTCACCTGCCTTGGCAGGTGTCCCTGTTTTGAAATATATTATCACCCCTCGCCTGTGAACTTAACCAAAAACCCAACAGACACAAACAAGTTGCTCAGGACAAGTATTTTTATGTGCCCCAAAAAAAGCAGAAGAGACCAACAGCCAATTATTTCTGTATGTCTTTATAAGTATGTTCCATGTAAATGAAAATACAATAAAAATATATTTTTTTTAAAAGAAAAGAACTAGGGTAAGAAATGTGTACTATTAAATAGAAATAGGAAAAAAAATACTAACTCAAAAAATTAAGTCAGACCAGTTGTTTTTTTCTGTGTGAGTAAATCCTAATATGAGTGCAATTTCACATTTGTGGCCACAACATGAATGTATGAGAAGGCACAGCTGGAGCTGAGCATCTGTTTCTGGAGGTCACTGCACTTCACTGTCCACACTGCATACATTTACTCTCCTCGAAAACACAGAGCAGTAACAAGGAATCACAATTCTTTGATTCGGGGCTGTGATTCTCTATTCTGACCTGTGCTTTCTGCAGGTCAGACACTCCCCTGTTCAGTTAGAGTTGGTGTTCGTGCTTCTAGACAGTCAGGGCCTCATTTATGCATTTTGGCGTAGGGCAGCACAGTAAGTCATCTTGTTGCGCTGCCCCATGCCAAAGTGAAAGGGCAGGAATTCACTCTGTTTTTCCAATAATGTGCATTCCTGTCCTTTCCCCTCTGCACTGGTGTCATTTTGGCAGCTAGCGTCAATGCAGGCACCTTTGTACCATGGTGCAAGGGTGTCTGTGCTGTCTGCAGGGTTGCTTTTGTGCCGGATAGGGCACCTTCATGCACAGAAACAATCCTGAGAGGCCTTTTCCACTTTCTTTGTGTGCTGGAGTGTGCAGGACTCATGGAAAGAGGAACAAACGAGGAGAAATAAAGTTATTTCTCCTTCTTGCGCTTCACTTGGGGAGGCGTAAGGTTTTGGCTCATCCCCAGGTTTGAATGGTTTTGTAAATCTAAGGCAGCATCACAATTCATGGATGTTTCGTGGGAACACCCACTCCAACGCCCATGGAAGCCTTTTTAGTGCAGACTAAGCCAATGCAGCCATTTGCACTGCCTTGCCTTAATCCATAGCTATAAGGCCGTTCAAAGTCACTCAAAGTGGATGTGTGTGACCTTACAAATATGATTTTGTAGTTTGCATCAACAGAGCATCACAAAAAGTGGTGCTCCAGTGGCGCAAGGGGCTCATACATATGCTATTCCATTTTTGTTCAAAGCACGTGCACAGCTCTGTTCTGTCGCTATACACAGAGTTAATGGTCAGCTCCTCTTGAATCCATTAACTGGGTTTCCACTCAGCACAGTGAGATCCAGAAGGTCGTCAGGACTTGTTCAGAGATAACCTTTAGATGTCTGTCTAAGCAGGTGAACGCCTCTCGTGGACCATACCAAAAATGTACAGTGGGCATGCCTTTGGTTGGCTTTCTTGTAATTTTTTTTAACTTCTTATTCAATAGCAACCTGCATTTTGCGTCCAGTAAATAGTACATCTGGCCCGACGTTCCCAGCCCGGAAAGTGGTTTACACCTGTTTTTGTATGAGTACCCATCTTGGTAGGAACTGACCTCCAGGACATCTAACCTGAGCTTTTATTGGAATTCTATAACGCATATTAGCAGGCCATTATCGCTGTTTTAGTGGTAGTTTCCTGCCGCTAAAACGGCGATGATTTTAACAAAGTTCTTGCTAATATGCCCTAAAGTTCTACTCAGGACTTTAGTGGTGTTGACAGCTGTGTACTGGGATCCATTGATGATTTTCATACGACACCAAACAGGTATATGGACTTTAGATGGTAATTAATTATCCCTTTACACTCTAGTGATTTCATGCCACAATATTGGCACCAGCAGTGGAAGAGTGCACTCAGAGTGAAATTATAGATTAAAAAGCAGGTGCCTGGCATTTTAAGACTCGGTGTGGGTGGAATGTTTCATTCCACCTGCGGAATTGGAGGAATTTGGCATCTCCGCATTACTCCTGTAACACAGAGTTCCTCCCAAATTCTGTCACCCACCAAATTCTGCCAATCACCGCATGGCGGATTTTTTCCAGGGAGCGTTCAGATATACAAGTGAGATTTGGCACTCCCTATTGCCATTTTCAAACACGGGTGGTCGCTAGAGGTTGGGGTCAAAGGGCTGGTTCTCAAGTAGATTTGCTGCTGCTCTGGTAGATTTTCTTGTCAAGCGGGAGCAAATTCACCCTGAATAGCCGCCGTGCGTACAGTGCCATTCAACCAGATTTTTTTTAGCCCTACTCGTGTTATTGGTGCTAAATCGCAGTTCAACATGCATGTTTTCTGCCTGTTGGTAGAACTCTATGGAATTTTCCAGAGTTTTTATGTAACTCTGCGGAATTTCACTCCTATTAAGACTAATCAGAGGAATCAGATCTATAAGTCATAATTTAAACACAATTCACCATATATGGAGTATTTTGTAGCTTGATCATATTGTTTGAGTTTTTTTATGAAATTAAAAAACATCCAAGATGTGCTTAATTGAAGCACTGACTGGGAAGTTCTGCAGGGGTCCCTGGTCAGGTGGCACTGAGGGATGGGGCGGATGCAATTTGCCACAGTTCCAGTTTTATTTTTTTCAGTTTACATAAGTTTGTTGCTTTTGCTATTTAAATCAATGTCTTTTTCGGTCAATAGTGAGGTAGTGTGAAGCACCCTACTGCTCTCACAAACTTTTGGAGCTCTTGGGGCGTGGCCCCCAAAAGAGGTGGACTGGCTTAGTGGGGCATGGTGGTGTTTGTCGACAAGTGAGTGTTTCTGTAAGTGTCTAGGGTTCAGGAGACGACAGGAGAAGGCAGTGGTATAGAGTGCAGCTCCGTAGAATGTAGCAGTATAGAAGGCAGTATCATAGAATGCAGTGGCTAAGATTAGAGTGATGCAGAGTAGACTAGATTGGCCTGGAGTGCAGTGGCATAGAATGCAGTGGCATAGAGTACAGTAGTGCAGAGTGGCATTGTGCAGAGTAGAGTGGAGTGGCATAGAGTGTAGTGGCACAGAGTACACTGGCGCAGAATACAGTGAAATAGAGTGCTTGTCACCTAGGTCTGGTCTCCAGCCAGCAGGTGCCTGTGAGCACCAGCCCAACAAGTTCTGTGACATCACTGGAAGTAGCAGTGTGCCCCCTTTGGACGCCGTTCTTTACAAGAACTGGGAACACCCAAAAATATCAATACATTTGCAAAATAATAAAAAAAAAACTTTAAATGTCCACCTAGATGTATCCAAGTTCTATGTGACGTGGATGGAAAGTCGCCAAAATCCCAGTGAATTTGTGACATCCCTTGAGCATCTCACAAAAATGAATTACTCCAGTCTCGGGTCCCTCAAAGTACAGGCGCATTTACAGCGAAAGTCCTAAATGTTTGATTGCCTTTCAGACTTATTACCTCGAATGCCTGTGAAAGAGCATATAATTCCACAAGTATGCTAAATCCGTGCGCCCCATTGTTTGGTCGCTGTGCGGGTATAAAAATACACTGTCTCGTTCTGCCAGGATAAATATATGTGCAGAATAAGGCATTTGCTAAGATAAATGTGCCAACAAAGTAGTGTACTGAGATAAATTTGCAACGAGAATGTTCTCCGACAGTGTGAATGCCAAGATGAATATGCATCCGAGGCCAATAAACAACTTTAATCATAAATCCGGTGCCAAAAAAACTTGCCAAATAACAGGAACATTATTTTTATTGCCAAAATACATCTGTATTCGTCTGACAGTAAATTACAGTTTCAAAATATGGAGCGCTAATTGAAGTGTTTACAAATCTCTGCAGCTAATACCTCTTCAAAGTGGGTTTAGATGTGTAGAGGGAAAAAATTAATACAATGGATGAGTTTTGGTTCCGAACTGTCAGCGTGTACCACGTCATGAGGGTAACTTTCATCCAGCCCTGAATCTTCAGACACACCAGTCATTCACAAAATCCCAGGATTTGCAACCGCAAAAATCCAGGACAGAATGTACAGAAGGCATCTAGTTAGGGAGAAGTGTCTTTCGACTCACAAAGTGCACTTTGCAACCCTCGATGAATTGCAAATTGAATCCAGTGGTTTTCTATCAATCCTTTGGGACGACCATTGTAATGGCAAGCCATTTATCTGCTGCCGACACGCAAAGGGTTGTGGTAAGGCTTTCACAAAATGGAAGCAGTCCTAACAGACAACTTCCATTGCATGCTCCTTTCATTGAATGCTTTTGCTTATTTTTTAAAGAACCACCTGTGTCTTCACAGGACAGAGGTTTTGGTATGCAACAGCTGTTGGCTTTCCCCATATCTTTTAGCTGTGTTGTACACCAGGGTGGCTTCTGTTGTGCATGCCTAAATGTTAGTGGCGTAGAGGAGAGGAGTATGAAGTGGAGGGTTGCAGAGTGGGATGACACTGAGTGTCGTAGAGTGGAGTGGTGTAGAGTGGAGTGGAGTAGAGTGCCATGGAGTGGTGTAGAGTGGAGAGTTGTGGAGTTGTGTAGAGTGGAGTGAAGTGTTGTGGTGTAGGGTAGACTAGAGTAGAGTGTGGTGGAGAAAAGTGGAGTATCAAGGAGTAGAGTAGTGTGGTGTAGAGTGGAGTGCTGTAGAGTCTCAGAGAGTGGAGATGCATAGAGTGGAGGGACATAGTGTCACAGAGTGGGATGGCATAGAGTGCCATAGAGTGGAGTGGTACACAGTGGAGTACTGAAGCAGAGTGGAGTAGTGTGTTGTATAGTGGAGTGGAGTAAAGTGAAATGACATAGAGGGAATTTTGTAGAGTGGAGTAGAGTGAAGTAGAGTGTTTTAAAGTGGATTGGCATAGTGGAGTGGCATTGAGTTGAGTAGAGTGGTAAAGAGTAGAGTAGAGTGGATTAGAGTGGAGGAGCTTAGAATGGAGTGGTATAGAGCGGAGTACATTGGAGTGGAGTGTTGTAGAGTGGAGTAAATTATTATAGAATGAAGTAGAGTATCATAAAGTGGAGTAGGGTAGAGCAGAGTGGCAAAGAGTGGATCAGGGTGGGGGAGGGCAGAGTGAAGGGGCAAGGAGTGGAGTAGAGTTAAGTGAGATAGAGTCAAGTAGAGTGTTATAGAGAAGAGTAGAGTGGCATAGAGTGGAGAGATTAGGTGGTCATGTAGTGACGTGTCATTGAGTGAAGTCATGTAGAGTGATGCAGAGCAGAGTGGCATCAAGTGCATTGGCGTAGAGTGGAGAGGTGCAAAGTAGAGTGGCAAAGAGTGCAGTGGCACAGAAGGCAGTGGTGTAGAGTGCTGCTCCCTAGAATGTAGCTGTATAGAATGCAGCATCATAGAATGCAGTGGAGTAGAATGCAGTGGCTTAGATTAGAGGGGTGTAGAGTAGACTAGATTTCCCTGGAGTGCAGTGGCATAGAGTACAGTAGTGCAGAGTGGCATTGTGCAGAGTAGAGTGGAGTGTCATAAAGTGTAGTGGCATAGAGTACAATGGTGCAGAATACAGTGAAATAGAGTGCAGTGGTGCAGACTAGAGTGGAGTAGAATAGACTGGTGTTTCATAGAGTGCAATGCCGTAGACTAGGGTGGTGCATACTACAGAGTAGAGTGCAGTGTTGTAGAGTAGAGTGGTGTAAAGTGTAGTGTAGTAAAGTGCATTGGCTTAGAATACAGTAGAATGGAATGGAGTAGAATGGTGCAGAGTACAGTGGAGTGGCAGTGAGTGCAATGTCAGGGAGTGCAGTGTTGCAGAGTAGAGTTTTGTAGAGTGCACTGATGAAGAGTGGCATACAGTGCATTTGAATGAAGTGCAGTGGTGTAGAGTGCAGTGTCACATTTTGGGAGATTCTGTGGTAACTACAGTTTTTAAATTACCGCCTTTTTTAAAAACCGATGTAGTAATGGCCCTAGATTCAGTGGCGCGGGGTAAAGCCCCGGGATCAGACGGGGTACCCGCTGATGTCTTTCTCCATGAAAAAACCTGTTGGGGGAAGTATATCTTGAACCTGGCGAATGCGGTAGCTTTAGGGGCACCAGTGCCAAAATCGTGGCTGGGGGCGGTAATAATACCCGTATTTAAATAGGGAGACAAAACTATACCGGGGAATTATAGGCCCATCAGCCTAATAGATACGGTCCAGAAGGTTGTAGGAAAAATGACCCTAACAAAGATCATGAACTGGGTAGAAGAATCTAATGTACTATCACCCTACCAAGCCGGTTTTCGCAAATTGACTAGCACAGTAGACCAGATCTTTAGGTTTACTTTGCTACATTGGAAAACAGTGCAGCTGGAGAAGGGAAGTCTGTACGCAGCTTTCATTGATCTGCGTGCAGCTTTTGATTTAGTCCCCCGCTCCTGGTTATGGAAAGTCCTAAGCGAGATGGGTATGCCAGCTGAGATTCTATCCCTGGTCATGAGATTACACGAGGCCAACTATGCAAAGATTCAGTGGGGTAGGCATGGCCAGGTAACCGATGATTCCCAGTGGAAAGAGGGGTACGTCAAGGCTGTGCCATGGCGCCAACACTTTTTTCTCTATATATTAATGGTGTTGTGGAGCGCATATTGTCTGCGTCTGTTGATGCTCCAGTTTTGGATGGTTTGAAAACCCCAATATTACTTTTTGCAGACGACACATTGATAGTATCTAAAACCCCTAGTGGCCTTCAGCGTGCCCTGAATATTTTTGAGGACTTTTGCAGGGATCGTGGCCTCGAAGTAAATGTGACAAAAACAAAGCTCATGACTTTTAACGCTCACCTTAGTTTCAGAGGAAACTTTTTTTTGGATGGCCAGAAGGTGGAAATAGTATCAGACTTTGTCTACCTGGGAGTCCATATAGACAAGGGAGCTAAGTGGAAGAAACATATGGAAATGGCGGCCCTTAAATTCCGTCAAAACACAGGTGTCATACGTGCTGAGCATAAAAAATCATTGACCAGACCAATTAAGCCAGCACTTCAGGTATATGAAGCCAAAGCAGTTGGCTCTGCGCTATACGGCGCTGAGCTTTGGGTCTATGACAACCTGGCACCACTAACACTCACAGAAAATAAGTTTCTCTGAAGCCTTACTGCACTACCTAAAAGCACACCCTTGAAGCCGCTACGTTGCGAGCTGGGCAGGAAAGCCATATCTGATATGGCCAGATTGCGACCCATTCTATACTGGCGTCGCATCTGGGTCACTCCTGAACTCGCACATTACGCAAGGGGCTTCCTGGATGTAATCAACCGGGACAAATTTCATAAGATAGGTTGTTTAGGGGATTTGCGTAGATATTTGGGGTCTTTGGGTTTGAATGAGCTTTGGGAGAAACCAGAGGAGGTGCAGTTTCCGGCTAAAGAAATTATAAAAGCAAAGGTGAGGAGGTACTCACGGAGGCCGTAGGCGCTGTCACCTGAATGAAAGGGGCAGAGGGTGAGTGCCTGTTATGCGCAGCTACATGGTCTCGATGTACTGTTTGTTGGCATGTGTACTTACCTAGAAGGTGTCCTTCGCCAAAGTCTGCCCTGGCAAGGCGTGTGTGCATGCCGCTGTGCCGGAATATGAAGGAATCATGCGTGCTCCCTGTGTATTGTGCCACTATGTCGGTGATGATTGTCTTTGCGTTGCAGACCATCTGGATGTTCAGTGAGTGGTAGGACTTGCGGTTCCGGTACACGTATTCTGTCTCAGCTGGTGGGCAGATGTGGATGTGGGTACAGTCGATGCATCCAATTACATGTGGGAATTGCGTAATGTTGTAAAATTGTAGCTTGGTTTGATTCAAGTCCTGTTGGGTGGTTGGGAATGTAATGTAGTGGTGTAGCCGGGTCAGTTCCGGTTAATGATGTTCTTTATTTTATTACTGGCCACACTATAGTCCTTAATATTGCTACAAGGACTTCGAGAAACATGCCAGCACTCTATCAGAGAAACTAAAAAATCGAGGATACCCCAGGGGTTTAATTAAAAAAGCGTATAAACGCGCTAGATATTACAACAGAGAAGCGCTGTTCGAAAAAGACAAACAGAGGCCCAACAAAACGAAAGACCAACTAATTTTTGTGACCAACTATAGTGTGGCCAGTAATAAAATAAAGAACATCATTAACCAGAACTGGTCCCTCCTAAATGACAGACAGGGAGCAAAAATTCCAAAACCTATGTTTAGCTTCCGTAGAAATAAAACTATAAAGAACTGTCTGGTACATACCTTTAAAGAGAACAAATTGGAAACCCATACAACAATCCACAAAACACCTCTTCCAACAGGCAACTTTTCTTGTAATATGTGCTCCAACTGTGAATCCCAAATAAAAGGGAGCACTATCTCCCACAATGGCATTAATCATAAAGTCAAAAGTTTTATAAATTGCAGGACCAAGAACATGATTTATATGATCAGATGTCCATGTAACAAAGTCTACATCGGAGAGACAGCTAGGGAGATCAGAACACGAATAACGGAACACAAATCCGCAATTCGCACTAAGAAAAAAACTGCCCCCCTAGTGGAACATTGGCTGACTCAGAATCACAGTGTCGATGATTTAAAATGGTGTGGGGTGGAAGCCATCACCCATAATACAAGAGGTGGCGATAATACCACCAAAAGAAAGAAAAGGGAACAATTCTATATGTCCTTATTTAACACCTTTAGAACCGGTCTAAATAATAGAGAAGAATGGGAGAGACTTATTCTATAATACTTCAGAGACTCGTATATTAGACTGGGATGGACAGACAGAGAACGCAATATGGGAAACTGTTGCCCACTAATGGTGGAGTTAAAGGGATGGCCTTTTGCAAGTATATCTGTGTCCGTATAAATTGACTCATGTAATCAACAATGCTGTACAATATATGTGTATCGAGTATAAATTGAGTTAAAATTAATTAAGCGCTTTACTATATTACTGCAATGAATACTATGCAAAATATAGACTGTAACGCAATGCATGTATAAAATATTTATTGCACAGATATGGAGTATTTAAAAACTGAAATTATTTTTCTGCATTAGCACTATGTATTTTTAAATGAGAAAATTCTCCTATTCAATGCATTTTTCTATTGATGATATGCAAATGTTTGATTATATTTGGGTAATGTGAGAATATGTATACAACATACCACCATAGTAGATGAGGAACACGCTAATGTCTCCCTAGTTTATAGGATCGAACTACCTACGAGATCGTTCTAAGACTACCCACGTGACTGTTTAGTCCTTTTTCTGTTCACATTCCCATTCCAAGATGGCCGCGATAGTTTTCGAGTGAATTACTTATAATTCGGAAAACATTCGAATGAAAGCAGAAGAGCGGAGCTTTCCTAAAAAATAATTGATAGAAGTATGGGATGGACTATATCGAGCATAGAGCGGAACGATTATACTACCGCCGAAGCTGCCCGAGAAGTACTTCCGGGATGCCGGCTCGCCAATGTAAGAAATAAGAGCCTAAATAAATCTTTACAAATACATAGCAAATGAATGAAGTGCCATAACGGTAAAAGACTAATTAAACAACAAGATACTTAATATATTGGCCGCAATACAGCCCTGCACCATAGAGAGCCGGGTGAAGTCGAGCGGAGTCAGCATAAAAACGCAGCGATATAGAGTGCAGTTCACCCTTTGAATCCACACGAAGGCGAACGCACGGAGGAACAGGGAGGCCGACTAAGAAACTACAGGTATGGACTTAGAGAGGGCCTTGACTTAACGATGGCAGGAAGGGGGTCACTATGACCATTCTAAGAATAGCAGCCCCTATGTGTAAGAAGGAATGGGGATCTTAACCCCTCAGAAGAGTTCACCTTAAACTTGATAGTTGGCTTTTAAAACTGTTTTAGGCCACGGAAAATCCTGCTAAACAATAGGAAGGAAATGCTGCGGATTAATGACATCAATAAAACATCATATCTGGGGTAATGTTGAGACATATCCCTCATTTGACTAGACAAGGGGTTAAGTAAATACAAGTTTCTTGAGATTATTAAAGTTCAAAAGAAATATACAAAAAACCTTAATGAAGAGCCCAGGGAAGATCAATAGTTTGAGCAAACAATTATAAAATTAATATTATTTTGATCAGGTCGAAATAAATCTTGTTCTTATAGATATCGTTGACCTGATAAATGAAACCACAGAGTGGAGGTGCATAATTCAAAGAGCACACCGGCAACTTTAACCAATTCTGAGTTGGTGAGTATATTGTGGACAGACTATTATTACTTGCCCCCATTGATCTTTTCGCCCTATAAAAATTTCCCCCCCTTGCTTTGCCCTTATACTCCAACAGCAACTAAGGGAAGGCATGTATTTATCCTAACAGGACATCCAATACAACCCCAGAGTTGAGAGATCTTACTACTACACGGTGGTTCCTCCGTGCAATACGAAAACGTTGAGGCATAATCAAAAGATAAATGGCCCACTGAGAAAATAAGAGCTACTCAGATATCAACAATATAAGATTTAGTCACTTACAGGGCCTGGAGCTATAATACATTATTTTATACTCTCTATAGCTTCCCAGTGTGACTCAATCATCATAAGCCAGTCCACGCTAAGAGGAAAAGAACTGAAGACACTGATTAGACTTGAATCTGTAATCATACTGCAGGTATTCGATCTTGCTCACTAATAGTAACAAAGTGAACATTTTTTGAAAATAGTGGGGTATGAGAAACTGCTTAGGCAATAGTTGGATACTACATATGGCGAGAGAGAGCCGTAAGGGGATGTAATACTGTTAAAAAAAAAGAGTAAGCAAACTGTAGTGACGAAAATGTTTGACATGAAATGGTACTAACCTTCTGTTGTTTAACTTATAGATATTCTGAAATATATGTTTGTCCTGATGAAGGCGTAAAGATTGAAAGACACCGAAACGCCGCGTCGACTTGTTTTGTATATTGATTTGTCTTGATTGTCCTTGACTTGTTTTTGCACATTGATTTGTCTTGATTGTCCTTTATAGTGTAAATAGCTTGAATTTCCAACCTTCTCACAAAAAGGTTTTTTTTAGTTGTTTTTAATTATTTTAGATTGTAACCCATTCGGGAGGTCCAAATAAATTACGAATTGATTTTTATCCCTTTGTTCATGCTTATTACTTGATTACAGTTGAATTTTGTTGCTTACTGTTATCGTCTCACTGTTGTTTCCGCCCCTTAATAGATTCTCTAAAAAATCCCTCAGGGATTATTTCCCTCAGTAACTTAAGGCTGCTACAAAATACAGGGACTTTCTTCTTGATAACTCTAATTCCCCCTCCCTGACATCCGTCACTAGGGGATCCTCCATTTTTTTGAGCCCTCAAATACCAGCCTGAGGTCTGCTGCCGCATCGTGGCCGCGTGTGCAATACTCCACAATATTGCTACCAAGCGGAGGATACCTGTGGAGATCTCTGGCAGTGAGTCGGAAGGGGACAACCGCCCACCTGCACATGTGCATCATGCACGCAGGGAGAATCCTGCAGAAGGACACAGGCGCCGCAACCAAATCACAATGAACTGTTTCTAGTGCACCCATTCCCCTCACACAACACTGCACTCATGCATGACAAATGTAATAATGACATGAGTCGGATTTACTTGTGACTATAAATTCTTATTGTTATTTTCACAATAATGTGTCTTTAAATTTTTTACAATTTACATGAGAACTGTATTTCCTCATACAGCCCCATGATAGAGAAGAGGGCGTGCTTGTCTAATCAGCATGGCCCTGCTGGTAGAGTTCATAGAGTCACTGGCGCGTCTGGCCGGACGCACCCAGTCGCCTCTCCACTTCCTCCACGACACTATTGGCCCGTGATGCTGCAGTGGGCCTGGTGCTGTGGCGGCGTTTGGTTACCAGCAGCAAGGACAGGCTGCTGTGACTCGAAGTGCCCTCACTGGCATCATCAACCCCACTTGCTTGGCCATGGCCAGATGCCTGCAGACTCTGCACAACTGTTGTGACTTGTTCAAGGGCCCTGGCGACGTCCTGGCAGCATTGAACCATCTGTATTTGCATCGCAAGAGAGCGGCGCGAAAGTTGGGAGGTGGCATTTCCGATGAGATGGTTGGATCTTGTGTATGCTGACAGGCGGGTCAGCAGCTGGCGGTGGCGGCGGCAGGTGATGTCCTTTTGGGACACCAGGATCTGGCTGTTCTCCCTGACAGCTGCGGTCATGACCTGCATGCTTTCTGTGAGCTGGCTCACGTTTCGCGCTGTCTTATTGAGCTGCAGGTGGATGGCTGCCAAGTGCCGTGCCTGCTTCTGGTGGACAGCAAGCATCCGGCGTTCTATGGCCAGCCCAGGATCTCGGACATGTTCCCCCCAGCCAGCGCGTGTTGAGACGTTGCGCTGCTGCCTCATCAGTCCGCTGGACTGAGATCGCACAGTGGCTGTGCGCCGTGTCAGCCTCCTGGGTGGTGGTGGTGTGGCCATTGTGCTCGAAATGCGACTTCCCGAAGCGAGATCGCAATTTGCGATTTCGGTAATTGCGAGTTCGCAATTTTTACATGGAAAACGGGCGATTCTGCGAATTTTATGCAATTTGGCAAAAATCGCTATCGGCAATTGCAGCCGATTGCGATTTGCTTTTTATAGTCGCTTTTCTTGATGCATCCCATTCTGCGAATTCTAAATTGCGATTCAGTATTTTTCGCAATTTAGAATTCGCAGAATATGGGCTTGATGCATCTGGGGGAGAGTGGCATAGAGTTCAGTGATGCAGGGTGAAATGGTTAAGAGCAGAGTGCAGTGGTGTAGAATGCAGTGTTCCAGAGTCGATTGGCATAGAGTGCACTGGTTTTGAGTAGAATGGTGCCAAATTCATTGCCATAGAGTGCATTTGCGTATAGTGCAGTGTTTTAGATTAGAGCACAATAGAGTGCAGTGGTTCAGGGTAGAGTGGTGCAGACTTGAGTAGTGTAAAGTGCAGGGGTATACATTGCATTGGTGTAGAGTGTGGTACAGTGGCATGGAGTGAAGTAGAGCAGCGTAGAGTGCATTGGCATACATTTCATTGGTGTAGAGTGCGGTATAGTGGCATGGAGTGAAGTGGAGCAGAGTAGAGTGATGGAGAGTGTAGTGTCGCAGGTAAGAGTCTTGTAGAGTGCAGTGGCAAAGAGTGCATTGGCATAGAGTGCAGTGGTGTGGAGTCAAGTGATGTAGAGAGCAGTGATGTGGAGTACAGTGGTGCATAGTAGGATAGAGTGGGGTAGAGTTGAGTGACGTAGAGTGGAACGGTATAGAGCAGAATGGTGTAGAGTGCAGTGGCATAGGGTGAAGTGGCGTAGAGTGTTGCAGAGTACATTATAGTGATGTAGAGTGGAATTGTGCAGGGAGAATTGGCACAGAGTCCTGTGGCTTAGAGGGCATTGGTTGTGAGTATAGTGGTGTAGAGTGCTTTGGCACAGAGTGCAGTGATGTAGAGTGCAGTGGTTTACAGTATGGTGGCATAGAGTGCAGTGGCAAAGAGTAGAGTGGTGCAGAGTAGAGTAGAGTCACAGAGTGCAGTGTTGTGGAGTAAAATGGCGCAAAGTAGAGTAGCATAGAGTGGCGTGGTGTAGAATAGAGTAGATTGGCATAGAGTGCAATGGTGCAGGGTGGGATGGCGTAGAGGGGAGTGGTGTACAGTTGAGTGGTGAAGTGTATAGTGCAGTGGCGTGGAGTGGAGTGACATAGAGTGCAGTGGTATAGAGTACAGTGGTGCAGAATAGAGTGACATCGAGTTCAGTGACAGAGAGTGTAGTGTTGCAAAGTAGAGTGTTGTAGAGTGCAGTGGTGTGAATTAGAGTGGCATAGAGTGCACTGGCATTGAGATCAGTGATGTAGAGTGCAGTGGAATAGAGTAGAGTGGCATATAGAGTAGTGCCCTATAGTACAGTGGTGCAGAGAAGGATAGAGTAGCATAGAATCTGTGATGTACAGCGCAATGCTGTACTTTAAAGTGCAGTGGTACATCGTAGATTGGCTTGGAGTGCAGAGGCAGAGAGTGCATTTGTTTTGAGTAGAGGGGTGTAGAGTGCAGTGGCATAGAGTGGAGTCGTGCAGCGTAGATCACAGTGGCATAGAGTGCAGTGGTGTAGAGTGGCGTAGAGTGGAGTGGCATAGAGCGGAGTGGCGCAGAGTGGAGTACAGTGGTGTATAGTGCAATGACATAGAGTAGATTGTTTCAGATTACAGTTAATTGGCATACAGCAGAGTGCTGCAAGGTAGAGTGGTGTCAGAGTAGAGTGTCATAGAGTTCAGTGGTGCAGAGTGGTGTAGTGTGGATTGGCATAGAGTGCAGTGGTGTGGATTAAAGTGGTACAGAGTAGAGTATATTGGCATAGAGTTCAGTGGTGTACAATGCAGTGGCACAGAGTGCAGCATTGCAGAGTAGAGTGGTGCAAAGTAAAGTGGCATATAGTGGAGTGGTACAGAGTAGAGTGGAGTTGACTAGACTGGAATGGTGTAGAATGTAGTGGCAAAGAGTGCAGTGGTAAAGACCAGAGTAGACTGGGGTTGACTGCATTAGCATTGAGCATAGGGGTGTAGAGTAGAGAGGAATGGAACAAAGTGGCTTAGAGTGCCATGGTGTAGAGTGGAGTGGCGCAGAGTAGAGTAGAGTGGCGTAGAGTGCAGTGACATAGAGTCAAGTAGCGTAGAGTCAAGTGGCATAGAGTCGAGTGGTGTAGGGCCCCATTCACAGAACTACCTTATGACAAAATCCTAAACTTACTACTTTTGGTATTCACAGAAGGCATTTAGTAGTAGTAAAGTTAGGATTGTGTCTTAAGTCCGTCTTAAGTCTGTCTTAAGTCTGTCCTAAGTTTGTCTTAAGTTTGTCTTAAGTCTGTCTTAAGACTGCCTTAAGTCTGTCCTAGGTTTGTCTTAAGACTGTCTTAAGACTTTCTTAAGTCTGTCTTAAGTCTGTCTTAAGTCCGTCTTAAGTCAAACTTAAGACAAAATCCTAACTTTACTACTACTAAATACCTTCTGGGAATACCAAAAGTAGTAGGACAGACTTAAGACAGACTTAAGACAAACTTAAGACAAACGTAAGACAGACTTAAGACAGACTTAAGACAGACTTAAGACACAATCCTAAATTTACTACTACTAAATGCCTTCTGTAAATACCAAAAGTAGTAAGTTTAGGATTTTGTCTTAAGTTTGTTCTGTGAATCGGGCCCATAGAGTTGAGTGGCGTAGAGTCGAGATGTGTAGGTTGAAGTGGTGAAGAGTAGAGTGCAGTGGTGCAGAGTAGAGTGGAGTGTGCATGGTGTGGTAGCGCACTGCCATTACAGACAATACATTTGCAATTCATTTGCAATTGAAATGGCCATTACATTTGCACAGATGTACATTTTTACTTATAAAACTGAACAGTGCACAAACAATAATGTGTGAAAATGTCATCATCTAGTGAACTGATTTGTTTGATTGTTTTAAAATATTTGCTTCCAGCACCCTTCAGAATTACAAACATTTTCTTAATTTGTGCTTTCCTAATTGACATTCTAAAATATCTGCACAGTTCATTTACAGACATTTAAATGTTGTGTGCTAGAAAAAGCCTTTCCACTAACAGCAAAATTGTCATGTAAATGCTATCACTGTGAAGTCAGAGAAAGAAACGTAAACACTAAGCTCCAATGGAAGAGAGAGCCTGACATTTGACCTCTGTCTTTGAAAGCACATCTAATGTGATAAGATAAGAACAATATTTCAAGGCCTGCTTACAGAAAGGAAGAATATAGTAAATAAGCTATGCTCCACAGGAGCAGCAAACTCAAGCTGAACAACCTAAAATAACCAAACCCTGCCAATAGAAAGCAGACAAATGTGAGTTACAAACCACAGTGCAATGGGTAGAATGTATTTCAAGGGGAGCTTTCCGAGGGTCCCTAAGATGTCTTTAGCAAACCAGACAGCTGTGCTATGCTATGAACATCTGTTATTCAGCGCCAAGAGACCTCTGGGTGAACGTGCGCTTTACAAATGCACATGTTATGTTATGTTATGTTATGCTATGCTGTCTGATAGACTTCGACCGAAAAAAGATGTTGGCTTTCAGTGAATGTAAGGAGAAGGTCTGACTAGATCACTGTATTCACAACTATTTTCAGAGATTTGCAAAAAATACTTCTGTCTCATCAATATTTATGAGACAGAAGTTTTTGCAACTCTTTGTAAATGGGCATTTGGCTCTGAGACTGATTAGTTCATCAGTAGCAGGGAAAATGTTATGTTATGAGTTCTTATATAGTGCATGACTCACCCCGGGGCATCTCATTGCTTACCTAGGGGATACCATGAAACAAGACTGGGTTGGAGTTACTCGGGTAAACCGGATTAGAACAGGAAGGTTTTTAATAAGTATGGGCAAATTTGCAAATCAGCGGTTCGCCAAATCGTGCGAAATCGCAAAAAAATCTGTGAATTTGCGATTTTCCCTGTGAAATCGCGGATTTTTTTGTGCTTTTGCACCATACTTTCTGGAGTACTTTCTACTGGCTAATCAGTAAGTGCTACCTCGTTGGGTAAATGTATAGTGCTTTTCCTGCACTACAGCTGCGTAGGGCCAGAAGAGTTGCCTCCAGAGACCATGTGTGTGTAACTTTGCCATCGCATCGAAGGGCGCCGGGGTCCCTCGAGTGAGCTGTCCATCATAGTGTGTAAAGGGCGGGAAGACGGTGCACACCGCTAGTGTGTGGGGGGGCAAACGGGGGGGCTTCTTTGCGAGTTCACATGCCTCTTGTGTGTATAAAAGGTCAGGCACCGATCAGAGCAGCAGATGGGGAGAAAGAAGCTACTGGTTACAGGAACTGCACGGGGATTGCACTCGTGAAAGTCAAGGATGCAAAGGCCTCCATCAAGCATCATAGCTAATTTTCGACTGTAGATATGGGGAGAAAGCACACCTGCCCAGCCTCGACAAAGCGCACGATTTTTTGGGGCTGATTAACTTTGCCATCGCGCCGAAGGGCGCCGGGGTCCCTGATCTTTTCTTCATCCCCCCCAAAAGATGAAGGAATCAGAGCATGGATAGATTTCTGTACGTTGAATGTCATTACAAAAAAAATAATAGATGTTCTTTTCCACGAATTTAAGTACTGATAGACCATGTAAAAAGGTGACAGTGTTTGCTAAGCTAGACCTGATGAAGCTTATCTTTTATTCAGAATTCGACTGATGATTGCAAGACTGCCTTTCTGATCAAATTTGTTTTATGTGAATACCAGGCAATGCCTTTTAAATCTGTAATGCTCCACTCACCTTTCCGATTTTTCTTTTACAAAGAAAGCATTAATGAGATAGTAGAAAGATTTTACACTGTCGATTTAGGTGATATTTTATTATATTCTGCAACTGTTCCAAACACCTCTGCCATTACTGAAAAAACACGGGCTGAAAGCTGAAACTTAGAAGTGTTCTTTTTACAAAGACTCAATAGAATTTCATGGGTTTATAATATGAGCACAAGGCATTCATGTGGATGGAAGGAAAGTAGAAACCATGCTGTCAAGGCCATCACCCAAATCAGTAATAGACTAACAGACTTTTTTAGAATTTGTCAATTTGTATCAGCAAATTATTTAAGGCTTTTCCAGTGTTGCAATATAACCACCAAAAGCCCTACAACAAATTCAAAATTTAAAAGAACATCCGTAGTGAAGGAAGATATCCAGACCATAAAGAGAAATGGTACATGACCATTCATATTCTGTGTCATCCTGACACTTCTCCTTTTTTTGCATCGGGTATGACAGTGGGAGCCATTTTATCCCAAAGACAGTATGCCACAGGACAATTAAATCCTATTGGTTATTTCCCCAAGAAAGTCCAGCAAAAGCAAACTATATATTTACTGAGTAGAATTGCTAACTATTAGGATGGCATTTGAATAATGGTGGCATTATCTATCAAGATCACATAATTCAGTTACTGTCTATGAAATTCATAAGAATCTCACCTTTTTTATATCAGGAAAAGCAATGACAGAGAGACAAGTGCATTTTTTTCATGATTATTAGGGCTGGACGTAGTTTGCGAAGTAGGGCTTCGAGAAGCTAAGGAAAGTGAACTTCGCTCTACGCAAGCTATGCGTAGCACTATGCGAACTGCTTATCCGACACTGTGCAATCATTGAAAATGGCATCTTGCACAGTGCGAGCTGTAGTTTTCTGCCGCTCGAGGAGATTTTTACTCGAGTGGCAGCTT
This sequence comes from Lissotriton helveticus, assembly GCF_964261635.1. Lineage (NCBI taxonomy): Eukaryota > Metazoa > Chordata > Amphibia > Caudata > Salamandridae > Lissotriton > Lissotriton helveticus. The sequence goes on along the minus strand of NC_136072.1, from coordinate 1,139,344,636 downwards.
TCTCAACGCGGACTGGTAGTTTCTCATTGCGAGCACACGAGACCACTCGCAATGAGAAATCAGACCTCCCCACGTTGAGAATCTCGCAGGGAGGTTTATTTTCCACACTTGCGATCGGCAACTTGATGTTGCTGATCGCGAACGAGGAAAAAGTCTCTCCAGGATGTCGTTTTGCTTGCTCGCGGTCGCCAACTTGACGTTAAGGACCGCGAGCAATCAAAAAATGACCGCTGCACTACGCTACTCTATGCTACGTGTGTTCGCACGGTGCTACATGTAGTTCACGTAGTGCGAAGATGCGCAAACTTCGCAAACTATGCAAGCGTAGCGTAGTGCTTTGCCCAGGCCTAATGATTATGACTTTGCTTCAACCTACAGTCTGTGAAGATGAATGGTAAAGCTGATGTCCTAAGTTGTTTGAAAAATATAGAGTAATCCCTGTTGTTCCTTTCACTCCTTCAAGCAAGAGCATAGCTCTTACAAATCATAATGATGTTTGTAGATGTAGTGCGTCTTTGCAAGGAAACAATTATGGGTATAGAATAGTGCAGATTGGCAGCTCATTATTGGCTTACTATATGATAAATCTATTTATATGTCCATTCTGTTCTAGCACATAGCTCATGTTTAGCAGGCTACTATGGAGTACAGGAGGCACTACAACTGGTTTGCACAAGTATTGATGGAAACAAGATGCTCACAGATGTCACTAACTTTGTGGAAACCTGTTCAGTCTCTGCACAAGCCAAGGTTGGCTGAGCTGAAAAGCAGGTGTCTTTTACTGGTCAGAAAAACACTGATAATACAAAGCACAATAGTTTCTTGGAATCGTATTGCTGATATGCCAGAAGAGAGGGGTTGTCATAGTGTTAATACTGTTTTTGCAATACCTGATACTTTGATTGAGATGGCACACTTCCAGCAAAATGGTTTTCTAACCGTAAAAGCCAACATTTTCCTACTCTGTCACAGAAAGTGATGTCTGACAGTAGACCTCCAAATGTATTTTAGTTCTGGTTGACCTTTTGTTCATATCTATGTATCTAAATGGCATTATCTTCTGCTTATTAACTTCAAACAATGGCCAAAGTGACTGAGTAAGTCAAGAGTATAAAAAAGATTTGAATTGTTATTTTACTGATGAATATACCTGGGTTGAACATTCTTGGGCTAATAGATGTTTATTACAAAAACAAGTTTCATTCTTCAACCAAGGCATCACCATTCTTTAGTTCACAGGTTTATTATCCATCTTTGCAAACAAGTACTGTTCCTGGAGTCTCTGCAAATGCAAACAAATGTAGAAGGAGTCAAATTCTTAAAATGTGAATGGAAGGAACCCAGACACTCATGTATAAAAAGCAAAGTGTGCTGAGCTCATAAAACTCAAGCTGACAAAAATAAACAGGTATCATATCAGTATACCCCTTGTTCTTGTTCTACAAAACATCTTCTTTCATAGCAAAATGTAATTTTTAGTCACCGTTAGAAAATACAAAAATGTATAAATCCTGTGGTGATAAGGCTAATTCTCTCTTCTTCTTTAAAGGTGCAGTATATGGTCCATGTTTCTCTTTTAAAACCCATTGCTCCCCAAATGAGTATGAACTCTGTGTTCGAAAATGAGATTCAGATGTTTTTTAGATTCTCAAAGGATAAGTAGTACAGTACAATACAAAACAGATTGAAAGGGATATTTTATGGTGGAACGGGTTTGGGAACTATCTTCACCAGTTCATGTTCCTTGTTTACTTAGAATATTTAGCCATAGCTTTCTCTACAAACCAGACTTTGATAAGTGTCCTTTTGGAGGGGGTAATATCAGTATAGGGGTTGCAGGAAGGGAATTGTATGTGGAACACTACATTCACAAACCTCTTACAATGGGACTCCCCTGGCTAGTTTATGTCCTTAACTGCTACCCTACAGTGTCCCAATAATTCTCAGACATATCCATCTGATGCATATTCTACTTCCGACTCAGGCCAAATATTAGGTGGGATGGGCGCATATGTGGTCACAATCTCGAATGCCAGCATGGATGTTTCATTTGGTTGTTGCATGCTACAATCAGCAAGGTGATGTATGTTAGACTCATGGGAGTGAAATAAGGCTCAGCCTAATCATTTTCAGGCAATGCTTTTTATGTTACAGTTTCTCAATGAATTGCCTACAAGTACATCAAGGTAGAAGAAACATTCAACTCTAAGTTCTGTTCAAGTCCTCATTCCCTACTTACAACTTCATACAAACATCCTTTGTGTGTGTTTTTTTAAGCTTGTCATAAACGTCTGTAAAGAAGACACTACTGCTGTGCTGCCTAGGTGAGGCCTTCTTAGGCATTGCATTAAAGCTATTTTAGAAACTAAAGCAGACAAGTTATCCTAATTAATTACAAACTGTAGAAACTGTTTATTTTTAACTTGTTTGCTTTTGGAATGAACTATCTGCCAATGTTTTGCAAAAGAAAATGTAATCAAGCAATTTGATTCCAGCATTTCTAGAAGGTATGTTATATTTACACAACAATTTATACTCCACATTGCCTTTACCATGCAGTCTTGTCTTTACTCCACAGATACCTTTACAATGTATGTCTTTTTCATGCATGCCTTTACCATACTTCACTTTACCATGCACTATGAATATAAGTAAGCAGAGGTAAATATGTGATGTATGTTGCAATCAAGATAAGTAATTCATGAAAGGTTTCCAAACGTTTATTGGGAGAACAGCACAGTACCATTCCTACAGCCAAGGCAGACAACTCCCAATACTACACAATTCTAGAGCCAGAGGGCAACTGCCACTAGAAGAATATTGAAAGGAAAACAGTGCCCTTAAAGCAACAAACCCCAAGTACAAATAATAATAATACAGAAATTTATTGAGCGCGAACAGCTACCTCTGGGGAGGTGTCCCGGCGCTAGAGAGTCCCACAACAAGAGTAAGTAGTCAGGAAGGGGGGCAGGATTATTGCGTAAAAAGCCAGGTTTTTAGGAGTTTCCTAAAGCTTGCTTCTATAATAATAATAATAAAATATAAAGCATTACATCAATAACACAGAGTATATATGAACATGTAAGCATGTAACACACCTATCCCTTTATCAAACTGACACACATCCACAAAGGACTGCACACAACGTGCAAAATAAAACTGCACACACACACACACACACACACACAAAACCAATGCAACCCCCAGGCAAAACACACACTATACAAAATCTACAAGGAGGCCTTCTGTCATGATTGGCTTGCTTGATCCTTGAAGCCACACTCTCCAATGGAGCCATTCCTCCTAGAATCTCAAACAGAGCTCTTCTTTTGCCATTTTCACTCCTAGCCACCCTTCTTACATTCCCGACTTTTCCATCTTGAGGGCCAACACTGTTCCTGTTAACCTTGACCTCTCTGATAGCCTTACCACATCTGGACTCTCTTTTGGTCAAAACTCCAGGCTCGTGAATCCTGACCCAATCACCCACCATAAATTAAGGTTCCTTAACTTTAAATTTGGCATCATAACCACGCTTAACCTCCCCCTATTTCTCTTCCACCCTTGAGACTTCCTCTTCCTTCACTGTACCCTCAATTTTCTCCAACTACTTTCTCTTAAAAACACCAGGGACACAACTTAGATACAGGATCCCTACCTTTAAGCAGTTTAAAAGGGCTAACCTCTGTGATGATATAAGGAGTAATCCGGTATGACCATAAATTCTCACACAGTTTGTTGAACCGTTCCACCTGTCCATTTTCTCAAGGTTCAATGCGGTGGAGACATGGCAGATGTTACACTACCTAAGAAAACTTTCCAGCTCATGTGACCTCAAATTCACTTCATTGTCAGTGATAAGAACCTCCAGGTAGCCTTCCTGAGCAAACAGCTCCTTGAAGAACTCAATTACTGACACAGTGGTAACTTGAGAAATACATTTTACTTTCAGCCACTTAGAGTGGTAATCCACCAGAACCAATGCATATCTACATTCATGGGGTAAGAAATTAAAAGTACCAGAAATGTCAAAATCCACCTCTGTCACAGAAACTCCGGCCACTCAAAGGGACACAAAGGTGCTGGAACCACTCTAAGCAACTTTTCACTGTTTGCACATACTTCACAGTCCCATACAAACCTATCTACCAGTCCATCAAGCCCGACCACCAAAATGTTGTGCTCACCAACCTCTTCATAGACGACATTCCTTAATATCCCTCATGGGCTTAAGACAGAGGGCCTCATTACAATGTTGGTTGGAAAGGCTCCAAACGGCATTCAGATTTTCCTAACCTGTGTCGGAACCCATGTTTCTGACTGACTCAGAAACATTTCCGACCAATCGATTACGATGGAAGGGAACTGTTAGTTCGTTCAATCATGCAGCTCTATGGACCATGTTTCTGACCGACGTATTACGATGTCAGATTCGGGCTGCCTTTCCGAATCGTTCTGTCCGACACGGAAACTGACTTTGGGTGCCCACACCAGGCCCCCCTGATCCAATTTGTTGACCTCAGAGCTTGAGTTCTCAATGCTAATTAATGGTTGATTGCCACCCGTTACCAAACATTAAGGAAGTAGTTAGTCTGTTGGAAGGTGCCGCCGTGTTTTCTACACTTGAATTATGATCTGCCTACCACCAGACCAAGCTGAGTGAGGATTCCAAGTGTTTGACTGCTTTTATTTCTCCACAAGACTTGTTCCAGTTTAAGAGGATGCCATTTGGCCTTGCATCGGCGGCATGTGTGTTTCAGAGGGCGATGTTTCCCATCTTCAAGTACATGGGAGCCTTCCTCAAGTGCTTCCAAGGCTGACATTTTGATCTTCTAAAAAACAAGCAAGAACACTTAGAGAACTTGAAAGAAGTAGGTCAAGTGTTGGGAACACAAGGGTTGACATTAAAAGAGGGCAAGTGTAAGTTATTTCAATAGTCTGTGGAATATCTAGGATATACTTTGTCTAAAGAAGGGGTTGTGCCTAAGAAGTCATTGGTGGAAGGAAGGAAGTTTCTGCTGAGTTATTCCCTTACTTGAAAGTGTCTGGGTAAGTGGAAGTAGAAGGGGGCATGTTGTTTAAGGATGGAAAGTGCATACCACCTGCTGGGTTGTAGGATCGCATTCTGGGCTTCATTACGATGTCGGTCAGAAAGCAATCCGACTGACTCCTTGTCAGAATCAGTTCCGACTGACTCTGGTTCGGAGAATTAGACCGGCCGGTTTTGATGTTTCCGAACACCGTTCGGTCGGACTCCCATTGTCTTCAATGGGAGCCTGTTTTCCGATTGACAACACAGACTCCTATTGAAACAAGCATTTGCAATGCAATAGGTCTCGCATTAGGCAAAGTTTGAGCTTTTAGTATTGTAAATGGCATTGGCTATTTTTTTTTGCAGTAGTTACGTTTTGTTTTTATAAAAAGGGACATATAAAATATGTTGCATATTGACATATAATGATGCAGCCCGGACTGAAGTTAGAATACCCTGTCAGTCTAGTCCTACAAGAGGTGTTGCACAAGTTTTACTGTATTTCAGAATTAAGAACAAGTTCACTTTTTTGTTGATAGGTATTTCTGTAGACTGGAGATGTTTTGAAGTCTGTTTTCTCTTTCTATGCTTTCACGCTGAACCCCTCTAATCTCTCGACGCACATTTGATGCTTAAGCTCTTTCCCTGCAAGGTCTTCCTCAAAGGCCTTGTGAGTAGCTCCCGGTACTCTGGGATTGCTGTGTGACTGTGCACATTGTGTTTCAATTTGTACTGTAAGTGCAGCTCCTGACAGTCCTCTGACCGCAGTCCGGTCGCTGCCCTGCGTGTTTTCTGCTGGCAGCTGCACTCTGCAACCCTCCACTGTTCTAAAGGATTGTATCCCGAGAGTGGGCATTATTGTATGTTAACTCCACATTCCGCAATACAAATAACTTGCACTTTCCTCTGCAAGGCCTATTTCTATTTATAGTGGCTTATCCTGTACTTTATTTAATTTCAACTTTTATTAAAAGAAAAAAAACTACTCACTTGGGTGTGTGGCTGTCTTATTTCCCCATTCATAAGTTGTAAAATGCATATTTAACCTGCAGAGTGAATTTTGTTCTGTTCATGTTATTAAAGTATACCACTAGCTGCTGAAAATGCCTTGCTGCGCTCTACCAGCTGTTGGTGATGTTGTATTAAATGTCCGATTTCAGTGACAGACCAAGCTCGAAGAAGCTCTCCTTGGAAGGATGCTCAGTGTGTACTTTTATTGAAGGGCACTGGCGCTCCTGCCTCTCCCATCCTTTGTACGTCAAACTCCCACATGTTCATCCTTCCAATGTATGTAAAAACATCTAACACCAGTGCTGCGTTTTTTAGGTCTGGCTACGAACAGCTCAAGTGTTTACACCGAAATCTGCAAACAATGGAAATTATGGAATACCCTCCCTCATTGGCTATGATGTGTGGAGTAGCCCCCCTGCACAAGCATAGGGTGATTTCACTGCACATTAGACATGCATCTGCTGAGAGCGAATAGACAGATTTCACTTAAAAACAGCCCTACTGACGGCCGCATACGAAGAAATAGCAGTGCCACTACAATGCAATAAGTCAATAAGGGAAGAAACCACTATATATAAAATTACATTTACACAGTTTTTCTAAATATTTTATGAGACAGTAAATGAAGAGCCTTGGCTTAAACTGTTCCACGAACATGTATAAATAGTTGCACTATTTTTAGTATCACCTGTGCAAACTTGCGGTCACATTTCGTAGAAATGTGGTGTATGTGCCAGAAGCTTCTAGTGCCTGCATACTAGAAAGCGCTCCTTCAAGATGACCATCACCAACCTTTATAACATCCTCGTTACTCTGCCGGCCTGCGACCAGGAAGTCAGGCAGGCCGGCGCGACAACAGGAAACAGGAAGTAGGAGGGCGGGAGCCTACCCCGCCTCCCACGGAAGAGCCGGAAGAGCCGCGATTGGTTGCAGCACCGGAGCAGGCAGGAGCCTACCCTGCGCCCCGGTGCCGAAGAATGGAGGAAGAGTCCTGCTGCCGGTGAGTGGGGCTTCGCTTTGTGGCTGGCCTGCGAGGGCGGGAGGGGGGCATGTGTGGGCGCGCGCGCGGCGGCCTGTGTATGTGTGCGTGTGTCTTGGAGTCTGTGTGTATGCGTGTGTGACTGTGGGGGAGGAGGAGGAGGGGGTTGCCTGTCTGGGTGCCTGCGTGTCTGTGTAAGTGCGAGTGCGCGCGCGTGTGTGTGTGTGTGTGTGTCTGTGTCTGTCTGTGTGCATGCATGCATGCGCGGTAGGCTGGGAGTATGGGAGGGCGGCGCAGGACGGAACGTGCGCGTTCGCGCACACCAATCCAGCCTGGACTGCGCTCGTGCACCTTCTCGTCCGTCCTTCCCTCGAGACAGCTGACTATACGTCTCCAACCCTGGAAGCATCCTTTGGATGCTAATTCCAGGGCGAGACCTAAAAAGCGAGCTTTACCTGCCGCTTATGCGGCTCAGCGGTAGAAGACCTGCTATGTCTATGTAAAGAACTCACAAGAACGAGAACTACTACTAAAACACCACTTTAGTCAGCGAAGGGTACGCACCAGGAGACAAGCAGTGCTGGCATGCTTTGCACCAGATGATCCACAACTGAATTGCAGTTTAGTAAAGTTCTTGAGGTCATGCGAAAAGAAAATGCCAGTACAGTAGTCACGAATTATCTTTAGTCGTCTAACACAAGCTGTAAGTCCAACATGGAGGTTTGAATAGATTGCTCCCTACCATTTACTCTATTCCTGCCACTAATGCACTTTATACAAATCCTAAGCACTTCTCTGAACTCTGGCATAAGCATTGATGGGAAGTATGGACCGGAACTAAGTATGTTGCACCTAACGACCCACGACTGAACTGCCGTCTAGTAAAGGTGCTGAGGCTATGCGGAAAGAAAATGCTAGCATAATAGCTATTAACTTTTTTAGTTGTCTAGAACCAGTGAAAGCCCGATACGATGATTTGCCGCAGATACTCCCTACCATTTACTCTGTCTTGGCACTAAAGCACTTTACTGAAGTTTATAGCACCTCTTTGCACTTTTACTGATTTCCGATATAAGTAGTGAAGGGAACTGTGTACTCGAATTAAGTACCTTCAAACGATGTGTGCAAATCCAAAAATAACTTGGTTGGGAAACTTGTTTTACATTTGTTGTTTGCAACATAAATGTAAAGAATTATATAAGACATGTGAATTCTTTTATATGTATATTTGGGTTTTACATTGGTATATTTTTGTATTGCAACGGTTTCAATTAACAATGCAAATAAAATAAAGAGATCGACACCTATTCCACTGTTTCAGTTTAATCTGCAATGAAGAGCTTGGTCCTCTTTTCGGTTATTATACTGGATTACAAAAAGGGTTCTAGTTCAAGACCTTGTACCCGTTTTTGACTTATTTAAGGAAGCCATAACAATAGTTTAGCTTTTTAACATCAATGCCTTGGCTTGCATGTTTGAGAGAGGGCCAAGCCCGAAAATCCTAATGAAAAATAAAGAAACTGTCAAATAAACACTGATGTAATCTCATTGGCTCGAATCTCATCCGTGGAGCTCTGAAAAAAGTAGGCATAACCTGCACTGTAGATTTGATTCTATTTCTGTTACTACATGATACAAAATGTAATAACGATGGTTTAAAAAAATAAACCAGCACTGTACATAGCTGTTGGTGTCTCACTTCAGGTTTAACTGGTAGACTCTGCTGCCAAACCCAAACCATGCCACAGGACAATGCGGAGGGAAACATGGCTAAAATGTTTTTCGGATTCAGCCTGAATCAATGAAAGAGTTGAAGTAAGAAATGTGCAGTAACAAATCTCTTAAATAATATCTAAATTGCTAAAGCCCAAAGGAACACTGCCCCCCCCTAAGTGGAACTAAGGTGTTTTGATGAGGCAGATAACATGCTAGTGGGATTTGAGGTGTCAGAGCATTTTTATTCTTACTTTTCATGGTAACAGAGTTCCTGTCGGTGGGAGGTTCTCCATTAGTACAGTCTGGGTTGAGGAAGGAGAAAGTTGGTAATGGGCTCTTTTCATTTGACAATCGTTAAAAAAAAACTCCAGGTTTTAGAGTCCTAACTATTGTTAAGGAATGCAGGAATCAACCATTCGCACATAAAGCAAGAAGTGGCTAAGCCAACAGGTCTGGCAAGCCTGATGTAATGGCTATTTATGTTTTTTTGCACGCATATGCCACAAAATAACAATACGTTGTGGTCCCATTATACCAGGGATGGGCTCAATAATGCCAAAGATGCCAACATCATGCCAAGCATTGCTAGACTAAAAGTGGGAATAATTCTAACAGGGACACCACCAATAAATTAAGAAGGAACACCATTACGCTAAGGCAAGCATTACCGCCTTCGGGTAAAGTCCGCGCTATATAAAAATGCATAAATACATGAATAAATAAATACCGCCTTCGGGTAAAGTCCGCGCTATATAAAAATGCATAAATACATAAATAAATAAATACCGCCTTCGGGTAAAGTCTGCGCTATATAAAAATGCATAATTAAATAAATAAATACATACCGCAAAACATCCTCGTTACTCTGCCGGCCTGCGACCAGGAAGTCAGGCAGGCCGGCGCGACACCCGGAAACAGGAAGTAGGAGGGCGGGAGCCTACCCCGCCTCCCACGGAAGAGCCGCGATTGGAGCCGTGTTGGGACCACCGGAGCAGGCAGGAGCCTACCCTGCGCCCGGTGCCTAATGAGGGAAGACGAGTCCTGCTGCCGGGCCCTGCAGCTGAGGAGAGCCGGTGAGTGCGTTGCTGAGCTGCTGCTGCGGGCGGGCGGGCGGGCGGCGGAGGGGCGGAGGGGCGGGGGGGGGAAAGCATGTACGGGCGGGTGGGGGCGGCCTGTGTATGTGTGTGTGCGCGTGTGTGCGTGCGTGCGTGTGTGTGTGTGTGTGTATGTGTCTTGGAGTGCGTGTGTGTGACTGTGGGATAGGGGGTGTGTGTGTGAGCGAGTCGATGTGTACGGCGCGGGACGCGGACGCGACGTGCGCGTTCGCGCAGACGAATCCAGGAGAGGAAATGCTAGTGCACCCTCTGGTCCGTCCTTCCCTCCAGACAGCTGACTATACGTCTCCGTCCCTGGAAGCATCCTTTGGATGCTAATTCCAGGGCGAGACCTAAAAAGGGTTGGTTGCGGAAAACCTTGCCCTCTGTTGCAGGCACCCCATTGTGCCTACCACACTGTGCATGGTTTTACAGGGGGGGGTCTCTTGGGTGGCCCTTTGGCCCCCAACTGGGGGCCTCAGACTAAAGGGGGGCCTGCTAGGGGCCCGCAAAGTCAGTTTCTGACAGCCTTTTCATGTCTGATAGGCTGAGTCAGAAAAGCTCTCAGAATACGACATCGTAGCATGTCGGTTGGAAACGCGGTCCATAGAGCTGTACGATTCAGCTCCAACCGACTAGGAGTTTTCTAATGCTGGTCGGAACCGATTTGGAATAACCGAATGGTTACCTTCAATCGTAATTGATCAGTCGGAAATCTTTCTGAGTCGGTCAGATACAAGGGTTCCGACACAGGTTAGGAAAATCCGGATGCCGTTTGGAGCCTTTCCGACTGACATCGTAATGAGGCCCATATTTGTGTTCTGATACTATTTTCTTTTTAATTATTTAATACATAAATATAAAAAATTAATACTCAACCAATTTGGAAAACAGAAATGAACAAGCAGGATGTTAGTGGCTGGTGAATGTAATCATTTTTGTGTAGAACAAAAAAATGTGTTCTACCTGAGTATTATAATTAATAATCAGTATGCAAAATAGAAGCAGGATAAAAATAATGCAATAACTATAATACTCTAAAGTCATACAATAAAATGTTTTCTTGATGAATCAAACCTTCTAAAATAAATATGAGCAGAAGGTTAAGTTTATTGGGGATGTAAGGAGGGAATATATTATTAGAGGTAGTATTTTTAATTGGAAATAAATCTAAATAATAATACAGCTCAGTAATTACAATTTCGAAATAACATTTAATATTTTAAATTAAAGTCATTAAATATGTAACCCTACTAAAATTCCATGTCTATTTTATTTTTATTTTACTTTTTAAGGGTGCATTCTTAAAAATAAATAATTATACAAAAGGTTGTATTTTTTTCCTAGTTTTATGGTTCATTTTTGTGGACTTCTCTTGGAAATTTCTATTTCTAAAATGGTTGTACACTTCGTATGTAGGTGGATTGTGGGATGGGTAGTTTGTAATTTACTCCCACCTATTTACATTTTTCATTTCAAGAAATGTTTAAGGAGCTGATTATGACTTTGGTGATGCTGCCGCGGCTTTGTGCCGGTACAGCACTACCAAAGCTGTGCATGGTCTGCTTGCCAGATTACTAGTACAACTTGCTTCTGGCTGGTTTTTCTTTTGCCGTTCCCATGGTGGTTCCCTGAAAATGGGCACCGCAATGGGACCTCAAAAGAAGTCCCTCAATGGCATGTACCGTGAAGTCTGTGCAGTGCTGGAACTTGGGGTGCATGAAGACAGGAGGGCACCTGTTGGTAATCGACTGGTAATCGGCCCCTAAGTATTTTCTGGTTCAGCCATTTCACTTCTTTTCCTTTGAATTATATGTCGATTACTTTTTCAATATTGGCGAGAAGATTTTAAAATATTTCCAACACTCAAAAATAGTAGACTTCGTAGGAAGGACTACAATAATTTATTTTCCTTAATAATATGTATAGTAAGGAGAAAAATAAACAAAATAATACTACAGAGTACTCCCAAATATAATTTTAGGTCTAGAGGAGGGAGAGAAAACCAACAATAAAGTACACATACCTCTATTCTGACCTGTATAATTCTATGCAGTGAGTGAATCACAAGATATTATGCAGTGGACGCTAAATGTAGAAAAAAGTTTTTTATTTTATTTGATCATAATCATCTTTACTTTTCCATTTTACTTTTTTGTTTTTCGTTTTTCATATTTTATACATATATTCTTGTGTAAACAAATGTAATCATCATTTCTTGAAGAACCCCATATTATAAGTAAAAGAACATCTCTCCCATTCCATCATGCACACTCCTACAATCGTACCTAGACTATTTACAAAACTATGATCTAGAAACTCTTTTGTGTGCCAGAGTTAGGTTAGATGACCTCCAACTTCCATTTGCCAGGTTCAGGACCAGGAACCTGGGAAGTTCTGCAACCTGCAAAGAGAAGACTTGCCTGATACTTGTCCTGAATAATTGAGCTGCCTGACTACTGAAAGGGGTGCTCGAGGTGCCCTTGCATGAATAAGAAGGTATATGTAAAAGGAGGACTGCTAGAAGATGAGATAGAAGGTGTGGAACAGAACCCGCTGCACCTGCACTGTCAATACGAAGGTCGAGACCTGGGGACTGCATGGCCCCTCCAGCAAGCCATGATGTTGAAGCACCTGTGATGGTCTGGTGCACATGGAGACCAAATCCCTGCTGCCTCTTCCTTCATCGAGATGACCCTGCTGTGATTGTCTTGAACCCAAACCACCAAGGCCTTAGGTTGACAGTCACATACGAAGAAGCATAAAGCACCTAGAAGAGGTGGGCATGTCTATAAAATGGTATTCTACATCAACGGATCACCCTGGCCAGAGGTGAATCATCACCATTTACAATGGTGGGCACGTCACATCTCTGGGTGGTTTTATTTTTGCATTGAGCCTAGTGGAGAGCAGCCTGTGCTCACATAGTCCTGCCTTGTGAGAGAATGTATGGGTTTTGTTTTACAGATGACCGTTATGATTTTCCCCGCATAATAACATATGCATTTGTAAAGTACACATTCACCCAAAAGGGTATCTTAGCGCTGAATAACAGATGTTTATTGTTATCCGACGGTACTCATTTTATCGACCTCACATGGATGAAAGGCTGAGTGGACCTTTCAGGATCTGAACCTGTGACCATGAGGTCAAACACAGGCTCCTTCAGTGGATGCATTAGTCCAATGAGCCACCAGATCCACAACTTAAATGTTACTTACGTTATGCTGGTATAATATAGCATACTTTTGTTAATTTTTCCATTAATTATGTGACCTGCAAGTCCCAATATTTCTGTCCTGGAGAAGTGTGGCTCAATGGTTAGAGCGGCAGACCCTGATGCAGAAGTCTAGCCTGGGACCAGGTTTCAATTGCCCGCCTCGGTGGCTCTTGGACTCAAAATTCCACGGACCTGATAATTCTCGCCTCGGTGCCTATTCTAATCATGGGTCCCACTTTGCAACTCTGGGCAATAGCTTGCTTAATCTCCACAACGGCCCCCACAGCGCTAAGGATGCCTGGCCTCCACCTTGGGGGTGCCCAGGAGTGGACACCTCACAGGGAAAGCCAGGATGGGTTCCACAGCGGTATTCGTACAAGCGCCTTGAGACCCTTACGGGTGAGTAGTGCGCTATACAAGTATCAATTTACATTTACATTTTTCTAAGCTATGCCATGTAACTATGTGCTGTTTGGAGTAAAACTGTGCTGCAAACTCACTGCTAGTGGCAAAAAATTACCATGAACGCACGGGGACAACATGCACTAAACAAAAGCAGCTGTTCTTGGTGCTTTTGTGTTTTTTACACTTTCTTAAGCGTAAAATGAATTCTTGCTTTTAAAATGGGCCAAAGGGTGCATTTCGTGCTAAAACATAGCCCCAAGTGTCAGTTTTGCATTTTGTGCAATTACACAGTATTTCAGAAATATCACTTACTTGTGCAAAAGTTAATGACACAAACTTCACACACCCCTGGTTATATAAAAATCTGGAACGCCACACATCCTTGGAAGGTACTTCCCTTATTAAAATTGCCTGATACATCACACAAACATTTGAAAAACCCTTCTACAGAGCATTGTGTTTATTAGGATCCTAATTGTGAATAATGTGAGATTGTTCCTTTTAGGCTCTGTTTGCTAAAGCTAGGGGTATTCAACAACTTCTACCAAATATTGAACGAGTGAGTTTATTTACCCACCAAATCATGCACACACATTTCCTAAGATCATAGCGCAAATCTCCCATGTGCAAGTAGAAATTCAAGAATGTTTGGTACTTTGCAAAGACAACAAAATAAAATAAAAAAACACATAAAATAAGCCAAAACAAAAAAAAATTGCTAAATTTATGAATCAGCCTAATCAAAACATATGTCTTTTCACCTTCAAGAGCATATAGACGCATGCTATACTGCATCTTGTACTCTCATAACAACCACTATGCTCTATTCCTCACAAAAAGCTAATAACAAACAAACTGCGATCATTCTTTTTATCCTGAACCAGCAGTAAAAAAGACAACTACAGCATTTATAGTGCTGGCAGTATAAGGCCAAGGATTAATCAAAGAAAGAAATTCCAAAACCTGCCAATTGTACACCGCGAAATAACATCAATTCATGTATTTAAAAAAAAAAAGATATATTCAAGAATGCATGAAACATTTATTTATGAGAACCAATTCACCAGTGCCTTTCATTTTCTGTAAATTGTAGAGCACGTTTTTGTTATGCTCCATTGACTCAGATCTTAACATGACCTTGTACTGTGCTTGTAAAACACAAAGGCACTTCAATGGAGGAAAACTGAAACCATTTGATACTTAATTGGTATCTGTTGAAGTGTGTGTGCAGAAAGAACAGCATTTATGTAAAGAATGAACAGTCTGTCAAGACTCTTGAGATCTCTTCTGCCTGGTATAGAGTTAATGAACTCTTAGCAGACAACACAATCAGATAAATATTTATATGGAAATGATGTATATGTTTTTAAATGTGCTAAAAGAAAATAGTGAAAGTTAGGACATTTAGCGCGGGGACACGCCGGTGTGCGTAACCAGGCGCTTTATAAACCTCCCTATTATTATTATTATTATTTCTTTTTGATTAGCACATATTCACAAATTATCAACTAACTACCAGAGTGATGAAAACTTTTTAATATAAGGCTTTGCTAAAAACTTCAGTTGACAAACAATAAAACCAGAAACATCTCATTTCTTATTTTGATAGTTATCTTTCTGTGAGGATTGTTCTTACATTTTCTGGGTCCAGGAACTATAGTGAAGACCTTCTGTTCATATCACAATCAATCAATCAATCAATCACGGCATTTATAAAGCGCACTACTCACCCAAAGGGTCTCAAGGCGCTAGGGAGGGGGGGTCCGCTACTGCTCGAACAGCCAGGTCTTGAGTTGCTTCCTGAAGGCGAGGTGGTCCTGGGTCCGGCGGAGGTGGGTCGGGAGGGAGTTCCATGTCTTGGCGGCGAGGTAGGAGAAGGACCGTCCTCCTGTGGTGGCTCTTCGGATGCGGGGGACGGCGGCGAGGGTGTGGCCGGTTGATCGAAGCTGGCGTTTGGGAGCGTAGAAGTTGAGGCGGCTGTTGAGGTATCCCGGGCCTTGGTTGTGTAGGGCTTTGTGTGCGTGGGTGAGGAGTCGGAAGGTGATTCTCTTGTTGACCGGGAGCCAGTGCAGGTCTCTCAGGTGTCCGCAGATGTGGCTGCGCCGGGGGATGTCCAGGATGAGACGTGCTGAGGCGTTCTGGATCCGCTGGAGTCTCTTCTGGAGTTTGGCGGTGGTTCCGGCGTAAAGGGAGTTGCCGTAGTCCAGACGGCTGGTGACGAGGGCCTGGGTGACCGTCTTCCTGGTCTCGGTGGGGATCCACCGGAAGATCTTACGTAGCATGCACAGGATGTTGAAGCACGACGAGGAGACGGCGTTGACTTGTCTGGTCATGGAGAGGGAGGAATCCAGGATGAAGCCCAGGTTGCGTGCGTGGTCTGTAGGTTGGGGTGCGTTGCCCAGGGCGGGGGGCCACCAGGAGTCGTCCCAGGCGGAGGGTGAGGATCCCAGGATGAGGACTTCCGTCTTGTCCGAGTTCAGTTTCAGGCGGCTGTTCTTCATCCATTCGGCTACCTCTATCATCCCTTCGTGTAGGTTGTCTATGGCGGTGGCGGGGTCGTTGGTGAGGGAGAGGATCAGCTGGGTGTCGTCGGCGTAGGAGATGATGTTGAGGT
Organism: Lissotriton helveticus; assembly: GCF_964261635.1. Lineage (NCBI taxonomy): Eukaryota > Metazoa > Chordata > Amphibia > Caudata > Salamandridae > Lissotriton > Lissotriton helveticus. The sequence continues at coordinate 1,139,328,565 of NC_136072.1, read as the reverse complement.
TGTGCTGGCGTGCGATGTCAGCGAGGGGGCCTATGTAGACATTGAAGAGGGTTGGACTGAGCGAGGAGCCTTGAGGGACGCCGCAGATGACTTCGGTGGCTTCCGATCTGAACGGAGGGAGGCGGACTCTCTGTGTTCTCCCGGCGAGGAAGGAGATGATCCACTCCAGTGCCTTCTCCTGGACTCCGACGTTGCTGAGGCGCTGTACTAGGGTACGGTGGCAGATAGTGTCGAAGGCCGCGGAGAGGTCTAGGAGGATGAGGGCCGCTGTTTCTCCGTTGTCGAGCAGGGCACGGATGTCATCGGTGGCTGCGATCAGGGCGGTCTCGGTGCTGTGGTTTGCCCGGAAGCCAGACTGTGAGGGGTCGAGGGATCCGTTCGTCTCGAGGAAGGCGGCCAGCTGCTTGTTGACGGTCTTCTCGATGACTTTTGCAGGAAACGGGAGCAGCGAGATGGGGCGGTAGTTCTTGAGGTCGGTGGGGTCGGCTGAAGGCTTCTTGAGTAGGGCGCTGAGTTCGGCTTGCTTCCAGCTCTCCGGGAAGGTAGCGGTGTTGAAGGAGGTGTTGATGATGTCCCGCAGGTGGGGTGCGATGACAGCGTCGGCCTTGTTGAAGACGTGGTGAGGGCAGGGGTCGGTCGGAGATCCGGAGTGGATGGAGTTCATCGTTTACACATGCAATTGAAATCACTAGCACAGCCAGGACATGATTCACAGAAACTGAGTCACAGGGGGTTCTCCGCAGACTACAGACACTAGCCAAAGACTTTCCCTGAGCCTTATTCTCACTCAAGTTATAGGGCCTAATTAGGAGTTTGGCGGGCCGTGGCACCCGCAGTCGTGGTCCGACCTCCGCGAGCACGATGGTCCGACAGCTGTTTTACAAGCTGTACGAATAGTCTTTGCAAAGATGACAGCGGAACAGCTGAGACCGCCAGCAGACCGACGACTGCCGTGTTTGCGGTATGGGAAAGGCAGCTGCGGTACAGGGGAGTTTCAGCCCCGTCTGTATTAAGTTGCCTATTCCACGGGCTGATGCAGCGTTCCCACCTCCAGCTTCAAGTCTGCAGAAACGAAGGATTTGGGGTGCATACTCACCCCTTCCTTGTTCGTCCTGGCAGAGTTTGACATCGATTCCTATCTTCAGGTCCACCCTGCACAGCAGCATCTTCACCCATAGGATTATGATCCTGTTTGCGGCAATCAGCAGGTGAGTCTGTTTAGTACCATATACCCATTGCCTGGACTGGCCACATATGGGCTGGACTCTGGCAATGGGTAGGTGGTAATTTTCCACATGTATCACTTATATGTGTGCATCCAACACATGCAGTCGAAATGCAAGCACAGGCATTGACACATATGGAAAAATAATCACCACTGTTGCAAAATCTCCGCAGCTACAGCGCAACCAGCGCGGTAAACTCATAATTTGACAGTCTATGGACCGCTGGCACTGCAGTCTTTGGCCGGTCAGACCGTCAAACTTGTAATCAGGCCCATATTCTGCTCCTACACTGATGGGCAATGGGCTATGTTGGGATACAATGACATAATGATTTTTCTGGTCACTGGGGGCAGAATAGGTTTAGAAATAAAATAAAATTATAGAGACTATTCACTTCTCGTGGGAAAAAAACCGTAATATTTTAGAGTTCAGTGGGCGGGTTACTCTGTCAAAAACGTGACGGATATCCCATCTGCCATATTATAAGTGCCATTGAATATAATGAACTTGTAATAAGATGGATGTGAAATCTGTCCCTTTTGTGATGAGTAACCCATCATCTGAACCCTTAATCAGGCCCCTAGCTTGTTCTTTCCGACAATTGTCCTTCAGTGTCTGAACACAGGGCATCTTGGCAACATTAGAAAGAAGATAAAAAGGGGAGAGGCTAGGGCGCTCGACCTCGGACCTGAGGATCTGGGTTCGAGTCTCGGTAACGACGCCAAAACCTCCTGTGATTCTGGGCAAATCACTTAATCTCCCCGTGCCTAAAAAATGAAAGCGTGTGTCCTCATGTAAAAAAATACAAACAAAAAACGTAACTTGTGCTATGTAAAGCGCTCTGATACCTGATTCGGTTCGGGTCTAGTTCGCGCTATATAAAACTCTGCAAAAAAAAACAAAAAAAACCCAAGAAAGTCCTAAAAGAACTTGGTTTAGAGCCTTAATTCTAAGGAATTAATGCTGGTCAAAGGATGGAGACCTGTGCAGAAGTAGGATGTTTCATTCTGCTTTTGCATCAGAGGCCAAATGTGAATACAGAAAGATCATTCATGTCTCTATTAAAAAATGTCCTAGACAGCTTTCACTGGGTCTAACTTACTGTGTAACTTAGCAGAGTCCTGCTTATTTCAGCAAGATTTGTAAATGGGCGTTTTCCATTAGCAAACAGCCAGCTGTAGCTCACTTACACTTGACATCATCTGATGCTGCAAAGCAATTTATTTGAATAATGTATACTAATTCAAAAACATCCAGTATATCACTTACATACATTTATGAAAGAATTTCTGAATGTATATAATATATGGATCATTGCTACTACAAGTAATTGCAACTCCCTGCGAGAACATGACATAGGGCTATTTTGATCTTTTGTTGCCAGGCCTGTAAAAGAAATACAACCTCTGACATTGACCTGGATTTGTGCTGGACACCAACTTTACTAATGCAACATGCCAAGCATCTCAAAGTCATCAGTTCCTGTCCAGCAGGAACACACAGCTGCTTGCCAGTGGGAGGTCAGAGACACCAGCAATGTGGGTCTGGGTCATTTCAGCGTGGCTGGTCCAGGTGGGTTGTACAGGATCATACACCACCTGGACCACACCAAACATACAGTGTGTAAGTTTGCAGTGTGGAGAGAACTGCAAACATAGAGAACTGCAAACATGGAAACCAGTGTTATGTGCTGCCTATTATAACCTAGAAGTGACTTCGGGAAGGGGTAATTCTGGAGGGGCACATTGAGAAACAGATCATGCATAGTTTTCTTCACAATAGGCCCTCATTGGAACTCGCTGTATTTGTATGGTGATCCAATATTTTAAAAGAGAATGTAATTGATTATGCAACAGCTAGTTTTTTTCTCTACATAGTCATTGACATCCATGTACCTATGTACTGGTATCCAGCCCTCTCTTTATATACAGTATTGTGTTGCGGACTAAAAGTAGTTCATGAAAATCATTATTCGACCATTTACTGATCATAAAAGCACATAGGAAAAATGTCCACATTTATAATCAGTTATAAAAGAAAGTGACAGGTACAGTCATTTGCAAAAAAACTTTTTTTCTAAAATTCTAAAATCACAATAACAATGCTGAAATCGCATAAGATTTCCTAATTTTCATAGCAGCTACCATATAACTAAGTGTTGCGTGGCAGATTTCTGAGGTGACCCAGATCTCTGGGCCATATGTATCACCATACCCTTTTGCGATTTCTTAATAGCGAATATTAAGGAATCGCTATTTAGAAATCGCAAAATGGTATGTATGTAGAAAATCGCTTTTCTTTAGCGATTCCTTAAAATTCCTTAATTGCGATTAGCAAATTGCTAATCGCAATTAAGGAATAATTTCCCATTCATTTCTATGGGCCAGGAGGCCCATAGGAATGAATGTGAAATTATTCTCAATTTGCGATTCGCAATTTGCTAATTGCAAATTGAGAATAATTTCAAGGGTGCAGGGGTGTCTCAAGAACACCCTGCTGCACCCCTGAAAATGACATGTGTGCGCATATGGCGCACATGCATGCCCTAACGGCATGTATGAGCGTCACATGGCACCTTTACAAATTGCATAAAGTGCATTTGTAAAAGAAATTGCAAATTACCACCAACTACAAGTTGTTGGTAATTTGCGATTCCTTAAGGGCAATTTTGAATTTTTTTTTGCATCATACATTGCAATCAAGGAATCGCAAAATGTGCAATTCCTTAACTGCAATCGCAAAATAAGGAATGGCAAATTTTGTGATTCCTTATTTTGCACCCAAATACTTTCATACATACCATTTTGCAAAAATGGGTTCGCAAACGCCGAAATTCTGCAAATTTCGGCGTTTGCGACCCATTTGGCCTTGATACATATGGCCCTCTGTACTGGAGTGGATGTTTGACATTGTGCAGCATTCTGTCCATCAATTGTTCTTTTTGCTTTTGTCAGCCTGAGAGGGACGGGTATGCCCAGACGTGGGTCCTGTGCTCTTGTGGCCACTAGAGTCAAGCTAACCTGGCTGATTAGGAGTAATGCCCCAAAACCGGTCCCAGGAGGCTTGTTTCCAGTCCAGGGAGGACCTGGCCTGGCAGTTCTGCTGGGCTGTAGGGCATTATTTTGACAGGTCCGATTGCACTTTTTAAACTCAAGCAGTCAGACTAAAATGGTAGGCCTGAATCCATGTTTTACACTGTCACTGTAGTGGATAGCACAAGAGGTGCTGCAGTCCACAATTTGCATTTAACTTCCAGGCCCTTGGAACATATTGTACCATATACTACTGTTTTATAGGTAAGCTAAATATACCAGTTAGGAGTATGCTATCTCCACCTTGTTTGAAGGTGTAGCACAGGCACTTTACTACTGATTGGCAGGGTTGAAGTGCACATAGTTCTAAAACCAGCAAACACATAGAGTCCAGGAAGAGGCAAACAATGTGGGATGACCACATGGAAAAGGTGGATTTCCTACAGTAATTGCTCATGTAACTTGTAACTGACCCACACTCCATTGCAATCAGCCTCAAATTGAGCCTACATCCTGGTCTACCACATCCATTGACTGTCATTAGCACTTGTGCTTAATCTTGGTGTAATTTAATTTATTACATTTCACTCAATATTTATAAATCAGTTTGTGACTTATTTTGTTTTTTATTTTTGAATTTATCATTCTTTTTGTAGTGCATAAGTACTTACACATTGCCATAAGTTAAACTTGTCTGCTGTATGCCATCGTGAGTCTTCGTGAGGTACTGTATTCTCCCTAACAATACCCGCACATTCATGTGAATGGTATTGTGGGATTTCCATGATTATGGTGGGTTTTACTTTTTGAAGGTCAGTCCTACTTTTAGTACATCAGTACTTGCTTTTGTGGCTTCTTTTCTTAGTCAGCTGTACCATGAGTCCAGCCTCTGCCTCATGCCTCCTCTGTCATCAGCAAGGCAGACCCAGGATCTGGCGCCTTAGTATAAACTAGACCTATGCCTTAGTTGTTCCTGGTGTGTGATCTGATTTCCTTCCCTCCATCTGCTGCTCCCAGAATCAGTTCCCTCAAGAACATGATTTCTCAAATCACGTGTCAGCTGATTGCACAGGAGAACATATTTTTTTTTTGCAACAACCAAGTGCTGAACGGTTATACGAGCATGCACTGGAAACTTTGTGGCAGGAACTACCATCTGTGCAGGAAAACGACCAAATGACACATCACAGTAGTCAAATTGTCCCTCTTTGGGCATATTACAGAGAGCCAGCAAGAAGCGGGTAATCCCAGTCCATACGCTGGGGCATTTAGGCAACCTTCTGCACGGCCAGGCTGGTTTACAGGGCAATCTGGCAGTGCCATAAAGGATGGTGTAACAGGACGGTGTATGGTTCAGTTTTGGGGCCCTGCTTTATGGTCTGGTGGGCTGTATTTTACTGTTGATTTCCCTGATATTACTACAAACATTTCCTGCAGTTAGCACAAATGCATCAGTCTCCCATACTTTGAAAAAACACCTTTACAACATGTATTTACAAGTTCAAAACTGCCTCGATTTGCAAGGATCACTTTTTTAGTAGTCTGATGCGCTAATGAGTGGCCAGTTTTATTTTGGTGCCCGGGGCCTATTTGCTGCCCCTGTTTGACTCTGGTCTTCTGCTAGCACTTTTACAACTGTACTGTCCCCACCCAGGAAAAAAAACACAAGTAGGGATACTCCTGCAGAATCTGAAAAAAACAACACCAAGTATGATCAGAGTTGGTTTATGTAAATATAGCCTGGTGTGGCCCTTGTGAATTCCCATAGCAGCCCAGGTTAACACCAGAACCTGGGCTTCTATGGGAATTCGCAAGGGCACATTATCAAGCCAATTATTGCCGCGTTAGCGGAAGTTTCCTGCCGATAAAGGCGGCAATAATGTATCGCCCTCTCTTGATAATATGGCCCTATATTATTTAAATGGTCAGAGCAAGGGCTACTCATAATCTGTAATATATTGCATCCTTTGGAATGAAGCAGGCCCACAAGTAGTAAACAATGAGAAGTTTAATTTGAGTTACATCAAAACATGTCTGCCTTCTTGCTTCATCCTCTTCTCCAACTCCTCACCATGTTCAAATAGTAAAATTACACCCAGAATGATCCCACTCACAATTCTTGGAATGCGTGGAATTTATGGGGCATATTATCAACAAGTAGCGATATTTATCGCTAACTAAGCTTAGCGAAATTTTTTCTATCGCCATGCTTCGCCTGATTTTATCGCAGAGATAACGTGCTATTAGCAACATTTATCTCAAATGTGATAAAAGAGGCGAAATGCATGAATATCCCTGGTAATCTAGCGACATTCACGCATTATCGCCAATGGGGACTTAGCCATAATATCCACCTTCCATTGGATATAATGGCTAAGAACTGGTCTGAGCAGGCGTTCATTTTCAGCGATATTCGCCTCTTGCGCACATTTTTTTATCGCTACGCCTGGCTTGCTAATAGGCGATATCGTTGTTAGCGACTGCTTTCAGTCGCTAACAGGTTGGGTACACCCACTTTCCATGTCATTACCGATAAATATCGCTGACATGCAAAGCGGGCCCCAAACCGCTCACTGTCGCTAACTGCTGTTAGCGACAGCTTGCTAATAGGGCGATGAAATTATCGCCGCTTAGCGGCTGAAAACGGCCGCAAAAGCAGAGAAAATGTCATTTTGCCTACCTTGATAATATGCCCCTTAGTTCCCTAAGATTCCTCATATTTGCCCAAGGCAGGATACTATATCCTTGCTTTAAGTAGTCAGTGAAATCAAGTAGTTGCACGGTCTGTTTTTCTCTCAGCATTTGTTTTCCCCTGAACACTTGTGTCCAACGAGTTCTTGTTATACCTTTGAAATGGGTTTTGGTGCTACATGTGGAGTGTGGATAATTACAATCGGTTCTAATCAGATCAAACGAGTCCGAATCTGAACTACTCTTGGCTTGGGAAGTGTTTCGATCCGAGACTAAAATACCAAACTTGACCCAGGGCTTCCAGTACCTCGATCACTTCCAACTGGATCGAACCATAGACACATAGCTTTCCAACTATCTTGAAAAGGTTTGAGACAGTTCAAAACCCCATAATGATATATTTTCTATGGTTTCTTTTCTTTAACTTTGTTAAAGAAAAAGGCAATATGAAAAAAAGTCAGAGAGAGAATGAAAGCGAGAGAGAGAGAGAAAGAAGCCAATGCGAATGATGCAGGAAGTATGAGAGATAGAACAATCACAGAGAGAGACCGAGAGAGAGCTAGAGAACAACTAGAGAGAGAGATGGAGGAAGTGAGTGAGAGAGAGAGAGAGAGAGAGAGAACGAGAGAGACATTATGGAGACATCACTCAGAGAGAGGAAGAGTTCTCTTTAGCAACGAAGACTATCTTTCTCATGGTCAATGTCAAAGCATACAACATCTACTTTATATTGTTTTTTAACATAAACTTCTTAAAAACTGAAATGTGTCTGTATGCCTAATACATTTCAACATTCAAAGTTAATTTAATGTAGCTGAAATTAACCATAGGCACTCTATTTGGTCACACTGGCTACCTTGGAAGTGCAGCAAATTATTTCACAGAAATATATACTTTTTGGGGGCTCATTGTAATGTCATAGTTGTGTACTGTACATGGTGTGAGTTTGTATTTTCTGGTGTATGGATATGAAAAAAGAATGATCAAGTATCTTTTAGGTGACTTTTGTAGTCCTCTCACAGTTTGTAATACCATCAAGTTTGCAGCGCTAACATAGGTGTAATATCATCAACAATATATTATCAATATCTTAAAAGCACTGCCTGTTCCTTTGTGTGCTTGAAAGAGAATCATACCAGTGTGTATCTGTGGAACAATGTGACCTTTATATTCCAGCACAAAGAACATTCAAATGAACTTCTATGTATGCAGAAGATTAAAATAATTTCCAGACTTTAAAAACACAATTTGAATGCTCATTACTAACTTATAACAGAATGCAGAACATTTCTAGTTCACCCTCCATCCTTCTCTTGGGTGCATTTCAAAAGCCATTTCTCACTAACAGATTTTTCATGCCGCATTTATTGGTACAAATTTTAAATGTGCTTCATCCAGAAACTAGACACCCTGTTGGCACGCTCTGTTGTGTAAGTTAGCATTCTGGCTTTTTTTTTTAAGAACCTGTAATGTGAGCCTAGTAAGAAAACTAATTTGATCAAATAAGTATTCTGACACATTCGAGTTGCTAAAAATAAGGTTCGAAGTTAGGGACATTCGAACTTACTGCTCTGAAAATTGGGAGCCCTTTAGACTGATACTAACCTCCATTGTTTAAACATGTTTCACAAAGAACTAACCTTGTACTCTGGATTCAATGTGAGTGGTGCACTCTTTCACCCCTCATCGCACTACCACGCACACAGTCGCGGTCCATGCAGAAAACAGCGGTGGGGTGGTGGGGCCAGGTGAGGGGGGTAGGGTTTCGAGGGACGATGCAGAGGGGAAATTAATTATTTGTTTCTTCTTTCCCTGGGCATCGTCCCTCGCCATCCCCCTTTACGCGGCCCCACCGCCCCACCGATGTTCCCTGCACAGACCGCGGCTGCATGCACAATAAGACTTTGTTGGGCAACAGTAGAAAAGGAAAAAGGGAATGGGGAATGGGATAAGAGAGAAAACAAAGACACTGGATAACACCACTCTGACTCCTCACTCTGCTGAGAATTACCATTTATAGACCGAAGTGGATGTCTAAAGGCAAGATGAGCCATTTTAGTAATCTACTGAACTGAGGGGAAATCCTCCCTCCTGTCAAGCCGCTACAGCCTTGTAAACCAAAGTAAACCAGATTATTCAAATAATTTATTCCATAGTGATCCATAGTAGTCCATTTTATTAGAGAAGTTATTCGATGATTATGAGACCATAGTTTCATTCCATACTTATTATTCTACAGCAATGCCAATCCAGGCTTTAACCATAGCATGTCGGAATCCACTATATCTCCATGGAAACCGTGTGGCTAACAAACTCAATGCATTTCGGGCTGTTGTGCCCTTCGTCAGGAGTCTAGAACATAATTCATCAAAGACTGAGGATTACATATGGTAACTGATGAGTTTCTTTGATGAATTATGTTCTAGACTCCTGGCGAAAGGCACAACAGCCCGAAATGCATTGAGTTTGTTAACCGCACGGTTCATAATCATCAAATAAATTCTTGAATAAAATGGAATACTATGGATCACTATGGAATAAATAATTTGAGTAATTTGGTTTACTTTGGTTGAGTTCTGAAATTGTTTCAAATACGTTTATAAGGCTGTAGCGGCTTGACGGGGGGAGGATTTCCCCTTAGTTCAGTTTCTACTGGGGCAGAGCACAACACAAGCCTGCACGTCAAATCACCACCAATGAGCAGCAGTTTCAATGAAGGATTCGTAATAGAGGTAAAACTTCGGTGTGCATTCCATTTTGCAGAGGCATCTTAGTAATCTGGCATTATCATGCTGCACCTCAATTTAACAGTGAAAATAATATACCTTCAAAGTATCTATCAATTAATAACCATCAGAGAAGCGTGGCTCAGTGGTTAGAGGCAGCAGACCCGGAAGCTGAGATCGGCCGTGGACCAGGGTTCGATTCCCCGCCTTGGCGGGTCTTGGGCTCATAAATTCCACGGACTCGATAATTCTCGTTCCGGTGCCTACTTGACTCACAGGGTGCGACTCTGGGCAATAGCTAGCTTAATCTCCACTACGGCCCCTTACGGGGGGATGCCTGGCTTTCACCTTGTGGATACCCTGCTGGGGTATCTCACAGGGGAATACCAGGACGGGTTCCCAAAGCAAGTGCTTAGATACCGTGTCGGTGATTTGCGCTATATAAATACATGTACATTTACATCTGTGTTCTGCTCTGAAGCTGATATGTCTGAAGCATAACAATCATTATATAAATATATATTCATATACATCGACCACTCCTCCTCATTTGACTAGGTAACCATGCTTTGCCTCTTCTGATTCTAACAGGCTTTCTTTGTACCTTGTCTTGTGCACTACTTGAAAGTAACATCCATCAACATTCAGCAGTCCTTGCTATGTATGATACAAGTGGCATCCCTGCTAGAGGCCACTTGTATCTTAACTCATAATTAAATTAACATGTTAATATTCTATAGTCTTTGTGTGAAAATCCTTCACTTTCCTTCATGGGAAAAAAAAAAACCAAGTTAATATGAAACAATGTCTAAAGCCTTCAACTACCGTGGAGTCACTATTCAAATATTTCATAGTTTGAATTTCCAACTGGGACCTGACATTCAGAATACTTCTCTGTATTCACAATGAATTCACAAATCCAAACAGATATGTTCCTGGCAGCAGCAAATCTGTTGCATGATTGCATAGCAAGGATAGCTTGGACCATGAGGAAACGTGTACCTAATGATTCAAGATCCCTGTCACCATCTCCAAACAATGTGAGATTTCAAAGATTCCTTAGAGAAAGGATTTAGTTGTTGAACACCATTGTGTACTGTGTTTATGAAAGAACTAACATCTTTGTTATGTTATGCAATGCAGCGGTATGTTATGTTATGTTACGTCATGTTATGTTATTTTATGTTATGCTATGCTATGTTATGTTATGCGGTGAGGAGTCTCTGATGTGCTGAGGGAGATTGTTCCATGTTTTTGGGGGAGAGATATGTCAAGGCGCAGACTCCAGCGGTGGCTTTGTGGATGTGGGGTATGTGTGCCAGTGAGAGTCCGGCTCAGCGGAGGTGCCTGGGAGGTGTGTAGAAGTGTATGCAGCTTTTTAGTTATGTTGAGCCGGTGTTGTGCTTTGCAAGTGTGTGTAAACAATTTCAATGGGATGTGTTTGTGAATAGGGAGCCAGTGCAGATATCTGAGGTGTGGGATGAAGTGGGTGCATTGAGGTAGGTTGAGTTTGAGTTGTGCTGCTTCTTAGTGATTCCTGTGTAGAGTGCGTCTCTGTAATTGAGTTTGCTGGTGATCAAGGCCTGTGTAAGCATTTTCCTCGTGTTCCCTGGTAGCCATTTGAAGATTGTTCATAGCATCCTCAGGATGTGTAGGCCAATGCGTTTACTCGAACTGTCAGATGAAGCATGTCATCCAAGATGATTCTAAGATTTCTTGTATGGGTGGTGGGGGTGTGGTGAGGGTCCGAGGTTAGTTGTTCCCCAGGTGGAGTTCCTAGCAGAGGCTTTCTTTCAGTTATGCCTGTGTTTAGTTTGAGGCAGTTGGATTTCATCCATGTGGTTACAGCGGTCACATGTGACAACGTTTTTTTTGTGATGGGTTCTTGTCTGATAGGGAGAGTATCCATTGAGTATGGTCTGCATAGGAGAGTAAGTTGATGTTGTATGATCTGGCAAGGTCCACTAGGTCAGTCATAATAATGTTGGGCTGAGGGATGATACATGGGAGACAGCACATATGGGGTTCTTGGCCTTCGATTTCCAGGGTAGCAGGTTGACTCTTTGTGTTATGCCTGTGAGAAAGAAACAAATCCAATTGAAATAGGTGCTTGTATGACTATCTTGTATAGTCTTCTGATCAGGGTGGAGTGGGAGACCTTGTTATAAGCTATTATAGGTCAAGTAGTATAAGGTCTACTGTGTCTCCACAGTCTAGGATCATCCTGGTGTAATTGATTGCAGCGATTAGGGCGATGTCTGTACTGTGGTTCAGCTGGAAACCTGATTGTCTTGTGTTCAGGTGAAGCTGTGCATAGAGATGGTGAGAGAGTGTTTGTTTAAGGCTTTTTCTGTCACTTGTTTGTTTTTGGGCGTTTTCTACAGCACAAACTCAACCCGAAGGTATCAGAGCACTTTACATGAGCACCAGTTGCGTTACAGATTAACACATTCATTTTGTTGGGCACGGAGAGATCTGGTGATTTTCCCAGAATCACAGGATGTTCAACGTCCCTGCTGAGACTCGAACCCTGTTTCCAAGCTTAGATGATGACCACTCTAGCCATTAGACCGGATAGAGTGGAAGGGAGATTGGGCGGAAGTTTGCTAGTTGCTTGGGGTCTGCTGAGGGTTTCTTAAGCAGTGGATTGACAATTGTGCATTTTCAAGCATCCAGAAATATGTTGGAAGTGATGGAGGTGTTCATGATGCAGATGAGGACGTTGCTGATAGGGGCGGTTCTTATATTGTAGGTGCCTCATTTATGAAAAGTGACACATCGCTGCGTGAAAACAGCGATGTGTCAGTTTTCACTGGGCTCTCCCTGCGACACTAGCGATGCGTCATATTTACAGTATGACGCATCATGTCGCAAGGAGATACAGATGCGTCAGTATTTTTGACGTATCTGTAGGCGCAAAAGTGATGCATTGCTGGAGTGTGTCACAAAAGAGACGCAACTCCAGCAATGTGTACTTTCACATGGGCAAGTCCCATGTTGTTAGTGCCTGCGCCAGTCTTACGCCTGCCATGAGGCAGGTGTAAGATTTTGACGCATTAGCGTCCAAGAAATGGCTCAGTGAAATCTTAAAGATTTTACTGCGTCACTTCAATGACTCTTTCTTGTGTCAAAACGCCCCCATTGCATACATTATACCTGGCACAGGGGTTTACAAAGTGACGCATCTACCTAGATGCGTCACTTTGTAAATATGGGGCAACAGGGCACATTTTTTACTCTGCTGGTGCGTCACAAAAAGTGACGCACCAGCAGCGTAAAAGTGATGCAAGGGCTCATAAATAAGCCCCTAGATGTGTTGGGGGCAAGTGGTTGTAGGTGCCCCTGAGAGATGGTTCTCATGATGTTGATTGTTTCTTCCATGTTGAGTGCTTCACAGGCTGTTAGGTATTTCTGTTTGTGTTTGAGGGTCGGGAAGAGGTGAGGGTGCAGGGATACAGGTCGAAGTTGTTGTACATGGCTTTAATTTTGTTGCTGAAGAATTCTGAGAGGTTATCATGTAAACCTTGTGAGGGGGTGATGTTATTAGTGGTGACCGCTGATGAAGTAAAATCTTTGATGATCACAAATATTTCCTTTCCACTGTTGGAGCTGTTGTCTATGCGCTTTGCTAGGGCCTTCTTTATTTTTTTGATTTGTTGGTGGTAGCGTCTCAGGGCTGTCTTATTTTCTAGCTGGGTTCTTCTCCATTTTCTTTCTAGTTGGTTGCAGTGTTGGTTTTTTGAATGGAGTTCTTCAGTGTACTAACTGGCTTGCTTCCATATTCTTCTCTGTTCGTTGTGTTTGGGGGTGCATTTTGTGATTCACTCATGCAGGTCTTTGATGTTGCTGTCTAGGTCATTGGTGGAGGTTTGTTGATTGAGGTGCAGGGTGTCTACCCAGTTAAGGTCCTGTATCCTGATCCAGCTTCAATTGGCCATTTTGTATGTCTCATTTGGTGGGGGATTCTGATACTGAATTGCATGATGATGTGGTCAGTCCAAAGGAGTGGTGCGGTTGTGGTGTTTAAATTTTGTCACAGGTGTAGAAGAAAGGGTCAATGGTGTGTCTGGTGGAGTGTGCGAGATTGGTGGCTTATTGTGTCAGGTCCAGGTTAGCAAGGCTGTCGAGGAGTCTGGTAGTGTTGGAGTCACTCTTGTCCTCTAGGTGGCCAACACTCTGTGACCACCATCACCTTTTCCTCCCCTGAAATGAACTTGGAGTGAGTGGGGTTGACATATTGCACCATTTCACAGTACCGCAGCAATGATGCCACAGGCCCTGGTGCACGCAGAGAAAATGGCCAATTTATCTATTGTTGGGGTAGTAAAAATACAGCTGCTGTCAGGGCTCTATGGGCCCTTCAGGGCTCTGGGCCCAGTGCACTGCATCTGCTGCACCAATGGTAGCTACCTCTTGCCCCTGCTAAGTCATAAACGTCAAGTCATGCCTCCTGACAGTAGGTCTGAATTAGACTTGAGACACTTTGCTCACCTCTACTTAAACCTTTTCCATTCCACATCGACTGAGTGGACCAAGTTCACTTCAGATACATATGACTTGGCTTCACTGAATTCTCCTGCAAGGACACAAGGTTGGTGAACACGGAACATGCGGCCAGATTCATCAACATAAAATCGGCTCCCAAAGGGCCAGATTCTGAGAATCCGGCCCTTTGCGAGCGCTATTTTTGCAGTTGGGATTCATCATCCCAAATGCAAAAATCGCAATTACAGAAATCGCAAAATTGCGAAGAATCGCATTTAAGGAATCTCAATTAGAGATTCCTTAAATGCTATTCATGAACCTTTTAAAAATTGCGATTTCGCAATATCGGGCCGCTATTTACCGCGAAGTGTAACTTCATGGTAAATAGCGAAAACTTTAGTGCATTTTTCTAAGTTGCATGTTACACACACACATGTCCTTTGGACATGTGTGTGCGCAACAGCTGTGTACATTTGCATTTCAGGGGGGCTACAGGGTGTCCTTAGGACACCCTGGCACCCTTGAAATCGCTTCCTTATTTGCGATTCCATTAGGAATGAATGGGGAGTCATTCCTTATTTGCGATTAGCAATTAGCGAATCGCAAATAAGGAAGCAGTAGAAATCGCATTTAATTGTGCGATTTCTACATGAATCCCGTTTTGCGAGTCCTTAATAACGATTCCTTAATAATTGCTATTAAGGACTCGCAAATCGGGACATTGATGAATCTGGGGGATGGTTGCTTATTGGGTTGAATAACAGGGTCCGGGATGCCCATGCCCAGTTTAGTCCAGCATTATACAAAGTGATTGTGGAGCTGGTCTATCTCTTTGAGAGGGCATCTTCCATTGGATATTTAGATGAGTTGGCATCTTGAATATTGAAATTCCAGCTGTGCAGTTGCACCATGCAGTATGTGGTGTTTTAAATTCCTTGGCTGAGGCCCTGACTGTGATGTATTCTCATTGAAGTCAGCACAATGAGATGGAAAAGGGATAAAGCAATAATATTCTGACTATTTACCAGTAAATTTCATTATATTGAGTCCTACTAGTTGTCCCACGTGGAGCAAAAACTGCCTATCAAACAATAGCGTATCACTGCGCGGCCGGCCAGGTGTGGCTCTCTTTAATTGCCTCCTTCTCCTGGCCGCGCGGCCATTGATTGTGTCATATGATATTACGCTGAGGCAGCGCTCCAAAAATATGGTATCACAGGAGATTGGTCATTGTTGTTGGCCGTGCTTTGTGGCTATAGGAAATCTTTACAGATTTCCCAGGGGGTAGGAGAGCTGCTAGTCTGCAATTGTATTAGCTGAGCTTGAAAGAGGCAGGTTTTTATCCGAGTGCTGCAAACAACAAAAAATGGCCTCCACCTGGAAGAGGAGTTGGCATCTGATTTCCCACAATGCTGTGGCTGATGCAGATCTAAAGGGAAAGCCAGTTCAAGATAGTTACACCAATAATGAGTGTAAAATAATGTCAGTTGCTACTAAGAAACCAGGGGGATATTTACAAGCCTCATTTACCACCACAGCATCACTGTATTTGATGCTCCGGTGGCGTAGCGCCATTTCCCATATTTACCAGGTGGTGCTAAGCCACTTAACGTGGCTTAACGCCACCTTGTAAATATGCCCCTTTCCACTGCAGTCCTCTGCAGCAAAGGGGCGTGCAATGGGTGTTGCTGTGGGCGTTCCACCCATTGCTTTTTGATGCTTCCCCAGAATTCCAAGGTTTAGGCAGCACCCACAACAGAACCATTCTAACACCATTGATTACCAGGCATTAGAATGGTGATACGAGGAGAAATGATTAATTTATCTTATTTTGTGCTCTTTCCATGTGTGCTGCATTTTACAGCACACATGGAAAGAGGGAAACATCCTTTACAACGCAACTTTTACCACGCAGTGCCTTTACGACGCAACTTTTACAACGCAAACCATTACAACGCATTGCGCTGGGGGGCGCTCTAGGATAGAGAATAGGTTTAATTTACTATCCAACACCTTCCCTAGTGTCCACGGGGACTGGAGTTGGAATAGTAAATTAAACTATTCACTATCCAGCACCCCAAAGCGATATGCGTTGTAAAGGTTTGCATTGTAAAAACCGCGTTGTAAAGGCATGCAATGAAAAAGCATGCGTTGTAATGTCATACATCCATGGAAAGAGGACATCGCCATGAATGATTGTTTATGTAAATGAAAATGTAAATGTAAATATTTTGCGACTTGTATAGCGCACGTATCACCCAAAGGCATCAAGGCGCTTGCCTTGGGAACCCGTCCTGTCTTTTCCCTGTGAGATAACCCCTACTGGGTACCCCCAGGGTGAAAGCCAGGCATCCCGCAGCGGATGGGCGGCCGTAGTGGAGATTAAGCAACTATTGCCCAGAGTTGCAGCGTGGGACCCCATGATTAGAATAGGCACCGAGGCAAGAATTATCGAGTCCGTGGACATTTTGGGCTCAGGACCCTCCCGCGTCGGGAATTGAACCCTGGTCCCGGGCCAGACCTCTGCATCAGGGTCTGCCGCTCTAATCAGTGAGTCCCTTCCTGCACATAAACAATCAAAGATGTCCCTTCCTGCACATAAACAATCAAAGATGTCCCTTCCTGCACATAAACAATCTGCAGCAAGTGGTCCTCCAGAGTGTGAGTCCAGGGACTAGAGGATTGAGCAGCCAGGTCTTTCCTCATTAAAGAAAGATAAATAAGAAAGTAAGGCTCTCCCACTCAGAGGCAGCCAGATCCCTCCCAAATTATACTTTGTTGGTTTCAAACAAATAGCTTAAAGGTTTTCTTAGGTTACTTTAAAGTATTAACCCCATTGCTGCTGGCGACGTCCAACAAACGTCGCGTGCACTACCTCGGTTGTGCTGTGCACGTCCGTTGGACGTCGCGGCCCCGCCTGCACAATGGAACGTTCCGCACTAGCGCAGAACGTTCAGCGCAGGTAACGGGCTAAGGAGTGAACAGGATGGATAGAATGAAGGAAGCAAGAGGCAGTAGGAGGGAACAATCTAGTGGAAAGGTAGGTGAATCCTTTTTAATGGAATGATTGTCCCCAAAACATATGAATGTCAATATTTGGAGCAATGCTTGTGGCCATCTGACCCTAGGCCTCTGGCCAGCATGTAGAAACGGTGGGAGGACTAGAGATAAGGAGGGCACAGTCCAGGTCGAGAGGAAGCAGTGTACATGATGATGTTAGGTATGTGTGAGAGGCACAACTCATGGTGGATAGTTAACTGTGGAAGCCAGAGAGCGACCTTTGTGGAAGCAGAAGGATTCTCTGTGAATCATGGGGCATATTTACGAGCCTCTTTGCGTAGCTCTTGCACCACGCAAGAGCGACACAAATTAAAAATGAGATTTATGAAGCCACGCAAGGCCTCTTTGCCTGGGTCTGATTAGCTTCATAAATCTTGAGTAATCCAACACAGTGCAAATCGCTTCATTGAATTACACTGCGCCAGGGAGGAATTTCCATGGGTGTTGTGTGGGTGTTCCCATGCCTGTTCATGGATTTTGACACACATCCAGATTTACCAGATGTGGTAGACCTGGGAAAGTACCAAACAACTATGCCTCCCCAGGTGAGGGCAACAAGTAGAAACATTTATTTCTCCTCATTGTTCTCTCTTTCCATGTGTGCTGAATTCTGCAAAAGCCTCATGGGATTGTTCTTGTGCCAGAAGGTAACCCTTCCTGGACAAAAGCAATACTCCTTACAACACAGGCAGCCTCGCAACATGGTTCAAGAAACTCTGCATTGGCACTAGGCATCCAAAAGGGTGTCAGCATGGGAGAAAAGGCAGAAATGCACCATATTGCCTTAAGTATGCTGAATTCCTGCCCTTTCCCTGTCACGCGGTGCAGCGAAGCAACGTGACTTGCTGGGCTGCACTGTGTGACCTGGTTATAAACATGGTGCCTAGAATTTGCAGTTACAGCTTTCTTACGACCTCTCCCAAATTGTTACATTTACCTGTGAGCTGCAGCTAAAGAGGAGGTTAAAGAAAGGGACTACTTATGCATTCAGCTCATTTCCATTGCCTTTTATTTCTAAGAGGTTGGAGGACTAAACTTGAATTTAAGGCAGACTTATGGATGCGTGGGTCATGCGGGGTGCAAAACTTTACCAGTTGCACTTCTGGATTTGTGGGGCTACATAAAGGAGACAGATTTGCAGGGATACAACCTTACGACAAGAGGAATAGTGGTACAAGAGAGCCTGGCTTTAAGGTATAGTTCATCCATGCACCACGTATCTGCCACCCTAAACACAAACGCACTCATACCCCTGCATGTAAGAGCGCTGTCCCCACCTCCGTTTCACGAGGTAGGTTCTGAGCTAAGGCATCAGAAGAGAAACAGAGAAAAGACAAGAGTTCTTTTTTCCAGTTTTTTCACAAATGGTAGCTATGATACCAGAGAACCTGACTCAATTATTCTCTACAAATGTTAAGCCTTTTCTCTGCTCTTCCTCTGATGACCTGGTGGCTTTGAGCCAACATATTAAAGCCTAGTAAGTGCTAATTACAATTGCTGTAAAATCACTTTATCTCAGCCACCTGTGCATCTGTAACCTTTTAAAGATGAGTCAGTTGTAATATTCGCTGAACCAAAGCAATGTCTGTAAAAATGTAGGTAAAACAAAAGAGCAGAAATCATACTAGAGCAACCAAGTAGCGGCTGCTTCGGGGCAGCAGTGGTGGAGTGAGGGGGGGAGAAAAAAAGGAAAACGAAACCTACCTCATCAGTGGCGGTGTCTCCTCCGTCCTTCTTGCCACGACGCAGGAAACAGGAAGCGCACAGGCTCCTGGACTCCCTTAGCCAATCACGACGCTGCTGAGCAGCATCGTAATTTGTCTGAACACCGTGGTTTGGTGCTGAGACAGGGACTGGGGCCTGTGCATGTTCGCCACCCAGGCTGTGCATAACATCCAGTGGAGAACATGCAAAGTGCGCATGACTGTTTGGCTGGCCGTAGACAGCCGGCCGAACTGTCATGTGCACTTGAAGAGTGCCTACTACTCATCGCCTGCTCTCTAGGCAGCCAAGCCTTGCCCCACACCTACAGAGCCACTAGGGAAAAATAAAATGATAATAATATGGTGTTACCATTTTATTTTTCTTGTGGGGCGACGCTACTGTGCCTTAGAGGAGGAGCCGCCTCTGGAACGACCATATATATAGTTTAAAACTCAAAATTCACACTTTGCCTAGTGTGAAATAGCGTGAATGTGCGTTATTGTTTTTTAAATGGGTAAAGGACATCTCTGTGATGAGTTACCAATAGTTTTGTACCTCTCCGTTCACAAATTGAGAGCAAGCCCTTATGACCTACCTTCTCTGTCCATACATACTATGATCAGGAGAGGAGGAATGTCTGATTTCACCCACAAACATAACGTAGCCCTTCGTCCTGGTGGTCGCTGCTTATTTTTTCAAACAGCAAAGATGAACAAGCCTTAGCCAAGCCAATACGTCATGCTTTTGAAGCCTATTTGCTTTGCAAATGCCTCTTGGTGATCCTCTACAGCACCTGCAAAAAGGGTTTTGTGCAATACATTGAAGCATGGCCAAAAAACATCTTTGTAGTTATGCGCATGCTTCACCACGCATGCACACCCCTATGAAAGGATGCTGGTGCCATTTTGTTATATCAAGCTGAGATGGATAACTAAATAAGAAAAAAGAAAGGGAAGTAAAATAAAACTGAATTTTTAAGGCAGAAGGTTGGCAGCAAATTGATGACTGGCCCTCTCAAAAAAAAAAAAAAAATTTAGGAAATAGGACAGCATGGGTTCAGGTGGGCAATAGAGGAGTTGGCAGAGGGAGTGGGTGGGGGAACAAAACCACAGGCATTTGCAATGCAATAGGTTTCACATTTGTGAGACTTTGAGCTATTAGCATTGTAAATGACAATGCCTTTCATTTCTGTGCTTTGAAAACCTGCAGACGGTGCGTAAACATGCACTTTGTACTTATAGTTGTTGCTTACTAAAAGCAAGTCTGACAGTAACTGCATCTCTTTTACTACATGATTTTAGGAGTAATCAGTACCATACTGCTGGTCCGGCTTAAAGGACATACCTCAAAGACAACACCTATCTGCCACAAATATTCAACCCTTATTACAATCTTACCTGACATTAACATTAGACATGTGTGCCACAGCAATAATTTTTAAAAGCTAGGGAACAATTGAAGGGTTTCTTTTTATTAGAAGAAATTTCGGGAAGTGAAGCTTATCAACAAAAACTTTATGAATAGAAACAGCGTATTGGTAGATTTTTGGCTTGGACCGTGAAAAGTCAGAAAGCTGGACAAATAAGAAGTCAAGTTCAAAATTCAATGACTGGTCAATTAGAAGAAGATAAACACATGATTGCAATGTCTTTCTCACTCATTTAAAAATATAGATATATGGAAGTAAAGGTTACAGATGAGTCAGAATTGACATCATATTTTGAATTATTAGACCTGCCTCAGATGTCTCAGCAGTACACTAAGAAGCTTAATAGTTCTATAGAAGTATTAGAAATGTTGGCAGTATTGAAAAGTATGGCAAATGCCAAGGCCAGTAGCCCTAAAGTGTATAAAATGTTTTAAGTTGAAATACTTCCTTATTTAACCAATGTGTTTAATCTGATAAAAGACTGGATAGATATCTAAAAAGTTTTTTAGGAATCATGGTGATAATCTTCCTTAAAAAGGATATAGATCCACGAGATCCTAATTCTTACCGCCCTATAAGTCTGTTAAACACAAATTATGAAATATTTATGAAAATCTGGGCGATGAGAATTGCTCCATGTGCCCAACAGGTGGTTCTTACAGATCAAAATGTTTTTCTTCCAGGACATCTAATGGCCACTAATACATATTTTTTAATGGAAGCTATTGACTATTTTTTGGCTAATAAAATCAAAGCAGCAATTCTTATGATGGATGCCGAAAAGGCTTTTGAGTTGACTTGGTAGATTGGCGTGTTTTATTTTTTATTGTGAATAAGTTTGGTTTTCCACATCAGTTGATATGTATGTTGAAAGAAGTGTATAATTTCAAAAAAGGGAGTGGTGATGGACAGAATATCTGAGTTAATCAGAACACTCCTACCCAGTCAAGAGATCAGGGCTTGATCCATCACCGTTTTTTAGCTCACTGCACCATCCCAGTTCAGAACCTGGCTATATGCAAATTAGTCTGTCCCTGGCCCAGTGCATCATAGGAACAGGGCAGACCAAACTATCAAGCCAATTCTTCACTGGAAAGGAAACAAGCTTCCGGGGACCGGTTTCTGGCATTACAGCCGTCTTCGGCCCGACTTGCTTGAATCCTGATGGTGCAATGAGCAAGGGACTCATGTCTGAGCATACCCTTCCACACTCATGGTGGCCAAAATAATTTGTTCGCCCTAAGTGTGGCAGGGTATGCTCAGATGTGAGTCCCTTGTTCACTTGGCCACTGGATTCAAGATAGCCTGGCTGATGAGGATTATGAATCCGAAACCGGTCCCAGGATGCTTGTTTCCGGTCCAGGGAAGACATGGCTTGGCAGTTCGGGCTGGACTGTTCCCACAAGGCACAGGGTCAGACTGATTTGCATATAGCCATGTCTGAACTGGGGTGGCTGAGTGAACTAAAGAATGGTGATGGATTAAACCCAGATCAGTTGACTGGGGGTGAGTGTTTGATTTGTTCAAGCGCTCCGTCCATCATCCCCTTTTGTATCGAAAGAAGTATATAGCCAGGAGGAGGCCAAAATTATTATTAATGGGGCAGAAGCTGGGATGGTAAATATCAATCGCGGAACTTGAACAGGATGCCCGCTGTACCCCTTTTTGTATTCCCTTTTTATTGAACCCCTAGCAGCAAAAATGCATAATAATTTATCGATTTCGCCTCTCATTGATGGGATGGCAAAAATGTAATTATACGCAGATGACATACTTTTATATCTCAAAGCCGAGGGATCAAACATACAGGATGTGTTGGCCGAAATCCAGAATTTTACGCATGTTGGTGAATATAAAGTGAAAAAAGCTAAAACGGAAATCCTCACATTCAATTTGGGGTTTTCCGAGATCCCGGTTTGTTTACAACATCGATCACCACAGCCAATTAGATACCTTGGTATCTTTGTTACAAATGAATATGCCCAACTGTTTTCACTGAACTATGGGAATATGCTTGCGAAAGTAAAAAATGTATTAGATAAATGTAGTCTTTTGCATTTATCACTGATAGGACGGATCTTGATGGTCAAAATGTCAGTGCTCCCATTGTTTTCATTCCTTTTTAGTAATCTGCCCCTAACAATGACTAATTCTTATTTCAAAGAATTGGATGAAATGATTTCGAAGTTTGTTTGGAATAATAACCAACCTTGGGTAAAACTAGCCACATTACAATTAGATGTAGCATGTCTGGGATGGGCACTCCCACATTTTTCAACATACTACCAGGCCACTCTGATCAACTTGCTATTGCAATTAGGGGAGATACATTCAGTTTTTGATAATTTCCTTTTGATTCATAAGTTAAAAGAAAGTGCCATTAGGTTTCCAGCTTTTTTACGGTCAGCAAAACTTCCCAAAGCACAAAATATAAGGTTCAATTGGCGTTATCTGTGAGCATTCAGGTTTTTTTTTCAAATCTTGAGATATTCCAGCATTTTATACTAGTATTCTTATTCAAGATTGTGCTGCAGGAGGTTTAATGCTGTCCAAAGGACTGTATCAACTATGGCAAGTATTAGGTTTTGATCGGCTTAGGGGTTTTTTACAATCATGATAGATGAATTACATGGGAAGCAATATGATTGCAATTCAGTAACCAAAGCACCGCCCATTATATGAGTTTCCACCAGGTGGTGAATTTTCTAAAAAACAATTATAGTATGCTGAGCGAATCTGCACGTCAGATCACTAGGCAGATGTCTTACAAAAGTGGTGGAATTTGGTATCATTTGTTACATCCGAAGGCTAATAGAGCTGAGATTATTATGAAATGGCTTCAGAAATTCATTCTGAAACAGGGTGTTAATTCAACACTCGAGAATGGCAGCAGCTTAGTGAGACAAGTAATAAAGCACTGTGAAGTGCTAATTTCAAAAGAATGAATTTTCTCTCCAGTTGGATGGCATATTACATCGGATTGAGATTGCCTAAGAGGTTTCCAACAAATCGCAACCAATGTTTTAGATGCAAAAACAGAGTGAAGGAGGTTGGGGTCATATCTTTTTTGAGTGTATTAACTTACAGCAATTTTGGAAGGATTTTTTGGTCCATTCTGTATGCTGGTTTTATTTGGTTCGTCAGAGGAGGTAAAATGTCTGAAAAAATACCAGCAGTATTTTATAGTAATATCTATAGTAGCCCCAAGGTCAATTATTTTGCAAAACTGTAGAACAAATAGGCAACCAATGATTTATAGATTTGAGGAGGCCTATGCAAAGCGTGTAGGAACCACTGTAAAATTTAGGGTTAGCTGGGCAAGTTTCTCTTCTTATTTTGTTTACTTAGATGATTATATTTCAATTGAATAGCAATGTCTTTAGGCATTCAAAAACATTTGCTGCTAGTTCTGTAGGCACTTTAAATAATTTTGATACTAATATGACAGAGAGAAGTAGTTTTTGTATCAGTTTCAGAATATTTATTAGACATTAGTTGCTCCTAGTAAGTACACTTTACTGATTTTCCCTGAATGCTGCCAGGAGAAGGAAATTATTTTTATTTTTTAATTATGTCGGGAAAAAAATGTTTGATAGACTATGAAAATACGGTATAATGTGGTGCAGTGATTAACATATTTTATATATTGTATTCTATTCATATATCTTGGAACTGGTTTTTATTAAGTATTCAGCAATGGATGATACCCTTGGTCTTTTCCGATACATAGTATAATCTATTTTTCATGATTTGATATTTGATATCTTCTACTTTTATCTTTTTATTTATTCTGTAATGCTGTTCTTATTTCTACTCTAATAACAAAGTGTTTTTTTTTTTTTTTTAAAAAGACATGTGTAATCAATACTTCCATTTTTGGCAAGTGCACAAACATTTTATTCCATGGGAGACGTCGATGGTGTCTATCTTCTGTTCTGAAGCTCAATAACCTGACCAATCCATATAACACCAGAGCTGAATTTATTCAACTGGAGTACTGGAAGAAAACACAAATTGCCGGGTCAGGTGGCTCAGTGGACTATTGCATCCATTGCAGGGGCCTGTGTTTGACCTCATGGTCACAGTTCAAATTCCGGCTGGTCCACTCAGCCATTCATCCATTTGAGGTCGATAAAATGAGTACCAATGAGTTGGGTAACAATATACATCTGTTAATTCAGCACCAAGACGCCCCATTGCTGGGGTGAACACGTGCTTTACGAATACACCTGTAATGTTATGTTAGGTTATATTAAGATATGATTAATAAGATGACTATTTCCTTGTTGTATAGATAGTGCTGTTCTCTGTTCAAGAAAATCTTTAAACCCTCATGGAAATTGGTTTGTTCCCTGTATCTCCTTTAGTATTTAACTCCATTGCACATTGCTTAAATATCATCTTTTTATAAGTAGTTATGAAAAACAAAAGATCTGGGACTGAAACAAGGGATCAGAGGTGCATCAAAGTCCACATTTATTTTTATAGTGCCATAATGACGTGTGGGTTGGTAATTTATGTGCTATGTATTGCCCCTGATAAAACTCAACTCAAATGGGTCAGAATTCAGATGCAATAAACACCACCCTATGACAAGTTTTTCCTTGGCATGTGGATTTTGGGACTCACTTACCTGCTGAAATGTATCTGGGTGGAAGTGATTTTATCACAATACTCCTAATTCTGATTTTTGACTACACACAAGAGTTATCTTAAGGCATGAGCAATGTAGACAAATCCCCACAGCCCCCACTTTCCAAGGGGGGAAAGTTAACTTTTTCTGTAGCTCACTTTTGTGTATTTTTGTATCTTGACCTTCATCATTTATTATTGGTAACCAACATAGGGCTCAAATTAGCAAAAAAAAAACTATAATAAAAAATTCAAAGTTGTTTCAAACAAGGGCAATCAACATATTTCTTGTTCAAGGATCCACAAAAATCTTTAAGATGATACTGAGGACAACTCCTAATGAGGTAATTGTGAAAGAATGTAACTGTGGACAATAAACTAAACATTTCACAATTAATTATTATTTTAAAAGTAAAATCTATGCATTTTGTTATTAAATGAATAATTTGAGCTTTTAGGGCATTAAGAAAATAGAGATTGGCCTAGACTAGAGTTGGGTAGTAAAGGATATATTCTGATTTCTGGCGGAAGAGCAAAGTCTGCAGGAAAATGGGCCAGTGAAATTTCCTCCACCATAAGAATAGGATATATAAGTAAGTCTTGCAGTGAAACTTTGCACCTTTTTCAGAATTCAGTTTAGTCCGTTTCCACCCAGTTTTAATACAGTGGCATAATCTTGATGAAAAACATGGGGCAGATTATCAAGAAAGGCGATACATTATCGCCGCTTTTATCGGCAGGAAACTGCTGCTAAAGCGGCGATAATGGGCTTGATAATATGCCATTGTAAATTCCCATTGAAGCCCAGGTTCTGGTGTTAACCTGGACTTCTATGGGAATTCACAAGAGCATATTATCAAGCCCATTATCGCCGCTTTAGCGGCAGTATCCTGCCGATAAAAGCGGCGATAATGTATCGCCCTTTCTTGATAAATATGGCCTATGGTTTTCCTTGCTCTGCTCTGCTGGCGGATTCTAGATTCTGCAGAGGTACTTTTGTACCGTCTGAAATAAAGCAATGCTGATGGGTTGCATGACATTGTTTACTCAGCCTTAAGTAGCTCTTCCTTCGACTACAATACAGATGACAAACATGCCAGCGTTTCGACAGAAAGTCCCCTGGATACATATGGTCAGCTTTGATCACCCTTTTAGTCAGTCATATTAACTTTATTTTGGTTCAGTGAACCATAAAAGTGCACAGAGAAAAAAACATTTTAAATACATAAAATACTCATAGATATAAAACACATCCCAAAAGCAGTATAACACTATTAAAAGAAAACTCCAGTCATAATACATCAAATGACACAATGCTACCCCCACGACTAAAAACAAAACCAGGGAGACAAAAACCTCAACAAACGAAACCTTGAAAAGGTGCTCCTAAGGGGTACGCTATGACATCCAGAATTATCTGAGTTGTATTCAGGTAAAGGCAGCTCAACAACTCCCGAGGATGGCTTAAAGAAAAACAAAAGTTGTGCACTTGCAATATAATAGAATAAAAAAATGTATACACTATAAAACCTAAATGGGTTGCATGTCTCCCATCAAATACAATCAATTTGACAAAATCAATTCAAAATCAATCAATCAAGGAATTTGTAAAGCGCACTACTCACCCGTGAGGGTCTCAAGAAACAATTCAAGTCATCACAACAAAGATCTGGTCCACTTTTCAAATAATTCATGTACATGACAATATAAAAGGGCGATGAAAACCTAAGAGAGTTATTTAAAACAGGCCCAAATACATGGTTTTTAAAAAAAAAATTATAAGACAATGAACCCTTTGAATCAATTGCAATATCTTTGGGGTAGTGGGTGAATACTTGTTTGTACATCAGAAGACAGAGACTGCCCTATGCAAGAATTGAGACACCCAGTCACAACTTTTTCTCAGCACCTGAACTGAATTTTGTGTCACAAAAAATAGCAAATTGTATCACTTGATCTCCTGAAATGTACATATGCAGATGGAATGTACTATTCTAGAATGTTCTCCAGTGCAGCAAATGTACTGCAATATTAACTTTATATATATTAGTGAAAACATGGGTGTTCCTTGGGTAGAATCACGTAAAGGACTTTAAGAAATAATTAAGTAACCCCTACACAACCCTACACAATAGTTTTGCACACCCAATCTGTACGCCTACACTAGGGCTTTCCTTCGAAGTGGACCCCAAATCGTTATGGGGGTGCAAACTCCCATATGGATAAAAGTGAGAATATGTCTTGTGCATTAATAACACTCATGACCCACTTTACACAGCACAATAATTACCAGGTAAAGCCTGGAACACATTGTGCAGGCACACTGTGTAAATGTTGAGTTTCTGTGCCTCAGAAGGGAGGAAAATATGAGCTATCACCTCATTATCCCCCATTTCAAGGTCTGAAATTGGAATGATTCTCAAATTGCACACCTTTAAATGAAATATACGCAACACTATTGGGTTTTTATCCAGTCTGCAATTACCACTCAGAATTGTGCTGACCATGGATTGAACTTCTGCGTAACAAAATGGGCGGTGTGTATGCAAGTTAGATGTGAATATTGTCCAGAGAAAAGAAAGAGGGAATTGATGAATTGTTAGACATCAATAATTACTTGTTCTACCTTCCAATCCGTCGTTTTTTCACCACTATGCTACTCTAGAAAGAGACCATCCATATATCAGACATGGTCCTGCTCTGATAACAACACTATAACCGAAACTGCTAGCCCATGCCCCATCCAAACAGGAACATAAGCAACCTTGGACTGGTTTTGGCCTAATTACATAGGAGTCGGTGAAACTCACAGAGTTTTACTCTGAGGAATTCTGCAGTTACATGAAAACTCCACTAGATTCTGCAGAGTTCCGCGAATGGGTTGAAATTGCACGTCGTGCTGCTCGTTCAGATTTTTTGTGCGGGGAGCTTGTACTGCTCTAAAAGATCAGCACAAAATGCATTACACGGCACACTAGAGGGCACTGCTGCTGGAGTTGATTTTCTACTTGAGTGGCAGATTTGTGTTTGCGAAGGGGCGCAACCACCCAAGTTAGGAAAATCTTGCAGAGTGCCCCTAGCACCCAAAAACCGCACATGGGGATGCTAATTCTAGCTCGCTCTTGGCAACTTCATGTTGGCGAGCCTTGCCTGACGAAAAACTCCGCCACTTGGCGGTTGGTAAAATTTGGCGGGATCTCCGAGTTTCAAGCATAACACAGATTTTCCTAAACTCCGCTAACTTCCTCAGCACCAGAACCTGGGCTTCTATGGGAATTCACAAGGGCATATTATCAAACCCATTATCGCCGCTTTAGTGGCAGTTTCCTGCTGCTAAAGCGGTGACAATGTTATCGTGGGTCTTGATAAAATGGCCCTAAATGTTTTGCCCACCTCTACTTATTTTCTGTGGAATAGAGTTCAGATATATGTGAAATCCAAACACATATTTGATAGTGGTGTATGAAAAAAATTAAGGAAAGTTTTGATGGGATATATTTTCACACTGTATGCAAAGATCTCTATTTGAATTCTAAAATTCCATGCAAAGCGCTTTCCTCAACACTAGATTGCGGCCAATCTGAAGAAGAAAAAAGCGCCGACCAGCAGGCTTGCTAACTAGACATATAATAAACGTGTACATAACCCTGAGTACTGATTGATGTTTCTGTGAATTTCCTCAAAACCAGAAATGTGCACAACTGACAGAATGAAACCAACAATAAGCAGTTTCACGGCTGAGGGAGCAGTCGACAGGCCCCAGCCAGGAGCGGCGCTTCGGTTCCGCCTCCGCTCTCAGCTCCTGTGCTTTCTGGCGCCTGATGATGGCTCCAGCCTGTTTCCTGCACAGGCTTCATCCCTCCAATGAGATATATTTTGTAAGCAGGGCCGGACTGGCTACCGGGCAGTTGTGTGTGCTGCCGAGCAGGGGGATGATTTTTTTGATGGGGACCTGTGTGTACAAAACGAAATTCGTTTTGCTTTTTTTATTTCAAAGCGCACGCAGGTCCCCATCAACGAAATAAGCCCACACCACGGAGAAAACATCCCCCTGCTCGGCAGCACACACAACTGCCCGGTAGCCAGTTCGGCCCTGTTTGTAAGAGCCTGGCACTGTAATGTGTTATTTCAATGTACTTTCCTCATCCGAAATTACTGCTCTATCTTGAAAATAATTTTAAAAATGGGCCAATCTAAAAGTCGGTTCTAGAAGGAGAACGTGACTGACAGCCACAACAGCATTTGTCTCAGAGCACATTTCTGTTCGCATCAGCTCCTTGATAGCCAGTCCCTTTAAGAGCTTGGTGCTCACTGGGGCAGTAACTGAGCTTCATAACACTTTCTGAGAGACACAAAACAGTTTCTTGCTGTTCCTTCACACATTCATGTTAACTGGTATTGTAAATAAAGCTCTTCACAGTGAATTTTCATGTAGATTTATTCAGCAGCACAGCAACATGACTGGACAGCAGGATTGCCCAGTGTAACTGACTTCTGGCTGTCCAACCATCTAAGTTCCAGAATGGAATTATGAAGAACACACGTTAAAACATGCATGGCTCAGTGACATAACAAGGAGTTCTGAATGGCTGTTGCATGCCAGGAGCATGCGAGGATTTTACATACCTCCCTTATATAATAAAAAGAAAAATAACATGCAAAAGAAGAACAAGGGGAAAGGGGAAAAAGGAGGAACAAGCAAAGTGAAAAAATCTTAAATGACAAAATCTGACAACCTTCTGAGAGGTTGTCTAATACAACATGAACTTTTGACTCACTACCATTGTTAGCTTCTGGGCAGGCACTGGTGGCCATTTCCTGGTCATACCTGTGAAATGAAACTGCAATCCTTATCAAGGAGTTTTCTGTAACTTCATCATCAACATTAAAGGTACAGGTACCATTAGGACGTCTTGCAACATGTTTAACAGTCCAAAATCTGCCATCTTGGGTGATGACACGTGATTTTCATGGCCTTACTAAATTTTAAAGAGAACTTAATAACCAAACCTGGTTTCCTAATTTTCACCCAGTCCCCCACTTTAAAATCATGTGTTTTAGTGTTGCACTTATTATCGTACCACACCTTGGTCTTATGCTGTTTAGTTCCCACCTTCTCTGAAGTACCACCCACCAACCTCTCATTCTTTCGTTCCTTTCTACTCTTCTCCTTGAACCACCACGGACACAATTTGGATGATGGATCTCTCACTTTGAGAAGTTTGAAAGGACGGACGTCAGTAACTGTGTGGTGTGATGAGATACAACAACAACCTTTCTCTAAGTAGATTTTTCCAATCTCCCCCCCCCCAACTTGATAACATCAGAAACATATCCCTTCAACACATGGTTGAGACGCTCATCTTAACCATTCTCATGTGGTTTATACAATGATGTAGTAACATGTTTAATGTCATAACACTTAAGAAATTCTTCCATCTCCATTGAAGTGAGCTGTACTCTATTATCTGTAACTATAATGGATGGACAACCATCTCTAGCGAACACCTCCTTGAAAAATTCCCTCACAATATTGGTTGTGGTGTGTGACACAAATTTCACTTCCGGCCAATGCATACCTTGATTCATAAGGCAAATACTTGAACGGACCTGAAATGTCAAATGCTAATTTTATCCATGGGTCAACTGGCTATTCACAACTTTACAAGGGGGGCATATTGACTCTCAACATCTTCTCACTTGACATGCAAACATTCTTTGACTGTGCGATCAACCATGCGGTCCATTCCCGGCCACCAGAAAATATTCCTCACTCACTGTTTCATGGCAGACATGCCCGGATGAGACTTATGTGCTAGCTTCAACATCAACTCTTGCACCTCAGTGGGTGGCACACACTTTCCACTTTTGTACATACGTTCTCCATCTAACTCTAAATCATCTTCAACCGTGAACATGGGCATGGCTTCAGCACTTAAATCCCATTTCCTGGGCCATAAACTCATGATGTACCGTTTGATAGTTTGCCATAACAGGTCTTCCTTCTCAATCAATCTCAATATTTCCTCTGAAATGTCTTGAAAATCACAGGAAACAACATCTTGAATACTAGTAACCACATCAGACTCATCTAAAACTTTGCACTCATTTTGTTGACATGGATGGCGTGACATGGAGTCAGCATCACATTATTTTTGCCAGACACAAACTCAGTTTTGAAACAGTATTCTTTGAGTTTGGATGTAAGTCTTGCAATGCGCGCAATGGAGTTCCATCCTCCACCTGGGGATAATATATTTACCAGGGGTTTGTGGTCTGTTCTAAGAATAAATCGGCTTCCCACACATACTTCTGGTAGTGTTCAATCACCCAAACACAAGCTAGCAACTCTTTTTCAATTACTGCATACCTGCATTCAGACTCATTTAAAGTGCCGGAGCAAAAGGCTACATTCCATTCCTCCTTGCCACATCTCTGCGACAACACATCATTGAGGAATACATGAAAAATCTTTCTGCTCTCAACTGCACACCACATACCATAATCTCTATGAAATCCTTGGGTGTAGTGTTGGATAGGAACTTGAGCATGCAGGATCAAATTAGTGCTTCTACCAAAGGAGCAAACTTTAAACTGAGCATTCTAAGGCAACTATAACCTTTCCTTCCCCCTAATGACTCAAGTCCGCAGTACAAGCATTAGTCATCTCGCAATTGGAATATGGCAGTGCAACACTCTACGGTCTGCCTAAGTACAGACTTCCCCCCAAAATATCTTTTGCATATGCAGTTGACCGGTTGCTGCTTCTTCTGACACATTACATTGCTGTGAGGAGTATGCTGAACATGCAAACTGCTGTGCAGTGTATTCTGGTGCATGCATGCAAGCAGTCCCAATCCATGCGGGAGACTCCCAATTTCTTTGAATTAATAATGGATTCAATTTAGCTCTCCCTGGCCTGAAATTGACCCTGCTTCAGTTGAAGTCAATTGGGAAAACATTACTGCTCCAATTTGTTTTCAAAATCTTTTATGGTTTAAAATGTTAGCAGGTATGCTGATGTCTGTTGTTGATGCAGACAATGTGACTCCAAGGGCAGATTACAGTTTTACTCCAGTCCCTGGTTTTGTGGAATGCCAGAGATGGCTAGGCTTCATGAAGTGACTGACGATGGGAATTAACATGAGATCTGGGTGCCTGTCCCTCATTGGTTGGTGAGGTCAAGAAGTCTGATGACTTCGCTAAAAAGATCTTATAAATGGAATGCTTCTATATGCTAGGAAATGTAGAAAGGGTCGGTTTTCCATTAGACACATGTTGTATGTCCCCCGGGGAATGGCCAGTCATCGTTTGAGGCAAGAGTCTGCATAAGAAACATATAGATAGCTGTTGCAAAATGATCCCTTTTTGGGTGGTCTTCTCAGTTTTAAATTTCTTTTAGGACTCATCTGCTGAAATCTGGAACTATCCAATGCCCAGTGTATGTTCTCTGACCCCTAAAACATGTCAACATTTCTTAAAAACCTGACTGGCACAGTTAACTTAACTTTAAGGCTATATTATAAGGTGCAGAAGTATGCGACTAGATTGCCAGGAGCCTACAATACACACAAATTAACAAATATATACACATATTCAAGTAAAGCAAAACATGGATGACTTTAATACA
Organism: Lissotriton helveticus; assembly: GCF_964261635.1. NCBI lineage: Eukaryota > Metazoa > Chordata > Amphibia > Caudata > Salamandridae > Lissotriton > Lissotriton helveticus. The sequence goes on along the minus strand of NC_136072.1, from coordinate 1,139,295,950 downwards.
ATTAAATAATTTTACTACAAGTAAAACGTATGTATACATAATGAGCCTCAAAACATAACCATACGATCAGTTGAACAATTATATAACACAGTTTTGGAATTTTATGATACAGCAGGGTAATGTCCCATGCATAGAATAAACAGTGTTAACTCAGACGCATTATGACAGGTTAATATTGTGCACATGGGATGAACAGAGTTAACACAGCTAATACATGTTTCGTCTAAAAAACTTCTTCAGGGCTGTAATAACACAATATTGGTATATCACTAGATCTTATGATATCAAGGTATTCCAGTGAGAGACAAAAAGAGGAGAAAACTGTGTCTCTCTTGTGCAACATAAGTAAAAAGAAATCTCCAAAACAAATAACGCACCAAAAAAGTGAGCACATATAGATGTACTATACATGACTTAGGTTGACCAAGTGAAACCACATTGTGAAAGAGGGGTGCAGATGTGTTCCATGCAAGGTGGCACACTTGAGTCTAGCCCCAATAGACATACTTATTTTGGGAACTGTGATGGTTTTCTTCCTACTGCTACTTTTGTAATGGTCTATGGTGCAGAAGTACACCAATGGCATGGAAAGTTAAATGCCACTTGTAGACTGCAGCACCTATTGTGCCACCTACTACATTGGCAGTGAAAACATGGCTTCCCTCTGTAGCCTCACAGCAATTGTTTGAACTTTGCTGCACAGACGTGTCAAAATCACCCTTTGACTAGTGGGAAAACCAACATTTAAATTTGAAATATGTCACGCCTAAGCACACCTTGGTGCCCACAAGGTAGGGTGGCGTACATAATATTTAAGAGTGAAACGTGTGACATGAGAAATGCATGTTTCCCTAGTGACCAGGCCCAAAGCAATATTGTCACTGATCAGGCTGTAGCTGGAAAATAGGAAAAGTCACTTTAACTACAATGTTTGACTTTTACCAAAGACTTATTTTGATATTTAATAAAAATCCCATATAATGGCAAAGCGAATATTTATCTAATATCTCGGAAATGTACCTTTTAGAAACTTACTTTTACCCTACCTGAAGCTGCTGGAGGATAATTTCAATTAACCCTACAGCAACTGCCCAGCATAATACTTGAATAAACAAAATAGAATCCACTTGAAGGGTGGCAGTGGTCCCTAATGTGATGGGGAGCACACAGTGTTGTTTAAATGCCCCTCACACACCAACAGGCCCCTTGGTGTCATGCTTCATCATCGGGGCCTTCGCACCCCTCTACGGGATGCGGCGTGCTGTGACAAACGACTACGTAGGAGCACTTGGTAGTGAACTATGTGAGGGTGTATAATGAAGGGTGTGAGTGAGGTGAGGTGAAAAAAGTGAGTAAAAAATACCTGCCACTCAGGAGACAAATATTTATTCTGTCCTCGGCTGGTATTAATAAAAGGTGCAGAATCTGGTTGAAAAAATACGTACTAGGGTATATCAACCATTAACAGTGTCAACATGTTTCGGAGCACAAGGCTCCTTCTTCAGGACGAGGATATGCACTATTATCCTCACCTTACTCACATGAAATGTGAAAGTGTTCGAAAAAGGTTTAATAAAAAATCAATGTGTAATGTACCTATCAATGTTTTATAGAAAGGTATGTTTGTTGCGCCCAATTGGCGTTTTGAAAAAACCTGTAAAAGAAAGACATAATAAATATACTAGTCGGATGTCCAGGAACATAGTAAACATGCTAGTCGGATGTCCAGGAACTGAGGAAAAAGTATTTCTTTCCTAATAAAGGTGAGTTACAGAAACCAACTGAGGCTCTGGTACCTTGTGAAAAAAAGACATTTAGAAAGGGACATATAACCATAAACACACACACATACATACATGTAATCTCCCAGATATAAATGGAGGAAAAAGGGTTAGCACTGGTGCAGGCTTACTTATGTTCAAAAACTCGGAAGGCCTCATGAGCCTATGCGTGGTATTGGGGGTATCTCTCGTCGTTGCCCAGTAAACAACCTAAAAGATAGTAATAGCTGCATTGTGGGTAGTGAAGTAGAGATTAATCCACAAAACAAGGGTACTGATACGTGAGGCGCATCCTCGGTCATAACTCTCCCTACTCACGGTGACTGCATGGAACGATCTCCTGCCTTCCCCTCAACGCTGCTCCAGTGAAGTGAGCCGTTGGGAGAAAAGGCTCGCTTTTTATACTTTATGGTTTGGTTAATTAATTGAGGTAAATTGAATAATCAATAACAAAAGGACGCCCAAATAAGGCCAAAATACCCAAATTGTTTCCGGTATTCACGTGATCCCCGGGATAGTGCTGGACATGGTCGCGCTGGCTCGGGGGTAGTGCATCCCGGGACGCGCATGCGTGAACCCAGAATAGTGCCAAATGCGGTGCGCATGCGTCAAGCCGAAACCGGTCAGCGCATGCGCAAACGAGTAGCACCGTATTGCCGAGCATTACTGACCGTTCTGTTTTAGCCGGTAGTGTTTGTGTTGCCCAGTTCTCCTCAACCGGTGGTCATATTTTACAAAGTTCAAAAATAGAAGGACTAAGCAATGGTGGGTTGAATCCTAAAAACATACCGTTATGGAGTATGACGTTAGTGGTGGCCAAATAGAGGTAGTAAGGTGGCCCAGAAATTATTTTTCAATTAATGAGGGGAGATATCCATAATAGAAAATTACGATAAAACTCATTAAATGTGTTCAATGTACACAACCACTCATCATACAAATTGAACTATGAGTAGTCAGGTAGATATAAACAAGACGCTATGTTAGACGTTCCTTAGTCACTCATCATACCATGCATACAGTATGCAAAGGTTAGCGTAATTGGCTCCAAGGAATTGAATCATTAAGCCCTGCGCTGTCGGTGCCCAGACGGAACACCCAACGTTGCTCCTTTTCCAACAATCCTGTGTCTGAGGGTAGTTGTTCGATCACTGTCCATTGTAATTCATTGACACAGTGTTGAAGTTCCAGGAAGTGAGCTGACATTTTTGTGGTTGCCTTCTTGCATCTAATGTTGCTTTTATGCTCATTAATCCTGACTTTGACTTGTCTCGTGGTCATTCCCACATACTCCTTTCTGCAGGGACATGTGATCAAGTAGACCACATTTTTACTATTACAGTTTGTAAACGTCCGTTGTTCCCAACTGGTCCCACTGGTGAAGGTAAGGGTCTGACTCTTTTTTGTAAGGTGACAACAATTGCAATTGCCACAAGGATGGTGGCCCTTTATCCCCTGTAGTCTTGTTTGCTCCACTTTCTTTGGCTGTGGTCTTGTATGGACAAGGATGTCTTTCAGATTCCTGCCACGTCTGTGGGCGAACATTGGTTTTTCAAGGGAGAGTGTGCCACATGTGAGTGTGCGCCAATGTCTATTTACCAGTTTCGTCAATTGGTTGGTGACCGGGCTGTAGGTGGTAACACAGACCGTTCTGCTCATCTGGTTATCATTTGTGGGTTTGTCTTCGAGGAGAGCCTCACGATTGTTATTCCTAGCTCTTTTCATAGCTTTCTGGATAACAGGGTTGGGGTATCTCCTTTGTCTTAACTTAGTACAAAGGTCTTTGGCTTGGCTCTTATATTTCACCAGGTCGCTGAAATTCCGACGTAGGCGGAGGAACTGTCCGTATGGAAGGTTCTCCCTCAGGTGACGTGGATGGAAGCTGTCAAACCTGAGGAGGCAGTTCCTGGCCGTAGGTTTAAAGTGGGTCTCTGTTTTTAGGAATCCTGCCTCATGATAGATGTTGAGGTCCAAGAAAACCATAGAACTGTTTGACATTTGGTGGGTGAATTTGAGGAAAGTGTTCTGATTGTTAAGCCATTGCATAAACTCTGTGATGGAACTCTCGTCCCCCTCCCAAATCACCAGGACGTCGTCAATATAACGTCGCCATGTGTTTATCCTCGTTCTGTAGGGATTACTGGGATGGAGGATTTTGGTGGACTCCAAGTGATGGACATAAAGTCCTGCCAGGCTCGGAGCAAAGGTGCTCCCCATGCTGGTCCCATGGCTTTGCCAAAACAGAGTTCCCTCGTATTCAAAAAAGTTCTTTGTGAGAGCTAAGGAGATGCACTCCATAACAACATGGATTGGAGTCTGGTATTTCCAATGTGTGGAGTGAAGTACTTCTTCAATGATCAAAAGAGTCTCATCGTGTGGGCGGCTCGTATAAAGACTCTCCACATCCAGGCTCAGAAGCATTTGTGACTCAGGGTCAAATGGGTAATTCTGCAATAGTTGGAGCACCGCCTTTGTATCCCTTAGATATGTGTCTGTGGCCTGCACAAGGGGTCTCAAGAATGCATCGGCAAACTTGGATAGTGGTTCCAGAATGGATGAGATGCCCGATACAATCGGGCGTCCTGGCGGGTTCTCAAGGTTCTTATGCACTTTGGGTATGGTGTAGAAATATGGCGTACGAGGGTTTTTTTGAACCAGAAACTCTGATTCTTTTTTGGAGAGCCAATCATGTGCAAGGGCCTCCTCAATCATTCCTTCTATTTTTACTCTTAGGGACTCAGTAGGATCTACAACCAGGACTTGATAGTTTCTGTTGTCAGATAAGAGTCTTCTGCATTCCTTGTCATAGGCGGTGGTGGTTTGAACGACCACAGCTCCCCCTTTGTCAGCTGGTTTGATAACTAGGTCTTTGTTGTGTCCGAGTTCCCTGATAGCTTCATTTTCCAGTTTGCTCATATTTTGGAACACCCTTTGTTTAGTGTCCAAATTCTTTAGTTCCTGCATGATAGCCTTTTCGAAAGCCAATACGTCCACTGGAAGTTGGCTGTCCAATGGTGTGAAGTTAGACTTGGGTCTTAACCCTGTATCTGAGGTCTCTAGAGGTGGTTCCTTATCCTTAAAGAAATCCCTCAATTTGATGGTTCTTATAAAATCCTGCATTTCTTTGTGCAGCAAAAAGATGTCTGGTTTGTTGGTTGGGACATACCCTAAGCCTTTGTTCAGTACCTTGTGTTGTACCTCAGTAAGGGGCCAAGGAGTTATGTTAATAACTAGGCCCCCCTCTTGCTCATGGATGCTCGGTTCGCTGTCATACTCCTGGTAAGGACCCTGGGGTCTGTTCCATCTGCGGGTTGCCAGTTCACATTGTTGCCCTTCCTGTTCCTCCCTCTGTTCGATCCCTGGCCCCAGGATAAAAAAGGCTGAGCATTTTGGGCTACGTTGGTTTGTTCCGGGACCCATTGTGGATACATCTGCCCCATTGGTGGGGGGACAAATTGATAGGGTGGGAACTGGAAATGGTTCTGATAGGGGTTGAATTGGGGTCCCTGGAAACCTCTCCACCCTCGCTGGCGAGGGAATTGAGATCTTTGCTGTCGATAACCACCCCTTTGTTTTCTTTGTTGGAAACCACCTGAATTTGTACTGGTAGTACTCCCATCAGAGATCACATTATCTGAGTCACTCCCCTTGTCTTTCATCACATAGTCTGCTTTTGTATATGGATACGCCCATTCGGGGGTAAAGCGATCTTTATCTTTTTTCATTTTATTAAATTTGCTCTGCTTCAGAGTGGCCTCAAAATCCATCATTTGTTGGTTGAGTTCGTCTAACCCTTTCTTCAGATCAGCTGGTGAAATGAAAGCTTTTAACTGTACTTCCAGTCTAGTGATCTCTGTTTTAAGTTCCAGGGATTTTCTTGTCGCAGTATGCACTATCAGGACCAACCAGTCTCTAGTGCAGTGCCACGAAATAAGCGACCATGCTTTTTTGAAGACCAGGTCGTCCTGAAAAATGAAAGGTTCATTTTTAACCAACAGGCCCTGCGGGGCTATTTTATTTCTCAAATATTCCCTCATCAGTAGACCGAGGATGCGCCTCACGTATCAGTACCCTTGTTTTGTGGATTAATCTCTACTTCACTACCCACAATGCAGCTATTACTATCTTTTAGGTTGTTTACTGGGCAACGACGAGAGATACCCCCAATACCACGCATAGGCTCATGAGGCCTTCCGAGTTTTTGAACATAAGTAAGCCTGCGCCAGTGCTAACCCTTTTTCCTCCATTTATATCTGGGAGATTACATGTATGTATGTGTGTGTGTTTATGGTTATATGTCCCTTTCTAAATGTCTTTTTTTCACAAGGTACCAGAGCCTCAGTTGGTTTCTGTAACTCACCTTTATTAGGAAAGAAATACTTTTTCCTCAGTTCCTGGACATCCGACTAGCATGTTTACTATGTTCCTGGACATCCGACTAGTATATTTATTATGTCTTTCTTTTACAGGTTTTTTCAAAACGCCAATTGGGCGCAACAAACATACCTTTCTATAAAACATTGATAGGTACATTACACATTGATTTTTTATTAAACCTTTTTCGAACACTTTCACATTTCATGTGAGTAAGGTGAGGATAATAGTGCATATCCTCGTCCTGAAGAAGGAGCCTTGTGCTCCGAAACATGTTGACACTGTTAATGGTTGATATACCCTAGTACGTATTTTTTCAACCAGATTCTGCACCTTTTATTAATACCAGCCGAGGACAGAATAAATATTTGTCTCTTGAGTGCCAGGTATTTTTTACTCACTTTTTTCACCTCACCTCACTCACACCCTTCATTATACACCCTCACATAGTTCACTACCAAATGCTCCTACGTAGTCGTTTGTCGCAGCACGCCGCATCCCGTAGAGGGGTGCGAAGGCCCCGATGATGAAGCATGACACCAAGGGGCCTGTTGGTGTGTGAGGGGCATTTAAACAACACTGTGTGCTCCCCATCACATTAGGGACCACTGCCACCCTTCAAGTGGATTCTATTTTGTTTATTCATGATGCCAAGGGAGACTGGATCCACTTTTCTCTCTCTCCCCCCTTTTGTTATATTTCCAGCATAATACTTGGTCTGACTGAGGTGTAAGAGAAGTGTGAAATTCCGCCAAAGAGCTAAACAAATAGGTTGACCTGAATGGTCAGAGATGACTCCTCTGTGCTCAGGGGTTGGGTGTGGGCATCCTTTTGACACCACAGTGTCAAATCCTGCCCGTCAGGTCTGTTTGATTCAAATGTAACACTTTGGCCATTTGGAAGAGACCACAGGAGGAACGGACAATTCATGCATACCATGTCTCGTACTGTAGGAACCTGCCATTGTTGTACCAGACTTCTGTCTCTTACTTTGCTGAATAACACTACAAATCCCATAATGCATAAGGGTGTTAAGCGAAAGCCCGCCTTACTGTTTGCCCAACAAGAAGAGTGTCTGTCAGGCTGAGCAAAGGTCAGCCTGAAAGACACTCTTTATTTGCAGGTCAGGCAGCCAGGAACTAGACATGCGCTAAACGTGCAGGTTCCTGGCTGCCTAAGCTGAATTTTGCTTGCTGAGGAAGTCACAACTCCTGTGGGTATGTTCTCTTCAGCCTGGCAAAGCACCTTGAGGCTCTTCCTCTAGTGACTAGGGGGAGCATCACTGATTGCCTCAGACCTAGGCACTTTAGTTCTAAGTCCTAAAATGCCCATGAGCAAGTGTCAATCAATCACACATCATCCTAGAGAGGAGTGGGGCCAGCAGTCTCACTGACCCAAGCCCACTCTGGGACGAGTGATAGACTGCTGCCCCGTGGCATAATGAAACTTGAGGGGGTCCCCTGCAAAGTACCTGGAGGGGGGCCCCCGCACTAAAGACCCAGTCATGAGCTCTTAGTGCCACACTGTGCAGGAGGTACCCCCCTGGAGCTTGGAGCCCCCGGAACTGTGGGGGCTGCAGAGGTTATTTTTATGCCACTGTGTTTCAACATTCCCGTGTTGTGGGCAGAGATCCCAGTCCACTTCCTCTATAAGGAGCCCATTCAGTCCAGATGTTGGGGTGTTTCTGAGGTCCCTGTGGGCCATATAGACTGGACTTTCCAGATTCATGGAATAATGAACACCCCTTTTCCATTGTTCAAATGAAGGAGGTCCAACATCTGTCCAGTTTCGAGCAAAGTCCATCTTTGCAACCAAGAGACTAATCAGTAACAGTCTGAATTTGTAATGGTTTCTATCTAGATCAATAGAAATGAGGGTACTTGGGATGCGACTAGCCCAACAACTCTTCAAGCATCAAAAGGAGCACTTTCCAAAAAGCAGCAACTACCCCACAACCCCAGACCCTATGTATAAAATCCTCAGGTGTGGCTATACAGGGAACTCATTAGACCCATTTCCCGCAATTTCCGTTGGGTAAGGTATGTATAATGAAATTCATTTAGTTGGATGATCCTAAAATGTGATGTGAAGGCAGGTTCCCAGGGAAGCACATGCCTCCCTCCAATCGCCTTCAAAGAGTGAACCTAGATCTCTCTCCCTCCCCTCATGGGGGTGAGGAAAAGTGTCAAGAAAGTTATTCACCAATGTTTTATAGATTTGCAAGAATTTATGCATCTGGAATTCTTCTGTCAGTTTAGCTTCTAAAGGGCAAATCATGGACACCAATTCTCCAACATGCCAGGGTTAGCGGAAGTGACATCACATGCTCTTTGACCTTCACTTTCACTCACAAACAAATGCTTACACATACACGCACATGCCCAAATAAACGGGCTCTGCTTACAAACACACATTCAATAATATACACTCTCTCTCACATAAACGCACACTCACCCATAAGCACACACACAACATACATTTAAAAGAATGTATTTTTACTTACCTCAGCTGTTATATATCTGCTATTTGTACTCAATTTTCTATAACCCTAATAGTGAATTATGCTACATTATTGCTATATTATTCACCATTAGTACAATAAGAAAACTGACAGAAACAAGGAGAGGGGAGACCCAACCAACGTCCATAAAGGCGAGCTGCCCCAGCATTCCTGGCACTGATTTAGCCAGCTCTGAGGCCTGGGGTGCACAAAGGCAGGGCCAGGGGTTGCAAGGGGCAAGCCAGTTGTCATAGTAGCGACCCCTGGTGATCCCTAAATTACGTCCATGCTCCTAATCTAGAGCCACCGGGCATGTCACAAATATAAATTCTTACTGTAGTGTTGCAAAGGACCTTAATACTGTCCTGGCCATGGCATCGTCAATTTGGAGATCCCTATGGTTCCATTGTAAGAATCCCCAAAGTTCTGCCACTCCATAAAGATGCTTTTTTGGTAAGTTTTTGATTTTCACCCCAGGGCCATGGTTGTATTGTACCATGTCGGAAGACCACTAAAGTAGCAGGTGGAAGAGAAGAAGAAATCCCTCCATATCGGAGATGCTACAGAGGTGTTCCCTGCTTGGTCCATTTTGGTATGCATAAGCCGGGTTCTCCGGTATCATGCCATCACTTATTTATTATCATGAATTGTGTCACCGTGTAGTATGAGGTGATATCAGGTGCTGTAATACCCTGAGAAAGCATTATTATAAAAGCACTATTCTAAAAGAATCCTTCTACAGAGCACAATGATCCCTCTGAATAGCAACACTCAATGTGTATGTGAAGGGGGAAAGGTTTGTAGGGTCCTGCAGCATCATTCTACTCTGGTTATGTTGAAAAAAAACATATTTAGCATTTTTTCCCAATCTGATGGTGTTAAGAGCATGGCTTTGAAAATTGCTCACTTTGGCACTGGATTCAAGATAGCCTGGCTGATGAGGGCTGTGAGCATGAAACGGGTCCCAGGGTGCTTGTTTCCGGTCCAGGGAAGACATGGCTTGGCAGTTCAGGCTGGACTGTTCCCACGAGGCACATGGTCAGACTCATTTGCATAAAGCCATGTCTGAACTTGGGTGGTGGAGTGAGCTAAAGGATGATGATGGATTAAACCCAGATCATTTGACGGGTATGGTAGGAGTGCTTGCAATGTTCAACACTCTGTCCATGATCCCATTTGGTTTTGCTTTGAAAATTAACTTCAACGTCCCTCAGCCTTATGGATGGAGCTCATATCCATTAATGCCAAGTCGAGACAAAGCAAGCTTCTGAAAAGACAGTGGGTTAACATTTTTGACTGCGTAATTCAAGTTTTTAAAAGGGTAAGACTGCTTTACAAAAGTAGCACCCTTCAAGGTCACCCCCTGAACCCGGAGAAAAGACAGAAACTGGCAGTGCCTAAAACCAGTCATTTACAGGTGATTCAGCCTGGAGTTGTGAAGTGGGGATTAGAGAGTGTCTGAGAAGTTCAGAGAGGAGTGTTTCTGTCACTAACTGAACCCCTAGTCGCACTTTCCCTGTTTGTTCACCCACAAGTTACCATAATCTTGATGGCAGTGTAATGTACTAGAATGCTTTTCCTCTACAGGTGTGTCTTTCTTTCATTGGGGAATGTCTGTATTGAGTCTGGCGGCTAGTTTTCTGGTTTCTGGCCAAGAGTTAGGTTCTGCTTCTCATGGCAAGAAAAGGACTGGCCCAGAATTTCAGTTTTCTTCTTCCATAGCAACATAATTCACAGGACCAATGTCTACATTGATTGGAGAAGCCTAGTGTATTAAAAGTACTCCTAAGATTAGACATATTTTTATTCCTAATACCTACATGCACTGTACTCCCCAACATCAACTGCACTGCTATGACAAAAATATCTACAGGCATAGTTTAAATTACAAATTGTGACTCACAAGTGGGTCAAAGAACACCTAAACAGATTAGGAAGGGGAAAGTTTCATTTAAAGGCTGGACATATTTATCTATTTCCAGGAAAGCCAGCTACACTCTACTTCTGGACCTGTAATATAACACGAATGATGGATTTTGTTATCCACACTGAAATTACACTGTTACATAGCACCTTTCACACAATCTTAATGCTAAAGAAAAACACAACTACTAATTGAAAAGATGTATATCTGAACCTGTTTGAGGTGCTACCAATCACCAGGGTCACAGATGTTCTAAAATGAGGCGCTCCACATTAACCCCTTAAGTGCTGCGGTCGACCGTTGGATGTTGCGAGCACTACCTTCGTAGTGCTGCGCACGTCCAACGGCCGACGCGGCCCGCCCGTTTTGCGGAAGTGCCGCACTGCCGCGAAATCGCGTCCATGGCAAACGGGTTAACAGCCATGTTTTATTGTGTGGACACATCATGACAAGGGCAGTGGTATTATTTATAGTGTTGGAAGAGATAAAAAAACTTACAAGAGCAGGGATTCAAAATGGGGAAGTGAGTATGCGCAGAAGGCCCAGTTTTTTATTGTAAAAATGCAAGGACAAGTTACAGATAATATTTGCCCAAGATTACATACAACTGGAAATTGTGATCAGACAATATCCAGATGTCTAAGTGTCTCTTAAGGGAAGCAGGTTATGGATGATTTGCTGTGATTCTGGACAAAGCCCTTAATTCAGCATTCTCACTGTACCTCAGATCCCTTAGTTGGAAAAAATGCTTTCAAAGCACAAGATGTCAGTAACAACCACAATATTTATAATATATGATTCACATTTTATAGAAAATATCAATAACACCATACATGTCACATGGAAAAGGGTTGGTGGAATCAATGTCTGATCTGGATACTAAAAGCTGCTCTTTAGCTTTTAAAATCACATATTTGGTATCCATATTTTTAAAGGCTTTATGGGCCAGATATATAAAGCTTTTTACTGGTTGAAAACACACCATTTCAGTAAATTAGAGGGTTTGCGACTGGAAAAAACATTTTTCTAATTTGCTAAACCCACGTAGCGTTTCAGAAATGTTTTTTAACCCCTTCGACGCTCATGACGAGCTCAGCTCGTCATGAGTTACGCCTCTCGTACACTCATGACGAGCTGAGCTCGTCATGTAACGCGGGTTTTTAAAAAACCCAGCGCACAGCGGGAAAACCGCTAGCGCGCATGCGGTTAAGAATGATTACAGATTTGAGATTTTGAAGGGGTGGGTCTGCAGCATCTATTCCCAACTGTGAATCAATAACCTAAGTGTCAATAGTTTGCAACACTAATTCTGGTCGAAAACCACTGACAAGTTACTGACTTCCATGGCATAGTAGCTGACTTGCAAAGCAAATGGGTCGCCTTCTTTGGATCCTTCTCCCCTTTGAGAATCATGGTGGCAGTTTCAGGAGCTGTAGGAAGGGGTCCAGGCCCACTCTCACAGAAGCTTCTCAAAATTGGACAACATACTTTTCCTAAAGCAGTCCCATTTCTTTAAGAAACTTGGGCTGCTTTGAAACAAGAAATCCATTTTGAACTTCTTTCCCAGGGGTGGTAATTCCAATTTGTTATGCGTGTGTAGTATCACAAAATTTCATTAATTTTATTTTATGCTTGTTACTTAAAATTCCTGAAATTATGCTATTAGTCCATGGTACCTAAGTACATACAGTTTGCAGCACTTTCATTTTTTGCACTATTTTTAGCACCAAATATGTCCTTTTGCCCAAAATGAAAATGAAGACATATTTCATACTAAAATAAATGCCAGTTTTGCATTTCGAGTAATCTTTTCTAAATTTCATAACCAAATGAAGTAAATTTCACACACCTGTAATGGTCTGCTTTCACTCGCAGGCCACCATCACTGTGAAGGTAGCCAAACTGAAGGAATCATAATTTGCAATCTGCCTACTGACTATTAATTGAGCATGTCATTCTGTGGCCCCCTCTGATTCCTTATTATGCAAATAGATAATATATTAGTACTTAGGTCGGATCACAAAATAAGAATCACACTTTTAGGAGCAGGTGATTTGAGGATGGAGAGTTTCCCCGCTGCTGGCTAGTAGTGCTTCTCTACTGCTAACAAGAGGGGTTGATTTCCACGCCTTAGAAGCACCATGTCAGTCTGGATGTCAATAATGGACTCCATTGACTGGATACCTAAAGTTGACCAGCAAATATATGATAAAAGTGACTGGCTTCAGGTAGAATTTTAAAAAAGTATGCACATCCAGTACTGCTTAGTAGTCATTAACCACAGACACGAGTAGAATGGATAAAATTCGTGCTGTGAGGCACATTTCAGCGCCTTGCGAGCTAAAACTGGCCCTGAAATAGCCTATTATTTTACCTTTGAAACTGTGACTGTCCAATTACTTAAGTCTACACAGTTAAGTCGCCAAACATTGCACGGTAGACACTTTTGTTTTTCTCCATGTTTGAAAAGTGACAGGGGTCTGTGGTTTTCCAGAAGTAAAACCATGCCGCAATACGGAGGCGTATCTGTCTGTGATCCAGTAAAGCATCTACATCTCCTTTAGCCCCTATAGTCAGGTGTGCTCTCTGCAAAGATAAAACAGTCCTTCACATGGGCCTTTCTAGGCTGTAATTCAAGCCCGGCAAGGACAGGTCTCAATTTGCACATCCATTATTTGTAATGTTTTTATTAATTTTATTTTATCAACTTTTAAGGATATTTATTCATTCTATATATATCTATATGTACTGTATGCTTTTATGACAATCGTCGAATAAAGCTTGCTTGACTTGACTTGACTTGTACATCCAGCCATTTATTGGCTCCCTGCGCCACAAATGACACAAATCCATTTTGCTTCCACTAGAGAATGGCTGCGTTCAACAAACAGAACAAACACAGACCGCAGACTCCCGAGGGCTGCAGCACAGGAACCACAGGGACAGCAGCTGTGGTCCTCATGCTAGCTGACCCCTTCATCAGGTAGTTGTCGGGTGGCACCTTAAGGTACTGTGCCTAGGGCGTCCCCTGGAGCTCTGAACCCTCCCCCCGCGCCACAGGTGTTGCAGGACCTGCGTTATGCCACGGTTGCTGCCTTACCTCACTGACTGACCTTAGTTCAGCCAATGAAGGAAGGTAGCAGGCCCATCCCTCCTGGGACATTCGAGGCAGAGCTGCCCAGGTTAGTGTGATTTTATTTTTAATGATTAGGGCATGCATGAATATTTGGGAGTGAGTGTTGTGAATGGGCGTTAGCATGTAGGTGTGTGTGCGAATGCATAGGTGTGAGTCAGAATTTATGTGTACATTTGTGTCATGTCCACCCCCTCCCTGCTAAATGTACTGGCTGCCACTGCATTTTCATGCTGCTTCATTCCCATTTTGTTTCCTTATATTCTGCAACTGGTATTCTTTTTTTAGAATCAAATAACAAGACTACAAGCCCCGAAATTCAAAGAAAGCCTGGGCTGGCACAGCACATCACGTATGGACCTGGGAATCTTGGCAAGCCTGAATGATATCACCATAGCCAGACTAATTTTTGAGGACAAACTCATTATTATCTTTTCATAGCTGGCAAGTGGCTCATTGTCATGCGTGACAACTTCAGCCAGTTCTCACAGTATAGACAACAGTATGTTGCATTCTTGGACTTTAGTAACCTTTAAGTCTCTATAAGTACAGGTTTATAAATCTGAGCACACACAGCTGGCAAGCGCACACATGCCGTGTACAACATATTCATCAAACATTGCAATCTTACCCAATAGCACTTTTTATGCTAGGAGTTTTAAGCCCCCACCTAAACAGTAAAAATACAACTACAAGTCCTGCCATGTACAGTGCTGTCTAGGAGAAACTCTTATTAGCTGAAGGCTTGACACATGCAATGGAATCACTTGGCACAGGTTGTATTCCCATCAAGGATGATAACTTATTTACTTCCCACAATATTGAAAAATTACACCATGGTAAGTGCAAACATCTCATTCTCCGCTCTTCTGGGGTTTTTTCTTTGAATTCTGGGACATGTGTTTAGTTCATTTCATCAACTATTCAAGTCTACAAATGCCACAATGCAAACAAAAACAGAACTTCATCAACTCTGTGAGAAATGTGGTTAATGTTTGAGATGGTTGTGAGACTTTTTCTAGAGCAACTTCCACAAATCTTGTCTGGGTGAACCACAAAAGTCACTAAATTAACCAGTGCGTTGCCTTCTGGTAGCTTAGTAGAAAAGCAGTTAGGCTTTACTTAGAGGTAATGTGTAATGGATTTATGCATCACACAAACAGCAATAATGAGAAAACACAACACTAGAAAAAACACACCAATTTGGAAAACATTAAGTAAATGTTTATCAATTATTTGACACCAACATGACAAAAATCCAATTGTAGAACCGGAGATATGCAATTTCACAATGTATACAAAAATAGTGCTTAAAAACACAAAGCGCAAACTGTGGATATCTGGCTGTGCCAGACTGGGACAAAGTCACAAGTTCAGGCTGACCGCGATGGAGTGCAGGCTGAATACAGGGACCAGGTTAGGCCCACTGACAATTGTACCTTATTTCCTTGATACGGGGTGTTGCGCCGCACAGCAGCAGTTCCTAGATTTGATGCGGGTCCTGCGTCACGCTGCATCAGTTCTGATGAGGAGGTGCAAGGTTTGCGGGATGAGGTCCATACCAAGTTGTGTGGTGCTGTGTCAGTTCCAATGAGGGCGTGCAAGGGTTGCAATCAGAGATCCAAATTGAGTTACATCGCGCTGCATCTGTCCCGAGGAGCTCCGAGGGCTGCATCAGGTTGCATCAAGCTGCCCTAGTTCTGCTTGGGATCACAGTGGGCTGGCAGAGCACTTTTATCCCCACTTCCAGTGCTCCAGTCCAGCACTGGGGAGTTACCACTTGTGGTGGGTGTGTTGGAGCTTGTTGTGTCCCTATAGCTCGGAATAGAAGGCCAGTCATCTAGCCCATGGAGTCTCTTTGGTCTTGACCTTCTCCCTCAAGTATCAGAGCAGTAGAGCATCCTTCTTTCAGGCAGGGCAGTAGGGCAGCAGGGCAGCAGAGCAGCGGGCAGTCCTTCCTGCAGCAGGGTAGTAGAATAATCCTCCTTCTGAATCTTCCA
Source organism: Lissotriton helveticus (assembly GCF_964261635.1). Lineage (NCBI taxonomy): Eukaryota > Metazoa > Chordata > Amphibia > Caudata > Salamandridae > Lissotriton > Lissotriton helveticus. Next base: position 1,139,280,238 of record NC_136072.1, on the reverse strand, counting down.
CAGTTCCAGATGTGGTCTTCAGAGTTAGTTCTGAGGGTCCAATAGTTATACCTGGTGCCCAATCTAATGTAGCGTAATCTTCTAGAGTTTTCCCTCCACAGATCCGTCTAGAATTCCCTCATCTCTGTCCTGGCCCAAGATTTCCTGGGGTCACAGTAGACTAGTGTAAAATCTTGTGTGTGTGAGCTGGGCCAGTGTCTTTGAAGTGCAAGTGTGGTAGGTTACAGCTCCACCCTCCATCCTGCCAGAGATGGCACAACCTGCCAACACCTAGATTCTCTATTGTGATGCTGTCTGGCAGGAAACACAAAGACTAACTGCCAACTTCACCCAGTCATGTGACTTAGGAAATAGGCTGCAGGCAGCAATTCGTTAGTACAAGAGAATGCCAATGTTCAAAAATTGGTATTTTCAGAATTGTGACCTAGATACCAAACATGAGTTTTCTACTGGCTCCCAACCAAAAGTTATCACTCATTAAATGTAGCAACATAACCCAATGTTATCCTATGGGAGAGGTGGACCTTGCAGTTCTGAAAAACGAATTTGGGAGTTTTACACTACCAGGACATAGAAATCTTAAGAGTACAGTTCCAACTATTTAAATACAATGCACCCTGCCCTATTGGCTGTTTAGAGCCGACTCCAAGGGTAGCTTATATGTATTAAAAAGGAAGGTTTATTCCTGGCAAAAGGTTTACTTTGCCAAGTTGAAACAGCAGTTTGAAACTGCACACACAGGCTGCAATGGCAGGCCTGAGACATGTTAAAAAGGCTGCTTAAGTGGGTGGCACACTGCAGGCCCACTAGTAGCATTTCATTTACAGGCACTGGGTACATGTTGTATCACTGTACTAGGCACTTACAAGTAAATTAAAAGCTGCCAATCGGTTGTAAACCAATTCCACCATATTTAAAGGAGCGAGCACAAGCACTTTGGCACTGGTTAACACTGGTAAAGAGTGCAGAGTCCTAAGTCCAACAAAAACAAGTTTGGCAAAGAAAGGAAGAGTAAGGCAAACTTGACACCTTCACGCAGTCACTTACTTAATCAGTTCTTTAAAAATAAGTTTTCAAAAGTGGGCAGATACCAGGGTTGGACTGGCCTTTAGGGCAATCTAGCATTGTCCTATGGCTGGTTGTTATATCCTGCTCTTCCTCTCTCTTTGTCCCTCTTTAGTGTTTGTGTCTGCTTGTCTATGTCATGTCTCTTTGATGTCATCCATGATTCTACCTGTTGCTATTCAAGGGATTTATCAGTTACCTGGAGGCTGAGCAGGAAGTTATCTGGTGGGGTTTCTTACCATATTACATTCCTACTTGAATGCTGTACCTTCTATCTAATCTCAAGAATAAATATACTACATGAACATTACAACAAGGACCCATCATCATTATTTTACTAAATTTAACACTGGTCCTAAATGGCAGGCATGTGGCCAGGATGTGCAGCTGTTTGTGGGACTACCTATGGTCTGGTGGGCCTTTATGTACTTTTGATCTCACTCATACTGCCAGAAACATTGCATCCAGCAAGTACTAATGCGTGTAGTCTTCCATACCTCGCAGAACACTTTTACAGCATGTCATTACAAGTTAAGAAGAGCCCCATTGTGCAAACATGAGCCACTTTTTTTAGCTACTGAATTCACTAATTGAGACAACTTTTATTTTGTGCAAGGATCTATTGTCTTTTCCAGTACAGCCCTGGAAGATAGTACAACTTTTGAAAGAAACACAGTGTGTGCTTGCTGGAGGTTTTCAGAGGTCTCTGTGCTAGTGCCTACTCAGACCTCCATTCTAGTGTCATCAGCAGCACTTGTGCTTAAAACAGCTGCTTTGGAGACAAGAGAAAGAGCCATCATGGTTCTAATCTTCCTCACCCCACTAACAATGGAATACCCAACCGTAACACAGGCAAAACTGTTGCAACATGACACCGCGAATACATATTGCCCAGTACCAAGTATTCATTTAGACCATCCATTGTCTTTATTTTCTATTTCCTGCGAAGTCAAACACTCTGTTTTTGTGTCCATGATTCAAGCACTCTCTTTTTGCCCCTGATTCAAGCCCTCTTGATTTTGTGTCCTTGATTCTAGAACTCTCTGTTTTAGTGTCTCTGATTCAAGCACCCTCTGTTTTTCTGTCCCTAATTGAAGCTCTCTTGGTTTTGTGTCCCTGTTTGAAGCACTCTTTGTTTTAGTGTATTTGATTCAAGCACCCTCTGTTTTTGTGTCCCTGATTCAGACAAGTGTGTGAGGTCACCTTAGATGGAATTAAACTTTTGCTGAATTGTGGGGCACTTTATCATGTCGTACTTCTATTGGCCTTGGTCTGTTCTCCAGGATGTGCTGAGGAACTGGATAAGCTAGACCGAGGCCCACATTTTGATGCAGGGTGGCAAAGGGCTCTTCCACATTTTGATGCAGGGTGGCAGAGGGTCCACACAGTCAGGCAGGCAATTCAGCTTTATTCTGCAAAATCGTCATAAAAGTTCAGCATGACATACTGTAAATAGCGCATTGCACAGTACAAAACATTAAGAATTCAAAACTATTGGTTAAAAATTCCTTTGCAATGTTCAGAATCCATCCTCAAACTTACACTGATAGAGTGTAAGGGTGGGCGTAGCAGGGGTAGTGCCTCTAGGTGTATTTCCACATAGTTAACAAAAAAAATTCTGTGGAAATATACTATGCTCCGGTACACCCCCTCCTACCTCCAAAGTCCTTTAAAAAAGCACTTACCTGTTGTTTGCTGCCTCCACTGCCATCGTGCTCCCCGTCCTGCTCCTCTTGTCTTCAATATTAGAAAAAAGCTACGTTGCATGCGCGTCAGACGTACAGCATAGTTTTTTCTATTATTGAATAAGCGAGGAGCATTACAGGGTGTGCAAAGTCAGGGGAGGCGACAAACAACAGGTAAGTGACTTTTTAAATCATTTTAAAGCACTTTGGCAGGGGGGAGTGAGCGGCTAAATCCGCTCCGCCTTGGAGGTGTCGTTTTTGCTCACTCCGCGTTCACCACGGAGCGCGAGGTAGGCAAATCTCTGCAAACTCTGTTGGCGGAGCGGAGTTACCCACCCAGGGTTAATAGAGTGGTCAACAAAGAAGCATAACACATCCTTGCAACAATACAACTTAAAACTATATTCTTATACATTAAAAGACCTAAGACTACAAGTTCTTAAGTAATGCCATACCTTTTCCTCACTTTTAGGGAGCATCTAAAATAGTCTTTTAGCCCACCGTAGCAGGCTATAACAGCCATTAAAGGCCCGCTCCAGCATTTAACAAGGGAGGGGGCCTTTAATGGCTAGTATAGCCCAGCTATGGCAGGCTATAAGACTACTTTAACATTCCTTCACTAGATGCAGAATGGTCTAACAAATAAAACAAAGGCCTCAAGGAGCCAAAGGGGAGCCCTTGGGCTCCCTGAAGCATTTGCTCACAGAAACAGCTTTGAACAACAAACATTGGAATATTGGTGCTCTGGGCAATTATCAGCCATTAGAACCCTGGAGCACTCTATTGTTTTCAATGGAGATCCCAACATTCCAATGATTCTCATCACACTGCTACAAACTTTGAGAAATCTTAATTGTTGCAAATAGATCAATCCCATCTTACGAGTTCTAAAGTTAGCAGTTCGAAGGATAGTTGTTAAAAGACGTAATTGCCATGTGAAATATAATGTACAAAATAGCATAAAGTGAGCAGTCCTTTGATGAGACTGATTGTCAAAGTGACTAATTGGAATAGATGGAAGCCATGCTCCTTGCTGGGGTAATGCTACAAATAATGTAAACTGCCAAGATGCAAACGAGTTAAATGTGATCTATATTGCAAATTTGGGGTAAATGTTAAATAAAATTCCTAATTGTATGCAGGGACCAAAGAAATGTAATTCACTAAAGACTGCAATCATTGGGCATTAACATGATGTTCATTAAAACAGTAATCTAGAAATAGAGATCTGAGTTGGGCTTTGTCAAAACCCTTCCCAAGCTCCTGGGTAGAGAAAAGCTCTGGGTCCACCTACATTTTGATCCAGGGTGGCTCCATATACAACAGTGGTTACTCCGTTTAGGCGGAGGAGCGTCGCTCCACCACTCTCGGAGCAGTGCAAAAGGAAAAAAAAATGATAATAGCGCAATGTTATCATTTTATTTTTCAGTACGAGCCAGTCTAGGGCAGGGAGAGGCTGGGCTATCATGACGGAGCAGAGAGGAGGAGTTGTGGGCACCATAAGTGTGCATGTCAGTTTGGCCGGCCATCCTAGGACGGCCAAACCGACATGCGCACTTATCATTTCTCCAACCCAGGCTGTATTACACAGCCTGGTGGAGAACAGTCCCAGACTCCCAGGCACTGTTTGAGTGGCAAATCAGGCTACTAAGACACTTGCGGTGCTGCTTTCATGCTGGTAATGCTATTACCAGCATGAGAGCAGAATCGTGATTGGCTTAAGGCAGCCTAGAAACCTGTGTGTTGCCAGGAGTCAATAGGAACAGAAGATGACAGACGAGAGGCAGTGGGGGACAAGCAAGTCCTTATTTCGTTTTATTCCCCCCAGCGCTGTCTCATCACTTCTGTTCCATAGCAGCCGCCACTGTTCATATATTTAGCTTTGGGAGGGCCGAGGGCAGATATCTCCTTCTGAGGTCTGCACACCACATATACAACACCTTCTCCAAGGTGAGAGGCATGTGCCTGGCTGGAAGTGTTACGTAAGGAGAATCCTTTGCACAGTCCATTATGTAGCCGCTCACCTGCTGACTGTATTTAAATGGCCACTACCTTAAGTTCATTTGGGGCAGTCTTACATCATGATGTCCTGGCCAGTACCTCTGCTCACCATCCTGCTCATGATAAAGAAGAGATGCTGTGTAAAGAAGGAGGGGCAGAAACTGTTTTCAAGTAACCTCTGCGTTTGAAGCTAGCTGGCTTCTCTGCATGCAAGGAACGAAACACCAGGCTGCACCTGGAACCAGAAGCTTCTCTCAAGTAATGATCCCTAGCTACATCAATCAAGATGGTAGGCCAACCCTTGGCTGTGCCTCATTTATGTAAGCAACACCAATCAAGATGGTAGGCCAACCCTTGGCTGTGCCTCATTTATGTAAGCAACACCAATCAAGATGGTAGGCCAACCCTTGGCTGTGCCTCATTTATGTAAGCAACACCAATCAAGATGGTAGGCCAACCCTTGGCTGTGCCTCATTTATGTAGGCAACACCAATCAAGATGGTAGGCCAACCCTTGGCTGTGCCTCATTTATGTAGGCAACACCAATCAAGATGGTAGGCCAACCCTTGGCTGTGCCTCATTTATGTAGGCAACACCAATCAAGATGGTAGGCCAACCCTTGGCTGTGCCCCATTTATGTAAGCAACACCAATCAAGATGGTAGGCCAACCCTTGGCTGTGCCTCATTCATGTAAGCAACACCAATCAAGATGGTAGGCCAACCCTTGGCTGTGCCTCATTTATGTAAGCAACACCAGTCAAGATGGTAGGGCAACCCTTGGCTGTGCCTCATTTATGTAAGCAACACCAGTCAAGATGGTAGGGCAACCCTTGGCTGTGCCTCATTTATGTAAGCAACACCAGTCAAGATGGTAGGCCAACCCTTGGCTGTGCCTCATTTATGTAAGCAACACCAATCAAGATGGTAGGCCAACCCTTGGCTGTGCCTCATTTATGTAAGCAACACCAATCAAGATGGTAGGCCAACCCTTGGCTGTGCCTCATTTATGTAAGCAACACCAATCAAGATGGTAGGGCAACCCTTGGCTGTGCCTCATTTATGTAAGCAACACCAGTCAAGATGGTAGGGCAACCCTTGGCTGTGCCTCATTTATGTAAGCAACACCAGTCAAGATGGTAGGCCAACCCTTGGCTGTGCCTCATTTATGTAAGCAACACCAATCAAGATGGTAGGCCAACCCTTGGCTGTGCCTCATTTATGTAAGCAACACCAATCAAGATGGTAGGCCAACCCTTGGCTGTGCCTCATTTATGTAAGCAACACCAATCAAGATGGTAGGGCAACCCTTGGCTGTGCCTCATTTATGTAGTGGGGAAAAGGGAGAAAGGTTTGCATAGAATCAGCCAATTAACAAGGAGAGCCGAGTTAGGGCTTTATCTGGGCTCTAAGAGCCCAAGCACGAGCAGAGCCAGCACAATATTTGACAAGTAAATCATGCAACAAATGTCATGTAAACACAGAACAAGGAGGTAGGAGCATTTTGCTTTAGTATATTAATTTGTACATTAGTTTCTTAGAGACATTTGCTGTAAGCGATCATTTCTGAGAATTAAGTTAGAAAAATTCATGCCTCTACCGGTCCCACTCTGAGGATGATGCCAGTACGAATCCAAGCCCCAGATTTATCAAACTTTCATGCAACGCTTTATGACGCCTTGCTGAGCTGTGTGAAAAAAACAAAATAGGAATGCTCCTTATTTATCATTATATAGCACATTCCAGCCCTTTCCTAGTGCTGCTGCAAAACGTGCTACCTTGCGCCATTGCAGGCACCCTTGCACCATCGTCCAAAGATGTCTGCATTGTAGGGACAACTTTCTACACAAAAACAATCCTCAGAGGCATTTCCCTCTTTCTACTTGCCCTGCCGGCCACCCAGGGTGGCCTTGCATGGCTTGAAAAATCTCACTTAGGTTTTATGCCACCCTAGTCCTCCTTGTTTGGCACAAGTGTGACACAAAACCGTGATAAAACTGGCTCCAAGTGTCAAGTCAAGTGCATCTGTCTCCTATATGTAGCTCACATACAAGAGAAGATTGTACACAGCACATACACTGAAAAGATGTAGTTCAAGGTGCTATCAAATGCACTGATGATCTAAAAGAAGAGACAGTAAAATAAATAATTGCATAGGATCACAGAGTTTGTTCAATATAGGTGAGGAGGCCAGGATTCATGCACAATTCAGCCATTAGTCTTTCATGACGGTGCTTGCACTGTGAAAGCTTTATGCATTTTAATTCACCACTTCGGCGTGGGCAGAGGCAGACCCTCTGCAGCAGGACGGCAGGGAAGAGGATAGGAAAAGCAGATTTGAACATTGAGGCAGAGCAAGCAGAATCCATTTGGAGACTTTGACTCACTCTTAGCTCGAGTTTCCAAGAGGACCTTGAGCTAAGGAAGCCAGAGGCAGGAATCTGGCTCTTGACTGGCTCGAGGCTTCAGTGGCTTGCCCACCTACATAACGTGAATTTGTAAAGTAGGTATCATGGTGCTGAATAAGAGCTGTTTATTGTTACTTGGCTCAGTGGGACTTATTGTATCCTCCTCAGATGGATGAAAGGCCGTCGATTTGAACCTGTGACCATGATGGTATCAGACCTAGCTTTTCTGCCTCTAAGGGCCTCATTTATGAGGCTGTGCATCACTTTTACACCACAGGCGCGTCACTTTTTGTGACGCACCAGTGGCGTAAAAAATGCGCCTTGTTGCGCGTATTTACAAAGTGATGCATCTAGGTAGATGCGTCACTTTGTAAACCCCTGTGCCACATTATACCTGCGCCACATATAATGTATGCAAGGGGGGCGTATTGACGCAAGAAAGGGTCATGGAAGTGACGCAGTGAAATCTATGAGTTTTCACTGCGCCACTTCTAGGACTCAAATGCGTAAAAATCTTACGCCTGCCTCACAGCAGGCGTACAACTGACGCAGGCCCTTTCACATGAGGCTTGCCCCATGTGAAAGGACACATTGCTGTGGTTGCGTCACTTTTGTGACACACTCCAGCAATGCATCACTTTTGCGCCATACAGATAAGTCAGAAATACTGACGCATCTGTAACTCCTTGCGCCATGCTGGGTCATACTGTAAATATGACGCATTGGTGTCGCAAGGAGGTTGCAGTGAAAAATGACGCATCGCTGTTTTCACGCAGCGATGCGTCACTTTTCATAAATGAGGCCCTAAGTTTGAAGAATATCAACAAAGACCTTGCAAAAAATCAAAGTGGAAGAGATCAGGTGACAGCACCCCACGAATTGTTACTTTTGGCTATGAGCTCATGAATCATGAACGCATTTAGCTGACAGGTTTTTAAGCTCCCAAGAGCCTACATCAAGGCGCACATGTGCTCTGGACGTGGAAATGTTGTGCACTATTTCTTTTTTGTCGCCACTAATCAAGCCTGTCATTCTCTACTTGCAAAAAGGCCCTGCATATGTAGAAACTGGTCCTAGGAAGCTTGTTTCCGGTCCAGGGAAGGCATGGCTTGGCAGTTCTGGCTGGACTGTTCCCATGAGGCACAGGGTCAGACTGATTTGCATATGGCCATGTCTAAACTGGGGTGGCAGAGTGGGTTAAAAAACGGTGATGGTTAAACCCAGATCTTTTGACTGGATGTGAGTGTTTGATTGGTTCAGATGCTCCGTCCATTACCACCCCCTTTTGTACCGCTTTGTTCGCCATAAGTTAGCAGGGTATGCTCAGACGTAAGTCCCTTGTTTCACTTTGCCACCGGACTCAAGCAAGCCTCGATGAAGATGGCTGAAATGCCAGAAACAGCCTAGGAAGCTTGTTTCCTGTCCAGGGAAGGCATGGCTTGGCAGTTCGGGCTGGATGGTTCCCATGAGGCACAGAGTCAGACTGAATTGCATATGGCCATGTCTGAACTGGGGTGGCAGAGTGGGCTAAAGAACAGTGATGGATTAAACCCAGATCTTTTGACTGGGTGCGAGTGTTTGATTGGTTCAGATGCTCTGTCCATCACCACCCCCTTTTGTACCACTAAGTCAGGAATTTAGCAGACGTTAGGTTTTGGCGAAAACTGCAGTTTTCGCCAAAATCTAATGTGTGCTAAAATCATGTGGGCTGCCTTGTAAATATCACGATGTAAACATCAGCGATATTTGCAAGGTTATCCACCCGGGGTATGCCCAGTAACGCCCACTTTGTAACTCATTGAGATGCAACGGGAGGCGTTGGGGAAAAAGGGTGCTAACATGTGATTGTAAATAGGGCGCTGGTTTTATCCCCGCTTTTATGGCTGTGTAAGCCAGAAAAGCGGAGATAAAGTCCTTGTAAATATGCCCCGTAGTCATTCAATCTATCAGTTACTCTGAGCCAGATAGCAGGCAGGCTTTTTTTGTGAAAAATAAACTAGCTCAAGTTCTCTTGAGTCTAGGCACAAAACTAGGGTAGTCAATTTCATTTTTCCCAAGTTTGTTCATTCAAGGATATGATTCCAGTGAACCAAAATGGCTCAACTGCCCACATCCGTCATCACCTACGTGGGTTTTATTCTATCTCGCTGTTGACTGCTAGAAGTGATTCACTTTCATCCGCATTTCAAAAGAGCATATTTCTTCATTACTAGGCTGCTTTATAGTATGTTTTATATGGGGGTTAATGCTTGCCTCCCAGGGCTTTATTGGTCGTTAAAGGCCTGCTCCATGAGTTATGCACCTTACAACCAGTACACCCTGAGAAAGATGTCCTAAAATGCCCTCTGTCTGCTAAATAAAGATTTGCTCTAAAAACTTTCTTTTCTTCTGTGTCTTTCATCTGCTTACAATGTCTCTTGAAGATTCTCCTAAGTCCTGCAAATCTGAAGGGTAATTAATTCGGCAAACCTCCGCAGAGGATCTCCAGCCCTTTCTATTGGCCACTGATGAGAGCTCAGAGACAGTAGCCTGGGAGATTAATCCTCTTTATCACACGGGCGTCAGGTGCCTCCAAACCTCCAAGGATCACACGCAGCAGCTGGATAGGGTTTGCAAATTATTTCATTTAAATCTTCAAAAGAGCGGCTTCCCATTAATGCAAACAGAAGATGCAGGGATGCTGTAGCCCTTTTCACTTTTCTCTTAGTAAGGCAAAAGAGCACCCATTTTACAGTCGGTCTAGCTTGTCTTGCTGCCTCTCTCTCTTTCTAGGGGTTCAAACTGATCCAGGTGCTTTAAGATCCATACTACGAGTTGGTGTAGTTGTGAAGGTTTGTCTCCAGAAATGTTGTTGATTTTTTGTCCAAAACGTTTAAACTTTGTGACTTTTTGAGAAGGTTTCACAGTTTTGCTTGTGTGAAAGAAATTCCTACAAAAGTATTTTGCCAAAGAAAATCTTGCAAACTGCCACTTTTAGTGGAAGAATGCAGTTGTTTTTTTTTTGTTGCGAAACTTCCATTGCAAAAAAAAAATGTTTTTGGAAATTGACAAACTTTGGAAACATTTCTAATTGAACAGCTTGTGAATTTACTCATTCAAGGGGGGTGGGGCACGCCGCGGACATGCACAATGGGAGTACCTTATTGCATCATGGTAAATGTAGTTTTCAAGGTTGCTTGCTTCGGATAAGTTCATCAAGTTTCATGGCCAGTGCCCGTATCCCTATACACGTGTTTTGAGATTCTTCTCTCTTGAATGTTAAATGTCGTATACTTGTAAAGCGCACAGCTGCCCCAGCAAAGGGGCGTCCCGGCGCTGTATACCGCTGGGGAACCCATCCTGGCTTTCCCTGTGAGATGATCCCTCCTGGGCATCTCCAAGGTGAAGACAAGCATCCCCGGCGCTGTTGGGGCCATTAGTAGAGATTAAGCAAGCTATTGCCCAGAGTTGCTGAGTGGGACCCATGGTTAGAGTAGGCACTGAGGTGAGAATTATCGAGTCCGCTGACCATGGCCCAAGACCCTGCCGCGTCGGGAATTGAACCCTGGTCCCGGGCCGACCTCTGCCTCTGGGTCTGCCGCCTATAACCAGTGAGCCACACCACTCCACTTCAGTAGGGAAAAAAAGTTAATAGGTTCCTGTGCATGCTGCCGTCATCTTATCAGGGATATTACCACTCTCAGCATGCGTCGCGCACCCCAGAGCTCGTCAGCTCGTGGCCCAAGGGAGCCAATTTAAACATTCAAAGGGGGTGGGGCACTAACCCTGAGGAAACTGCGGCAGCACGTCTAGCGACCTATGAACATTTTCCCCACTGATGAAAGAGGAATCTAGAAACACGTGTCTGGGGATACACTTGAAAAGAATACTGGTACTGGCACTGGCCAACAAACTGTGAGAACTGTGTGTGAAGCGAGCAACATTGAACCACATCGACCATGATGCATGAGGTAATTCAGCTGTGACGTGTCAGCAGGGTGCTCCAAATCCCTTTGACAGCTTGTGAATTTACTAAAACTTTCACATGGGTTCTAAGTAGCACATCCTTAATTTAAACAAAAGATTTACAAATTAAAAATAGATCTGTTAGCCGGGCGTGATTATCGGCTTCGGATCCTGGAGACCTTGGTGTTGGAGAAAGGGCGATCCCTTCTGGAAGTCACCCTGCCAAAGCTCCCAAGCTAGCTGATCACCAGAAAAAAGCACCACTTCTGTAGGAGGAAAATCCAAAGGTGCAAAAATCTCCAAGAAGAATCAAGGGCTGGAGAGACTGAAAGTACCAACATGGAACAAGGACACAACCAAAAAACTAGTCGGGATCTCAATGAAATTAGCTAGGAGCATGAACTCAGAATGAGGACATTTGCGATGCACTCCTGACAAGGTCTTACTGCCTTATATACTGTGAAAATGACCAGGAACAGGAAACACACCACAGTAATCAAATGGCTGCCTTCTTGGCTTGAGGATTTGCCCATAGAAAGTAATAGGAAAAGCGTCATCTTGGATTGGGCATTAGAAAACCCAAGAGGGCACTGCCTGAAGGAACGGTGCATCTTGCACCCCCAATATGGACTTCCGACCTCCCCTCTACCCGCCTGACCACCCACCCTGTAGGTGAGATTCAACACAGGGTTGCCATGTATAGTCTGCTGCCTGAGCAGCGCATTAACCCCTTCCATGCTGATGACGGCCCCCAGCCGTCATGCATCACGGTGCTCGTGTGCTGATGACGGCTGGGGGCCGTCATGAACCCGCCCACTCTTAAAAACAGCCGCACAGGTGCAGAATCGCGGCCGCGCCCAAGGGGTTAACTGATGCGTGGCGTGCTCGGTGTTGCACCTGGAGTATGGCGTGCCCAACAAGATCTGTCTCTCAGGTGATGTTTTCCCAAGATCACTTGCAAGATACACCCCTACCATGGATGTATTTCTAAATGAGGTTACTTTGCAAAAACACTGGCCTTTTGCTTGAGCACAATGGCTGCATGATATCACAGTATGTTTACAACCTTTTTGATGGCACTCAACGTTCATAAACAACAAGGACAATCAATGGATCTAACACATTCTAAACAGATTGTGTGTGCTTGTAAAATAACTGCTGATGCATTTTGTGGAAGACAAAGCACTTCTACATTAGTCTCAATCTGGGCTAAGGCCACTCTTCACCACAGAATCGGCTCTCTTATTTGCATCCGAGTCACTCCGTCTTGTGGCGGATGAAGGCAAGACAACTGCACTAGTCATGATTGACTTAAGTGCAGCCTTCGATGCAGTCTCCCATGGACTGGTATTAGAAAGGCTACAGAACTTATTGAGGGCCATGTTGTTCAGAAAGTATCTTATGCTGATGACACCCAACTGATTGTAACATTGGCTCAGGATAACACCAAAGCCGTGGATGATTTCAAACTGTGTCTGGTAGACCTGGCCAACTGGATGAAGGACAGTGGTTTGAGGCTGAATGCAAATAAAACAGACATCCTGGTGGCAGGGAAACTACCATCAATCTGGTCCAGTCTGTGTTGGCCAAAGGAGCTAGGCCCTATGCTGATTCCTAAAACTAAGGTGAAACTTCTAGGAATCTAGGTAGTTCCACCCTATCTTTTGTAGTTCAATCTCAACCCTTGTTGCTTTGGAACCCTGAAAATGATTCAGAAGACTTTGGGTCTTCTACCTTACCCTGCGAAAAGAACGGTAGTTCAGGACCTTGTGTTGTCATGGATGGATTACTGTAATGCACTCTATTTGGGGGCATCGAAGGGTAGGCTTCAAATGCTCCAAAGGGTACAAAAGGCAGCAGCGTGACTGCTTTTGAATATTCCCAGTAGCGCTCTGATGGGGCCAGCCCTGGCAAAACTTAATTGACTTCCCATTGAGGAGAGGATCTCCTTTAAAGCCATGTGCTTTGTACGTAGATTCATCAATGAAAAAGGCCCGGTTCTCTATCTTCTTTGATTAACCCTTATCTTCCGAGTCTGTGTTTGAGATCATCTGGAAGTGGCTTGACCAGAGTTCCTAAATTTCACAGAACACGTCTTGCTGGCCACTCTTTTAGGTTCTTTGCAGCCAAACAGTGGAATCGACTCTCGCTCAATCTTAGACTAGAACCTTCTGAAGCCCTTTTTCGGAAACATCTTAAAACCTGGCTTTTTAGAAATGTCTTTGTTCATCAATGATGCAGGGACATCCATTACCAAATTGACAGTTCCAATTTGTCATGGACGAGGATACTTCGGACTGGAGTAACAAGGCGCTTTACAAAATGCAAAAAAAAAAACCCCTGCAATTATTGAGATAAAGTTCATGGTAATTTAGTGAGCAATAATGGATTTATTGATCAACTGTTGTTATAAGCTAATTGGTTACACATGTATTTTCAATGTCTCATTAGCTAGGCAAGATCACTTTGGTATTTCTTCCCCCTTTCTCAATGTCCCCCTTTCTCACTGATATCTCAGTTAAATTCCTTTCCACCTCAGGGATGACAGGCTCAAAGCACTTTCTACTAGAATCCAGGACTGCACATCTCCATTGCTGCTGTTTTTTTCTGGATTGTCCATAGGTGAATTGGAGAGCCATTTTCCAAAGCAGACCAGATTCAATGAAACGTAGTTAGATCTCATTTCATAGTTGATCTGGTCAGATCCCATTCCATTATTGATCTAATTGATGAGGCTCAGTTGGGTCCCATTTCCATTATTGATCTTAGCAATGATGCTTTGCAGATCCCATTTCATTATTAATCCAATTGATGACATTTGGAAGGATCCCTTCCATTATTGATCCTATCAATGATATTTTGTTGGATCTCATTTCATTATTGATCCAATTGACATTTGGTTGGAACCTATTCCATTATTGAACCCACTTATGAGGCTTTCCTTTCTAGATTGTAAGCCAATAGATGATTTGAATGACACATGACTTAGGCATCTCTTGCTGAGGTGGATGACCAATGGCCACTAGTTCAATAAAGAGGTGTTCACTCATCTACCCTGTCGCACCCTTCTAAGCAGTAAATACATTGGGACAAATATTAACACCTTGGGAGCTTCGTAAATAGACCTCCCCAGTGCTGCGCTGTCCATTATCCAGTGCTGAACTGGACGTCCAGCGGTCGCACGCAGCACTGGGGAGGTAGTGCCCGTGACGACCGTTGGCCGACGGCAGCACTTAAGGTGTTAAGGTGCATTGTTAATGAGTTGAAGTATTTGTCAATGGTCCTGTCTGTCTTGTCAGTTTGGGTCATATTTATAAAGCATTCACACTTTCTGCGGATATTTATCTGTATATCATATAATAAAATCTCCTAATGAGACACAAGGGATCTCTGACAGCTCTTGGGATTACTGTTAGAGTTCCAGTAAGAAGCGTAGGATGCAAATCTACTATTCAAGTAAAGACAGAACGACTGATGTCAGTGCATGGAGGTGCAGACAAGGTCGTTGTCTCTCACTCCATATCGAAGCCTCTCCAACGCTCATGTGAACCAGAAAAAAACCTGCGAATGCACCTATTCTGAACCTTAGTCACCCTGATAAAAACTGTATTGCCCATCTTTCACAACTACTCTTCATGACTCTGGAAATCATCCGGTTGCCTTCCTCTCACTTGTGCCTACCGTCAATTACATTTTGCACTGTATTTAGGACAAAATATAAATAAATAATGTGATTAATTTAGTATGTCAACAGAAACACAAACCTGGTTAAGAACTATTTATATAACTTTTTTATAAGTATTGAAATTAGGAGTTGGAACGGTGTGAACATCATGATGTTTGCTAAAACAGTTTACAAAAAATGCAAAGTAATGGTCTTTTTAAAGAAAAAACACTTTTTGTTAGAAAATTTTGGTGAAAAAATATTTAGCAGCAAATTTCTCTGACAAAATGTATTTTGTGGAAGATCTCTGCCAATTGGAGGAGTGCAGTGCATTTGCAAATGTGTATTCTGACTATAATTTTAACTCATCACCCCCTACTTTAGAAATGGGCTGTCTGGGAATGATTCGAATGAAACATCATTATCATGTTGTGTAAATTAATTTTTAATAAAGTTCATTCTTCTGTTCATGGCACACAAGTATGAACACTGCATGTAAGGTAAGGGAAAAGCAGTTTTAGTTCTCAAAGTTGTGCACAGAAAGCTACTTAGAAGTGGGGTGATAGTATGCACTTGACTGATTATGCTCTCTCACTGTTGAGGGAACTAAGAGGTCCCAGGCCTACAATTCTAGGGACCAATGATAGGTGTTTCAGAAAATGTGCAATTTGGGGCTAATTTATGCTGTTAATTCCATTTTTACACATTTTCATCAATGAATAGTTGATAATTAAGAGCCAGATGTATTCTTACACTGGTTGCAAACCCTAGTCGCAACTTGTAAGCGGTATTTTTGTGACAAGTGTGGAATTTTGAGAAACAGACCTGTGTATTATTAGGTGAGTTACAAAATTCTAATTCAGATTGAGTTGCAATCTAGAACATTAATATTCATTAAGTAGATCACAAATTGCGATTCAATCAGGTTGGCCACAATCAAAGGGATAATGCCCTGCAAGGGATAGCAAACCACTATGTCTGTGACTGTTTTTAAATAAAGTATTTTTTCAAAGAAGCCTGTTTTCCTTGAAAAACTCTGCTGCATCTAAAAGAAAAATAAGTGTTATTTTCAACAATAGTTTACCAGAGAGTTTGTGGTGTTACCTCTGGATCACTGCCTACTCCCCAAGAAATGTTTTTCAGAATTCCAAAAGCATGTCCTCTATCCCTCTTTTGCAAATGTGCTACCACCAACTTGGGAGTCGCAAACCATTGATACATATGGCACCAATTCACAATTTGGAAAGAACATTCACAACATCCCTCTTCCATATTGAAAATAGGTAACTACGCGCAACAACAATTTAGGAGTTGGGAAAAGTTTACTGATTTGAAAATAGGATTCATACATTAAAAAACTATTTTGCAGTTCCAAATGCTCCTATTTTTCGAATTGGAGCATTTGCAACAACAAAATAGGCTAGTACACCTGGCCCTAAATTTGACATAAAAAATATGCATATAGAAAAATAAATGTAATTAAATGCATATAAATGTAATAGTGTTGCAAGAGGTAGAGAAACGAGGTTCACAAGTATAAAATTAGGCAAAAGTAAGTATAGGACATACACATGAAAGTGTTTCTAATGGATTGAACAAATAAATATTATTCTGATTGTACTTTCATGGAATTTTGAAATGTAAGAGTGATTGCTTCGAATCGATCTGCATTCCTTGTGGAACTTTGCAATACATAAAATTGTGTTGTTTTGGGCTTTGATTGAACTTTCAGCCATCACAAAGAATTATAAACCAGTAATACCTGTGTCGGCTGGTGGTTGTGATGGCTACATCTATAGCAAATTGATTCAATGAGAAATAAAAGCTTATTTGTGACAAATGTTTTCACATTTTCAGAACCACTTAGTGAATCTTTACCTTATTAACTGGTAGGTATTTTATATGAATAATCCAGTTTGAAATGCAAATATTTATATTAATAACTAGCTGTACCCGGCCATGTGTTGCTGTGGCTCAGTCTGGTTAAATGGAAGAGAAAGAAAAGAGTAAGCGCACGTTTCTAATATGTTTAACTTCACAATGCTTGTGGGTATACAATATGTTTTTGTGACTATTGTCTGTATGCGTCCCTTGTAGTTGTTGCGCAGCAAGCAAATCGATAGGGTCTGTTCGGCCTTTCGATTAAAAACACATGCATATTGTACACAAGCGTATTCGAATCCAACATTGTGTATATATAAACACGCACTAATGTTGCAAAGTGAACCAACTCCTACCCCCTCCCTCCACCCACTTCCCGGTCTGCCATCCTGACACCAACTGTCCATCCTAATATATGTAGACTATTGTCTCTATGCGTCCTTACTTAATGTTGCAAAGTGAACCAACTCATCCCCCCTCCCTCCAGCCACTTCCCGGTCTGCCATCCTGACACCAACTGACCATCCTAATATATGTAGACTATTGTCTCTATGTGTCCTTTGTATTTGTTGCGCAGCAACCAAATCAATAGGGCCTGTTTGGCCTTTCGATTAAAAACACGCGCGTATTGGACACAAGCGTATTCGAATCCAACGTTGTGTATATATAAACAGGTGCCAATGTTGCAAAGTGAACCAACTCCTCCCCCTCCCTCCACCCACTTCCCAGTCTGCCATCCTGACACCAACTGTCCATCCTAATATATGTAGACTATTGTCTCTATGCGTCCTATCTTAATGTTGCAAAGTGAGCCAACTCCTCCCCCCTCCCTCCACCCACTTCCCGGTCTGCCATCCTTACACCAACTGTCCATCCTAATATATGTAGACTATTGTATCTATGCATCCCTTGTAGTTGTTGCACAGCAACCAAATCGATAGGGTCTGTTTGGCCTTTCGATTAAAAACACACGCGTATTGGACACGTGTGTATTCTAATCCAACGTTGTGTATATATAAACACGCGCTTAATTGAATCCAACGTTGTGTCAAAATTTCCAAGCAATCGGTGAATAACTTTCGGAGATTTAAGATTTTGAACAAACGAACATTGACATTTTTATGTGTCTGTTCGGGCTTTCAATGAAAAACACACGAGTATTGGACACGCGCGTATTCGAATCCAACTTTGTGTATATAAAAACACGCGCGTATTCAAATCCAACGTTGTGTCAAAATTTCAAAGCAATCGGTGAAGAACTTTCAGAGATTTACGATTTTGAACACACAAACATTTACATTTTTATTTATATAGATAACTTTTATTTTTTATTTGAGATTGTATGCTTGTGGTACCGCCAACATTAGTTTATTTTAATTTTGAGAACTTTGTAGGGGTGTAGGCAATGTTCATTGGAGCACATAAAAGCACTGTGCCACAGAGCTGCACAAAACAATATGTCTTTTTATCAATTCTTTGTTATCTTTTTTTATTGATCTTCACATTAGCTGTAAACAAAATGTACCTGTAATTGAATAAAAGATAAAACATTAGAGTTCTAAGTTCTACCTTCAGCTGTAAATCAGACAGCTCTACACCTCAAAAATGCTGCATTTTTATTGACTTGTAGCCGGTCGATATCTACCCAGAAGATTCATAGCGAGTACCTGAGACAAGCCTCATTACAGTATCAACCCACATATCAATGTACCATCTTCCTCTGACAGCTGCCTGTGACGATCACAGAGTTGTAATAAAGAAAAATAATGTTTACCTAGCTCACAGAATGTTCCTGCACTGAGAGACACCTTTAGAGTCAGACACTTTCCTGTTCATAAGGCCAAATGTTTATATGAAAATATTTCACACATCTGCTGTAATACGTTTCTGAAATAAATGAGATCTCAAAACATCACTTTCCATGGGGAAACATCCTTTACAACGCAACTTTTACCACGCAGTGCTTTTACATCGCAACTTTTACAACGCAAACCATTACAACGCATTGCGCTGGGGGGCGCTCTAGGATAGGGAATAGATTTAATTTACTATCCAACACCTTCCCTACTATCCACGGGGACTGGAGTTGGAATAGTAAATTAAACTATTCACTATCCAGCACCCCAAAGCCCTATGCGTTGTAATGGTATGCGTTGTAAAAACTGCGATGTAAAAGAATGCGTGGTTAAAGCATGCGTTGTAATGTCATACATCCCTTTCCATGTGTTTGTATTATATTTCTAGGCATAACCAGTCTATTAAAATTGTACAGTTTAATTTTATAAAATGGTTGCCTCCTTGTCCTGCCTTATTTACAATGTAGCTTTTCTCAAAAATACCTTTTTCTGAGGTAAGATTTGAATTTAATGATGTAAAAGGCAAAGTGAGACTTTTTATAAACAAAAAATAGATATGTTTAAATGTGTTTTACAGTTTTCATATATTTGTCTCACAAAACAAGTTTGCCATCAGTGCCCATTCATACCAGGGGGTGCAACTAATGGAAGGAAGTCTATTAAGTGGAAAGAACAAGGAAATGTACAAATAGCGACTCATTCCTAAGGTCTCACTACCCATTGAACACCACTGACTTCATGTTAAAGAGAAAATCTCCCTGCAAACAGTGTTCTGTATCACTAAAGGTCTATAGCCATGCATTTAGAAGTAAGAAAAAAAAATCAATCAATCAAACAGCATTTGTAAAGTACAACACTGTCACCCCTAGGGGCATCTGGGCGATGTGTCGCCGTTGAAGAGCCAGGTCTCAAGTCTCTTTCTGAAGTCTGCCAGAGAGTTGGTCATACAGAGCTGAGGGGGAAGGTCGTTCCAGGTCTTTGCGGTGATGTAGGAGAAGGAATGGCTCCCGCTACGGCTGCGATGGATGCAGGGTGTGTGTGTGAGGGTGAGTGAAGAAGAGCGCTGGTGTCTAGTGGGTTGGTGGAGGTTCAATCGATGGTTGAGGTAGGTAGATCCTAGGCCATGGATGTTTTTGTAGGGGTGCGTGAGGATCTTGAACGGGCATCTTTTCTGGATGGGGAGCCAGTGGATGTTTCTCAGGTGAGAGACGATTTTAGTTTTTTTCGGGAGGTCAAAGATGAGTCTGGTTGCAGCATTCTATATGGTCTAGAGTCTTATGAGAAGCTGGTTGGAGATTCCAACATAGAGGTCTTTGCCGTAGTCGAAGCAGCTTGTGATGAGGACCTGGGTGATGGTATGTCTGGTGTTGGTTGGGATCCATTTGAAAATTCTGCAGAGCATGCAAAGTGTGTGGAGGCAGCAGGAGACAACTGTGTTGACTTGCCATTTCATGGTCAGTTGGCTGTTGAGGATGATGCTGAGGTTGCGTGAATGGTCAGTTGGTGTGGGCGTGGTTCTGAGTTCTGCAGGTCAACAGCAGTGATCCCAGGTGGAGGTGTTGTTCCAACAGATCAGTACCTCCATTTTGTGGGAGTTGAGTTGGAGGCAGTTGTCTCTCATCCATTAGGCTACATTGGCCATGGCATTGCAAGAGTTGGTTTTAGAGTTGGAGGGGTCCTCAGTGAGCGAGAGGATCAGTTGAGTGTCAGATATGTAGCAGATTATGTTGAGTCCATTTGATCCGATGACGTTTGCCTGGAAGGGTCAAGTAAATGTTGAACAGGATGGGG
Source organism: Lissotriton helveticus (assembly GCF_964261635.1). Classification (NCBI taxonomy): domain Eukaryota; kingdom Metazoa; phylum Chordata; class Amphibia; order Caudata; family Salamandridae; genus Lissotriton; species Lissotriton helveticus. The sequence goes on along the minus strand of NC_136072.1, from coordinate 1,139,259,944 downwards.
CTGAGGGATGATCCTTGCAACATGCTGCATATGTTGTCTTCAGCTGCAGAGGTGAAGGGAGGCAGTTGGATGCTCGGTGTGCGTTCTGGAAGGAAGAAGGCAATCCACTTGAGGGTGTCTTGATATATGCCTAAGTTGTAGAGTCGGTTGAGGGTGTTGTAGGAAACTGTGTCGAGGGGTACTTGGGAGGGGTGGATGATGTTCTCTATGGCTGTCGGGTTGAAGAATTCTTTGACTATTTTAAAGAGTTCCTTCGTGTGGTTGGCTGCAAAGTTGATGCAGGTGGCAATGGCTGCTTTTTTTTGGCTTCTTTGATTTGCTGATAATAGTTGCTGAGGGCTGTTTTGTGAGCTGCTCTGTCTGCGGGGTTCTTGCTGGCACACAGTTGTTTCTCCAGTTGAGGTAGTTTCGCTTTGTGGTCCTAAGTGTACCAGCTGGCATGTTTGGAGCTTTTGTTGGATTTTGTAGGTTCCAGTTGAGCTACTCTGTTGGCGCTGTCGGTGATCCAGGTGGCGAAGTTCTGGATTGCCTGGCTGAGGTCTGTTGAGGCCTCAGGTTGGGAGGTGATAAGGGCCTGTGACCACTGAGTTCTGGTGACCTTGCTCCAGGAGCGGTTCAAGGAGATCTGATGCCTATTGATGGTTTGTTGGGCTTCAGTGATGGTGAAGTGTACAATTGTGTGGTTAGTCCAAGTGAGCTCAGTGGTGTGGCTGAAATTTATTCTACAAAAATGTTACTATTTTAATATTAGGTAAACATTAAGCAACATAGAAAATTGAGGAAGTATTTGTAGAAATGGAATGCTGGACTGGGGTAAGTATATCTCTTAATAATGTTTAGCCCATAAAAAAATTATTATGCCTCATATTACAAAAATCCATACTTCTGTTCACATTTTGAAAGAGCTGGTTTTATTATGTTCATTAACACCTCAATGTGAATATACTGCATTTTCTCGACGGGAGACTTTAAATTCAACAGCTCTTTTTCCAGCAACATGGCATTCAGGAGAGCCCTAGTTTTGTCATAAAAGTAAAATATTATCACTCTAGTTGTTCATTAAATCTCTGTGATGAAGCTGAACTAAACGTAGCATGGCACCAGCAAAAGAATGATTTATATTTTGACTAAACTATGTTGGAAGCCTTTCTATAAGTGCTTTTTTTGTGACTCTCAAAACTAGCCTTTCACTGAGGTGCATTTTAATAACATAAAAATGGCAGTGACTTATCACCATGAAAAAACACATGATTTAATAAATACATCTGTGAATTTCACCCCAAAGTTTACAGGTTTTATTTACAATAGCAGTATTATCAAGTGTGGACACACCCAATCAGTTATTGACTAGACTGAAGACAGACCATCAATTTTGCCTTTGACCCTTCTTCCTCGCAGAATCTTTCTCCTCACCTTCAAATGGGAATATGCACTTTGCCATCTCCTTTGTGTCTCCCACATCTGCTTCTGATTCTGTTCTGTCTTCCTGGGTTTCCAGTCTGACTGCCATTTTGAGGTCAAGTCCCGCCACTACTTTCATTCTTTAATTCATTGATTGGTCTTCCTCTTCACCTCTCTCAAGAGAGGGATCCATACTTTTCATCCATCAGTGATCCCACTGGCCTGCAGCTGGATTAGTTTGATTCTTACAATGGACAAACTAGTGAGCTACCCCAACCCACAGTGATACTAGGAACAGAAGTATAAAGCAAGTGATTAAAGACTTGGGCATTAGAATTGCTAGATATATCATATTTTTGCTATTGGGGTTCAAAGACAAGGATATCAATAGCTCAATTACATGTTTCCTCCTAGAAGTATGGAAGCTGAGAACTCACCTTGATGATTCATGATAGGGGAGGGTGCGAAACTACTCATACAAAATACGATCAACTATGTTACCAACAAAATAACTAGGTTCTTTAGTGATCCCTTCGACAAGAGTATGTGCTATAAGGTAATAGGCTACTCAATTGAAGATCAGCGCCAGCCTCAGTGATCCTGTGACCCTGTGAATAGAGTGCATGATCAAAGGTCAGAGGGCAATTACAGGAAGATGTAAGGCAGTTTAACGGGTCCCTTTTTTATGTCAAATCATGTTCGAGAGTACTAGCCTTGTATATGAAGAGCACTTTGAACTATTTGCCGGGCTTGAGGCTTTTTGTAGAAGTGATAGTTGTAATTCTTCTCCTATGTTGTACTCTCAATTGTAACTTTTAATATTTCGTCACTCACCCATTGTTAGAGTTGGCCCTTTTTGCAGGTTTATCCCCAAACATTTAGCCTTTTCCCTCCTATTTTTATGACGCTGTTTTTGTTGGCTATAGGTTTCTGGGCACTTTACCACTGCTGATCAGTGCCAAAGTGCATTTGTTTTCTGTGTAAATTGTGAATATCATTTTTTTCCATGATTGGCATCTTTGATTTACTGGTAAGTAGCTAGTAAAGTGCAAGGTGCGTGCCAGGGCCTGTAAATCAACTGCTGCTAGTGGGCTTGCAGCACTGATTGTGCCACCCACATGAGTAGCCGGTAAATGTGTCTCAGACCTACCACTGTAATACAGCCTGGGTGGAGAAAATGGTAAGTGCACATGAATGTTTGGATGACCCTAGACGGCCGGCCAAACATTTATGAGCACTTGCAAAGTGTGCTCACCACACCACTTACTCCTGTGTCAGAGCAGCCCCTCCCTGCAGAGCTGCTGCAGCAGTACAAACTAATATTATAATAACCTCAAGTTATTATCCTTTTATTTTTCCTTTATTTCGCTGCTGCACAGCAGTGGGGCGATGCTCCTCCGCCTTAGAGGAGGAGCCGCCACTGGCAACTTATAAGTATTTGCTTCATTACACCAAATGTAATGTTATGAAAATTGGCTAGTTGGCAAAGTGATTTATAATCTATGCATTGTTATGACAATTGCCTCTTTGGCAAAGTAATATATGTGATTGTGGTCTAAGGTGTGTTATGTATAATACAAAGGATATTTTTATATAATCTTGTGTGGAGTCTCTTTGGTGGTGTGCCTTGTATCATTGGTGTGTGTGTGTGTTGCGCAAATGCTTTACACAGTGCCTCTGGGATAAGCCTGACTGCTCTGCTAAGCTACCAAGGGGGTGAGGAGGGGTTATCTTGGGTTTGTAACTTCCTTGCCCTGACTAGAGTGGTGGGTTCTGCCTGGCTTATGTGCATACCCTCTCCTACCAGAAACGCCATTTCTAACACCCATCCTAAATGTTTCTAGAGAACACTTATTGCTTTCGATTTTTTTAATTGCCCTCATTTCACCTCAGAAAAGCACACTCTTGCAGATGTAACTATTGCTTGTTCTCTGTAAATGGGTCAGACACAGTCAGTAATAGGCATTACAGCTCCTTACTGACACCTCCGGAGCTTTACTGACTTGAGAGGTATAATCATTGGACTCATCTTGTGCCCTCATCCATCTCTCAGCTAGACCCCCAAATAATGCATTCTACTCACTCCTTCATTTTTCTTATTCAACTCACTGAAGTATCTAACAGTTCTTCATCACTTGTGCCAGGATGTGGGTTTTGCTGGCACGACTTCTTACATATTTCTCTCCTTGCAAGTAGGGTGAGAAAAATGATTAGTTTAGATTGGTTCAGTGTTAATTTATCTCCCCCATACTTCATTGTTGTACCAAAAAGAATCATAGTAGGCCTTACCTCCACAGCTACTCCAGGGCTCGAAAAATCAAAAAAATGGTACTAGTCCTGCAGGACTAGTACCTTAAAAAATGTCCTCGACCTATTGACCTCAGTCTCTGAAAGTGGAGCAAATGTGACAAGATAACATGATTTAAAGGCATCTTTATTGCTCATTAACTTTGTGAGCAATAAAAATGCCTTTAAATCTTGTTATCTTGTCACATTTGCTCCGTTTTCACAGACAGAGGACAAAAGTTGGTTTGCTTTCCTACTCACCAGAAAGGGCGAGTAGGATCTAAAAACAGCTCGACCTAGTTAAATTTAGCTCAACTATGCGAGCAGTCGAGTGGAATTTTTGAGCCCTGTACTCCCAAGATTTCTGATATCGTCGTACCCACTTTTAACCATAAGCCTCTCAGGACAGAACAACTGGTTATCATCCGCACCCTGGGCTCCACACCGGTTGCACCTGGTATTATCAGTCTTTCTAAGCTAAGTCAGCTTCAGGTGGACCCAGAGGGACCAGAGGACTCTGCTCTGTGGAGATAAAAACGTGGTTCATCTTTTAGCGCAGGAGATTTGACCACTGACTAAAGTAAATTCATCAATACTTGCCACAGCTCCTCCAACTCCGCATCTGGCAAGTATCCATCCCAGACATCCTGAGGTGGCTTCATGCTCTCCTCTGTTACATTTAAGAGGTGGTTAAGCCAGAGAGATACTTCCTTCTTCTTGGCTCTGGGGTCTTGAAGATCCTTCTCCATTTTACTTGTCATTTGATGTATCCACCCCTCGGCTTTGTGCCAAGCAGTAATCTGGTAATACTTTGGTGATCTACTCTCAAGAGTCCCATGACAGGCCTTACCTCCTTCCACTATATGCCCTACTTGTTTATACCACTTTCTCTCAAGGAAATCACTAAGCGGTCTACTGTACATTCTGGCCCTCCCTAGAGAGTCCTATATTGGTGACAGCTTACTATAGTATGGTATTTCCAGTAGTGTTCTTATCTTGTATTATAGATCCAAAGCCAAGGAAGGCACTTCAACCGCAGCTTCTTCAAAATGTTTAGCGTACCGTATTTGTAGGAGAAGCTTTCCATTGGTAAGCCTACTATCATAGGCCTGCACATGACTGTGACTAATGGCTCATCTGGGTGGAGAAGAAGCATCCTGCAGTTTTTTGGCTGGAATGTCCAGCAGTACACTTGAATGTCAGGTAGTGCTAGACCCCTCTTTCCCAACCTACTCCCAAGCTTTTTCCAGGACAGCAGTAAGCCCCACCAGCTCAATGAATGAGGTAATTCTGCCTAAAATTTTAAAAAGCTCTTTTCTGTCAAATCTCAACAGGATATTGCCAAACAAGTAAGCAAAGTAAGCAAATCGGGCAGAATGGACATTTTCACCAAGTTTACTCAACCATAGATAGTGAGTGGTAAGTTCTGCCATCTTTTCAATATCTTCTCTACCTCATTACTGACTTTATCTAGGTTAGTCCTCGTAATATCCTCCAGGTTTTGCCCAACTCTTATTCCCAAATATCTTAATACTTCTTTATACTCAATACCCTTCCAGGCCAGGTTCCAGGTCATTACTCCTGGCTGTGGGAAGTTAAATCATTTTATGAGTTTTAATTTAATTCTTTAATTGGTAATAAATTATGCATTTCTTTGAACTCACCTGCAGTGGCGGGGAGCCGTGAGGGGAACGGCCGGGCAATACCTCCACTAATCCATCCGTGAGGGGATCGGCAAAGGCAACGGACCAAGCGGAGCCACGGGGACTCACCTGGGACTCTCCTGGCCAAGGCGGGCAGTGAACGCCTACATTTCCCAGCAGCCCCGGGTCCTGGCGCGCTCGTGACGCTCCCGCTGCGCCTGGAGGCCCCTCAAGACCGCGGAACACCTCCCGCACCGCAGGACGCGCACGGGACGGCGCCGGGCTAAGCCCGGGCAAAGGGCGGGCCCTCTGTGGCCCTCCGAGGCACGAAGAGGCCGGGACGGGCCACCCCATTTGGCTGTTACAAAGTTGGAGGTACTGTATTTTACATTCCGATTCTGACATTGCACTGCTCTCACATCATGTCCATCTGGGAGGAGTTGAACGCCCTGTGTGGCACGAACTACGCCCAGAATGTATCTATTCCCCTTATAGCGGACAGAGATGCCGATGAGGTAAATGACATTGACATTGTGAATACATACAAAATGTGCACTAGTCCCTCACCACAACCCTCCAATTCACCATTAATAATTTTGCCAACTGAGGCGATGAAGAAAACACCTGACCCAGTCTCACCACCTCAACTGACCCTACTGGCACAGATTGAACATTTGTTAACAACCACACTATCACCTTTGATTACTAAAATCAATGAGCTGGGAGACAGGCTGACTAGTATTGAAAATAAATTATCTAGAAATCCTATCGCCACTGAAACAACTGCCGCACCCATTCACTCTATTCTCCCCTGCAACAAAGAAAACTTCAAACCCACGACACCTATGAAAGCTCAAATCCCTGAACCTCTCATCTCTCCACCCAATCCAAGAGGCCGGAACATCATTATTTCTAACTCCGTACCTGCACCCCATAGACTACCCAGGTTTGCACATGAACGCAGGAATTGGATCAATTTACCTCCAGAAGCTGCCCCCTACGTGACTGTTCTTTCTGGGGTCCCTGCACCGATTCAGGGTAAATTTGAATCCCATCAGGACTTGTTAAATAAAACCATCTCCTGGCTAAAACAACACAGACCATTGCCACCTGCTTTAGATGGCGGCAGTTTGAGGGTCAGGAGGGTGGGGTGGCTTGGTACGTCGGCCAAAGACATCCCGGGCGACCTTATTTTAATTAAATTCAAAACTACGAATATTGTCCCCTATTTGCGATCCTCCCAACCCAAAGAGGGAGATGGTCCCATTCGCATATGGGACTTGCACGATTTTTATCCCGGCCCCCGACCCTACCCGTCCCTAAGACAAGCGACATGGAACTATACATTTTGGTAAAAGGGGATGCCATGAACTGTGTGCTACCGACAATTACCCTTTCCCCCATTTTTGAAAGCTTTGGTGATTAGAAATAGATACTGAATCCTGATGGAAATTAGTTTTAAAAAGTGTGTAAACAGGTACTGTTATTTTATGGCGTAGAGATGAGATAGCCACAATGGAATAGTTTTTAAAACTATTGATTAAGTTTAGGAAATCTTTAGAATGGTCTGTGTGATATTGATGCTGTTTTTTTTAACATTGCCTTTTGTCCCCTCTTACTTGTGAATTTTAAACTTATTAACTGTGTAATTGATGATTTTAAACTGAAATTTTATGTCTATTTTTATAATAGTTATAACTATGTATGCTTATATGATATTTCTTTTTTTGAATATCGAATAAAGCTTATTTTGAACCTTTGAACCTTTGAACCTTTATGTTAATTAAGGAAGTACATTTGTTTTAAAATTTTCAATGTGGGTTGTGAATTGTGTGGTTTTATAGGGAAGGAAATAAAAAAGTAAATGTATGCAATAATTAATGTTTTTGGTTCTAAATAAGTTCTAATTACAAATATTTATTTGTTTGGAAATTATTTTTTATTTTATGTAATATAATATTTGTAGGTATTTGTCATATCTATTTAATATTATAATATGTTTTTAATTGTAAATAATAAATATATATTTTTTTTACATATTTATATATTTTAGTTTTTTTTAAATATTGCTGTTTTCAAAAATGTGTTTGTTTTTAATTTTGAACTTACTGGAGTGAGAATAATAATTGTTACTCCTCTACAATCCAACATTTTCCCTACTGTTGCACTCACTGGAGGGGGAATAGTAATTCGTACCCTTCGCTATACAACACTTTCCCTACTGTTGCACTGACTGGTGTGGGAATAGTAATTTTTACACCTCCGCTATCCAACACTTTCCCTAATGTTGCAATCACTGGAGTGGGAATAGTAATTTTTACCCCTCCGCTATCCAACACTTTCCCTACTGTTGCACTCACTGGAGTGGGAATAGTAATTTTTACTCCCACGCTATAGGCTAGGATAGGATATCGTTTTGTAGAGAGCTCGAATGCCAAGGCGTCTTGGCGCTAGGAGGTGAGACTAGGAGGAATCATGGTGGTATGGCTAATTCTTTTAAGATGGGAACAGCCATGATTTTAGTGCCTTCCTGAAAAGCAGCCTATTGGACATTAGTCTCATGGAGATGGGCAGCTGATTCCACAATTTGGCTGCACAATGTGACAAACTCCTGCCGCCCCATCTGGGAATTTTAGAAATACATATGAAACCTGCATCAGTAGATCTAGGGGGAATATACCAAGGGAAGAGATTCCGCAAATCTGCAGCTCCTCCACCGAAGAGCGCCTTATGGACCAGCTGCCTTTTGTATCGATTGTAATTTTAACCTCTGTGCTTTGTCAATGCCTATAAGAAGCGCATTGCAATAGTCCAATCGTGAGAGGATTAGAGCAACCACTACTGATTTCTTTAGATCTTGGGGAATGAAAGCAAATATCTTCTTAAGAAACTTCAGTACGAAGAAACAGGAATAAGTTACACTATTAATCTGGCGAGCGAAATTGATTTGGTCATCAAAAATGACCCCAAGGTTCTTGACTTTATTAGACGGCACCTGACATTGACCCACCTCTGTCGGCCACCATGTAGAATTCCATATGGATGGCCCATTGCCAAATTCCATCACTTTAGTTTTATCAGTATTGATCTTGAGATAATCGAGACTCATCCATCTCATGATACGATTCAAGCAGGTATGGAAATTGACAGCGGTGGCCTCAGACTGTAGACTGTTTGGCTACAGAGAAGACAATCTGTGAATAATCTGCATAAAAAAACAAAGAAAAACCATACTCTCTAATTAGTGCAGTAAGTGGAGCAACGTATACATTGAACAGTGTGGGTGACAGTGCAGATCCCTGCGGCACTCCACACGGTATGCAAAATAATTCAGATTGCAGATTTTCCCAATGTATACTCTGCTGCCTCAAGGCCAGAAATGATGAGAGAAGGGACAGAGCCAATTCCCCAATCCCCACCTCCCTCAGCCGTCTTACTAACACCGTGTGATTCACGGTGTCAAATGCTGCCGAGAGATCTAGGAGAATGAGGATGGCTCTGCCACCTCCATCCACCAGTCTGAGACTTTACTTTGTTGCTATGATCAGTGCTGTCTCGGTCGAGTGAAAGGACTGGAAGCCATGCTGACTGGAGTCAAGAAAATTGTTAGTATCTAGATATTGCATGAGCTCCTAGTTGACCCCCCTTTCTAGGATTTTAGCTGTAACTGGCAGACAGGAGATTGGTTGATAGTTCTTCACCTCCGTAGGATCTAGAGTAGGTTTTTTCAATATTGGTCTTATGCAGGTTGCTTTCCAAACAGACGGGTAGGTCCCCGACTCAAGCACCTGGTTTAGGACAGGGGTTAAGTATGAGCTGATCGTCCCGAAGGCCAGATGCAAGACCGCTGGTATCCAATATTTTTCCTACTGTTGCACTCACTGGAGTGGGAATAGTAATTTTTACCCCTCCACTATCCAACACTTTTCCTACTGTTGCACTCACTGGAGTGGGAAATTTAAGGTTGAAGATTTTTAAATAGTTTAATGTTTTAATTTATCGTTGAATGTTTTTTTATTAGATTTTAAGTTAGTGGTACACATATGTATATATATATATATGTATATATATATATATGTATATTTGTAAACTTTTATATAATTTTAACATTTTAAAATAAGTTAAAATTAATAGTTTATTAATTGTTTTAAAGTAAATATATATGTATTATTATGTATGTGTCTTTAACTTTTTTTAATGAAGTTTATTTATTATATTTTTTTATTTATATTAAATCTACTTAACTTTTTATGTTATTTTATTATTTAAAATATATAATATTTATAATTTTATATATATATATATACATATATATATTAGTCCAAAGATTACCTCAATGGGGCATCCATCGTCTCGTGGGGGTGGCGCGCTGCCGGTGAGGTGTCCGGTAGTCAATATGAAGTGCAAAACGGCGTCCCAAGCGCGCACTCAGGCACAGCAATAACCACACCAACAAATCAGGTCTGCCAATTAGTAGGGTTTATTCACGCCATAAGCCCTACGTGACGCGTTTCGCACTCCGTGAGTGCTTGTTCACACAATAGTCCTCAACACATTTGCTGTATTTACCGTGTGTACACACTAGACATCAAAGATGGACTCACACGCCTAACCTTGGTGTTAAAGGCGCCATCTTTCAGTGGGTCTAACTGAATGGTGATCCCGACAGTTATACACCTTCTCACTAATATTCATAACATAAAACAATTGTCTGTTAACTGTAACTAAATTAAAGCACTTGTGCAGAAATTCACAATATACCATCATCATACCATTGCGATATTATTCACGGTAAAAATACATTGGCCAGGACTTATATTATAACTTATGCATATAGTCCATGTATATGATGGGTGTATTGCAAAAAATACAACAATAAACCCACTCGTGCTGGCACAAAATGCGGACCTTGTGATTGGGTCATCCAATCACGTGCTTAGTCTGTTAGCGCGTGATTGGCCAATGGAACATCCTGTAGTTCCCTTGGTAACTGACTCACATAATTGTAAACAATCCTAATGTAAAGTACATGTAGTCCCGTAGGTTCACTCGGTCGCCTGGGTGAAATCTCTCAGATATCACATATCCCCTGGTTAGTGGGTGTGTGAGAGCAATTGTATAAGTCTAGTGAAGATCCGTACTTCAAGTTCCCTTGTTAGTGGGGATGCCACTGGATGTCAACAGTCTAGAGTGTCCTGGTCGACAGAGGACTGGCACAATGTATGAATGTTCACACAAAAAAGAGCAAAGTTGAGAACTATGTTGAGGATCTGCATTGAAAAAACCCAGTTCCAACTACCAAAAGTGATAAGGTGCACTGTGATTCAAAAAACAAATATATAAAAGACATACTTGAGCTGGAAAAATGGAGAAGGTCAGCGTTGAAAGGACTGGGGTGCTGATTTCATGGACCTGAGACTTAGTCCCACCCTTTCAACCTGTAGAAGGAAGCAAATGAGGACTAATGTACTAATGAAGTAAAATCATCCCAATATATATAACAAAAAAGAATTATTCATGATGTAAATGTACGTTGTATTCCTCATCGAGGTTGTGTCCTTTCGGAAAGCGGGTGCATAGACCAATAATATATTTCGACTCTCTTTGTCTTAGTCTCAATACCCGGTTACCACCTCTAGTGGATAAGTTCACTTGTTCAACAATGTAGTATCTCAGAAGTTTAGCGTTGGAAAAATGATGACTCTCGAAATGCCTGGCAATGGGATATTGTTTGTCTATATTCGTTATAGCCCTGGTATGTTCCAATATCCGTTGTTTGGCCATTTTTGTGGTGCTGCCCACGTGAACTGAGGTACGTGGGCAGCACCACAAAAATGGCCAAACAACAGATATTGGAACATACCAGGGCTATAACGAATATAGACAAACAATATCCCATTGCCAGGCATTTCGAGAGTCATCATTTTTCCAACGCTAAACTTCTGAGATACTACATTGTTGAACAAGTGAACTTATCCACTAGAGGTGGTAACCGGGTATTGAGACTAAGACAAAGAGAGTCGAAATATATTATTGGTCTCTGCACCCGCTTTCCGAAAGGACACAACCTCGATGAGGAATACAATGTACATTTACATCATGAATAATTCTTTTTTGTTATATATATTGGGATGATTTTACTTCATTAGTACATTAGTCCTCATTTGCTTCCTTCTACAGGTTGAAAGGGTGGGACTAAGTCTCAGGTCCATGAAATCAGCACCCCAGTCCTTTCAACGCTGACCTTCTCCATTTTTCCAGCTCAAGTATGTCTTTTATATATTTGTTTTTTGAATCACAGTGCACCTTATCACTTTTGGTAGTTGGAACTGGGTTTTTTCAATGCAGATCCTCAACATAGTTCTCAACTTTGCTCTTTTTTGTGTGAACATTCATACATTGTGCCAGTCCTCTGTCGACCAGGACACTCTAGACTGTTGACATCCAGTGGCATCCCCACTAACAAGGGAACTTGAAGTACGGATCTTCACTAGACTTATACAATTGCTCTCACACACCCACTAACCAGGGGATATGTGATATCTGAGAGATTTCACCCAGGCGACCGAGTGAACCTACGGGACTACATGTACTTTACATTAGGATTGTTTACAATTATGTGAGTCAGTTACCAAGGGAACTACAGGATGTTCCATTGGCCAATCACGCGCTAACAGACTAAGCACGTGATTGGATGACCCAATCACAAGGTCCGCATTTTGTGCCAGCACGAGTGGGTTTATTGTTGTATTTTTTGCAATACACCCATCATATACATGGACTATATGCATAAGTTATAATATAAGTCCTGGCCAATGTATTTTTACCGTGAATAATATCGCAATGGTATGATGATGGTATATTGTGAATTTCTGCACAAGTGCTTTAATTTAGTTACAGTTAACAGACAATTGTTTTATGTTATGAATATTAGTGAGAAGGTGTATAACTGTCGGGATCACCATTCAGTTAGACCCACTGAAAGATGGCGCCTTTAACACCAAGGTTAGGCGTGTGAGTCCATCTTTGATGTCTAGTGTGTACACACGGTAAATACAGCAAATGTGTTGAGGACTATTGTGTGAACAAGCACTCACGGAGTGCGAAACGCGTCACGTAGGGCTTATGGCGTGAATAAACCCTACTAATTGGCAGACCTGATTTGTTGGTGTGGTTATTGCTGTGCCTGAGTGCGCGCTTGGGACGCCGTTTTGCACTTCATACATATATATATATATATATATATATATATATATATATGCTGTTACGAAGGTTGCTCACCTAGAGAGACACACACGAGTCCAACAACAGGTTACCAGCCTCTTTAATCGGTACAGGTATGCAATGTTCGTGGGTAGATTAAAGCAGCTTTCCACGGAGCCTGACGCGTTTCGAGTTTCCCCTTTCTCAAAGGCTTGTGGGAAGTTCGTGCTCGGGCGTACCACAGCTCCTGATTAAATGCATAATTCATCCGCATTGATTTGATCGTTTATGGAGCAACAACCGTGGATTGAAGGCTTGCGTGTTTGGTGGGGGCTCAGTGGGAGCTTTATCGTCAGCAGTAAGCAAGTGCACTCTAATATTGAGTAGGGGACTAAAGCACACTACAACCCCCAGCAATCAATGCGGATGAATTATGCATTTAATCAGGAGCTGTGGTACGCCCGAGCACGAACTTCCCACAAGCCTTTGAGAAAGGGGAAACTTGAAACGCGTCAGGCTCCGCTATATTTTGTACAACTGAAACTCGAAATGCGTCAGGCTCCTCTATATTTTGCACAACTAAAATTTTGTAATCAATATTTTTTTAGATTTTTTGTCCTCACCTGTTTAAGTGTAGGGAGTCGATAATTTTGCATTCTCTATTGTTTCATCAATATTTTTTACTTCTATATTTTTTACATCAATATTTTGTCAGTGAACCCTTGAATCTATTCTGACCTTGAGGATGGATCGTATGAGTCGAGTGATTTTGGCACTCCTAGTCTCTCAAGCAGGGGCTTTACTCCCTTGGAGTGTGGAAGCTTAGGGGAGCTTTTCCTGGGAGCCTAAGAAGTTTCCTTGTATTCACCTTTACTTTGACCAACTCTTCAATCTTCCCAGTCAAAGTGTTCTGCAGTGTGCTCTCTAGGGGGCATATTATCAAGGGGGTTTATCTCCGCTTTTTTGGCTTTAAAAGCCAAGAAAGCGGAGATAAAATTATCTCCCTATTACCTAGCTGTCGCTAACACCAGTTAGCGACAGCTAGTAGGAGATAGCGACCATCTTGGGCCCCACTTTGCATGTCAGTGATATTTATCACTAATGACATGCAAAGTGGGCGTGCCAAGATGTTAGCGACTGGAAACTGTCGCTAACATCGCTATCTCCTATTACCACCTTTTGGAGATATTCGCGCTAAGCGCGAATATCTCCAAAAGCTAACACCTGCCCTGAGCAGTTCTTAGCCATTTTATCCAATGGGAGGTGGATAACATGGCTAAGAGCATTAGCTCGGCAATGCATGAATATCGCTGACTTTTCAGCGATATTCATGCATTGTGGCCGATTTTTATCGCATTTGCGATAAACCTTAGTAATACCAAGGTTTATCTGCGATAAAAATCGCCACAGCTCAGCGGTAAATTTTTGTCTCTAACCAAGCAATAGCGATAATTATCGCTATTGCCTGGTAATATGCCCCTAGATTCCTTCCTTCCACTAGAAATAACTCACCCATCTAAGGCCATAATATCAAGAACGGCAATAACATTATCTCCGCTTTAGCGGCAGGAAACTGCAGCTAAAGCGGCAAGAAGGGGCTTGATAATATGCCCTTGTGAATTCCCATAGAAGCTCAGGTTCTGGAGTGAACCTGGGCTTTTATGGGAATTCACAAGGGCATATTATCAAGCCCCTTATTGCCGCTTTAGCAGCAGTTTCCTGCCGCTAAAGTTGCGATAATGTTATCGCCGTTCTTGATAGTATGGCCCGTGGTCTTTTCAAGCAGCCCGTTAGTGAACCGGGGCAGAGTTTACCTGCACCATGGCTGAAAGAGATGCTCTTGCCTCCTTCAGGGTTCTCCAGCCACCTTAAACCAGCTCACCACAGCCTCCTGTATCAGGGGTCACTTCCACAGAATCTGCTGCCGGGTACATGGAAGTAAAAATGGGGTGAGGGGAGTAAGGAGGGAATGCACTGAGTCGCACTGATCCCTAGAGTAGAGCGCTCACGACCGGCTTCCTCGTTCAACCAGCAACGCTCTGCTAAAGCATACAATTGACATGCCTCGTCCCCTAGGGAACACTTATTAATAAATGTTTTTGATGTTTTAAGATGTGTTTTAGTGCTTTTGATAAGAATGGTGCCACAATGGCAGTGGTATTTTACATTGTTTCATTTTAACAGTATTGTAGTTGACATAGATGTATAGGGAGACATGCAATGAAGTGAGATTGTGTTTCTTGGCTACACTAACATTATGTGAAACTGCATCAAAGAACCTTTGTGATTCTATTCTTAGCTCCATATCTAAGTAACTTAAAGATATGTATTTTTTTCAAGGTACAGTAAAACTTTACGTACTTGTATGTACTTATTGTGTCAATGTTGATTAACAATATTTTTGCCACCATATATTTGTTGCGTAATATTTAAAATTCGATATTCTGATACCATAACTTTGAAATTAGAGTTTTAACCCCCTGGCCGCGGCGGTAATTCCGCCGTGGCGCTGGGCAGAAGGGGGGCCGCCATGCTCGTGACTGAACCACTCTGTCATGAGCCACGGGCACACTGTGCTTGTGACGGAGTGGTTCCGTCACGGCCCCGCCAGCTCAATACAACCGCCGCGCAGATGCGGAATCGCGGCAGCGTGGGCAGGGTGCGCGCGCTGTGATGGAACCACTCCGTCACCAGCACAACGCGTCCGTGGCTCGTGACGGAGTGGTTCCGTCACGAGCGCTCAAGGGGTTAAATCAATATACTACTTCGTTGGAAGAGAAAGTATTTTACAAATACAAGATTCAATAACTTTGTTACCATTGATATTGTCTAACTTCAGCTAAAGTATTCTGAGGTATCAGCCTAAAAAACATACTTGATTATGTATCATTAACTGGCGGGTCAATTTTCTGGCTTTCCAAGACAGTTAAGTGTATATGCCCACAAACTGATGAGCTTCATAGTTTGGCAGCAAGTGAATCAATTTCAGGAGATTGTAACAAATGCTGTTCCAGGGATATGTTATGTTATATTATTTAGCTTTATTTTTGTAAAGTGCAGCTTTCGCCTTCTTGTTGGCCTCTTGCCATTTTGAGTTCTTGTAGGAAGACTCATATCTGCAGTTGTGGATATACCTGTTGGAGAATCTCCTACGGGGACATTCAGCCTTTGCCTTGTATAACAGAGTGCACCTGAAGTGGTTTATTGAGTGTAGGTTTTCTTTACACTGGTGTTTTGTAGCAGGAAACTGATCTTGCAATTATCCAACCTAACTTATGAGACTGTCAATGCTTTAATTAAAATAGGGTAGAAACATAGGGTTGACACTATCTGAGTCTTTATAAGATTGAGTCCAAGCCAAATAAAATAAACAACTGGGATATAAATTACCAAGTTAAACCTTGTAGGTTTATTTGACTTAAAATCAATACTAAACATAAACAATGGTTAGTTAATCACTAGCAATGAATATATCAATAGTAATTACAATCAAATAATGTGAGAGGATCAAAATAGGATCAACCTCTACAGAAATCATTCAGCCACAAGTAAGTATAGTTCAAATGATAGGCTAGCATATAGTTAGCAAAGTTTGAAAGGCAAAGAAAGTCTGGCACATATCCCAATAACAACATCTTTTATAGGGTTTTAGACAGACAAAAAAAGCCTTCACATTCACTGGTGGGATGTGACATAATAGGTTCAAGCAAGCAATGTATCATTCTAGGAAGCCAGTGAACATTGTAGTATATAAGACACATTCAATAAGATACATCTAGAAACACCTACCTTTTTTAAAAAACTTTATTTAAAAAAATATTTTGCAGTCAAACAAGCAATACAGTGTAAATATTCAAGTATGCATATTGGATCAAAATGCGCATACAGCACACCAAAATATGTTACAACACAATATCTGTAACCAATACTTTTATCCTGTAAGTGGTGGGGTCCGTGGCCTATCAAGAGGCCTGGTGTTTGGTGGCCACTCTGCTTCATGTCCCCGCGTGCCCACCACTCGGCGTTGTCCTCCTGCTGATCCTCTGGGGTGTCCTGGTCCTGATTTTGCCCACCCAGTTTGCTCTCCAAGGTTGACTGCTGAATGAGGTATTCTTGGAATGGCTCCCAGAAATTGTTGGGTATACAGCGGGATGGAACTAGAGCATTATAATTCTCAGATTGTGTGGAGCAATAAGCTAAGTCCATGCACCACTCAGTTACTTTAGGTATTGCCCCTCGCATCCAGCCCATGGCTATTCTACGCTTTGCAAATAACAAGCTGATGGCCACCAATTTATGAGATGACTTTGGAATATCCTTATCATAGCCCAGCAGTGCTACCAGGGGGGTCTCCGGGATCTGAGGGCCAGATGTAGGTAACCAAATACCAGTCGGTGAAGTCCGAAAATACCAAATTTCGGCCTTTACCGACCTGTATTTGGCTTTTGAGATGTAGGGGACCCAAAAACATCCGAATCGGTAAATTTACCGAATCGATAAAGTTACCGAATCGGTAAAGTTTCCGAATCGGTAAATTTACAGAATCGGTACATTTTCCGATTTGGAAATTAAGAAATGGTAAAAATGACTATTGAGATGTAGGTAACCTCTTAAATACCGAATTTGCACGCAATTCAGTATTTAAGAGTCAGTATTTACCATGGATTGAAATCAGGTGGTAACGGCCCCGAAATGCAACAGTTTCACCAGAATGGCGGCATTCTATGTGATTGCGAGGCGGCTATGGCTACAGGCAGAAGAAGGAAAGAGGGTCTGGAGGAGGGAGGAGCAGTTGTACAGGCAGATGATCACCCTATTCCAGCTAACTGAGCCAGATATCCTACAAAGGTACAGGCTAAACCCCCAAACCATCCTGGACCTTATCAGGGACCTCCACCCACTGTTGGACCATCCAACCCCAAGGGCGCACGCCATCCCACCCCATGTGCAGGTGCTGTGCAGCCTATACCTGCTTGCATCTGGGAGTTAACAGAATGTGGTTGCTGCGGTAGGTGGGGTGTCCCAGAGCTGCCTGTCCCATTTCTTTAAGAAATTCCTAGACGCCATGTTGCAGAGAATGCATTACTACATCAGCTTCCCTGCAACGCATGCAGAACTGCTCAGGACAAAGACAGACTTTTATCAGATGGCGCATTTCCCCAACATCATTGGCTGTATTGATGGCACCCACATACCAATATGTCCATCTGCTGCCACAGAGTGCATTTATAGGAACAAGAAGTCCACCCACACCATAAATGTACAGGTGATCTGTGATTCCAAGTACATTATCACGGACATAGTAGCCAAATTTCCCGGGAGTACCCACAACTCTTACATCTTCCAAAACAGTGGGATCTACGCACGCCTGACAGCGGGTGAATTTGGCGAAGGATACTTGGTAGGTAACACACTGTGTGTAACTCCCTTGATACATATTGCAGATGGATGTGTTTGTGTGCATATGAGTAATGTTTTTTCTTGTTACAAATAGGGGACAGTGCATATGCCCTCCGGTCCTTCATCCTCACACCCTACCTCAACCCTTCAACACCCAGCCAGAGGAGATACAACAGGGCACACAAATCAACCAGAAACATTGTGGAGCGCACCTTTGGTCTGTGGAAGAGCAGGTTTTGCTGCCTACATAAAAGCGGAGGGGCCCGCCAGTACACACCAGTCACCTGCTGCAAGATCATTGCAGCCTGTGCAATGTTGCACAACCGTGCGGTTAAGAAGGACACCGAAGTTGATATCTCTGATTATGAGGACCATGATGACGAGCAACCAGTGCCTGAACCACACACAGCTGGAGTTGCCACACCAACTGATGGCAGACACAGACGGGAAGAGTTCACACGCAACTTTTTTTAAGTAAGTAAAGAGACACAGACATGTGTAGTATGCACCCAACGTAGTTTAATTATGTCACTACGTAGGTTTCTAAAGCACAAATGTGCAGCACAAAATATTTACATTCGATGATGTGGGTCCTGGGTCACTTCCTCATGAACTAAAATAATCATTTGCATCCACGCTTACCAGTGCCAGTTGTTTGGTGCTCACTGTGCTCACTTTGCGTTTGGACTGTAGCCTCAGCATGGCGCCTGCTGCTCCTCCTTGTCTCTGCGACAATGGAGCTTACCATGCTGCTCCTACTTGTGCTCTCTTCACTCTCTGGCACATCTAGAGCAGCAGTTTGTGCTGTTTGTGCATTTAACAGCGCCTCAAGAGTACTGGTCATCCTGGCCATGCCCCTAGTGACCTCATTACTGTTTTGGGTTAGTCCCTTCTGCATGTTTATGCTTCTCCTGCATAGCAGGTATGTGGCTGTGGCCAGGCGGTTGATGGCTTTATTTTGTTGATGCGCACGCTGCCTTTCCTTGCGCCATGATGCATATTCATTGTCTAGTTTGGTGCACAGAAGCTGCACCGATTGTGACATTTCACACATCCCTGCAGCCATCTCTTTGTTGACATCTATTAGTTCCCTGATGCCTTTTCCTATGTCTCCAATGCTGTTGTTCAGGTTCCTCATTTGGCGTTGGCAAGGCATGATGGCTTTTCCCTGCATCCTCTGGATTTTTACCATGCTCCCCTCCAGGCCACCGAACACACTTGAACCCTCCACACGTCCAGCTGCACTGCTTTCTTGGACTCTGCGGCGTCTTGCGCCAGTATGGCCCACCTCTGCACTGGACTGCAGTGTGGCAGAGCTACCATCCACAGGCAAGGTGTGTGTGTCTTCCCCCTCCATGTCACCTGCTGCTGACTCCATTACCAATAGTGGGGCTACAACAAGCCTCCTGCTTGGCTGTGATGCAGGTGTTGTCTCATGCAGTGATGCTGGCATTTCTGGTGATTACAGCAACAGAGGTGATTGTGATCATTCTGGGGACGCCTGCAACTCTGGAGCATTTTCTGTGTCTTGTGAAGGAGGATGGCTACTTGGTGCACCTGTGTCCTGTGATACATTCAGTGCACTTGGACCTGGCTCCTGACTCTCAGCCCTCTCTGGTGCCGTGCCTTCAGTCTCCTGGGAACGCCTGCGAGATGTGTCACCTGTGGACATATGAGCGTACATTAGCTAAGCGCTACTATCTCACAGTCACTACAATTAAATCTTTTTCACTTTCGCTTTATTCTGTCTGCAATCATTTCCCTAACTTGCTTGTTGCTGTGCTGTATGACATGGTCTTTCATTCCCTGACTACATGTCCCATGATGCATTGCTCCTGTAGTGGTAGCAGTACTGGACTGGGGTTCACTTAGACACAAAGGGTAAAGGTAAGGATGATGGCTTGGGGGGGGAATGCTGTGCATGCATCTTACCTTTTCTGCTTGGAGCTCTGGCTGAGTTGTCTACTTCTCCCAGTCCGCAGACACTGTCAGGTTCTATGGTTGAGGCCACCATCTCCTCCAGGTCAGTAAGGGGGTGTGCTGGGTTCTTCCCTCCACCAGTTTTGGTTGCCTGCTTGTGGTGTTCCGCCATTTGTTTGGCTCCTGAGGTCGTAGAACCTCTTTTTAAGGTCCTCTGTGTCTCTGGTAGTCACTCCAACTGCATTTACTTTGTCAAGTATGTCCAGCCAGAGTTTCCTTTAGGCAGATTCTGCCACAGTGAGGGACTGCCTGCCAAACAGTTTTTGGTGCACCTTCACCACCTCCTCAACAAGGACCTGCAGCTCCATGCTGCTGAATTTCAGTTTCCTCCTCCTCTGTGGCTGCTCTTTGTCTTTGCTGCTTGCCATTTTTCAGATTTTAAAGTGCACAAAACTCTTTCTGCTGCTCAGGGACTCTCTGCTCCAACTGCCTCTCCAGAAGCTTCTAATTAGTTCCAGCTACCTGTGTAGGCACTTCCTGGTAGGGAGGGGGAGGGTGGTAGCACCTGATTGGCTGCCTACTTAAGTTTCACTTTTGTTCGCTTTCCGATTCGATATTTACCGAATCGGTATTTACCGAATCGGTATTTCCCATTCATTCCTATGGGCCAAAAGGCCCATTGGAATGAATGGGAAATACTGATTTGGTAAATACCGATTCGGTAAATACCGAATGTCCGATTCCGATTTTTACCGAATCGGTATTTTTTACCGATTTTTTTATCTACATACCATTTACCGATTCTAAAATAGCGATTCGGTAAAATTCGGTATTTTAGAATCGGTAAATTTGGATTACCTACATCTGGCCCCTGATCTCCAGCATCTCTGTTACTGTATGAAACACTTCCCTTCAGAATGCGCGAATGCCAAGGCAGTCCCACGCTAGATGAGTAAATTCAGCCCCATCGGCACCGCAGTGCGGGCACCTATTGTCCTCCCATAGGCCATATTTGTACTGACAGACTGGGGTGTAATAGACCCTCTTAAGGTATTTGTAATGTACCAGCCTGTGCTTCCCATTCTGTGAGATCAACTTCGTGTTATCATAGTGATGTGTCCATTGTGCCTCTGTGATAGTGATCCCCAGCTCTTTATGCCACTCCTCCTGCGGCCTGACCAGGGCTTGCAGGTTGTGTCTTTTGATAATTGTGTATAGTGGCATAATGCCACGTCTTGTAGCCTGAAGGAGATAAGTAGGGGAGCGCATTTCCTGTGGCTTTGACAAATCATCACCCAGTTTGTCTTTAAGCACCAACCGCACCCTGTAGTTTTGGTATGCATCTAGAGTGGTCGTCTGAGGGGGCGTGCCCTGTTGCCTGAGCCCACGTTTTAACTTTCCCATCTGGAAAGAAATCCCCCATCAGTGTTATCTTCAACTTGTGCAGCATTTGTTTGACTGCCCTGAATGGAGCCCAGTCACACGACTCCATCTGAAGCTTAGGGGAGTATTTCAATGTGAGTCGTTGTGTCAATGCTGCTTTGTGTAGATTTGCCCTTGTACAGCTGGTTGGGCCTATTCCTCCTGTTCTTCACCGGGGTCTGCCTAATAGTGTTTCCGCCAAAGCACTGGGGCTGACTTCAGCGCTTTCTATGAAGACCTGTGGGAGACCCTGGGGCCTGTGAATCCAAATATCCGCATACAGTAGCTGTGCGGCCGTGTAGTAGTTTTCTAGGTCTGGTGTGTTGAGACCCCCCTCTGCGTATGTTCTGGTCAGTACCTCCCATTTAATCAGGGGTTGCTTCCCGGCCCACGCAAGTCGTATCATCAGTGTGTGCAGGGTGCAGAAGAATAACCTAGGTAAAAGGATGGGAATATGTATAAATAGAAAGAGAAACCAGGGGAGTATGATCATTTTCATTAACACAAAGCGGCCTATAAGGGACAGAGGAAGCCTAATCCATTTCTCTATGGTCTCCGACAATTTCTGTGTTGCTCGGTCATAGTTTTCCCGCATTACCACCTACGGGTCTGTGTGGACCTGTATTACCAGATAGCACACAGGCTCCTTGGTCCATTCAATGGGATAGTGGTCGTGGGCATCAGTGGGAACATCATTGACGTTGCTTTTTAGGTCTATGCGTTTGATCGTATCAAAGAGGGTTTGCAGGTTACCTGCAAGGGAGCGGCCCGGAACAAACCCAGTTTGCTCCTGACCCACCAATTTGGGCAGCAGTTGGCAAGTGTCTTTGCAAACAGCTTGGCGTTAGTGTTTAACAGTGAGAGTGGCCTGTATGACGAGCACTGGTTTGGTTGTTTCCCTGGCTTTAGTAAAGTGATCAAGATGGCTTCGCACACGGAAGGCGACATTATACCATCCTACGCCATTTCTTCAAAAAGATTCAATAGATGCGGTAATAGTCGATCTTGAAATGTTTGGTAAAAGACCACAGTCAGTCCATCGGAACGCGGGGCTTTATCATTGGGCATATCTTTGAGAGCAGATACAATTTTGGTTGGGTGTAGAGGGGCAAGGAGTCTCTCTCTATCAGAGTTGCTCAACCATTGCATTGCTATTTACTCCAGGTATTCGTTGTCTGATTCACTCAAGGTGGAGTTTTGTGTGGCGTACAGTTGGTTGTAATATGTGCGAAAGGCCTCTGCTATCCCAGGCTTGTCCTGCATCAACTCCCCCCTTTCATTGTAAATGTGCGAAATATCTGTATCACCTCAAGCGGGATGAGTCAGGGCAGCCAGCGTGGTGCTCGCCTATCCCCCTTAGCATAGGCCCTGGCTGTATCATATTTACCTAGATGTTTTATCTCGGAGCTAGCGAGCTTGTCAAAGTCCGCTATGCTGCCCTAATTTGTTTTAACATTTTCAGATCTCCCCTTTCCTGAAATTGCCTTTCTGGGTTAGTCCTATCCTGCCTTGTCCAGTTGTGTGAGAATTGATCTGAGAACCCCAGAGTGTTTGGAAATGATATGTCGCGAATATAGACTTTGAACATTTCCCAAATTGTGCTCATCTTGGGGACAATCCCAATATTAGTGGCAAAAAGCTTGTCTATCACCTCTCAAGTTCGTCTTGAAGACTGGATCTAATAAAGGGGATTGCGGGAAACGCCAAGCGTTTTCCCCTCGAGGCATGTTACTGAGTGATAACGTTAGTAGGACTGGCGAATGGTCTGAGTAGGTGCGTGGTAGGTGTATGAAATCGACGATGGAAGGTAATAGTGAGCATGAGACAAACCAGTAATCTATCCTGGTGTGTGTGTTGTGCACTGTGGACTAGTGGGTGTATCCCCTGCCCAGGGGCGACAGGTGTCTCCATGCATCTGGAAGGGTGTCTGCTTATGCTATAACACAAAGGACATGAAATTTAGCTGTGTGCTAGCATTCATATGATTTTCAATGGTCATAGTCGCCCCTTAGCATGAAGTTGGATGTGAACCTCCCATACCACCATGTCCACCCTGCTTGCTGACTCCAAAACTAAACTGCCCATACCTTCCCACACAAGCCATGTCCCAAAACATTTAACATGGCTTACTTGGAACATTGTTTACCTGTACCCCGACTCTAAACATGAAAAAACATGTACTAAACAAAGTAAACAAATAATGGGAATTATTATATTAACTCCTTTTGTGGAAATGACGCGGGGCTGTGGGTGACTGCCTACTAAACAATCCCTGCCATTGCCTACACCTATATTAAAGGATACACCATCCAAGCTATGTAAGTCATAGCCATTTACAGTGGCAAGTTCCCCTTCCTTATTATGGAGTCGCTGTCCATTAAACAGGATAGAGAGGACTAATTTCACTGGTGGGCCTGTTCGGCCCAAAGTACAGCCCATACCCAGCAACAAGCGCCAGTCAGTGATGAGGCACCACACCATTGTTCTCTGTGAAGCCGCTAACACAGCTACGAGCTGTAGGGGACGCTGCCACTTTTTCCCCTTCACAATGATCTAGTTAGTCCTCTTGTTCATTGTGCTCCCTTTCGCCGCTCTCTGACTGCTCCTAGGCAACCCTGTCAGACCTGGCTTTACTAAATTTTTTGAGGTCCTGTTGCAGAATCTTGGGCTCATTGTAGATTTTGGTTTTGCCATTGCACGTGACCTTTAATCTAGCTGGGTAGAGCATAGCATAGTCTATTTTGAACTCTCTCAGTTTGTGCTTCATGGGTGCAAATTGCTTAAGAGCTTCTTGTGGAGTGAAGTCAGGCAAGAGCGCAATCTCTGAGCCCTTGTACTGGAGCGCACACAACTCTCTGGATTTACGTAAAGCTGGGTCCCTGACCCTGTAGTTGAGTAGACGCACTATTATAGGCCAGGGGGAAGGGCCTGGAGGAGGTTTTGGAGCCAGAGAGTGGTGGGCGCGCTCCCAGATGAATATTTGGGAGAATGTGTCATGCCCAAGTAAAGATGCTAGCAATTGTTCAGAGAACAGTCCCATGTTGTCGGTCACCGTCATCTTTGGTAGGCCCAAAATACGTACATTGTTGCACCTGGAGCACGCCTCTAAGTCCTCATCTCTGTCGCGAAATAGGGTCATATACTTCCCCAACTGTTCCTACGAGGCCGCTGTCTCAGACATGCAATCCATCCTGTAGGAAAGTGAGTCGAGCTTACCATCAATTGTAGCAAGGCTTTTCTGCATGACGGAGAGGATGTGGCAAATGTCGTCTTCTTTATTGGAACCTGAAGCCCCCTTCTCTGTTTGTGCAGTGGCATCTGCTTCCCCCCTGTTCTTTGACGATTTGCAGTGCTCAAACTGTATTTTGTATTTTGGTCTTTGTCTTGTTAGCCTTTCCCATCTTGCCTATGGTGCTGCTTAGGGAAGTACAAGTTATTCTGGTCCCTCTTGTTGGCGTATAGTACCACAGTCAAATTATGGGGGAATGGCACTGGGGCTGTACTCCCAAATGGCGAGTTATCCCTGGCAGCTCCTACCTCACACAAGGTCACCGCACAGGCCTTGCACCAGTGACACGCATGCCCCAGACCGGTCTCAGGCCGACTCCAAGCCTCATGGCCCTTGGTTACAGCATGCTCTGCACCGCAGCAACTCTGGCCGGGGCACTCAGCAGGCCGCCGTCACTGCACTTCGCTACTTAGTGGGCCTCACCAGTCTGGAGACTCAGGTGGCACGCAGCTCCCAGCTTCATAGTTGCCACAGACAACGTTCTCAGCGCCTCACCATGAGAGGAGTTGAGGTAGACTGGTTTGCACCGGTGTAGGTGGGTAGGTAGGATATGGAGCTGCGGCACCTCCGCTACACCACTTCCCTCGCGGCCATGCTGCTAGGCCAGAATTTTCGCTTTGCTCACTTTCAATGCAGCGCTCATGAAATCACCAGATGGAGGTCTCCCCAGATATCTGGCGTTAACCCACTCCTCCAGTAAGACGGAGATCGGAGCTCGCATACAATGAAGCCATTTTGGAGTCAGGCAGGCCACGCCCCTCCATCTAGAAACACCTACTTTACTGCATATTAATAAACAAGGGATCAATAGGAAATGAAGGCAATGGCATGATGTTTATGTAATACAGAAAGGCAATAGGTAGTTCAACTAATTAATGGTCCTTATGAAAGGCTAGAGCAAAGGACCTTGAAAGTAACAAAGCCAAGAACATCCTAAACATGGCTTACTTGAGAGGAACACAAATTAATGCAATTAATAATGCAGAGACCATGGGCTAATCTTCTATTCCACTTATTTTCTGAAACGGAAAAGCAGAGAGCAGAGATGCATGCAAAATCTTGTGCACATAAAAGTGCACATTTGTTTTTGAAAATATGATTGGATGTCAATATAAGTTGGCCGAGGTCTAGTCTTGCTAACTAAACCTCATATGCCCTAACACTGTGTGGGCTAGCCTGGGTCTTGTGTCTTCCTTCTCTTCTGTGGTACTGTTGTCCTGCATTGGTGATGGGCATTATGCCCATCTCATGAATCTGAGTAGCTGTGTGTCAGAGCTGTTGTGGGGCTGTGTTTGTGACTCTTATTTTTCCTGTCTGGGGTATGTTGTTACTGATTTGGGTTTAATGAATGCAGTGTTGCCCTGAGTACCCCATGTTGGGGCAAATCTGCTCCTACTTGGGTCTGTTTCTGTGGTTCTCAATTCTACTGTTCCTACACACTTATGTCTGGTATTTAACAGCCTGATAACTTTATTTGTCCTCTTGTCTTCTGTATTTGCATCTACCACCCCTCTTGTTTTCCTTATTCCACTGTATTGCTGTCTCTGATGTTTCCTTCCCACAAGGCTCCCAGTTCCCGTGGTCTCTAACCATCAAGGATCCATGTCCTTTAGGCTGTCTGTTCAGTGGTTCCTTAAGATGGAGTTAGACAGACAGCTAGATATACAACTGACGGGTAGACACACAAACTAGTGTAAACCTAGCTAGGGAACTCAATTGATGTTTACAGAGCACCACACTTGTACACTTGGTGATTATCATTGACCATTACTAATCCCTGACTGGAACTTCTATGGGTACCAGTGGCACAACATTTAAATCAAGTACCCATTGCAATATGAGCAAAATCACAGTGTGTACAATACCCTAGTACAATGGTAATAGCTGCATATAATGGCTTTATCATGGATGGATGGATGATTATTGCCTACAAAAATAGCACACTACAAGAATATTGTTGCAAACATAGGGACAACCAAAATAAAATGGAGGTAACTATCTAGTGGTTAATAGAGATAGACTCTTCTGAACATCACATCTAAGTATTTTGAAGTCAGACATGTCAAGGTACATGTATGTGGAGTTGAGTACAGTAAACCTACACATTCACATATATAGGTATCGCACTACTAATTTAGTTGCCTTTATTTTTTGTTACAGTATTTTTATAGCACAATATTTAAAACTCAATATTACTCTACCATACTGTAAATATTATGTAAGTTTGTAACAAAATCACTAAAATTCACCTGCCTTTAAAAACTCTTATCCACCTTGAAAATATGAAACTTAGAGCCAGTCCGACCGTTCAACTTGCGCAGCCGCAGTCCAGTTTCAACCACTGAGGCCGGGAAAGTTCCCCCCACTGCCTTACAATGCAACCGATGCTTCCACGGCAGTCTCATCTACGGTGGTGCACATACCCCCGAATATGTCACTGCAAGTGCATGCAAAATCACAGGAAACATGTGATTTATGCAAACATGCATGACATATGTGGGGATATGACTTGTGCAACATGTACCCCATTGCTGGAGTGTGGCGATCTGCGCGCAGTCCAGTCAAGGGGGATGCATGCCACCTATGGACTTACCTGAATTCCGGTGCCCACAGGGTCAAATTCTTCGGGGTTCAGCTGCTGTGGTTTAAGGGGGACCTGGAAAAGGAATTCATGCCTGTGACTGTCGGGGAATAGCTGATTTGGGTGAGTATGCATCCCAAATCCATCAGTTGCAATGCCTCGAGACAGGCAGTTGGTCTGCCATGGCTGGGTCATTGATAACACACATAGTAATCAATCAATCATTGTAAGCGCGCTACTCACCCGTGAGGGTCTCAAGGCGCTGAGGAGGTCTGCAGATCTGTTTAGCCAAAGAGCCAGGTCTTGAGGGTCTTCCTGAAGTTGTTCAGGAAGAGGGCACGTCTGATGTCTGCCGGTAGCTCGTTCCAGGCCTTGGCTGCAATGTGACAGAAGGATCTTCAGCCTGCTCTGGCTCTGTGGGCGCGCGGGTTTCAGCCAGTGCGAGGTTGGAAGATCAGAGGTTTCTTTTGGGCACGTGGAAGTTGATTCTGTTGTTGAGGTATTTGGGTCCGTTGTTGTGTTGGCATTTGTAGGCGCGATTGAGGATTTTAAAGATGACTCTTTTCTCCACGGGGAGCCAGTGGAGTCTTCGTAGGTGTTGGCTGATGTATTTGTGTTGGGGGTTGCCAAGGATGAGTCTGGCGGCCAGGAGCGTCTAGTAGAGGGAATGCCGTGGGGCGGTGGGTGGTGCAAGGGAGGGGCAGCATGGGGGGGTAGTAAACTCCAGCTCACAGCCAAACGGAGTAATATAATGAAATAAATAAATAAAATGAATTTCATTGCGCGCACTGAAACGCCAACCGTGTTTTAGTGTGCACAATGACATTTGTTTTATTTATTTATTTATTTACATTACTCTGGTCGGCCATGAACCGGAGTTTACTACCCCCCACCCTGCCCCTCCCACGCCCCACCGCCCCGCAGCACTCCCTCCACGAGCCGCTACTGCTGGCGGCGGTGTTCTGCATTGTCTGGAGTTTGCAGAGTAGGGACTTGTTGATGATGGCGTAGAGTGCGTTTCCATAGTCCAGTCTGCTGGAGATGAGTGCGTAGGTGACGGTCTTCCTTGACTCAGGGGCGATCCACTTGCAGGTCTTGCGGTGTATGTGGAGGGTGTTGAAGCAGCTGGATGTTTTGGCGTTTACCTGTCGGTTCATGGTGAGTGATAAGTCGAGTACGATGCCGAGGTTCTTGGCATGGTCTGAGGAGGGTAGGTGGTTTTCCGAGGCGGTCAGCCACCAGGTGCTATCCCATGCTGAAGGGGTGGTACTGAGGACTTCTGTCTTCTCGGCGTCGAGCTTCAGGCAGCTGTTGGTCATTCAGACTGTGAAGTCTTGCATTCCTTTCTGGAAGTTGGGTTTGGCGGTGGTGGGGTCTTTGGTGACGGGGAGGATGAGCTGGGTGTTGTCAGCGTAGGATACGATGTTGAGGCTGTGTTGTCAGACGATGGCTGTGATGGGGGGCATGTAGATGTTGAAGAGGGTGGGGCTCAATGATGAACCCTGTGGGACTCCTCAAGTGATTTTCGTGGGGTCAGAGAGGAAGGGTGGCAGTCTGATCCTTTGGCTTCTTTCCGTGAGGAATGATCGGATCCAGTCCAGGGCTGTTCCTTGAATGCCTGCATCGTATGGTCTGGTGACTGGTGTGCGGTGGGAGACGGTGTTGAAGGCTGCTGATAGGTCGAGTAGGATGAGGGCTGCGGAGTGGCCGTGGTCCAGGAGGGTGCGGATTTCGGCTGTGGTGGTAAGTAGGGCAGTCTCTGTGCTGTGGTTGCTTCGGAAACCAGATTGGGACAAGTCGAGGACAGCGTTCTCTTCGATGAATCAAGTCAGTTCCCTGTTGACTGATTTCTCTGCAACTGTGGCTGCTAGGGGAGGAGCGACATGGGTTCTTGAGGTCAGTGGGGTCAGCTGTGGGCTTCTTGAGCAGGGGTCCGACTTCTGCATGCTTCCAGTCATCTGGGAAGGTGCCTGTTTTGAAGGCGGTGTTGATGGTGTGTTGTAGCTCAGCTGCGATGGTGGCCACGGCTCAGTGGTAGATGACAGGGGGGCAATGGTCGGTGGGGGCCCCCGAGGGGATGCCTTTCATGGTCGAGGCGGTGTCTTCATCCATGATCGGTGTCTAACTGGAGATGATGGGCTGGCTGGCATCTCCGGGGGCCGGGGGGTCACCTGTGTCACCTGGTGGATGGTCGATTAAGTTGTCGTAGAGTTTTTTGATCTTGAGGTAGAAATCGGTTCCAAGCTTGTCGCAGAGGTCTTGGGATGGGGTGATGTCTGTGGCTTCGCTGCGTGGGTTGGTGAATTCTTGAATGACACTGAGAAGTTCCGTGGAGTTGGTGGAGTTGGTGGAGTTGGCCATGATTTTGTTGTGGATGAAGTTCCTCTTGGTGGCTCTGATATGGTTGTGGTAGTCTGTCATGGTTTTCGGTTGTCTTGGTGTTTCTCCAGTTCTTCTCCAGGTGTCTGCAGGTGCGCCTGGCTTCTTGGAACGTGGTGGTGAACCAGACGGCTTTCCTGCGGCGTTGTGTGTCGGGGTTGCGTAGCAGGGCGAGTTCGTCTGCGCAGTTGGAGGTCCAGGTGGGGAGTTTTCTGGCTGCGTGATTTGTGTCAGATGCCCAGGTGTGTTTGTCTTGTGTGAGGGTGGAGTTAAGTATTTCATTGGTAACTTTGCTCCAGTTCCTTCGTGGTGGGTGTAGGGCTGGTTTGGGAGCTTTGGGTTTGTTGATGGCTAAATGTACACAGTAGTGGTCGGTCCATGGTGGCTGCATTGTGTGGCTGGAAAGGACGCTGTTTCCTGCCGCGAAGATGGGGTTGAAGGTATGTCCTGCTCAGTGGGTCGGTGGTTTGACGAGTTGTTTAAGTCCGATGCTGGCGAGGTTGTCAAGAAGGACAGTGGAGTTGGGGTCACTGGTGTTGTCGATGTGGATGTCCAGGTCTCCAATGAGTATGTAGTTCGTTGAGGTTATGGCGTGGGGTGCAATGAAGTCTGTGATAATGGTGGTGAAGGGTGTCCAGGGGACAGGGGCTCTGTAGACGAGGGATCCTCAGAGTGTGGCTTTGGGGGTGATCTGGATCTTCAAGTGCAGGTGTTTAGCGGAGGCGAAGGTTTTGCTGGAGTAGTTGGGGCTGAGGGTGTTTTTGTGGGCGATGGTGAGACCCCCTCCTGGGTGATTGGGGCGGTCTTTCCTCTGGATCTTGTATCCATCTGGGATGGCGGTGTTGATGTCGGGGGTGGAGGATGCGTTGGTCCAGGTCTCTGTGAAGAAGGCGATGTGGGGTGAGAGGGAGTCGAGAAGGTTCCAGATTTCCATGGTGTGTTTGTGTATGGAGCATACATTGAGGAGGATGCATTTTAGGGTGTCACCAGTGCTGGCGTCAGTTGTGTTGGAGGCAAGGGTGGCGGTGAGGGTCTGGTGGCAGTGGAGGCAGGAGAACTGGCCATGGGTGGTGTTCGGTGAGGCCTGTTGGCATTCCTAAAGTCTTCTGGAGTTGAGTGTGAGGAGGGTGGTGGTGTAGAGATAGATGGTCAAAGATCCAGGGTTCCTGGCGCTGGCCCCGGTCAGGTTGCGGACAGGCGCAGACGGGCTTGCCTTTGGACATTGGTCGGAAATCCCTGTACTGCCCTATGTATGCCGTTTTTCTCCAACCACCATCTCAGCAGTCGGAGAAAGGCTGTCGGAGAAAGGCTGTTGGAGTCGGCGGTATGTCAGCGGTCAGTCGGAGTCAGGAGGCATGCATCATAATCTGGCAGTCATAATCAGGCTCTTGGAGTCAACTCAGTTGGATTTTATCCTGCAGACTGTTTGCTGATCTCTGTAGCAGTTGCATTAACCCACTCAGCTACCTTACAGGATCCCTTTGTGATCTTTCCCCAACAATGCAGTGGCATACCAATGTGATCAGTGAAGAGTCTTAATAGAATCAACCAGAATATTGCAAAGCAGGGCCCTCAAGCAAGGCCTGTTAAATACTCAAAGCCTATTATATTTTTGGGGCACTTATTCTCCAAAAAGCCGCTCCTAACACAACTGAGCCATCCTTTAAATAGCTATCCTTCACACAGGGCTATTGATTTTTATAACATAACTCATCCAATTCCCATCCCTAAGCCGCCCTGTCTGCCAAGCTACTGCAGCCTCCGATAGCCAGACCCAATCTGCAGCTGCCTCTTTCTGCCAGCTGCCCCCACTTCCCCCAGCAGTAAATGGCCTGCCCAAAGGGAGTTTATCTGCTCTTTCCCACACATGCGGCCCAAGCTGCATGGGCGAAGATTTAAAGAGATGTAATGCAAGGTGACAGGCAATTGTGGGAATTTAATTTAGTGATAAAAAAAGTAATCAAATCTGAGTACGTGGACATGGGGCAGTTCTGAGAAGGGACGATTGTTTTCATATTTCAATACGCTCTCGGTTATGAGGCAATTAACTGTGTCCGCGTGCACCTCGACTCCCTCTGGCGGAACCTTCTGCAGCCCGGAAACCTATCCAGTCCCCTGCCACCATCTTGGGATATTATTGTTCTCTAAGTGATGCCTGCGTGGACCATGGCACCAGGCACACAGCGCACGGGATGCAAAATCTCACGCCAGAGGCTTCTATTCTCCCTTTTTTCAAAAATATCATGGTAGAATTTGCATAGCACTTCATACCGCTGTATTGGCTTCAATGTGCTGCCCTGAGCAGGCAGTTAAGAAGAGACTGCCTCACTGTTGTTGATAGGTGGGAAGAGTGTATGTTTATAGTGAAATCTGTAACACCTGATATCATTTTGAATTGTTTGGCATCACCCAGGCTTAAATTAGCAGTAAATGGGTAATAACATTCAAATTTGTTCCGTACAGGTGTCCTCAAAATATACCTTACCTCGGGCCCCCAAAATCCTTAAGATGACACTGTTGTTGCAGACTTGGTGATGCCCTTAGACATCTTGGTGAAGTAGAAAATTGGGGCCAGATAGGGCAATGATATGTAGCTGGTCTGACAGATGAGCATTCGGTGTCAGTGTCAAATAATAATAAAAATCCATATTTGTAAAGCGCAAACATAACACCCTCAAAGGTTTCAAGGCGTTGGGGGGCGGTTGAGGAGGTTAAGGGGCTCATTAGGATGGCGGGTGGACCTCAGTCTGCCTGCCACCCCCGCTGTGTTGGGACCTGCCGCCAGACATGCGGCGGTCCCGCACCATGAATTAGGATGCAACCGCCACCATGGCAGTCGTATTCTGCAATTTAACATTGCGGTGGGTGCTGCTGACAGCAGCACCCACCGCGATGTTAAAATCGCATTCCAGGCATTTCACTGCACCACATGGCAGGCACCACACGGTACCTGCCACTTGGTACAGTGAAATGTAGGGGGGTACCATAGCTACCCCCCAATTGCACCCCACTTCCCCCAGACACAAGGGGGGCCCGCAATGGACCCCTGGACCCAATCTCCGCCAGCCTTTCCATGTAAGCATTGCAGCCATGGAAAGCCCTTTCAAACTATACATGCTAATATGGTGGACGATGCCTGTAGGGAACCGCCAACATAGTAGTGCCCCTGCTCCGCCCGGCAGGCAATCATGATGATTCGCACTGGTGGAAAAACGGCAGGCGGACTTTCTGTCCACCGTGATACTCACCCCATCATATTGTGGCGGGGGCGAAATCTCATGATGATGGCGTAACGATCGCCACCGCCATGATCGTTACGCCATCGTAATGAGCCCCTAAGTGAGCTATTGCCCAGAGACACATGATGCTGAGCAGAGCTGCAGCCGGTGATCAAACTGTGAGCCCTGCGCTTCGGACTCAGCCTCTCTGGCTGCTGCACCACACCTCTCACACTTATGTACTTTGTAGTAGGAATAATGGGCTAGATGTACAAAAGCAAGCTTACTAAATATCAAACCTTTGCAATTCACTATTTGGTAATCTCAGACAGCTATGTACAAATGTGCGTTTATGATTCCCAGTGGGTTGCATATTGATCTAACTCATTAGTATTCATGAGGTAGCTTTCGGTTTGCGACCCATTGGGAATTGCAAAAATCACAGAGATGGTGGCTTGCTGGGGTCAGCAGACCACCATGTATGTGATTGCTTTTCAATAAAGCAATTGTTTTGTCAATTCAGCCCAATTTTACTTTAATGAAAATGGAATGCATTTCAAAAAGAAAAATGAAAAGGTTTTTGGATCACTGACATAACATCAACACTCATAATATGGACCTACAGAATTATCGACACACAAATTTCGATAACATAAATATCAATATTCTATACTTATTTAAAAAAATACACACATATCGACACAAAATTATTGTTATTACCATCGATATCACTAATATTGAGCAAAAACTATCGTTATAACTAATATCGTAAACATTAAATAAACATACAAAATGACACATATATCAATAACAAAAATATAGACCACACAATTATTCCCAAAACTAAAATATCGACACCTTAAAAATATTTTTTAATAACACAATATATAACAAAAAAATAAACAATATCACAAACCCACGCATGTTAATTAATAAATAAATACAATTAAAGTTAAATACATTATAATAAAAAAACTTTAACATAATTAAATTCACCAAATTAATAAGCATGGGCGTAAAATCCGCTCCGCTCGCGGATTTCGCGGATTTTCGGTAAATCCGCAATCCGCGAACTCCCGCGAATTTACCGAAAATCCGCGAATCCGCGAGCGGCGGATTTGGGGGCAAAAGTTCAAGCCTTCAAGCTTGAAGTTGTAACTATTTTAGGATGGCGCCGGCAAGCTGCCAGCGCCATCCTAAAATTGTTACAAAGTCAGCTAAGTTAGCTTCAACAGGAAGCACTAATAGATAAAATAAAGCAGGTGCTCGAGGATCTGCTTTATTTTATCTATTAGTGCTTCCTGATCGGTCTCTGACATTTTATACACACAAGAATGGATAGACAGAAAGACTCGCATGGAAGCCGGATAGAGGCCTTTGCATCCTTGACTTTCACGAGCGCAATCCTCGTGTTGTTCCTGTGGCCAGGAGCTGAAGGGACCCCTGCACCCTTCGGGGTGAGTGAGGTCACTTCCTGTGGTCCTGCAACATGAACACAGAGCCCAGAGCATTTTCTCCCCAGAGGCGGAGTGGACTTTTCACATTGAGGGGCGCATTACCTTTTTTATTGAGGAAAGAAAGTGTGTGCATCTCCCTGAGCCACTGTACCAATGAAATCATTGTGTATCCATTTCGAATGAACCACTTAAAGCTTTGAAAAATAGCTGTCAAAGGGACGCCTACTGTTTAAACCTTTAAACAATAACGAGCTGCCTTTGCTGACATATATGTTAAGTGCCTTAAACATCTGTGCAACGAACTTAAAGTCATATCGCGTTCCTCAGCACGGCAGGCCAGTTTGGCATGTAATGGGCCCCGCCCTCGCTGGGCCTCACTCAGTCAATGCTACCCTGTGGTTACCCGAGTCATTTCTTTCTGCAGATGGGTAAGTGAGTGGGGTGTACAGCTACAGTGCACATGCACCTAACCTCATCTCGCAACCACGAAGGGTGGCCTGTCAGGGGGAAGTTCATAAATAAATGTGGATCGATCCATGCTGAACAAAATATGTGACCGCATTATGGGGGGATTTATTAGGTGCAGCAGTAAGGGACCAGATGGCCAAATAGGAAGAACATTCACCGTCTGCAGTGCACGCAAAAGTTCAGTGTCTCTCTGAGTTAATCACGCTTGGTGTTCACGAGCTGTGCTGTTTATAGCATATGTGCTACCGGAGATACTGAATATGTAAAATCGTTATGGGCAGTTTAATTACTTCAAAAGTAGGCCAGGCTCAGAATCCGGTGAAACCACCGCTTGTGACACAAAACCACGGGAGCAACAAAATCGAGTGATGTCACAACTCTCACTCAGGGTATTGTACACTTCTAACCAGGGAATGATGGAAGCACAGGTGACGAGGAGCACAGAACACCGTAACCTTCTTCCCAAATCTTCCGTCGAAAATCAGCTGTGATGCTGGATAGAGGCCTTAGAATCCTTGACTTTCATGAGCGCAATCCCTTTGCTGTTCCTGTTACCAGGAGGGTCTGTCTCTTCATCTACTGCTCTGGCATGTGCACTCGCATGGAAGCCCCGCCCACACACTTGCGGTGTGCACTGTCTTCCCGTCATTGACCCACTATGATGGACAGCTCACCCAAGGAACCGCTGCGCCCTTCGGGACTATTGCATA
This sequence comes from Lissotriton helveticus, assembly GCF_964261635.1. Lineage (NCBI taxonomy): Eukaryota > Metazoa > Chordata > Amphibia > Caudata > Salamandridae > Lissotriton > Lissotriton helveticus. The sequence continues at coordinate 1,139,224,567 of NC_136072.1, read as the reverse complement.
GTAACACATACATGGTCGCTGGAACTAGTTGAAGCGCAAATTCAGTGACTCATTCATAATCCGCAAATCCGCAAAATCCGCGGATTTTACGGATCCACGATCCGCAAATCCGCAAAATCCGCGAATCGTGGATCCGCAAAATCCGCCCATGCTTACAAATTAATTACTCCTCACAAACAGAATATATAAAATAAATACATTTTATTACACATTCAATGCAGTATAAATTACAAATTATATACTAGAATTCTATTTAAATAAAGTAAGACTATAAAAAAGCTACTAAACATTAATTAGCATGTCCGATATAAGGAAACATATGCCAAATTAATTGAATACATTAGTAACAGCCAATGAAAAACACCTACAACTTAAATAACCCAATAAGATTGAAAGCACAATTAAACAAAAAGAAATTAACATTAGTTTATACTCCAACAACAAAACCAAGAATAAGCACAAGCACAATTGAACAAAAAAAAATTAACATTAGTTTATACTCCAACAACAAAACCAAGAATAAAGGGAAGCTCTGCCGGATTGCTTCTACAAAATTGGACTTCCACAAAGTAAGTAAAATATAAGTTTAATGTTACAATTGCATACAATGATAGTAAACCACTTTTTACAATAATTAAATATTTAATGTAATTTTGTTTTAAATTATATCTCCTCTATGGAAACTCCAAAAGACACTCAACTAACTACAAACATCATATAAAAACACGTTGCCAAAAAAGTCAGTATAAATCCACATTAAAATAATAAAACAACTAAAAATCCCAACCCAAGTGCCCACTAACCACACAAACCCCAAACTTACAGAAATTGCTGTTAAACACATGTATTAAATTTTTCTACACAAAATAAAAAGAAACACTATTGCCAAGCACCAACAGAAATACCTGTGTCAAAAAAAGTTCAGCATATTCAAGCATGTAAGTATACTTTTGTATATAGAAATCTGTATTACAATAAAAAAACGACAATATATTTAATATTTTATATATACATTCCTCTTAGCATTGAAACATCAGAATGACTGAAGGTGCAAAATGCATAACTTCCCAAAAAGGAACATTTTTATTATGCTATATGGGATATGTCTACACCCAAGAAAAACAGACAGACCATAAAATGAATTGGAAATGCAGCAAATATCATACAAATGCATGTTAGGGGAAGGCTACAACAAAATAAACTACTGTATTAAATGTTAAGGAACATAACCATCCCCTAACATAGCTGAAATAGAATTGAGAGCCGCTTTACTCATTGAAAGAAGCTACCACTAGCTCACAAAAACCTACTACTGAAATAGTAAAAGACATACTCCCCCGAGTTCCAGAACATTTAACTGGACAATTACCCTCTGTCTCAACATTAAAAAAGACTAATAGCAAGAACAAAAAACTCAACTGCTACCACCCTACCTACCCCAAAAACTTTCAGTCAAATTCAAATACCACCTGAACTCACTGTAACTCATAATGAGGAGTAATTTCTTCTTTATGACAATAAATCTAACAACAAAAGGATTATGATATATGCAACTCCCACAAACTTACTTATACTACAGAATTGCGAGACATGGATGATGGATGGAACATTTAAAAAATGTCCCAAACCATTTTACAATTATACACAATCCATGGACTGTATCACAATACCAACATCCCCTTTATATATGCCCTGTTTTTACTTACATTTTTTATTTGAAATTAAAATATTTTTTTAAAACACTCCCCAACCCTTATCCCCTATAGCCCCAACACCTCATTCCTAAAATCAAAATTGAAATGTATTTATTATAAAATAAAAAACATTAAGGGGGTCATTACGATGGCGGGCAGACAAAGTCCGCCCGCCACCGTAACGGAATGCGGGACCGTCTGCTAGGGGTGCGGCGTTCCCGCACCTGCAATTAGGATGCCACCGCCACGGTGGCGGTGACATCCCCCATTCCCAGCATTGTGGTGGGCGGAGCTCACAGCACCGCCCGCCGCAATGCTGGAAATGCACATTGTGCATTTACATGCACAAGGTGACGGAAGTTCTCATCCTAGGATCTTCACCCTCTGCTTGGGACGACTCTTGGTGGCCATCGGCCCTGGGCACAGCACCCATACCCACAGACCACGCACGCAACCTGGGCTTCATCCTAGACTCCTCCCTCTCGATGACCAGACAAGTTAACGCAGTTTCATCCTCTTGCTTCAACGTTCTCCGTATGCTCAAAAAAATCTTCCGTTGGATCCCCACCGAAACAAGAAAGACAGTCACCCACGCACTGGTCACTAGCCGACTGGACTATGGAAACACCCTCTACGCCGGAACCACAGCCAAATTACAGAAAAAACTCCAACGCATCCAAAATGCATCGGCCAGACTCATATTGGACATCCCTCGCCAAGCTCACATTACCGGCCACCTGAAAGACCTCCACTGGCTTCCCGTCAACAAGAGAATAACGTTCCGTCTCCTCACCCACGCTCACAAGGCCCTCTACAAACTAGGACCCGAATGCCTCAACACACGACTGTCCTTCTACACACCCACCCGCCAACTAAGATCCTCCAACCAAGCGCTTGCCGCAGTTCCACGCATCCACAGATCCACCATGGGAGGAAGATCCTTCTCCTACCTGGCGGCCAAGACCTGGAACTCTCTCCACACTCACCTCCGCCTCACACAGAACCACATTTCCTTCAGAAAGGAACTTAAAACCTGGCTATTCGATAAATAATGCACCCCCTCCCACAAGCCCCTTGAGACCCTATGGGTGAGTAGTGCGCTATACAAATTTCTGAACTTGAACTTGAACTTGAACAGGCACTACGCGGTGCCTGCCACCTTGTGCATGCAAATGCAGGGGGCACCACAAGTACCACCCGTGTGCCCCCCCACTCCCCCAACCCCCTGGGGGTCCACAACAGGCAACGCCGCCATGGAAAGGCTGCTCTCCGCCTACATCCTAATATGGATGGCGGTGTCTTGCAGACACCGCCACCATATTGAAGGTGTTTTCCGCCCGGTCGACGAGTCGACGGGCGGAAAAGTGGCAGATGGTCTTTCCGTCCGCTGCGGACTCACCAGCCATCATAATATGGCAGGGGGTCTTTCTGGTGTGGATGGCGGGCGGTTCGCCCCGCCGGGCCGGCGGTGGTGAACCGCCCGTCATCCTAATGGGCCCCTGAAATTTGCACATTTTTCATTTTAAAACACTCCTTACCCTTATCCCGTATAACTCCTAAAACACAATTTTAATTTCTTTAATATTAATTACAAAAGTTTAAAATTATATTTAGGTTTTGCTTTAAAACACTCTCCACCCTTATCCCCTATAACCCCAACATGTAGCTTCTAAAAAACATTTTTTAATTTCTTTAAATTACTTTTAAACTTTGAAAATGCTACTTTTTTTTAAAACACTCCTCACCTCTATCCCCTATAAACCCACTGTCCCACTACTAAAACAATTTTTCTATAACACATATCCAATTTATTAAAAATTATGAATACATCTACAAATATCTACTATAATAAAACTTTCACAACATTTAAAAATCAATATTTTTTAATAACGATATTTTCAAAATAAATATTTTTAACAATGATATTTTGTACAACACACTAAATTGATATTCTTGACATCGATAGTATAAACACCGTTATTTTTGGCCTTCAACATTTAAAACTTGATATTATAGCACAGCAATATTTAAACCTCAATATTATGTCTACTTGCCAAGTTTTTTGGTGGAGCAGAACTTATTTTATCTCAAACAACTTTGATCCAGAGCAAGAGAATAGAAAAGCACAAAAGAGAAAAGGAAGAGAAAGATGGAAAAACAGTAACAAAGGGAGACAGCAGGAGCCTGGAAGAGAGAGATAAAGGGGCCATAGTGTCTGGTGGTGGATTAAAGAGGCATGAGGTGGATCCAAGGCTAGCAGCCTTGGTATTCAGCACATTGGCATTCAGTAGCCAGGTCATGGACTTCTGAGTAAAACTTTAGGCCCGGCACTTAATATTTTACAAATGAAGCACTGTTCATTAGTTAGTTGTTGTCTGTAAGGGATTTATCTAAAAATAAATTCATCAAAATCACAGAAAATCGCTTAGAGTAACACATAAGACTTTTTTAGATGGAAAGGGGGAGATATGATAACTAGGGTAAAAAAACTGTAGATGACACATTTCTTACAGTGAAAATTACTACAACATTCCAAATTGTGTAGATGTTGCATTAGAAAGCTTTTCATTTTTTTGTTGCCCATATCCCCATGCAATACAGTTCTTCAAAAATGGGATGAAAAGGGAGAAAGTAAGGGAAATGGAGGTTTGCAGTAGCAATATGTATTCACCCAGCTTCAGGTTCCTAAGATGACTATGTAACAACTTTTCCTGATTGCAGATTTCCGAGGTTTGAACTCTTTCTGTACAGTTTGGCAGCCTTTCTAAGCTGCATTGAGGGGATTGGTTTGTTCTACCCTTCTAGTCTGGAAGTTTCAGATCGCTGCGCTATCAGATGATTTTCAAAGCACCCCCAACTCTAACTCAGACCCCGAGGATGACATTTGCTCTGGGGTGCTGCTTACATTGTCCAGATGAGAACCAGTGGGATTACTCCTTTCCATGGGCACAGACGTAAATGTGCCCAAGAACTATAGACAGCTTATAACCTCTTCATAGTTGACCACAAGCGGGCAGTAATATCAGTTTACAACCTCTCCATAGCTGAGTGTAAGCAGGCAATAACTACGGCTTACAACTTCTCCACAGCTTGGGGTAAGCGGGCAGTACCTGCATCTTGCAACATCTCTATAGCTTAGTGTAAGTGGGCTGTAACTAAAGCTTACGTCCTCTCCATGGCTCAGTGTAAGCGAGCAGTAACTACAGCTTACAACCTCTCCAAAGTACAGCTTAATACTTCTCCATAGCTTGGTGTAAGCGGGCAGTACCTGCAGCTTGCTACGTCTCCGTAGGTTAATGTAAGCGGGCAGTAACTGCAGCTTACAACCTCTCCATATCTGAGCAGAAGCGGGCAATAACCACAGCTTAATACTTCTCCATAACTTGGTGTAAGTGGACAGTACCTGCAGCTTGCTACCTCTCCATAGATTAGTGTAAGCGGGCAGTAACTACAGCTTACAACTGCTCCGATGTAAGTGGGCAGTAACTACAGCTTACAACCTCTCTATAGCTTAGCGTAAGCAGGCATTAAATTCAGCTTTAAACTGCTCCATAGATTGGTGTAAGTGGGCAATACCTGCAGCTTGCAACCTCTCCATAGCTTAGTGTAAGTGACCAGTAACTACAGCCTATAACTTCTCCATAGCTTGGTGTACGCAGGTAGTACCCGCGGCTTGCAACCTCTCCAAACATTTTCTATGAGGGCAGTACTCCTACCTTGCAATCTCTCTATAGTGTGGTGTAAATAAGCGGTACAACATAGCTTGGTGCAAGGGAGCGGTACTCATAGCTTGCAACCTCTCCATAACTTGGTGTTAATCAGCAGAAGAGCCAGCTTGCAACCTCCCCATCGCTTGATGAAAGAGAGCAGAACTCATAGCTTGCAACCGCTCCATAGCTTTTTTTTTTGTCCTCATATGCCACCTAGGTTCTGATTGTGCAACCTGTCGATATACAAACACCATGCTGTCTCAGTTATTTCAACTGGTGGGGAGTATAGAAATGGAACGGGGCCTTCATCCCACAGCAGTAGTGTATAAACCGGCTTTGCAAAGACAGAAAACCATATGGAGATCCCAGAAGTGCAGCCAAAAAGATGCTAGAATAGCATCAGTGTCCAGCTATGCCCAGTGATGGGGTTGATGGCTTAATCATTAGACCTGGGAAAAAAAAACCAGGTTGTCAATGGTCCCACCTCAGAAGATACCAGAATGATCTTTTGTCGCTGTTCCCAGCTCTAGCCAAGTCTAGCCTGGAGACCTGTAATACAGAAGTGTACCAATCATTAATCGAGGGAGGAAGAGAGTCTTTCTACTTCTTACAAATCTCTCTCCTAGCAAGCAGGATAGTGTAGAAAATCAACTTCCTTGCTGGTGCTGGTGATGAAGCAAAGCTTCGCATATTTTGCGGCTTGCCGAAGTCAAGAACCTCGTTTATGTGTAACAAAGTAATAAGTGTAAGTCTTACTAACGTTTATATTTAGTTTAAAATAAAGATTAAGACGCTTGCCTATATGTTTTACTAAAATAATTTACTCGAGTCACTTAGAATGGCTGCCGCTTGTATTTTAGTTACTGCGCATGCGTCAGCCACACTCACGTGTCCTGACGCGTCTGCAGAAGTGGAGGGAAATTTATGCGCATGCGTAATTCATAGCTGTGCTTATCATGTGGTACTGCTTGTGCCACTGCTCTTGTACCCGTATCAATGTAGCTAACATTTAAAACGCATAAGTTTATTTCTTGATGATGAGTTAAAAGTACAAACCCTGTGATGTGTTTTCATAATGACATTATTATGTATTAATTTGTTTTCGCTTACTTTTCATGTAACGCGGGGAATGGGGTTCTGTTTGTACCGAGAACCATCTTGGAGGTCCCTTCTGCGCCTGCGCAACTTGCCGAGGCACAGCAGACCTTGACTGATGGAACACAGCCAGTTGGCAGTGATGAGCAAGATGCTCCTGAGAAACGACCTGAAAACTCGGCTGAACCAATCACATGTTCTCGCAGTGCAACATTGTTAAAATTGCCATTGTATTTCTGCACAATCTCTCATGGGAACCCCAATCTAGTTAGGCGGTACCCTACTATGCAAATGTAGGCTTAAATTACTATGTTGTGATTGGTGTGCTACCCAAATCCTACCTTAGGACCAATCCAAATTGAGGGATTCTGACACTTTGCAACATTGGGGGGTGGTACACTGTCCCCAAACTGTATATCTACCCTGGGTTCACCTAGGGAGCCGTCCGACTTGTCTGGTTTAGCTGACCTGTCACTGACCCAACGCACTCAATAGGTGACTGAAGATACAGAGAGCTGCGGAGCACTCTGTCCGAATTTGACCATAGTCTAAGGTTCTACTGAACCTTAAAGTGCTGGCGAAGCACTTAACTGGGAGTTCGCTGACCCAATTGGGGTCTTGATCGATAGCTGCAGAGCGGGTGGAGCGCAGGCGTTGCTTCCGAACTGTGGGTTCCGGTCCTGTCCTGAGCGGTCCTGTCTTGAGGGTTTGCTGTCCTGTCCTGAGGGTCCTGTCCTGATTCCTATTCCGAGGGTATCCTGTCCTGTCCTGGGTGTCCATTCTGCACCTGCTGTCCTTTGAGGGGTATCCTTCCTTGAGGGTTTCCTGTCCTTAACTGACCCGTGGCCAGGGTTTGGTTTCCACACCATTCTAGGTAAATATTGCTCTGAAATTCTTAAAATCTTGCACCTTCTGAATTTCTAACTTTTGCTTTAATAAAGTTCATCATTGCATATGTTATATTTTCCATGCCTTTCCGCAACTATTGAAAGTCAATTACATATTTTCATAAGTTTGTTCCTATGTCTTCTCACTTGTTAGAGATTATATTTTGCATTGCAGTTTGTAATTTTCTGATATGGTCTAGAACTTCATTACCTAGACTGTTCAAAGGCCCTTTTACTTTAAGTGAAGCGTGTTACTCATTATAGGCCCTCCTATAGTTACCCATACATAGTCTGCCCATACTTAGATATTACTGAATTGCATAGTATTTTTCTCTTGCATTTTATATCAGTATTTCAATGATTACCCTATCATTATTTTTATATAGCTACATAATTTACATTATCTTGGTCATCGATTGTCTCATTCTTGTATACTGGATGCATGAAGAGAACGAACTTTAGATAAACATTTTAAAACTTTCAGTTGTCCGTGGTCATTTAAACAGTATTTGAACATTATTGGTTGGGTTTGTATTTTGCTGCCTTTCTTTTCAGCTAGCTCCCTGATTCATTGTGGTCATTAGGTACCCGTGTTAGTGGATGGTAAGTCGGGTACGCTGAAAACAAATAGTAGGGAACACACACAAATTGGTAGAGCTCGTGAAGTCACCTGGTCAATGTGTATGGTGATTTGAAAGTATATGGGCTCTGAAGCCGGAAAACGGCGAAAACTATTGGTCGGGTGGCCTCGCGCGCTCTATCAGTTTTTCTGGTAGCTAGAGGATGGTTAGGGACTAGTTGAGAGTAAGGCAGGGATTAGTTGAACTAGTTGAGTCGGAAGCTGCTAGTATATTGATGCTGCTAGAAGAGCGGCTGTTCTAAGAGACCTGATCATTCTCTTGTGAATACGCTGCTGAAACTCATGAATTTTTGTATTGTTATTATTCTTGTTCTTATATTGTTATATGTACTAATCCATGCATTTGTAAACCGTATTGTTTCTTGTTGTCCGAACTCCCCGGGGAATTGAAAGGGCAAGTGGTGAATAGAATCCATTGTCCTGAGGTCACAGGCTCGAGGAAAGTTAGGTGCAGGTTAAGATAACCGGGAAGCACTAACTAGGGTTTTTCTGAATACATGTGTGAATAAATGACAGTAACGGGGTTCATTGGCAAAATTCCCATAGTGGCGTAACCTAGTAAGGGTCACATCGGAAAAGTAGCAGGTTCCTCGGAGCTAGGGTGAAAGCAGAGGGGTCCGCTGAGAAACTTTAGACTCGGAACATATCCCGGAAAGAAGTGGATGAGTTTAGGGGAATAACAGGTTCACCGATGCTAGAGTGAAGGGTAGGCGGAAGAGATCTACCCGCAGTGCGTGAAAAGTAAATGGAAGTAGTTTACTTGCAGTAAATCAAAGCTATCCTATCTAGACACTTGAGCACTGTGGCGAATGTGTATTTGTTGTAAAATAACCAAGCACTGAGCACTTTAAAAGGAAAGAAAGTTTCCGTTACCTTGTGAAGGGAGGGAGTCAGTCGCGAAGCGCCTCTGACGTCACTCCGTGCCGCGCTGGGATTGGTAGAAGCAGCGGGCGGGTAGCGGGGCTGAAATTGTAAAGGAGGGGTGAAGCGCCGAGGAGTGGGAACTGTCTCACGAAGGGGCCGCGCACCCATTGGTCGAAACTATTTGAACGCGTGCACCTCATTGGTCGCACCGATTTGCAAGGCGCGTTCTGATTGAAGGTAGTTTGTAAACAAAGTTAGCGTAGAAGTCGTATGTGGCACTCGCAGACTACAGGAACTCGACCTGATCCAAGGCACCTAGGGTTTGAAAGGGATCAGTGGAAAACTAATAGATACGATATTATGTACGGAACAAAGAGAAAATTGTCCCTTGTAAGTAAGGTGAAAAATTATTTTAAAACGGACAAACCAATTAAATCTAGGGAAGGTGTTCTTGTCCCACCACCTAATACTCCTGCCTCATTTATGATGTTTGACCGAGGGTACAATACCTGTGTGTGGTTGGAGAATTGGGTGAAGTACACAAAAGATGATGGAGTATTGGCATTTCCATTAGATGGGACTTTCAATGGTAGGATCCTATTTAATTTAAGGACTCGGATGAACGCATTGCATCCCAGACCGAGACTAACGCAGTATGAGGCATTAGAGGAATGGGAAATTGAGGCTTTTGAAAGAGAAAGACCCCGAATGGACAAGGGTTTGACCAAGTGGTACCCCAGGCTGAAACAGGAGTCTAGGGATAAAAGGATGAAACAGTGGAGGCAGAGCATGATTGTTGAGGGTTTGTTTCCCATGATGCCGGCATGTCATAATCCTGCAGCGGGTGAGAAAAGTACCGAAAAGTGTAAACACTGGGGGGCCCTTGGGGAGTCAGATGATGAATTGATAGATGACATCTGTACCAGAAGTCCGCCACCTTATAACGAGGGAACCCGACCTTCCAGTGTAGGAGATGCTCCCCGACGCCACTTCCTCAAGGAAGAAGACAGGTCCCTAGGACTGGGAGGGGGTGGTCAAGGGTTACCCTATTTTGAGAAACCCGAACCTGCGGAAACAAGGGATATATATCCCAAAGTGCCCGCAAGCCAGGAAGAAAAATATTCACGTACGAAAGTTTTGTTTCCCAGACCCTTGTATGAAAGCGAAGAGAAACCATTGAATTCAGGACTGCCTTTTATTCAACCTCCATATGGGGAAGAGCGCAGGTCCTTTAACACTGGAACTTTATTTCCGAAACCAAATTATGGTGGGGGACCAAGTGAAACGCATCCTACTGCCCCGAGTTTTACTCCTCCTTTGACCCCACAGATATTACATGACACGACTTTAAGAAGGATACTAGTGGAAAAGGAGCAAGAGGCTCTAGCTAGACAAAGGACAGAAATAATTCAGAAAATCTCCCAGTTAAATACCAGCCCTGAGGCATTGACTATTCCAGTAACTATTGGACCAGTGGTCCCGTTATACGGAAATGGTCAGGGAAATCCGATTACTCCAGTTATGACCCCAGTCATGGCACCCCCGAGACAGGAACCGATAATCATAGATGATCAGTCCAGTGAGTGCGAGTCTGAAGTTGCGTTCTTGGACTTGCCCAACAAACCGACCGGAAAGGGAATGCAGCAGAGGCATAACCCTTTTAATGCGAAAGAGATTAAATTAGAATCCGCAATAGGCACTAGGAATGTCTCTCTGGTAACTCCAGATGAAATTGAGAGTTGGAGTCGTGAATTAGAGAAACAGACTCCGCAAACGAAACCTTTAGACCTCTACAAGCTGAGGGTAGAAATAGAAGAATTAATGGCAGGAAATGTGGGGTTGGATCGATTGAATACCTACTCTGAAGAAGAATTGTCGTTTATATGTAAAAGCTTTACAAGGAACACCAGAGTGCTCCACGAAAAACTGACCGAAACAGCAGTTAGTATGGGGGTAGATATCTCAAAATCCAAGCCCTTACAGAAACCGTACAGAGCAGACTTCTCAGACAAAGATATAGAGCACTTGAATGTGGCAGGGAAAAAGCTGCAGATTAAAGAATTATTGGGAGTACTACAGAAATGGGGAGATGTGGAAAGATGGAGAAGCAGGTGGGCGAAAAAGAGGGAAGAGGCTCGCTCCCGACAAGTGACTCTTGAATTTGCTTTAAGGGAGGTGGAGAAACCTGAACAGTTATGCCCCATGCGCGAAGTACCTGGAGGGAAATATGTGCATGTCCCCTGGTCTAGACAGGATATTGTGTCCTTTACGAACGATTTTCCAAAATTACGAGAGAAACCAGTAGACTGGTACAGGCAGGTGGAAAGGTTCGTGAAGGTACAGAAATGTCTGTGGAAAGACCTGGATGGGTTTTTCGACATTGTGGTTCCGGTGGATTTATGGACCCAGTGTAAAATAGCCATAGACTGGCCCAGTGAGGAGTACCCAAGAAATAAGGAAACAGGGGAGCCATCAAAGGATGTCATGCGAAAATATGAGCAGGTGATTCAGCATTTGAAAGAAAAGGTGCCCGCAAAGGAAACTGATTGGACAAAAATAGATAGAACAACACAGGAAAGGGACGAGACAGTGCACTCCTTCTATGAGAGGTTATTGCAGGTATTTAAAACATACAGTGGTATTGATAACATCGATTTGAAGGACATGACGCATTTTATTTACAGGTTTGTAAATGGTTTAAGACCTGAAATTTGTCAGTGGATAAAAGATAATAAAATCTGCTGGCATACAAAGAAAATGGATGAGGTCCTGCGGTACGCTAAGTACTGCGAGGACGAGATGGCAGAAAAGAAAAAGGCCCTTAAGGAAAAAGTGATGTGGGCTCAGGTGAAGCTCGCAGAACAGCAGGAAAAACAATTGAGTAACATGGTTAAAAATGCGGAGAACAAAAGTCCTGGGGGAGGGGGTGGAGGAAAGCCCCGGCCAAAATTTAGCAGGGAAGAGGCTATGAAGAAATTTCCCTGCCATCAGTGCGGCGAAATTGGACACTGGCGAAACGAGTGTCCTCAATTAATAGATGATAATGCAAAAACTCCTGATTTAACTCCACAGACGCAGAAAGAAAGACCAAGAAAGACTCAACCCCAGGTAAAAACAGTTCAGGTGCCTCGAGCACCCAAGCAGGTATACAGGGGAAGGCAAGCAGAGGGTGAGGAGATAGAAGTTTGGGAAAGCGGTGAGAACAGAAATACAGCAACTTCGCAGTATCTGCTAAATGATACCTTCCTTTGTAATAATCAGGACTGACGGGGCCTGAGAGGGGAGGACGAGGAGTGCGTACTTGGCGCTTCCTTGCCGGTAGACCAGTCTGGACCATACATTGAAGGAAAAGTTGACGGAAATGATGTCACCTTTCTGTTGGACACTGGCGCTACCCGTTCTACTGTAAGAACAGTGGACGTTCCAAACCTACCCCTCTCGGGAGAAAATATCCAAGTAGTGGGTGTATCTAATCAATTGATTAGTACTCCTGTTACCGAACCAATGGAGATTTCAATTGGAAATTTTAAACAAATGCATAGTTTGTGGTTTGTGGTCTGTGACACCAGTCCAGTGAATCTACTGGGTCGTGATTTGCTGTGCAAAATGAACTGTACCATCTTTTGCACACCAAAAGGTGTTGAAATACAGACCCCGGATGAAGATGGCATTTATAAATTATTGTTACTTAGACCTGACTCAGAAATTAAAAGATTGACCCTGCAGGATTTGCCCCAAGAACTCCAGGAAGCGGTAAAGCCAGAGGTGTGGGATTTCACTGGAAAAGATGTGGGATTAATGAAAGATGTGGACCCCATACAGATAGCCATCAAGGACAATGCAGTATATCCTAACACTAAGCCCTACCGAATGAATGCTGAAGTGAAAGCAGGTGTCACTCTGGAAATACAAAAATTATTAGAAGGAGACATCATACAGGAAGTGATGAGCAGCCCATGCAACTCACCGATTATGGGCATCAAGAAGCCTAGTGGCAAGTATAGGGTAGTGCAAGACCTAAGAAAGGTAAACAAAATTGTAGTTCCTTGCTGCCCTATTGTCCCGAACCCAGCAGTGATATTGTACCAGATTCCTTGGGATGCTGAGTGGTTCACTGTGATTGATTTATGTCATGCATTCTTTTCGATACCCCTGCACCCCGACAGCAAATTTCTTTTCTCATTTGCCTTCGAAGGTCACGTGTATTGCTGGAACAGGGTCCCTCAGGGGTATACAGAGAGCCCCTCTATCTTTAATCAGATCTTGAAGAAATGTCTAGAGACTTTGACCTTACCTGGGAACTCTGTCTTAGTGCAGTACATAGACGACCTTCTACTGGCGTCTAAAAGTCATAGGGACTGTGTAGTTGACACCATTGCCCTCCTAAATCATCTGTGTGAGAAAGGGCATAAAGTGGCCCCTGACAAACTACAGTTCTGTGCAAAATCAGTGAAATATCTAGGACACCAGATAGAAAAGGGTGTCAGAAAAGTCACATCAGAAAGAGTGAGAATAATTCAAAAGATGCAGTTGCCCCGTACTCAAAAAGACGTCAGAATGTTCCTGGGAGTACTAGGATACTGCAGGCAGTGGATTCTGGGATTTGCAGTCTTAGCCAGGCCTTTGATAAAAATGACCACGAGAGGAATGCCAGACATTGTAGAATGGGACGATGAAAGCCTAATGGCCTTCACAAGACTGAAAAACTGTCTGTGTACAGCCCCTGCGCTGGGAATGCCAGATTATTCCAAAGAGTTTGCCCTATTCTGTGACACTCGCGATAATTGCGCATTGTCAGTCCTGACTCAAGAACATGGCACGACCAGAAGGCCTGTGGCCTATTTCTCTGCCACCTTGGACCCAGTAGCTGCTGGGTTGCCAGGCTGTCTGAAAGCGGTAGCTGCTACCTGTGCAAGTTTAGAACAAAGTGAGTCCATTGTCATGGGACATCCTGTGACTGTGTATGTTTCACATGGAGTAGTAATTCTATTGACCAGAACTAAAACGCAGTATCTCACCCCTAGTCGGCTGACTAAATACGAGAGGATTCTTGTGGGTGCAGCAAATGTAAGCATTGTTAGGTGCGGTATTCTGAACCCTGCCACTTTACTCCCCGACTCCCTGGAAATGGAAGGTGGGGATGATGATGAACATGATTGCATTGATCTGACAGAGTTCAGCACAAAACCACGCCCAGACATAAAAGAAACGCCATTGCCTGAGCATGATAAAGAGCTGTTTGTAGATGGTTCCTGTCTAAGACATGAACTAGGAGGCCTGAGTGCTGCTTATGCAGTAGTCTCTTTAACAAAAATCGAAGAAGCAGGTTACCTATATAACATCAAGTCTGCACAGGTGGCCGAATTGATTGCTATGATAAAAGCTTGCAAAATTGGGAAAAACATACGCATAACAGTGTATACTGACAGTCAGTACTGTTATGGAGTTGTGCATGACTTTGGCCAATTGTGGCTACAGAGGGAATTCCTGACTTCCTCAGGTACTCCCATTCGGAATGCAAAGGTGGTGCATGACCTTTTAGAGGCCATCCAGTTACCCAAGGAACTGGCAGTGGTAAAATGCGGTGCTCATAAGAAGAGCATGGACAAAGTATCACTGGGAAACGATTATGCTGACCGAGTGGCCCAATGGTGCGCCAGAGATCGGTATATCGTAAATCCAAAACGAGGGGGGCCAGGAACCAGCTGCCAACTTCAGGTGTTTGAGGAAGTGCCTACTTGGGATGAAGTGAGAGAGTGGCAGGAGTCGGCTCCTTGGCAAGAAAGAGAGAAGTGGAAGGAGGATGGGTGTAGACCGAGACGTGTGGATGGTGTCATCTTGGGCCCAACTGGTATGCCTGTATTACCCCGACACTTGCTTGGCACAATGGCAAGATTAATACATGAAGGATCACACATTGGTAGGGATGCCATGATTCTGGTATTTCAACAGACTTGGTATAGTAAGAAGTTCAGGAAAGTAGCAGAGTCCCTCTGCCAGAGGTGCCTGTCATGTCAACAGATGAACCCAGGCAAGAGGACAATGGTTGAACTGAGCAAAATTGGGAGATCAGGGGGTCCCTTTGTAAGGATACAGATTGATTTCATCACCATGCCCCGTTGTGAAGGGAAGCGATATGTCCTTGTCATTGTTTGCGTATTTTCAAAATGGGTAGAAGCTTACCCTACTCCCCAAAGTGACGCACTGACAGTAGCGAAGTGTTTACTAAAAGAACTGATACCTAGATTCGGGGTGCCATTCATTATTGAATCAGATAAGGGTGGACATTTCCAGAATGAAATACTGGCTGAACTCTGTAAGGCCTTTGGAATAAGGCAAAAACTTCATTGTGCATACCACCCAGAGGCTTCTGGAATAGTGGAACAAGTAAATGGAACTATCAAAAACAGACTAGCAAAGCTGACAGATGCTACTGGCATGACCTGGGTGAAGGCCCTGCCCCTGGTCCTGATGGAACTGAGAAGTGTTCCTGACCGCAAGACAGGCCTAAGTCCCCATGAAATCATTATGGGAAGAGTGATGAGACAAGCATGGGTGCCAGGAAGCAAACTGTTGAGTATTACTGATGATTTGGTGCTTGAATACTGCAGAAGATTGGGTGACCAAGTGCGTTCTATCTCTCGCCAGATTGGAGACGACGGCATCCTCAATCCAACGACTCCTCTCCACAGCTTGGTTCCAGGAGACTGGGTCAAAATAAAGAAGCACACTCGATCAAACTGTCTGGCACCAAGGTGGGGAAAGAAACGCCAAGTAATCCTGGTAACAACCACTGCAGTGAAGGTTGCAGGTGTTCCCCAGTGGATCCACGCTGGCCACACCCAGAAGGTATTACCAGACAAAGGATTTGCAGAAGAAGGGCAACCAGCAGAGGACTCTGCAGGAGACAGACCAGAAGTAGCTGACAACGAGCAGCCCAGCACCAGTCAGGCTGCAGGAACAGCAGACGTTGGCCCAGGAGTAGTTGACTACGAACTGCCAAGAATCCAGCCTGCTGAAGAGGTCCAGGAAGCTGAGCCAGGAGTAGCTGATGACGAGCTGCCAAGCATATGGCCAGAAGAATGGATACCGATGATTGATCTGACCGAAGATCCTATCAGAACAAGAGAGCGACTTAGTGAAGGTAGAGAGTGGACTAGTCAGGAAAAGCAAGGCACAGGCGAAGAACCTCAGCCGCCTGAGATTCACATCAAAACTGAGGAAGGAGAAGGTCAGACAGGGACAGAACAGGTGTTCAATACACCTCCACTAACTCCTGATGAGGATAAGGGACAGCTTAGACATAGAGTGATAGTTCGAGCAGAAGAAAATCAAGAGATCGAAGTGCTTGAACAGGATCAGATAGGGTTAGAAGAACGGGTTCAGGAAACAGAAACAGAAACAGAAACAGAGACAATCGAAAGCCAAAAACAAAATATTCCTGAACTAGGCCAGATTAGTAACCAGGCAGAAGAAATTGATGATAGCCCTGGAACTAGCGAGATAAGGGAAGAAGAAGAAGAAAGTGAAGCAGAATTGCCACAAGCTAAAGAGAATAAGAGGATAAGAGAAGAAAGTGAAGTCCAAGTACCAACTAAGAGACTAAAGAAAAGAAACAACCTTGAGCCTAGGTTCATAAAGAGACTAAGGCTAAGGATAAAGACGGTGGAAGAGAAACGTGCAGAAGCAAGGAGAAGTGCACGGATAGCAGAGCAAGAAGAAAACTCTTCCAAAAGAAGGAGTGAACGATTAAAAAGACAAAACAAGAAATACAAGTCTCCTGAATGGACACTCGTTTTGGAAGAACTTGAAGATCTTGATATAACTGACGTAAGCGACAGAGAGCCCGTCCCTGAGTACTCTGCTGAAGAAGAAGACGAACCACCGTGAATTTGCACAAAGTAAGCTAGCTGTGTAAAGACACAAAGAGGGGTCAAGAAACTTCTTCTGAGCCGAAATGTCTGATTCAACTGTGAATGGTAGACCTAGTTGCAGTCGTTTCAAGACGTGCTGCAAGGTGTGTATATGTAGTATAGTAGTACTGATAGTAATTTGGATAGGACTAACAATCTTTATACCCTTCACTGTAAGTAAAGATACTAACATTGTCCCTACTGAAATTGTAAATACCAACAGTGAGGAGTTGACAACACAGAGTGTAGCAAGACATGAGAGAGCACTGAGACAAACAAAACGAGACTTAGAAGCATCAGATGAGGGAGGATTACATTATCATGGAATTAAGAACAGGACACACTTAAATGTTTTTGCAAACTTGTTAATACACTATGTAGAGACTATGGAAATTGAAGATTGCTATGTCTGCATGAAGCTACCTACTTCTGTGGCTGAAGGCGTGACATACCATCACTTGCCATTAACATATGGAATCTCCTGTAGCATTTTAGCTAGTTTATTTTACAAAAGAGGACCGTTACAGTACTATTACTCTAATAATGACGTAATATTTTCTGAACTTCCTATACGTGGGAACTTGAATCCTGTACATACCAAAAGCGACACCATAAGATATATGGGAGACTACTTCTTGACCATAGGTAACATTGACATAGCAGATGCACACAGAGATAACTTGACTTGTTCTTTGCGTGAACAGGAAAAGATGTTCCTGAACATGGCAGAGAAAAGAAGAATTAAAATACAAAAGAAGGCTAATGACGAAAGTCAGAAAAAGCCAAAGTGGGCAGAGAACATGGAAGGCACCTCAAATGGTGGGGCGGGACCTGCTCTGTTGCTGGATTTTGAAAAGAAAGGCAAGCTATGTCTTCACCGCGAGAAGACTAGCTATTATAATAATGTTTTCATTGGTTCCAGTGAATGCGAACATAATTACAAGGTAATTGGAGGTTGGGGTTTCAAAAATGGGTCAGAGCCTGTGTTTCCTGGAATTTATTATATTTGTGGGGACAAGGCTTATTTCAAATTGCCGGATCACTGGTATGGAAGCTGCTATTTTGGCATTGTTTTCCCGAAAATATACCATGTGAATGGAAAAGCTGGAAGCAATGAAGATACTAATGGCTTAGTGCGTAGTAAAAGAGAAAGTATAGGTGAAATTATGGGTAGTATTTTCAGTGCACTGATACCTGGAGTGGGAGTGGTTCTGAACACTCACAGAATTTGCAAATTGTCTACTATAGTAGATGTGCTGTCTACTGAAACAGCTCATGGATTTCTGCTGGTCAATACCGAAATGGTTGCGATCAGATCAATGGTTTTACAGAATCGACTTGCTCTTGACACCTTATTAGCGAAAGAGGGCGGAGTCTGCCGGATGTTGAAGGCGCAACATTGTTGCACTTATATTCCGGATAAAAGTGTACAGATCAAAAGATATGTGAAAAACATTACTAATTTGACAAAGGAACTCAAACCACTCGAGGTTGATAGTGCCTGGAAGAGACTGGTAGATGGTCTCTCAAATGTAGGTCATTGGCTTGCTAGTGTAGGTAAAAGCTTGTTGTTCAAGATACTGATGCCAATTGGTATTATAGGTCTTATTATATTTCTCATTTTTATCTGTTGTAAATGCCGCAAGCGCACCAAGAAGCACGAGGTAAATGCAAGAGGGTTGAAACGGAGTGTGGATGAGATTGAGTTGGAGGAAGTGAATGATCAGATATACAAAAAGGTGAAGACTTCTCACCCTACTAAAACTGAGAGAGAAAAGTTAGAACGATTGCTGGAAGAGATAGAGCTATATAAAGTATGAAAGAAAGTTGGCATCTGGTTCCATTTTTGTGATGATAGTAAATATCATCAAAGAGGGGATTGATGAAGCAAAGCTTCGCATATTTTGCGGCTTGCCGAAGTCAAGAACCTCGTTTATGTGTAACAAAGTAATAAGTGTAAGTCTTACTAACGTTTATATTTAGTTTAAAATAAAGATTAAGACGCTTGCCTATATGTTTTACTAAAATAATTTACTCGAGTCACTTAGAATGGCTGCCGCTTGTATTTTAGTTACTGCGCATGCGTCAGCCACACTCACGTGTCCTGACGCGTCTGCAGAAGTGGAGGGAAATTTATGCGCATGCGTAATTCATAGCTGTGCTTATCATGTGGTACTGCTTGTGCCACTGCTCTTGTACCCGTATCAATGTAGCTAACATTTAAAACGCATAAGTTTATTTCTTGATGATGAGTTAAAAGTACAAACCCTGTGATGTGTTTTCATAATGACATTATTATGTATTAATTTGTTTTCGCTTACTTTTCATGTACCGCGGGGAATGGGGTTCTGTTTGTACCGAGAACCATCTTGGAGGTCCCTTCTGCGCCTGCGCGACTTGCCGAGGCACAGCAGACCTTGACTGATGGAACACAGCCAGTTGGCAGTGATGAGCAAGATGCTCCTGAGAAACGACCTGAAAACTCGGCTGAACCAATCACATGTTCTCGCAGTGCAACATTGTTAAAATTGCCATTGTATTTCTGCACAATCTCTCATGGGAACCCCAATCTAGTTAGGCGGTACCCTACTATGCAAATGTAGGCTTAAATTACTATGTTGTGATTGGTGTGCTACCCAAATCCTACCTTAGGACCATTCCAAATTGAGGGATTCTGACACTTTGCAACATTGGGGGGTGGTACACTGTCCCCAAACTGTATATCTACCCTGGGTTCACCTAGGGAGCCGTCCGACTTGTCTGGTTTAGCTGACCTGTCACTGACCCAACGCACTCAATAGGTGACTGAAGATACAGAGAGCTGCGGAGCACTCTGTCCGAATTTGACCATAGTCTAAGGTTCTACTGAACCTTAAAGTGCTGGCGAAGCACTTAACTGGGAGTTCGCTGACCCAATTGGGGTCTTGATCGATAGCTGCAGAGCGGGTGGAGCGCAGGCGTTGCTTCCGAACTGTGGGTTCCGGTCCTGTCCTGAGCGGTCCTGTCTTGAGGGTTTGCTGTCCTGTCCTGAGGGTCCTGTCCTGATTCCTATTCCGAGGGTATCCTGTCCTGTCCTGGGTGTCCATTCTGCACCTGCTGTCCTTTGAGGGGTATCCTTCCTTGAGGGTTTCCTGTCCTTAACTGACCCGTGGCCAGGGTTTGGTTTCCACACCATTCTAGGTAAATATTGCTCTGAAATTCTTAAAATCTTGCATCTTCTGAATTTCTAACTTTTGCTTTAATAAAGTTCATCATTGCATATGTTATATTTTCCATGCCTTTCCGCAACTATTGAAAGTCAATTACATATTTTCATAAGTTTGTTCCTTTGTCTTCTCACTTGTTAGAGATTATATTTTGCATTGCAGTTTGTAATTTTCTGATATGGTCTAGAACTTCATTACCTAGACTGTTCAAAGGCCCTTTTACTTTAAGTGAAGCGTGTTACTCATTATAGGCCCTCCTATAGTTACCCATACATAGTCTGCCCATACTTAGATATTACTGAATTGCATAGTATTTTTCTCTTGCATTTTATATCAGTATTTCAATGATTACCCTATCATTATTTTTATATAGCTACATAATTTACATTATCTTGGTCATTGATTGTCTCATTCTTGTATACTGGATGCATGAAGAGAACGAACTTTAGATAAACATTTTAAAACTTCCAGTTGTCCGTGGTCATTTAAACAGTATTTGAACATTATTGGTTGGGTTTGTATTTTGCTGCCTTTCTTTTCAGCTAGCTCCCTGATTCATTGTGGTCATTAGGTACCCGTGTTAGTGGATGGTAAGTCGGGTACGCTGAAAACAAATAGTAGGGAACACACACAAATTGGTAGAGCTCGTGAAGTCACCTGGTCAATGTGTATGGTGATTTGAAAGTATATGGGCTCTGAAGCCGGAAAACGGCGAAAACTATTGGTCGGGTGGCCTCGCGCGCTCTATCACTGGAACACTGTCCACAATGCCAAAGATTACAGAGGTGAGGTCTAGAACAATGTTAGTACCCAGTGATATTGAGAGGGTCTTACTTATGGCTTCCCAGAACAGAAAAAGAAGAGGACACTCGAAAAACATGTGTGTGTCAGCTGCGGCTAACAGGCCACATCTCGCGCAAGCCACCCTATTTCCCTGATTAAATTTGGAAAGTCGTTCGGGCGAATAATAAGCTCGATGGATGGTAAAGATATGGTTTCTACATAGACATGCTGGTTTGACAATGTCCCACATCATACCGCATGATGTAATCCAAAGGTCTTGCAAGTTGGGGGTAATTAAATGCGGTGTCCAAAGCTGTTCTGGAAGCGAAAATTCACCATCCAGTTCTTCCAGGATTAGTTTATACCAAAATGAGATCTCCTTCTTAGTGGGAGATTTGTCGACTAGAAGAGTGATAAGGTTACTATGTCTACCCAGTGGAAACCTAGTTCCTCGAGATGGTGAAGATTTATATGCACTGGACCAACTTGATATTTGCATGTATTTAAATCTGGAAAAGTTTGGGCCAATTTTATTTCTTAAACAGTCCCAGGGTAGCAGAGTGCCATTATCAAATAGATCTCCCCATACCAGAAGTCCAGCTTCTCTAATAGATTGCGCGAGTGTATCTCCCAGCCACGCCAGAGACTCCGGAAGACCCCACAGAGGCGTTCTACGACCGTAGTACCCTATTTTGATATCTTTAGTTAACTGGGCCCAAATTCTTGCCATACCCCGTAAAACTTTCAGTTTGACTTTTTTTAAAAACTTAGGATCCCCGAATTTAAAAAGAAAACCTGACTGGCTCACCCCCTCTGCCACCAATAAAGTAGAAAAAATGGAACCAACTCCATGATCTGATGGATTCTTTAATAAAATCCTAGCGTGAGATAGCTGGAAAGCCCAAGCATAGATCTGCAGGTCCGGGGCTACCAGCCCACCCTTATCTCTGCGTCTCCTGATTTTCTTCCAAGAAATTCTCACGAGGTGATTATTCCAAATGAAAGTATTAATGTCAGCCTGTAATTTTTTAATAAGAAGAGGTTCAAAGTATAAAGGAATAATGTTAAATAAGAAGGTAATCTTCGGTAGAATAGACATCTTAACAAAATTAATTCTACCAAACAAAGACAACGGGAGATGGGCCCATTTCTGGAGCAACTTGCGACATTCTTTAGCTACTTTCGAGAAATTTTTAGTAGCAATCTGATCTATGTCGCCAACAACATCAAGGCCTAGATACCTCATCTCCTTACCAGGCCAAATGGCTTCAGTAAAGGAGCTCTGATCAATGTTCCAGGTCATCATCTCAGTTTTTAATGTATTGATCTTGTAACCGGACATCTCCCCAAACTCCGATGCCAGTTTGAATATTGCAGGAAGGGCCGAGTGGGGTGCGGACGTAAAGATGAGAATATCGTCCGCATATAGGGCCACCTTTCTCTCCCAACCCCCGCATGTGAACTCTTTGATGTCAACACTATCCCTCAAACTCTGGGCAAATGGTTCAGCATATAAATCAAAGAGAAGTGGAGAAAGTGTGCAGCCCTGCCGAGTTCCCCTCGAGATGTCAATAGGGTCAGATAATACACCATTTACCAGAACACTGGCCTTAGGATTCCGATATAAAAGTTTGATAGCACAACGGAATCTACCTCCCACATTGAACTTTGCCAAGGCCTCCGACAGGTACAACCAGTTGACCCTGTTGAAGGCCTTGGTGGCATCCAACGTTAGAGCCGCGAGTGGAAGAGATTTGAGAAGCGCCAGATCTATAGCTTCTATCAAGTCGTGTGTCAGTTGGAAGAGTTGACATCCTTTGACGAACCCCTTCTGATCCGGATGTAAAATGAAGGGTGCAACTACGGCTAATCTATTTGCAAGTATGGATGAGAATATCTTGTAATCTCCGTTTAAAATAGAGATTGGTCTATAAGAACCACTTGCCGTTGATGGCTTCCCAGATTTTAATATTACAGTGATAGAAGCGCTATCCCATGACTCCGGAGGAGGCGCCCCGTACATAAGAATCTGATTAAACAGGATTGTCAAAAAGGGGGCAAGCTCCTGCTCCAATGATAAATAAATTTCTGCTGGCAGGCCATTTGGGCCAGACGCCTTCCCTTTCTTAGCATTCTGGATGGCTCTCCTCACTTCATCCTCTGAGATTTCGGTCTCTAGCTTCTCACTCTGGCTTACAGATAAACATGGGAGGGAAATTTTACCAAGCCAATCCCTAATGGTAACAGGATCTAATGTTTTATCCTCCCGGTATATGGCTTGGAAGTATTCTTTGAAAGCTGCTCTAATATCAGCATCCACAGATAAGGGGAGGTCATTAACTTTAATCAGGTCAATGTTGTTACGTGCCTGATCCGTTTTGGCCTTCCATGCCAGTAATTTTCCAGCACCCTCCCCATACTGGAAATGCGCAAGCTTGCTGGCCTCCCATCTTTCTTGTAATCTCAGGTTGAGAGTTGAGGCCAATTGACCCTTTAAGGAGAGTAATCTTTCGCGCAAAGGTTTCAATACATCCTCCGAGGAACTAGCCTTCGAATCAATCTCCAGCTGGACCATGGCTATATTCGCCTCCACCGAGGCAACGGCCTCTCTATACTCCCTTCTTCTATAGGCCACTTTAGCTATAATTAGGCCTCTCAGAAATGCCTTAAGAGAGTCCCAGACAATTCCAGTATTGGCAGAGCCAACGTTGGTACTCAAGAAATGCACTACCTCAGTTTTTATAAATAGTATATCCTCAAAATGAGAGAGTAGTGAATGGTCAAAAGACCAGATCCTTGCCGGCGCTGTCAAAGGAGTTGTGAGTTCCAGTTGCACGGCTGAATGATCTGATAGATGTAGGTATTTAATGATCTTAACAGTGTCTACCAACGTCTGGTTAATTAAAATGTAATCTATCCTTGATTGGTGATGATACTTATAGTTCCTAAATGAAATACCTTGCTGTTGGCCTGCCCTTAATCTCCAGATATCCACATAGCTTCATAGCATTTATCAAAAAGGATCTTGACTTCGACGGGACTTTAGACCTGTTATTAGGAGTTTTATCCAATATAGGGTCCAAGACAATGTTAAAGTCCCCTGCCAATATTGCTGGCTCTGGGTAAGACAAAAGATGGAAAAAGATGGTTCTCAAGACAGATGGGTCATCTTGATTAGGCCCATAATACCCCACTATTGTTAGTTGGAAGCCCAAAATAGATAGAGAAGCAATAATCCATCTACCATCAGGGTCCACTTTTGAGTCTAAGATCTTAATTTTAAGATGTTTCTTAAAAATAATTGATACACCTCTAGAGGTCAAGGACTGAGAAGTAGAGATCGCAAAATCAATCCATTTATTAACCTTGACCAATTCGTCGATTTCAACCTGAACCAGATGCGTCTCTTGGAGGATGATAACCTGAGCGTCTGAGTCACGAAGATACTGCAGAAGTGTTCTAGCTCTAGGTTTAGTACGCAAGCCATTAACGTTCCATGAGATTATCTTTAGTTTAGTCATCATAACTGTTCCGAAGACCTCCCCGTCTCAATCGAAAATAAGAGTCAGCACTATACTGAACCCCCCTTCAAAAGTTATCAGCACATCACAAAAAGGTATATAACTGACTAAGCATAATACATCATTATATTGGCAAATGAGGAATTTTCTAATGATTTTTAACCCCCCCTCAACCCTGTGCCCTCTCCGCCCTCCACCCCTCCCATGGAGAACCCGTGCTGTATCTAACCGGATCAAGTCCAGTGGATGGCACCCCTACCTCAGGTTGCTGTCACCCCTATCCCCCTGGAAAGAAAAAAACAGTAAAGTCAAAGTTTGAAAAAAAATATATTTTTTTTCCCTATCTTAAAGTGAGTAGTGCGTGAGAAACAGATACTTAAGAGGAATAAGGTACAAGACTTAACAGCCAATTGTCTTGTTTCCAGCTTCTACCCCACACATTTCCCACTCCTAGTTTTTATTATAAATTTTTTTCCGTTTGGTCTTTTTATTTTCTATTTTTCCCCCTTTTTCCCTTTTTTTTCCTTCCTTGTCTTTATGTATTTTTATATCTATACATATGATTATATACATTTTTCTATTTTTCTTTTCTTTTTTTTTTCCCTCTTCCTCGTACGTTTTTAGTGTTTTAGTATTTAGTATTTAGTGTTTAGTATTTAGTTCGGATATTTTCTTTTCCTTTCCACCTTTCTTTTAAGATCATGCTTTTACTTATTGCAAAATAGATATAAACACCAGATACTACTACCAGACGATTAGTCTATATCAGTAGGAGATCTGGGTCTTATTTATCTGATCCCTTGTTTCCTAGGTCCAAAAGGAGCTCATCGGCAGCTTGAACAGACCTGATATTCATCCTCTTATTGTTGTACATAACCCTTAATCAGGCTGGGAATATAAGCTGGGCTGTTGCACCTAGTTTCTTAAAGGCGTCTAAGCGCTTACCAAACTCCCATTGCTTTTCCAGCGTGACCCTACATAAATCTGACCTTATAAGAAAAGTAAAGCCCTTACCAGGTAATGCCCTTTGTTTTAAAGCCAGATTTAGAATCTGCTCCTTAAGAGCGTAGGTGTGAAAATTGACCAAAATTTTACGAGGTTTCGACCTTTGTGGACCCTCTGGATATCAGTAGCCAATACCTCTAGAGATTGATCCAAGGAAAGAGAATCTTTTAGTAGAAGAACAACGAACTTCTTAATATCTGATCCATCTGTTCCTTCTGGGATGTTAAGAATGCGGATGTTACCCCTTCTAGCATTGTTCTCCAACACCTCCATTCTGTCTATTAGGGTCTGATCCTCTTTCTTTAGTTTGCCAATATCTTCCATTGCCTTATCCAGATGTAACGACATCGCCCCAACAGTCTCTTCCAAGACACCAGTTCTGGAGGTTAACACATCTATTTTATTGTCCAAGGACTCACAATAGTTCCGAATCTCTCTCTGTATAGATGCAGACTCTTCAAACCCCCTTTTAATGTCACGAGATAAGGTGGAAAACATTAGTAATAAAGAGGCTGCTGTGATGCCTCCTCCCTCCAGGGGTAAAACATAATCAGAGCCCAGGTCTGAAAGCTGCCGTTGATCTAAGTCTAAATCAGAACATCTGATTAGCGGGTATGGCCCCCCTGCTGCCTCCATACCCGCATTTGCTGCGGCTGCAGTTTCCTCCAAAAGAGAAGGAAGAGGGTCATTTGGTCTATCTCCTACCCCCATATGCGGTCCGGCAGCGTTTTTTAACCAATCGGCCCCCAATGCGTTAATAGTGATGTCTATAGTAGCCTGAGCTGCATTGATCAGAGGTTTGGTGGGTGAGATGTAATCTGACAGAGGCATGGCTGTATGGACAGGGGGCTCAGGGGGCTCATCTACACCAGCTGCAGTAATTGGAGTAATCGGGGCTTGACCATCTGCCAGAGGGGTCTGGTCGGAAGGGTTTGGGGCTAATGCAAGATTCTCAGTAGATGACATATCTGATGCTGAAAGTACTGGTGTACCCTGGGACTCAGTGAGGTTCAATACTTGTGGTATTGCTTTGAAGTATGAGCGCAGCGACCGAGTGATTTTAGAACTTAAGTCACATGAAACAGCGGGATTACGTTTAGTTTGTGCTTTCCCTCTGACTTTCCCTCTATTGCCCTTTGCTTTAATTTCAGTTGAAAGGTATGAAGAGAGTTTCTTACCTACGGAGGGCGATACAGCAGTGTTAATGCTTATGCCAGTGCTGGTAGTATTTTGGCCGACAGCTTGCCCCTTCTGTAATTTCTTTTTCTCCCCTTACCTTTAGGCTGTAACTGCTGATGCTGATAGCGCTATTGGTGGTACTGTGAACAAAAAGACGAACCTTCGTTGGAATTTTTAACCCCTCCAGAGATATTTTGCTCTTCAGACTCATTGAGAGCGTCGTCTGACTCCTCGGTCTCTAAGGCGTCCACTTCAAGCCGTGTGTATGGTCTCGTAAGTCGAGCCGCCGAAACGCCAGCCTCAGCGCATGAAGCGTGCAACAAAATGCGAGCCTTTCTCCCGCGCTGCAGCTCCAGGGCTGCTGCAGACCACCTCCGCAAGGTTGGCGGGGTTATCAGGGGGCTAGAAGCTGTAAGAGTAGGCGGCCTCCGAGCTCCGTCTACTCCGCTCGCTCCTTCAGCCTTAGATACGCCGACAAACAGCCCCGTCATGGAGATTGAAAGCAGACTTTTCTTTTCGGTAAAAAGTATGCCGAACAAATCATCACTCAAAGGTTCTCAATTTCTATACCACCGAGTGAGATATTGTCAGCCTAAATTGTATTTTGTGTAGCGCAGAGGTTATGCGTAAGGGAATCCATCAAAATCTGTCACTTTCCAGGCTTAGGCGGAGTAAACGGCAACCCGATTACGGAGCACCACGGCAGCTCTGCCGTCTGCCGCCATGTTCTCTGATGCAGGTGCATCTAGCATTCAGCAACCGCTCCATAGCTTGTTGTAAATAAGTAGTCACAGCTTCTAACCTCTTCATAGATTAGTGCAGCTCTCAAAGCATGCAACCTCACCAAAGCTTGGGGTAAACAAGCAGTACTCGCAGCTTGCAACTTATTTATAGCTTATGAGTACCGCTCCCTTGCACCAAGCTTATTTATAGCTTGGTGTAAGCGGGCTGTACTCACAGCTTGCAGCCTCTCCATAGCTTGGTGTAAATGAGCAGTACTCACAGCTTGCAACTAATCCATAGCTTGGTGTAAATGAGCAGTACTCCCATCTTGAAACCTTCCCATACCGTGGTGTAAAAGAGCAGTACTCACAGCTTGCAACCTATACATAACTTGGTGTAAATGAGCAGTACTCACAGCTTGCAACCTATCCATAGCTTGGTGTAAATGAGCAGTACTCACAGCTTGCAACCTATCCATAGCTTGGTGTAAATGAGCAGTACTCAAAGCTTGCAACCTATCCATAGCTTGTGTAAATGAGCAGTACACACATCTTAATAACCTCCCCATGGCTTGGTGTAAATGAGCAGTACTCCCATCTTGAAACCGTCCCATAGCATGGTGTAAAAGAGCAGAACTCACAGCTGGCAACCTATCCATTGCTTGATGTAAATGAGCAGTATTCACAGCCTGCAACCTATACATAACTTGGTGTAAATGAGCAGTACTCACAGCTTGCAACCTATCCATAGCTTGGTGTAAATGAGCAGTACACGCATCTTAAAACCTCCCCATAGCTTGGTGTAAATGAGCAGTACTTCCATCTTGAAACCTTCCTATAGCTTGGTTTAAAAGAGCAGTACTCACAGTTTGCAGCCTCTCCATAGCTTGGTGTAAATGAGCAGTACTCATATCTTGAAACCTCCAAATAGCTTGGTGTAAATGAGCAGGACTTTAATCTTGAAACCTATCCATAGTTTGGTGTAAATAAGGGGTGCTCACATCTTGAAACCTATCCATAGCTTGGTGTAAATGAGCAGTACTCACATCTTGAAACCTATCCATAGCTTGGTGTAAATGAGCAGTACTCACATCTTGAAACCTATCCATAGCTTGGTGTAAATGAGCAGTACTCACAGCTTGCAACCTATCCATAGCTTGGTGTAAATGAGCAGTACTCACATCTTGAAACCATCCCATAGCTTGGTCTAAATGTTATGTTATGTTAAAAAATATTTATTGAGCGCACTGCCACCGATTGGTCTCCTGGCGCTAAGAAAAACAGAGAGCGACACCTGGGACGTGAATAGAGGGGAGTTAGTGAAAAGCTTGTCTAAAGAGCCATGTTTTTAAAGCTTTCCTGAATGACATGAGGTCCGAGCAGGCCCTGATTTCAAGAGGAAAAGTGTTCCATAGGCGGGGGCAAGGACAGCAAATCTGCAGCCACCAGAGCGTTTGCGATTGAAGGCGGGTGTCTGGAGGAGGAATTGGTGGGCAGAGCACAGGTTACGGGAGGGCGTGTGCCTGACGATGAGATTGTCAATGAATCCCGGACTTTTGCGATGGAGAGATTTAAAAATCATGCAGCCAGTTTTAAAGGAGCAGCGTTGGGCAATAGGAAGCCAGTGCAGGTCCCTAAGCAGAGAAGTTGCAGGATGCCATCTGGGTTGGTCGGTGATCAGTCTGGCCGCATAGTTTTGGACCATCTGGAGGCGCTTCAATAGATATAAAGGTAGGCCTAGATATATAGAGTTTGCATAGTCCAGGTGGGACAGTACCGTGGTAATCACCACCTGGATAATGGCCTCTGGAGTAAAGAAGTGTCGTACCTTTCGAATTTTTCTCAGCTGGAAAAAACACTTGGAGACCACTTAGCCCACTTGAGTTTTTAAAGAGAGGTCACTATTCAGGGTCACTCCGAGTGTCCTTGCAGAGGGAGTAGGAGTAGGAGCTTGACCCATATCTGATGGCCAGTAATGGGGGCCCCAATATTTTGCACTGTCACCTGTGAGCACCAACTCGGTTTTTCCAGGATTTAATTTTAGATGGTTTTGGTTCATCCATGTTTGGATGAACTTCATGGTGGTCTGGAAGTGGGAGATGGAGAGGGTGGAATTGTCAACCGTGAAGAGCAATTGCAGGTCGTCCGCGTAATTAAACACAGACACCTGCATTTCTCTTAGAGCTTTGATTAGAGGGAGAATATATATGTTGAACAGGTGGGGTGACAGTGATGAGCCCTGAGGGACTCCACAGGTGATGGGCCGCCTGGGACCAACCAGGGTGCCAAGGTGGACCGACTGGGATGAGCAGTACTCACATCTTGAAACCTTCCCATAGCTTGGTGTAAATGAGCAGTACTCACAGCTTGAAACCTATCCATAGCTTAGTGTAAATGAGCAGTATTCACAGCATGCAACATCCCCTTAGCTTGCTGTATGGGAGCAGTACTCACAGCATGAAACCTCCCCATAGCTTGGTGTATGGGAGTAATACTCACAGCTTGAAACCTATCATTAGCTCGTGTAAGTGAGCAATACTCGCTGCTTGCAACATCACCTTTGCTTGGTGCATGGGAGCAGTACTCACAACTTGAAACCTAGCTAAAGCTTGGTGTAACTGAGCAGTACTCACAGCTTGCAACCTCCCCATAGCTGGGTGTAAGGGAACAGTACTCTCAACTTGAAACCTCCCTGTAGCTTGGTGCAAATTAGCAGTACTCACAGCTTGAAACCTCTCCATAGCTTGGTGTAAGCGGGCAGTACTCACAGCATGAAACCACCCCATAGCTTGATGTAACCGAGCAGTACTTGCATCTTTCAGCCTCCCCATAGCTTGGTATAACCGAGCAGTACTTGCTGCTTGCAGCCTCCTCATAGCGTGTTGTATGGGAGTCAGTACTTACAGCTTGCAACGTCCCTTTAGCTTGGTGTATGGGAGCAGTACTCACAGCTTGCAACCTCCCTATAGGTTGGTGTATGAAAGATATACTCACAGTTTGCAACCTCCCTATATCTTGGTGTAAGGGAGCAGTGCTCAGAGCATGCAACCTCTCCATAGCTTGGTGTAAATGAGTAGTACTCGCAGCTTCCAACCTCCCAAAAGGTTGTTGTATGGGAGGGGTACTCATAGCTTGCAACCTCTCCATAGCTTAATATAAATGAACAGTACTCACATCTTGCAACCTTCCCGAAGCTGGGTGTAAGGGAGCAGTGCTCACAGCTTGAAATCTTTGCATAGCTTGCAAGCTCACCACAGCTTGGGGTAAACAGGCAGTACTTACATTTAATGATGGCTAGAAGTGGGCAGTCAAATATACAAAATCAAAACATCATCCAGCACACCAGAAACCTACACTGGGCAACAGTACAGGACAAGGTGGCCTTCAAAATATCTTACTTGTGGTTTAAAAGCTTTCAGTAACAAAATGCCTACAAAACAACCTCAAGAAATGCACCAATCCAAGCCACTCCACTCTTATAGGCTCAACTTCCTTGCATCCCCAAAATGAAGTTCTGAGGAGAGATCTGATTCTCATGGGCTGGACGACACCTATGGAGCATCGCGACTCAACATTTAATCTCGACTCAACACTTGATGTCACTCCAGCAACCTCCTGGCTTCCAGAAAACAAATTAAAGCCTACCTATTCTAATCGCTGTTGCCCAATGATCCTTTCACATCTCACACTCTTACTAACACCCAGAAGCAATTCACGGATGCAGTGTGAGGTGAACAAAATGTACACATGATGGTGGTTTCTGCCAAACCTTTAGAAATGACTGCCAGCTTAAGATTTCGAGTTCTGTGGTAAATAAATAAATAATACCTCTCTTTTTGAATGCATAAATGAATAACAGATAGCTCAATAAATAAGAGTCAAGATTCGAGGTAGTAGGAGTTTTGCAGGTTTAATACAGTATAAGGACAGGGACAGGACAACCTGCACAGGAATAGGATGGCAAGCCCTGGCAGCGCTGCCGGGGTCAGGATCTGGAATGGCTAGCGTGGTATTTAATAACAGATACATGAGCATATATACATAACGCAAACACATAGCATTACATTGCAATAGGCGTAGCAGTGGGTGGAGCAATAGGCGTGACGCGTAGCAGTCGCGAAAGATAAGGGTGAAAAGAGGTGTAACAGGGCGTATACATAGACATGTGATGCAAACGTAACAGAATATGTCATGAATGGGGTGGAAACCATGGAGGGGGCTACCTAAGGAGCCGGGACCTCTAACCTGATGGTGCGCGCAAACTAGCGATGACGTGTTACTAGGAGAAGCTGGGGGCTATGAACTCTGTGCTAGGAGCAGAGACTGAAGTCTGGAGAGTCAGGGCGACATGTACCTAAGCAGTATCTAGTATCTGATGTTTAGAGAACATGTTGATGGAATCCAAAAGTTATCGGGGTAAAGGCGAACAGACTCTAAGACTGGAGCATGCATTATTCTACATGTAGTGCGTGATGAAGAATATTAAATGACCATTAAATGCAGTATTTCTCTTACATGGAGACGTAAAGGCTAGACAATGACGGAAACTATTGATGCGATTCAGTAGCTTTAGGAATGCAGAGGAGGAGGGCTGAACTGATAACTGGAATCATAACATACTCTTGGCAGACTCAGAGGCAGAGCCAGGCTGAACCGGGCACTGCGAGGCAGGAAGTAAGTGAAGGGTCGAGGATACAGGTGGGGGCTGTATCGCTCCTCAGCGAGGCTTCAGGAGACAGGAGCTGAATCTGGTGTCCGGGCCCTTTTGAGGCCTAGAAACGGAGACTTTACAATGGAATAACGTGCACACTGAGAAACGTGGCAACGTAGCTTTACATAGGCCTGATATTCGTAGTATTCACGAGAACTGGAAACTGACATACTAAAGGTGGACACAACTATAATTGCGTCTTTAATCGAACATGGGGAATAACATATGCATATTAATCATGCACATATAACATATGATGGAGGACGCGTAGGGACACAGAACATGGCAAAATTTACTTTTCCACATTCCCTCCTTGTCACTACGTTTCCTTCAGGAAACATCAATATTCATGATACCATCTATTATTTCATACAGTATCATTTGCTCGTCTCGAATTCCTTTTGAACGGGATTTAGAACGGGGCTTGGGACTAGGAATACAAGAGGTAGCACAGATGCCGCAAATCGCAGGGCCACATTGTATACAGAGGCAGCAGCTGAATATGATCGCTACTGCAATACCTTGAAAGGACAAGACTTTCCATCCCCAAGCGGAAATTATATTCCAGAACCAACCGGACCATGTCCAGGTGCCTGGATCTTGGTGTAACAGATGGGCAATTTTATGGAGTCTGGTTATAGCTGAATAAACAGACGGCGCGTTATTTGGAATGAAAATGCAGCAACTAGATCCGATGACTCTACAGGCCCCGCCCCTATCGGCCAATATGACGTCAAGGACGAGACGATTCTGGAGCACGACAATTCTCATAAAGGATTGTTCTTCGGTTAAATTACTTAGAGCAGAAGTAGTCTCAATTACTACTGCTTCAAGGGTTCTGGTTAACCTACGTATCAGTTTACTATTCACAACTGTACCTAAATAAGGAAAGACACCTTTATTGATATCTATATATTGTTCTAGAGTAGTTTCAGTATAATCGACAATCGGGAGGTTTCTCTTGTGTCTAGTATGTACTAGGTGGGAACTCCTATGGTAGTCGGGTGGGGCTAGAAAAACTGGTGGCAGTAGGAAGGCAATGTAACAGGTTCCCTCCCAATCGAGGGGCAGACGAACATATGCGGTCTGACCACAAATAAAATAAGAATGACGTGAAGCTTTGAAAATAGATTTCCCACTGTCACTATACTTGACAATAGTAGTACAATCACTATGTCCTACATGTACGGAACCATTATTTCGGACACATAATTCGCCTTTGACTGGTAGTACTGAAATTGCAGGTAAGTCTGGAGTAGTATCAGACTGAACATTCAGGACCATGAAATTCGAAGAATAATTACCTAAATTATACACTTCATTTTCTAGATCTAACCCGGTTCTGTGGGGGAGACCTTGCTTGTCTGGAAAACATGTACTGTTAAGAAGAGACATATCTGTTGAGGATGACGTTAACGTGGACCATGCTCCACACGAACCATTATGTGAAAAAGGATAAGGAAAGAGTGGCAGAACTCTCTTCGGTGTCTGAAAAGGGGGGAGTCGACCACACACCCAACAGTTAGTGGCATTGCTGGTCTGGTGTGAATAATGTAACATGCGGATAAAAGAATTATTTCGCATAGCGAGGCGGTAAGAGAGTTCATGAGGAGGCAGATCACTAAACGTGTGCTCCACTGTAACCTTAGCAGACTTATTTACATGAGAAACTAGAAAATACAGGTAAAATGCATAACTGGTGCAGGAAATCATAATGCTGAGAAATAATATGAAACATAGAAAAACGATACATCGGATTGAGTTTTGACTAACTCTCTCACTATGGGGGTCTATTTTATACATGTCAGAAACAGTCTAACCGTTTCACCTAGGGGAGGACTTAGACAATCAAACTGGCTGACTTATTTTACTAGACCGGAGTTTCAACTTATACTCCTGCTGCGGAGTTTTCTCTAACAGGGAGGGTGCAGTATCATTGTTCTTTGCGGGACAGTCCTTAAGAATAGTACTTTGGCAGTCTTTAGAATCCTGGGAAATGTTCTTTGAGACTGGTTTCAGTCCATAAAACTTCTTTATATGTGAAAGATGCACCCAGCCTTTGCGTCCCTCCAACTTCACGGCTGTACGGGTGGCGAGGAGGACCTGTCGGGGCTCCTTCCAGCGAGGCTCTAGCGGACTTGAGCGGTCAAAATTTCGCACCAGGACCATGGATCCTGGAACGATTTCATGCGGTGCCACCTCGGTATTGTCTGGAAATGCGGCGGCAACCTGTGAACGACAAGAGTTGAGGGCAGACATCAAGGAAGCTAGGTAATCTGTCAGCATATTACTTGAAACATCGGTAATACTTCGGGGTCTGGGTGTACCCCACATGTTAGGGGGGCGGCCGAAAACGACCTCATACGGGGACAGACCTGATCTGGAATGTGCGACCATGCGCATATAGAACAAAGCGACTGGCAGAGCTACTAGCCAGTCCACACCTTTCTCTTGACAAACCTTTGCAATTCGGATTTTCAGGGTCTGATTATGTCTCTCTACGAGACCTGCTGCTTCAGGGTGGCGTACACAATGGAACTTCCACTGGTACCCTAACAAAAGGGAAACATGCTTCATTAACTCTGAGGAGAATGGCTGGCCGTTATCAGAATATACGACCCTAGGGAGTCCATAACGGGGGAAGAACTCACGAACCAACTGCTTGGCAGTGGTCGCGGCTGGGTAATCTGGGACTGGATATGCTTCTGTCCACCTGGACAAAGCGCATACAACTACAAGGACATACTTGAAACCTCGACATCGCTCCATCTGAATATAATCCATCTGGAGGACTTCAAAAGGGTGGTCAGGAGGTTGGAATCCACCTTGTTCCACCGGGACACTTTTACCTGGATTAAACTGACAACATATCATACAGGTACGGACTTTCTGCTTGGCTGCAGCTCGTAAATGTTTGTTGAACCAAAGGTTCTGGATACTGTCTAACATAGCTTTTTCTCCTAAATGTGCTGGACTATGTGCGGTATTGATAATGACTTGAACCATAGAGTCGGGGAGAAACCATGTGGCTTTTCCTTTCGTCACCCATCCTTGATCTGTCTGGACCCCTCCTTGTTCGGACCATTTCTTGATTTCTTCGGGAGTAGCATGTAACTGGATATCTATGACATCTTGAGTAGGGTCCTTAACTGTCATACATGTAGTCGGATCTGGAGTGTGTGTCATGTTAGCTGGAATGTCTGGAGTCTGAGCTGTAAGCTTGGCTGTGCGATCTGCTAGATCATTACCCTGGGAAATAATGTCAGTAACTTTCGTATGTGCTTTGCATTTCATGATAGCAATGGATGTCGGTAAATGTATTGCATCTAACAGAGCTTGAATAAGGAGACCATGCTGAATCTTGGTTCCATGAGAAGTCATGAAACCTCTCTCCTGCCAGAGCACTCCAAAGTCGTGTACGACTCCAAATGCGTAACGTGAATCGGTGTAAACATTAACTTTCAGGTTCTTGGCGTGTATGCAGGCTTGAGTCAGAGCAACTAGCTCTGCTGCTTGAGCAGACAGGGTGTCAATACGGTGTGTTTCAATAACTTCAGTGTCAGTAGTCACTGCATACGCGGCTACTAGTTCTCCTGTACTAGTTCTCATGCATGAACCATCCACATAAAGTGTCAGGTCGGGATCTGGTAATGGAATATCCGTCAGATCTTGTCTTGGCTTTGTCATGATGTTAACTACTTCCACACAATCGTGTGTGGCAGAATTCGAAGTAACTGACGGTAACAGTGTAGCAGGATTTAAAACGTTGCAGCGTCTGATTTCTATGTGTGGCTGGAACAGTGTCAATTCATAACCTGTTAAACGTGCAATTGTCAAGTGCTGGGTCTGTGTTCGATTTAAAAGAACTTCCACGGAGTGTGGGACTTGTACTGTCAGGGAGTGTCCTAATACTATGGAATCACTTTGTCTGATAGCAAGTGCTGTGGCTGCAACTGACTTGAGGCACGCAGGCAGAGCTTGGGCTACAGGATCTAATGTGCTCGAAAAATAAGCACAGGGCTTGTACTGTCCTACTTGATCTTGTGTGAGGACAGATAATGCTGTACCTTCGCGTTCTGTGACGAAAAGTGTAAAAGGCTTACTGTAGTTTGGTGTAGCTAGAACTGGAGCTTGGCATAAAGCTTTCTTTAACTCATTGAAGCCAAGTGTATGTTCAGATGTCCAAGGGAGGACAGTCGACACGGCTGCCTCCTGTGTCGTTAACTGTATCAGTGGCTTGGCTAGAAATGCATACTGCGGAATCCATTGTCGGCAGTAAGAAGTAAGGCCCATAAAAGCACGTACCTCCTTCTGGGTCTTGGGCTGAGGAAGACTCGCTATTAACTGGATACGGTCAGGTGTCAACTGCCTACCCCTCTTGGACAGTAAGTGTCCTAAGTAGACCACTTGCTGGACACAGAATTGAAGCTTCGAAGGGGACACCTTGTGCCCCATCTCGGCTAGGAAATACAGAACTGTGAGGGATGCTCGCTCGCAAGCACGTTCAGAACGGGCTGTGATCAATAGATCATCGACATACTGGAGCAGGGCAGTGTCAGTTGGCATGTGAACATTATCAAGTTGTCTCTTAAGTGCTTGACTGTAAATACTAGGGCTTTCTGTGAAACCTTGAGGAGCTCGTGTGAACATGTAGCTCCTTCCATTTAAACAGAATCCGAAAAGAAACTGGCTGTCTGGATGAATGGGAACACTGAAAAACGCGTTCTTGAGGTCGATTACAGTAAAGAACATGGCTTCGGAATCAATGGCTGTTAATAGGGAAGAGATATCTGGGACCACTGGGTACTGAGGAATAATACATTTATTAAGTTCTCGTAGGTCAATCACTAATCGATATACTGGAGGTGCATTTGGATCAGTACGTTTCATGACTGGAATGATCGGAGAGTTGCATACATTGGAGTCAGTTTCTACAACCACTCCTTGAGCGATGAGCTCGTCAATAATTTTGGATAAGGCTGCTACAGCCTCAGGTGGCAATCTGTACTGCCTGATTCGTGGTAACACTACACCTGGCTTGAGAGTCACACGATGGGGTGTGATTTGCATGTAACCTACATCAGTTGGACCTTGCGCCCATAGATGCTGCGGGACATTGGACAATCTGGGATCAAAATCTCGTAATACATAGTGACCCTTGAAGTCACGTAGGAACAGACGTATTCCCTCTGGGGAACAGCATATAACTGCACCTAATTCTTTCAGTGTTTTAATGCCTAATAGATTTTCTGGACATGACTTAGTAAGTAACAGATCAGTAGTGCGGGACAATGGACCTACTTCTAGAGTAACTGGCTTTGATATTTCATTTACAATGGGTTTTCCTGAAAATCCAAGGGAAACATTTCTTGAGCCTGAGAGCGGAGCCCCTGGAACTTCGGCGTGACTTATAGTGGTCCTACTTGCCCCTGTATCAATCAAAAACTTTCTGTCTTTCCCTAATACTTGACTGTGAACATAGGGACCTTCTTGATCTACAGGTATCTCGATGAGAGGCAAGCCTACCTCCCTCTCTAGGCTGTTTCATGAATATGGCTGATACTCTGGATACTCAGACTGTGCATACTGGTACATCTGCTGTGTAACATGCTGTGTTGCAGCGATGGGCTGCGGTGCTGTAACTGTCTGTGGTGCATTCTGTGGCTGAGGAGTCTGTGAAACTTGTTCTTGTCTAGGCGGACGTGGTCTTTCTTTAGTCTTACCAGTAGCTATGTTGTGTTTCAGAACTGCACACTCGTTTATAAAATGACCTGGCTGTTTACAATAATTGCAGTTCCCTTTAACGGGAGCTGCAGGATGACTGGCTTGATTCGGACCCCTCTTCTGACTGTCTTGTGGAATAGATTGTGCAACTAGTACTTTCATTTTCGTGTCTTTCATACGCTTTCTCTCGTGTTCTTGTTCTTCCCTGATTCTATTCTGGTGGTATTGGAGCATCTGTAACATCTGGGACGGGGTATTAGCTTGCCAGGTACTTTCGACTTTCAAAACTCGATTTTTAATTGGTGGACTTGAATTCTCGACTAATTTAGTAACAAAAAGGTGAGGGTATGACTCACTACTTGTCTTGAGGCCACTGTTGATGCTAAAACATTTCTCAAATCTAGAATAAAAATCACTAATGTCTTCGTCTTGTTTCTGTTTACAGGCTGAGATTGCATCCCAGTCTTCCTTTTTCGTTGTTAACAATCTGGGTAAAACTTGAATCAATAATTCAGGTAATTCTTTACATTTCGCTCCAAGACCGGTACCTGGTACTCGTGCCTTGTCTTCAGCTTCTAGAACTGCCCAATCTATCTTTTTCTCTCCCACCTCCCATTCTTTTTCCTTGAGCTTTTCATACACCCCTGCGGGCAGCAGAACCTTTAACATTTTAATTATATCTGGATACGTGTATTCTCCCATACGGAGCATGTCTTTTAATTCTCGATGGAACCCTGCTGGATCTTTATCGTGACAGGGAATT
Source organism: Lissotriton helveticus (assembly GCF_964261635.1). Lineage (NCBI taxonomy): Eukaryota > Metazoa > Chordata > Amphibia > Caudata > Salamandridae > Lissotriton > Lissotriton helveticus. The sequence goes on along the minus strand of NC_136072.1, from coordinate 1,139,186,150 downwards.
AATTTTTTCATCTCTAAGAGTTCCATCTTTGTGATCGGGGTGTAAACAAACACTCGTTCTAGTTCGCCACCCGTTCCTCTAACTGGGTGGACTTCTCGTAACGGATTCTGTCTCTCCATGTAAAATGGTTTACTTTCTGGGGGTGAGACATGAACAAAATGCGGGTTCAAAAACGTTCTATATTTGTGACGCTGTTCTAGAATGACACTAATTAAATCGGTACCTAGACCTTTCCATCTATACTGGAGTAACTCGTTCAGGATATCATGTAACGGGCCTGGATCAGAGTGCTGACCCTCATACAATGTAATGAGGTGCTGGATCATATACATACCCGCCAGTCGTTGCTCGGCTGGGGGCATTTTCAGAAACATTTGTGCCACTATTTCGTCTGGAAAAGTGGTAGAATCAGTAGTCCATCGGACTGCTGATCGGGCTAGTTCTTGTTCATGCATAGTACTTAACTCACTGTAACCGATTCGTGATTTCAGAATGTGATCGGTAGCTTGAAACACTCGTTCTAGAGAACCTTGTTCTGGTGCTGGATGATGGAAAGTTGACTTGTGTTCTAGGCGTAAATGGCGATCTGGAAATCTAGATTTTCCTACATACGCTATTCTGGCGGGATTCTCGTCGTCTACCTCTTCAGTATCAGAGTTACTTTCTTTCTCGCTTACTTGTGCTGCTTTACGCTGTTCGTGTAACTTTATTATTTCTTTACGGATTTTCTTGTACATACTTTCCATAGCACTGATGGTCTTGTGCTTACCCTCGGCTATATTATCACTCCACTTTGTCAGGGTTCTCATTTCGGCTTGATCTTTGGACGGGTAATCTTGTTCTCTTATTAAACAATTAATCAAAAACTTTAGTATCATGAGCTGGATCTCGGCTTTCCTTTGAGACATGACTTCGCCAATGCTTTCTGGATCATCCCCTGTACGGATGAAACGATATATTCTGTCTAGATCTTCTTTCATATTCGGTAGGGTGACTAGATACTCGGCCACCTTTCTTACGCGTAATGAATATAAAACCATATTATCCTCGCCTGGGACTGGATCATAGCCGCATTCATTGAGGGCTTTTCTTATTTCTGCTACAGACTGATATCTGGGCGTACGCTGTGACGCCTGAGCATGTAATTCGACTAACGTTAAACGCTTGTGTGGCGGCGGGGTCTGAGGAGGACCTCCTCCTGCGGCCCCTAAACTAGAATCGTCAACTGATACTCTTCGTACTAGGGTGGCGGGAAATTGAAATGCGGACTGAACTTGTGTGGCGGGCTGGACCTGGGGGACCGTAGCAGGTACTGCAAGGGGTACCCCGGTGTCTGGAGAAACGGGGAGTGCCTGATTTACAGGGACTGGCGGAGCGCGAACAGGATTTGCATATTCTGGGACTGTGTCGTCCAAATAGGACGAAATGAAAATATCAGCTGCGGTCGGTTTGTGACGTAGCTTGGTCGGAACTAATGGTGGCGGAAAGTTACTGGATGCCTCCGGGGTCGCTTTTGGCAGGCCCTCGGCAAGAAGAGGATACATCCCCTTAATAAGAGCATGCCTCTGTCTGTCTGACTGTTCGGTTTTAACTCGTTCACCAATCTCAATTAATTCCCTTTCTTGGGCTCGTTCCAAGGATTCTCTACTTAATTCTGACTTTCTGATTTCTTTTTCGGTTCTTTTATGAGATTCTTTGCGCCATAACTCGATGGCATCTTTCTGTGACTGTCTGGCTTTCTTTTTCCATAATGCTTCTTCTACTCTCATGATGCACTCGGCATCCCATGTGCCTGACACAGGCCATCTATACTTTTCCTCTAACTCTTTGGTATACTCTACCCATAAATCTAGATATAATATGGCACTTATGCCATGCTTCTGATACATAAAATGACCTGGACTGTCCCTAGGCGGGACAGGAACTGCTGCTTCCAGCAGACCCTTTCTAGTTTTTAACTGACGTAACTTAGAAAACAAGGGCATGACTGAACTGTAACTGAGACACAATACGTAATTACACAATAAACACGATAATTACTTCACACTCATACCACAACATCAAAATACATGAAGAACATTTAGAATAACAGTTCGAACAGAATACAACCTGGAATACGGAACACAGAATACATGAATTTTCTCGAGAACAGAACTGACTAGAACAGAAACTAGATGCACTGCCGAAACAGTACGAAACTTACCGGTCTCATAAAGAGACACGTCAGGACCCGCATCCACCGAAGTGGACACTTCGTTTGTGGGTCTGTGTACCACCAACCCACGGACCAGAGTCAATTAAATTGACCCTGTCTAGATACTACCCCAGTAACGGTACTCACCGGGCAGCAAGAACGGAAGGCCTCGGACTGGACTGGACTGCTACGACGACGGACGACGAACTTCGGACTTCAGTTACGGGTGGACCTCCGGATACCTCGGACCTTGGACTCTCGGCTTGGGCTCTGGTCGGGACTCGCCGCGTTCCTCCACCGCCTCGTCTGGATGCTGGACCGCCTCCTCCGTCTCCTCCGTGGGCCTGAGGGATACTTGAAGCAGAAATATCTGCACGTGCACGGTATGGTTCCGTCACGGCTGCAGAGGGTCAGGGGGCCGGCGTGGCTTCACCGGCGCGTGGGGAAAGGGCAAGTCCCTATTCGGGCGCCATTATGTGGTAAATAAATAAATAATACCTCTCTTTTTGAATGCATAAATGAATAACAGATAGCTCAATAAATAAGAGTCAAGATTCGAGGTAGTAGGAGTTTTGCAGGTTTAATACAGTATAAGGACAGGGACAGGACAACCTGCACAGGAATAGGATGGCAAGCCCTGGCAGCGCTGCCGGGGTCAGGATCTGGAATGGCTAGCGTGGTATTTAATAACAGATACATGAGCATATATACATAACGCAAACACATAGCATTACATTGCAATAGGCGTAGCAGTGGGTGGAGCAATAGGCGTGACGCGTAGCAGTCGCGAAAGATAAGGGTGAAAAGAGGTGTAACAGGGCATATACATAGACATGTGATGCAAACGTAACAGAATATGTCATGAATGGGGTGGAAACCATGGAGGGGGCTACCTAAGGAGCCGGGACCTCTAACCTGATGGTGCGCGCAAACTAGCGATGACGTGTTACTAGGAGAAGCTGGGGGCTATGAACTCTGTGCTAGGAGCAGAGACTGAAGTCTGGAGAGTCAGGGCGACATGTACCTAAGCAGTATCTAGTATCTGATGTTTAGAGAACATGTTGATGGAATCCAAAAGTTATCGGGGTAAAGGCGAACAGACTCTAAGACTGGAGCATGCATTATTCTACATGTAGTGCGTGATGAAGAATATTAAATGACCATTAAATGCAGTATTTCTCTTACATGGAGACGTAAAGGCTAGACAATGACGGAAACTATTGATGCGATTCAGTAGCTTTAGGAATGCAGAGGAGGAGGGCTGAACTGATAACTGGAATCATAACATACTCTTGGCAGACTCAGAGGCAGAGCCAGGCTGAACCGGGCACTGCGAGGCAGGAAGTAAGTGAAGGGTCGAGGATACAGGTGGGGGCTGTATCGCTCCTCAGCGAGGCTTCAGGAGACAGGAGCTGAATCTGGTGTCCGGGCCCTTTTGAGGCCTAGAAACGGAGACTTTACAATGGAATAACGTGCACACTGAGAAACGTGGCAACGTAGCTTTACATAGGCCTGATATTCGTAGTATTCACGAGAACTGGAAACTGACATACTAAAGGTGGACACAACTATAATTGCGTCTTTAATCGAACATGGGGAATAACATATGCATATTAATCATGCACATATAACATATGATGGAGGACGCGTAGGGACACAGAACATGGCAAAATTTACTTTTCCACAGTTCTGTAACATTACAAAGCACTCATCCTTAGATCTACATGGTCAAAGCACTCATCCTTAGATCTACATGGTCAAAGCACTCATCCTTAGATCTACATGGTCAAAGAACTCATCAGCGAGGTTTAAAATTGCAAAGTAAATGGAGGGGCCCCCATGGTCCCCCGTGCTCCAGAACCAGTCAGAAGCTCTCAGGCCAGGGGCCCCCACCGTGCATAGTGCCGGAGGCAGGGGAGCCTGGAGCTCATGCTCACCCCTGCACCCTTTCACCCTTTGGGGCTGGGGTGGGGGCTATTGTTAAGCCACTGTGTTATCATGTATGACAAGTGGTTCCTTATCCTGTAAATATTGGACGGTGCTCTGCAAGGGATCATGAAAGAGATGACTTGTGCAACCTTGCTACAGATATCAATTAATATTTTTTAATATAAAGAAAGGAACGTCACAAAGGTTATTATATTTTTAAAGTAAGAGGCTGTGTCATGATCAGGTTTTCATTATATGAAGTATAATCTTAAAGCAGAGAGAATACACTTCATATGAAGAGTTTTAGAACTCTGCTAAATAAAGACAGAACATTAAAAAAAATACTAAGAATGTTAGAGGCATTCTCAGTAAAATGGTGGAGTACTTTTCAGAAACGCCGAGTGGGCAGATCCATTCTGGGAGAAGTTTGTGTTTAGGACACTTAAAGGTGGTCAGTGCAGGCTACTGTGTGTCCTTTGATTCTGCAGATATAGCTTTTTTTTTATCCAAAGCTTGATAGTCCCTCAAAGGACCACCAGTTAGCAGAATATGTGACTGAGCAGAAAGAACTACCCCTCTACTGGTAAGAAATAGATAAACATTCTGCTAGATTCATCAAAGACCCGTTTTGCGAGTCTATAATAGCGATTCATAAGGAATCGCTATTACAGACTCGCAAAACGGGATTCATATAGGAATCGCAATATTTATTGTGTTTCCTACAGCTTCTTTATTTGCGATTAGCTAATCGCTAATCGCAAATAAGGAATAACTTCCCATTCATTCCTATGGGCCTACAGGCCCATAGGAATGAATGGGGAGTTATTCCTTATTTGCGATTAGTAATTAGCTAATCGCAAATAAGGATGCGAATTCAAGGGTGCCAGGGGTGTCCAAAGGACACCCTGTAGCACCCCTGATATGCAAATTTACACAGGTGTTGCGCACACACATGTCCAAAGGACATGTGTGTGTGTAACATGCAAGTGAGAAAAATGCACTAACGTGCTTTTTTCTATTTTTTCACTATTTACCACGAAGTCAGACTTCGTGGTAAATAGCGACCAAAAATTGCGAATTCGCAATGAAAAAATGGTTATTGAATTGCATTTAAGGAATCTCAAATAGAGATTCCTTAAATGCAATTCCTCGCAAATGTGCGAATTCTTCATTAGCGAATTTTGCATTTGGGATGATGAATCCCAAATGCAAATATTGCACTCGCGAAGGGCCAGATTCTCAGAATCTGGCCCTTTGCGAGCGCAATTGAGCTTGATGAATCTAGCTGTATGTCACTTTGATGCCCTGAGAGCTGAACAAGATAAGGCGAGTCAGTAAAATGTCCTCATAGCACAATCTGTGCCTATGCTATTGGTAATTCACATCCTCTCCCCAAATGCCAGACTTCTGGAAAGAGCTGCCTCATATAAAATCCACTACTAGTGGTAATCTGTTTCCCCAGTAACAACTTTACAGAAATTGAGATAGATCCCTGTGAAGAATGGTTGTAAGCGGACACAAGTGCAAGTCAGTGTCATTCATCAGAGGAAAGCCTCAAGGACAGCTACATTCAATCAAGAGTGGAAATTAGGAAAAAGAGAATCAGAGACAGGAGAGGGTTCTAAAGCTGGGAGGACCAAGAATCAAAGGAAAATAAACCAGGAACTGGAACAAGGTCAGTGTGAAGTACAGCAATTAGGGCTGGAATGCAGGAGTAAGTCTTGTCACCAGGAACAGCTTTAGCCAGTCCCCTCAGGCAGGAATGCAGGAGTAAGTCAAGTCAACAGGAACAGCCTTAGCCAGTCCCCTCAGGCACGAATGTAGGAGTACGTCCGGTAAACAGGAACAGCCTTAGCCAGTCCCCTCAGGCAGGAATGCAGCAGTAAGTCCAGTGAACAAGAACAGCCTGGGAGTAGGGAGTGCCAAAACTGATTTTCATAGGGTTGTCTCTTGTCTGTAGTGGCACAGTGAGCATGCATGTAGTACTCAGTCATTACACTGGCTGCAAAAATTCAAGCATTCCATCCACCACTTTACTGTTTGGTTCAGATGGAGCTGTTGAGTATTCATTACACTCAGAGCCTGATTCACAAAGGTATACTTACACTTTTGTGTGAGTTTATCACACTTTTGTTTAAGGTTACATTTGTTTGGAATTCACAAAACTGCATTTTAAGCATAAGTTTATGATTGCCGCAGTGGAGGCGGAGAGCTCCAAACAAAATAAATATGACACGCTTATCTCTTTATCTGCGGAAGTCATCGCCTCAACTGTGGAGTCTCTGCACTCCTAAACTTACAAGTAACATTCAGTGAATTCCAAACAAACATAAACTTACACAAAAGTGCCAGTTTAGCTTTGTGAATTGAGTCGGTGGCTGATTTCCTTCATTACAAAACTCCCCTGAAGCGAGCCTGACCTCCCAATGGACAGCAGCAGCGGCCGGCACAGGTAAGCAAGGTGGGCAGCGGGGTGGGGCGCGGGGATGGGGCGTCGACAGATGACAGAATAGGTATTATTTATATATTTAACTATACCTATCGGCCCTCACCCAGCTCCGCCTCACCGCGCTTACCTGTGCCAGCCGCCTATGATAGACAATCATCTTGTGATGATTATCTCTGCCTTTAACTTGAGAAGCTAGGAATAAAACATGTATCAACAGTTCCTCATATTCCTTTCTTTTCTGTCACATAATGGAGAAACCCTGAAGAAATGAGAAAAGTAGTGTTTCAATACAAATTAATGGAGCTTTTTGAATTCCACCCTGGATAGCCAGATAAGGTAAGAAATTTGATTTTGACGAGGATTTAGCGCGGGGGCGGAGAATGAATTAGCCAATTTCAATGACTGTCCTATGCTATGATCCTTTGTGAACTGGATAATAAAGGGGTAGAAGTCAACCCATGCCCCCTTCACTGCTCTCTTCAAGTCCTTTCTGGTGGGTACAACCGAGTGGTGTACTAGCTCCCGTTTACCTTACTTTATTTGGACACATATCAAATACACACTTGTCCGAGGGTGATGGGTTATAGTACAAAAAAGAAGTAACAAACAAGAGTAAATTAATAAATATAAAAAAGTAAGGACAAAAATAAAATATCATATTTGTAGTACATTTAAAAGAAACCAGAATACTTCATTAAGAAATATTTCACAATAATATGGCGCCAGAGCCCAACAAAGCCCAATGAAAGAACAGAAGGCCCAGTAACAGGGTGAATATCTAGTGGAAGAAAATTCCAGAAACGTGGAGCAGCTGCAGAGATATCCATTTTTAGGTCTCGCTGGCGTTGCAGCGCGAAGCGCTGCCGCCAACGAGACTTATAGCCGCCTTCATCCCTGTCAAGGGAGTAACAGCTGTGAACGAGCCCGATACAGACCTGGGCACGAGCCGACCCAGGTCTGTGAACGTGCTTCAAGGTTGAGCAGCTTGTGCACGTTTGTTGGACGCCAGGCACCGCAAGCACCGCCAGACCAATTATCCCAGCATGAAACTCTACTTCCCGAGGCCCACAAGACCAATTATCCCAGCAGGAGTCTCCACTTCCTCAGGCGCCGCAACAATTATCACAGCATGAGACCCACTTATCACAGCATGTCAACAGGTGCCTCAGGCTGCTGGAGCACTCAACTATAATTAATGCACAGTTGAGTGCTCCAGCAGCGTGGGGCGCCTCTCTGCATGCTGTGATTATTATCACTTTGGGGCCTCATGCTGTGATAATTAGGGCGGCATGCTCTATTTGCAGCACTGAACATTTTCAAAGAAGGCGAAGCAGCGACATTCATTGGAGACACTCATGTCCTCACCCCCCTCACTCGCCCTCACCCCCTCACACCCCCTGACCCCTCACACACCTCCTCACCCTCACACCCCCTCACTCACACACCCTCACCCTCACCCTCACTCACCCTCTCACCCTCACTCACCCTCTCACCCTCACACACCCTCTCACCCTCACACCCCCTCACACCCTCACACCTCCTCACCCTCACTCACCCCCTCACCCTCACACCCCCTCACCCTCACACCCCTCACCCTCACACCCCTCACCCTCACACCCCTCACCCTCACACCCCTCACCCTCACACCCCTCACCCTCACACCCCTCACACCCCCTCACCCTCACACACTCTCACCCTCACACACTCTCACCCTCACACTCTCACCCTCACACACTCACCCTCACACACTCACCCTCACATACTCACCCTCACACCCCTCATACCCTCGCCCACCCTCACACACCCTCACACACTCACACCCTCACCCCCCCTCACCCTCACACCCCCTCACCCTCACCCCCCTCACCCCCTCACCCTCACCCCCCTCACCCTCTCACCCTCACACCCCCTCACCCTCACACACCCTCACCCCCCTCACTCACACACACACCCTCACATACCCTTACCAGCATAGCATAACAAAACATAGCATAGCATAACAAAACACAGCATAGCATAGCATAACAAACAAAAGCATAGGATAGCAAAAGCACAGCATAACAAAACAAAGCGTAGCATAACAAAACACAACAAAACACCATAGCATAACAAAACAAAGCATAGCAAAACAAAGCATATCATAGTAAAACAACAAAACATAGCATAACATAACACAACAAAACATAGCATAGCATAACAAAACATAGCATAACAAAACATAGCATAACAAAACATAGCATAACAAAACAGCAGAACATAACAAAACATAGCATAACACAGCAAAACATAGAATAGCATAACAAAACAAAACATAGCATAACATAACAAAGAATAGCAAAACAAAACATAGCATAGCAAAACAAAACAAACCATAGCATAGCATAACATAACACAATAAAACAGCAGAACAAAACAGCAGAACATAACAAAACATAGCAAAACAAAGCATAGGATAGCATAGCAAAACATAGCATAACATAACTTAAAACAAAACATAGAATAGCAAAACATAGAATAGTATAGCATAGCAAAACATAGAATAGCATAACAAAACAAAACATAGCATAGCATAACATAACACAACAAAACAGCAGAACAAAACAGCAGAACAAAACAAAACATAGCAAAACAAAGCATAGGATAGCAAAACAAAACATAGCATAGCAAAACATAGCATATCATAGTAAAACAACAAAACATAGCATAACAAAACACAGCAAAGCATAGGATAGCAAAACACAGCAAAGCATAGGATAGCAAAACACAGCAAAGCATAGGATAGCAAAACACAGCAAAGCATAGGATAGCAAAACACAGCATAACATAGCGCAACATAGCGCATAACATAGCGCAACATAGCGCATAACATAGCGCATAACATAGCGCATAGCGCATAACATAGCGCAACACATAGCGCATAACATAGCGCAACACATAGCGCATAGCGCAGAACATAGCGCATAGCGCAGAACATAGCGCAGAACATAGCGCATAGCGCAGAACATAGCGCATAGCGCAGAACATACCGCATAACCTAGCGCATAGCGCAGAACATAGCGCAGAACATAGCGCAGAACATAGCGCAGAACATAGCGCAGAACATAGCGCATAGCGCATAACATAGCGCATAACATAGCGCATAGCATAGCGCATAACATAGCGCATAGCATAGCGCATAACATAGCGCATAGCATAGCGCATAACATAGCGCATAGCGCATAACATAGCGCATAGCGCATAACATAGCGCATAGCGCATAACATAGCGCATAACACAGCGCATAGCGCATAACATAGCGCATAACACAGCGCATAGCGCATAACATAGCGTATTACATAGCGCATAACATAGCGCATAACATAGCGCATTACATAGCGCATTACATAGCGCATAGCGCATAACATAGCGCATAGCGCATAGCATAGCGCATAGCATAGCGCATAACATAGCGCATAGCATAGCGCATAACATAGCACATAACATAGCGCATAACATAGCGCATAGCATAGCATAGCGCATAACATAGCACATAACATAGCGCATAACATAGCCCATAGCGCATAGCATAGCGCATAGCATAGCGCATAACATAGCGCATAACATAGCGCATAACATAGCGCATAACATAGCGCATAACATAGCGCAGCACATAGCGCATAACTGCATAGCGCATAACATAGCGCATAACATAGCGCATAACATAGCGCATAACATAGCGCATAGCGCATAACATAGCGCATAACATAGCGCAACATAGCGCGTAACATAGCGCAACACATAGCGCATAGCGCATAACATAGCGCAACACATAGCGCATAACATAGCGCATAGCATAGCGCATAACATAGCGCATAGCGCATAACATAGCGCATAGCGCACAACATAGCGCACAACATAGCGCATAGCGCATAACATAGCGCATAACATAACGCATAGCGCATAACATAACGCATAGCGCATAACATAACGCATAGCGCATAACATAACGCATAGCGCATAACATAGCGCACAGCGCATAACATAGCGCATAACATAGCGCATAACATAGCGCATAACATAGCGCATAACATAGCGCATAACATAGCTCATAACATAGCGCATAGCATAGCGCATAACATAGCGCACAACATAGCACATAACATAGCGCATATCGCATAACATAGCGCACAACATAGCGCATAGCGCATAACATAGCGCATATCGCATAACATAGCGCACAACATAGCGCATAACATAGCGCACAACATAGCACATAACATAGCGCATATCGCATAACATAGCGCACAACATAGCGCATAGCGCATAACATAGCGCATATTGCATAACATAGCGCACAACATAGCGCATAACATAGCGCATATCGCATAACATAGCGCACAACATACCGCATAGCGCATAACATAGCGCATAACATAGCGCATAACATAGCACATAACATAACGCATAGCGCATAACATAGCGCATAACAACGCATAGCGCATAACATAGCGCATAGCGCATAACATAGCGCATAGCGCATAACATAGCGCATAGCGCATAACATAGCGCATAGCGCATAACATAGTGCATAGCGCATAACATAGCGCACAACATAGCGCATAGCGCATAACATCGCGCATAACATCGCGCACAACATAGCGCATAGCGCATAACATAGCGCATAGCGCATAACATATCGCATAACATAGCGCATAGCGCATAACATAGCGCATAACATAGCGCATAACATAGCGCATAGCGCATAACATAGCGCATAACCTAACCTAACCAAGCATAGCGCATAACCTAACCTAACCAAGCATAGCACCTAACCAAGCATAGCGCATAACCTAACCAAGCATGGAGCATAACCTAACCTAACCAAGCATGGAGCATAACCTAACCAAGCATGGGGCATAACCTAACCAAGCATAGAGCATAACCTAACCAAGCATAGAGCATAGCCTAACCAAGCATAGAGCATAGCCTAACCAAGCATAGAGCATAGCCTAACCAAGCATAGAGCATAGCCTAACCAAGCATAGAGCATAGCCTAACCAAGCATAGAGCATAGCCTAACCAAGCATAGAGCATAGCCTAACCAAGCATAGAGCATAGCCTAACCAAGCATAGAGCATAGCCTAACCAAGCATAGAGCATAGCCTAACCAAGCATAGCATAGCCTAACCAAGCATAGCATAGCCTAACCAAGCATATCATAGCCTAACCAAGCATAGCATAGCCTAACCAAGCATAGCATAGCTTAACAAAACACAACAAAACATAGCATAACAAAACAAAACATAGCATAACAAAACAAAACATATCATAGCCTAGCAAAACATAGCATAGCATACCAAACACAACAAAACATAGCATAGCATAGCATAGCATAGCATAACAAAACATAGCAAAACAAAGCATAACACACACCACACACACACAACCACGCACACACAACCACACACAACTATCTATCTATCTATCGCCCTCACTCTATCTGTCTATCTATCTATCGCCCTCACTCTATCTATCGGCCTCACTCTATCTATCTAATCGCCTTCACTCTATCGCCCTCACTCTATCTATCGCCCTCACTCTATCTATCGCCCTCACTCTATCTATCGCCCTCACTCTATCTATCGCCCTCACTCTATCTATCGCCCTCACTCTATCTATCGCCCTCACTCTATCTATCGCCCTCACTCTATCTATCGCCCTCACTCTATCCATCTCCCTATCTATCTATCGATCTATCTAACACCCTCACTCTATCTAACACCCTCACTCTATCTAACACCCTCACGCTATCTAACACCCTCACTCTATCTATCGCCCTCACTCTATCTATCGCCCTCACTCTATCCATCTCCCTATCTATCTATCGATCTATCCAACACCCTCACTCTATCTAACACCCTCACTCTATCTAACACCCTCACTCTATCTAACACCCTCACTCTATCTATCGCCCTCACTCTATCTATCGCCCTCACTCTATCTATCGCCCTCACTCTATCTATCGCCCTCACTCTATCTATCGCCCTCACTCTATCTATCTATCGCCCTCACTCTATCTATCTATCGCCCTCACTCTATCTATCTATCGCCGTAACTCTATCTATCTATCGCCCTAACTCTATCTATGTATCGCCCTAACTCTATCTATCGCCCTAACTCTATCTATCTATCGCCCAACTCTATCTATCTATCGCCCTAACTCTATCTATCTATCGCCCTCACTCTATCTATATAATCGCCCTCACTCTATCTATATAATCGCCCTCACTCTATCTATATAATCGCCCTCACTCTATCTATCACCCTCACTCTATCTATCGCCCTCACTCTATCTATCGCCCTCACTCTATCTATCGCCCTCACTCTATCTATCGCCCTCACTCTATCTATCGCCCTCACTCTATCTATCGCCCTCACTCTATCTATCGCCCTCACTCTATCTATCGCCCTCACTCTATCTATCACCCTCACTCTATCTTGCTATTGCCCTCACTCTATCTATCGCCCTCACTCTATCTTGCTATTGCCCTCACTCTATCTATCGCCCTTACTCTATCTGTCTCCCTCACTCTATCCATCTCCCTCTATCTATCTATCTATCTATCTATCTATCTATCTAACACCCTCACTCTATCTAACACCCTCACTCTATCTATCGCCCTCACGCTATCTATCTATCGCCCTTACTCTATCTATCTATCTACCTATCGCCCTCACTCTATCTATCTATCGCCCTCATTCTATCTATTTATTTAGATACTGATCGCCATCACTCTATCTATCTGTCTAGCTATCTATCGCCCTCACTCCTATCTATCGCCCTCCCTCTATCTATCTATCGCCCTCACTCTATCTATCTATCCCACTCACTCTATCTATCGCATCACCACAGCATCACTCAGCACCACCACAGCATCACTAAGGCGCACAACAACATCACTATGCGCTACCACAGGATCATTGAATGCCACAGCATCACTAGTCGCCACCACAACATCACTCAGCGCCACCACAGCATCAATCTGTGCAACCATTTAACAACAACTGGGTCAAATATGATCTCTCAATGTTTCAAGCTTTATTACAAATGTTACAAAAAGAGGTTAGTATTTCACTTCTGTTCTTGGATTTTCGTCACAATAAAATACACTGAACATATTCTTCACAAAAGTTATTTACAAAAGTTTAAGCTATTGCTATTATAAATTACAATAACTTTTATTTAAGTATTAATTATTAAAAAAATTCAAAGCCATTGTTATTTGTAATATCAATACATCTAAGTCACGTGAATCTAACACATATTGCATTACAAATGCTATAGGTGTCACAAGTTATAACTATTGGCATTGTAAATGACAAAGCTATTATTTTTGCTAATTTCAAAACCAACACATATATAAAAAATGTGTCATTTACAATACCAATAGCTCCAACTTTCCTAATGCGAGACCTTATGCATTGCAAATGCTTGTTAAGTCTGGCTTGGCAGCACGGCTGTCTGCTAACCTTATGGGATGGACAACAAAAGAGCTTTAAGAAGCATTAATGAGAAAAAAAACAGTAGATTAATCTCTCTCAGGTTAGTTCCCGCGAGTACAGCAGTTGACTGGGCAGAACTATGTTCCCACTGCAAAAGAGTGCTTACATTGCACATTTTGTCTCGTGGTAAAGCTTCTGTTCAATGTAGCAGAACAGAATTGGTTATAGTGAGGAGCTAATGATCCAAGCTACCAGCCTGAGTTATTTATTTTTTAAAGTTATTGTTAATGTTTATTGTGAAAATCTTTTATTAAAACCAATAGACCTTTAAAGGTTGGTTGTTTTATGGGTGAGGTGTGGCGCAGTGGCCAGTATAGCTGATGCTCTCCAGCGCCAGAGGGAGATCAGCTCAGCATCATGTGACTCTGTGCAATAACTCACTTAATCTCCCTGATGGCCCCCAGTGCCTTGAGATCCCTACGAGTGACGAATTCGCTCTTTACAAATTCTGCTTTATTACACTATGGTGATAGCTGCAGATTACCACAATAGCCAAGGGTTTTGGTGATAGCAAACCCCTGTGACTAAACCTTTGGTTAGAAAATTTGCAGTGTGATAATCCATGTTGGGCTGTTTGAGAGGAGTTATTTATTGTATTGCCAAGTGAACTTTGAATGTATGATGTTACAACGCATACATTTACAACGCATGCCTTTACAACACAGTTCTTACATCGCAACATCCTTTACAATGCACTCCATTACATCGCATGACACTACATTGCATTTTTAGAAACTACCTTCAGAACGCATTCCATTACATCGCATTATACCTTTACAATGCGTACCATTACAATTCATTTAAGGTGAGTATTGGATAGTATAGGGGTAAAAATGACTATTCTAACTCCAGGAAGTGCAACAGTAGGGTAAGTGTTGGATAGTGTAGGGGTAAAAATTACTAATCTAACTCCAGGAGGTGCAACAGTAAGGTAAGTTTTGGATAGTAAATGTAAATGTAAATGTAGGTGTACTTATATAGCGCAAACCTGTCACCCAAAGGGCATCCTGGCGCTTGCTTAGGGAACCCGTCCTGGTATTCCCCTGTGAGAAACCCCGGCAGGGTGTCCACAAGGTGAAAGTCAGGCATCCCACCGCGAGGGGCCGTTGTGGAGATTAAGCAAGCTATTGCCCAGAGTCGCAGAGTGTGAACCCGTGAGTCGAGGAGGCACCGGAGCGAGAATTATCGAGTCCGTGGAATTTTTAGCCCAAGACCCGCCGAAGTGGGGAATTGAACCCTGGTCCAGGACCGATCTCAGCTTCCGGGTCTGCCGCCTCTAACCCCTGAGCCACACTTCTCCACTGTAATGATATGCGTTTTAATGCCTGCATTGTAGTGACATGCGATGTAGTGTCATGCAATGTAGTGTCATGCGTTGTAATGCCTACCTTGTAGTGACATGCGTTGGAAAGGATGTTGCGATGTAATGACTGTGTTGTAAGTGTAGTGCAATGTAATGGTTGCGTTGTAAAGGATGTTTCCCGTGAACTTTGTATATATATTTCTGATTTCATGACTTTGTGCATAGTGTTTGCCTTTCGGGAAAGCTTATGCTCAATACAGTAGACCTGACTTCACCAATAAAATGCTAATGATGACGACATTAGGCATGATTCGTTCACCGGGAAAGGCTATGTCAGATGCCAAGGGTCTGATCTAATTATTATAAAATGTTGCCAAGGGCAGAAGATCTGATTTATTTTTTTGTGAAAAGCATATGTTAAAGTGTCCGTAATGACCTGGAAGGAGATGGTCACCCTACTGTAAACATGAATATTGTTAATGGTATTTAACAGATTATTGTTGTTCTCAATGGTTTTGGTGTGAACTCCCCTTCTGATGAATGTAGAACCTACACAGATACTATACCATACACAAGTATTTTTTTATTTAAAAAAATGCAAAACCATATTTGTGCCACTTAGGCTTCACAAGGATTGTGGTGAATTTGGGACAACTACTGTCAAGCGGTGGATGTCCACTTCTCACGTATGAACAGTTTTTGAAACTAGTGTGGATGTGGGGGAGCTGTTTTGTTTCTATCAGTGCCTCAGCAGGACATTGCCCACTGATGTCCCATCAGTCACAGTGAAGTATACAAAAATGTATACAAAAAAGTGATGGATAGAATGCTTGAATTTATATTAGTAACTGGTATTTACTCGGACCGCATCCCAATCCATCATTTTTAGCCCACCATGCCAGCTCAGTTTGGGCCCAGCCATATGCAAATCAGTCTTGACCCTGCTCCCATGGGAAAAGTCCAACCCAAACTGCCATACCAGGTCTTTACTGACTTGGAACACAAGCAAACCAGGACTAGTTTTGCTCTTGTTGGGGTTCATCAGCCAGGTATAGTTTGCTTCCATTGGCACAGTGTGCACAGGACCCATGTCTGGGCATATCCATCCCACTTTGGTTTAGATGCAGCCATATGCAAATCAGTCTTGACCCAGCTCCAATAGGAACACTACAGCCCGTACTGTCTTGACAGGCCCTCAATTAACTGGATCACAAGTAACCCAGGACTAGTTTTGCTCTCATTGGGGCACATAAGCCAATCATATCACAGTTCCAATGGCACAGTGCGCATGGGAGTCACATTTTGGCATACCCATTCCACTTATGGAGACACATTTTAGTATATAAAAAAGTGCTGGGTTGGGTTGCTGGTGTTCCCGTTCAGGTAAGACTTGGCCTGGCAGCTTGGACTGGACTGTTCCTACTGGAGCATGGTCAAGAATGATTTGCATATGGCTGGGTCTGAACTGAGATGACATGGTGGGCAAAAGAATGATAGGTTGGAATGCTACCCAGTGATTACCAGTGTTTAGATGTATAGCAAGTATCCTCCACACACCTTTTGAGTGTTCAATCAGTCCAAGGGCTGCTGCCTGGAGTATACTAGGTGGCATGTTCCTCCAACAGTGACCTTCCTATGCTGATTTTTACTGCTCATGTCTACAATGTGAGACATGGCAGTTATGGGCAGGAAACAATCACCCTGTAGCCTAAATGCCCTTGCAGATATATCCCATGGAGTCAGTCAAGGCCGTTGCTATTCTGTTGCACTGAACCAGACCCCTACTTTGAGTTTTTGCCTCTGTGAAACAGAAGTATTTAACATTCCCTGACAGTGGTCCATCCATGTTGCCAGGAGTACTGTTGGCCATGTACCCAAGGAACGTTGGCAGACGGATATTTACTAGGCCAGAGGATGTGGAGCCTTTTACAGTCACACTAGCTTTATGGCACAGTAGCTAGTGGATTTTAGAGTCCTTTATTGGTTTTATGAGCACTTATTCATGCTTTGGGTGAGTACCCATGTCATGTTTAGGTGTAGCAAACCAGACATCTCAAGTTGTCTGGTTGCCAAAGAACTATTGAGCGACTATCTTGTATCCTTCCACTTCCCTCTTTTAGGGAACTTCTTTTTATATTTTGTTCCAGCACTCCAGCGGAGTGCATGTGTTTTTCTTGCTCTCTCATGTATGCTTTTTCCCTTGCTCATATCCACCCAATCTTCATTTTGCTCCCCCATTCTCGTATAAAGTCTTAAAGCACATCACAGAATGAGTCTTTCGGTGCCTACTGTAGCCTGCTAATGAGGAACACTTAAACACCCAACTTCTTTTTTTTTATATATATTTTTTATTTTAACAGTAAGACAAGAGTAGGCAGTACAAATATCGGGTGTCAAACAATAAAATGCAGAGCAGGGACAGGCGGAGGGATACACATACAAAGAACCATCGTGAGAAACATACGGTAAATCGCTAGTACGCATATCAGGGAAAGAAGAATAAACAATCTAGTAGACAATCCAAAAACAATCCCACCCGCCAGGCCCCCGCCATCAATAACACAGGATAATTAACGACAGTGTAGATACCCGGACAATAAAGGATCATTGGAGAACAAACAGCCCATCTCTCGTGGAAAGGAAAAAGGAAAGAAAAAAGGGGCCATAGAACAAAACAAAGGCAAAATAAAAAAAACTCCCCTAACCCCCCACCCTGCACCCCTGCAATGGCTACGGCCTAACCCCACTAGCAGCGTGCCTGTCGCCCAAGAACTACCCTAAAAGAAGGGAAAAAGAGAGAAAGTGGAGGAGGAGAAAGCAAACACACTCCCGGTCTCCCGTGCCCCCCGCCAGTAGCGACCACCCCAAAACGTAGTAAAACTAGTATGCAGCAAAATATAAAAACCAGTCGGGGGGAGTATAATCAATTACCACCCAACTCCCGTCACCTTGTAGGCACAACCCCGGCATTGCAGAAAGTCATTGAAACAAACCCCAGCGATCAAATTCAGCCCTGGCCAGTACGGTCTTTCAGAAGAGTCTTTTTCACTCGAGCCGCCATCTTGAAGGAAAAGGCAAAGCGTTCATAAAAGTTCACGTCAGAGCAACAGGATCGAAAACAGGATAAAAGTTCACAATGCCCACCAATCGATACCAGGAAAGATGTCCGAGAGCAGCAAGTATCTCCAACAGTCACAAAGGAACTTGTTAACACAAAGAAAGCCGACTATAGCTGCAATAGGCGGCAGCAGAATCGAACAGGAGAAGATGGCGATATTCACGGGCTGGCTTGATGTTAATTGGGAATCACCGAGGCTCATTAAATCCGGGATCAACACAGGGACCTCGATCTCAGACGTGCAGTGCACCGCCGGTACCACAGCTAGCTGGAAACTCAAAAAGGAATAGTCCTCCGGTCCCAGGATACCGTCCACTTTCACGATCAGTGTCCGGAACACAGCGATGGTATGCGAATGGAGCGCCCCGATGGCGGCCATGACGGCCTGCAGCGATGGTGTGCCTTCCGTCCGCACCATCCCCTCTCAATAGGCGACAGAGCAGGACTTGAACCCCGGAGGCCGGCAACTCCGGGGTAAGAGGCTACGCAAATCCGATGTCAAACAGTGGGCGCCCCTCGTCTAGCAGAACACACCTTCGCCGTCAGCGAGGGCCCGGCCCGTCGACCCCGGAGGTTAGCAAGGTCTCCGGGCTCCAGACCCCGACCACGGCAGCCGGTGCGGCACGTTGGTGTGTCCTCGGTGTAGACCACTCACAGGATCGTACTAAAAATCAACAATTGCACGGCACACTTCGGGAGACCGGGCTCAGTCCAGGTCTCACGGCCGATGTTGATCACTTCCGACCCGGATAGGCTAGAAATCGAGGCCCCGGCTTCCACACGTTGTTAGGCCGAGAGTAGAAACACGGCGTATCATCGTCAATTGATGAGGTAGAAGACTCGGGATTGTACCATCAGAAGCAGAAAAACTTCATGAACACGGAAATCTGGCGTGAGTTCAGGATTAGAAGCAGGATATTCGAGCTGCTGGCGGAGGTCGGCGGAGCCGGGAGCTTACGTGGCCATCTTGATTCCTAGCGTAGCTCCTCCCCCAACACCCAACTTCTTAATTTGATTTAGACTCTAACATCTGCCCTGACCTGGGAATGCAGCTCAGATACCCCATGTATCAGCTGCATCCCCCATGTAGTCATTACAGAGTGAGCCACCATACACTCTGCATTACTGGGAAGTAATAGGATCACCTCGAACTTAAAGTGTTAATCGCAATTAAAGCAGCAATTCCTCTGTACATGATGGCGTAAGAAAATCAGGTAATGCACTATGCTACCTATTTGTAATGATGTTCCGCTTCCATTTTTTCAGTTGTCATCCCTTCCAGGAAGTGAACGGCAAAATTTAGCACTACTTTTGCAGACATCACGTTTTTTTAATATGTCACAGCCCAGTTTTGGTGAGTCATTTACTTTCCTCTCCAGTCTTTCATTGTCCTAGGGCAGAATGGTAACTATTTTAAGGTACAAATTTTAGCTACATGATGTGTGTGTTCCCCCACCAATCAGTACTCTACATAGTTGAGCCCACACCTAGTCTTCTCCTGTTGGAGACAGGAGAACCTATACACACCAAATATACTACCAAATCAGAGACTGTATAAGGCAACAGCTTCTACATTGAGAATAAGTATTTCACTAACACCTGATGTGGTCCCATGGAAGCAGGAGACTGTCATTGAAGTGAAGAAAAGATGTTTTACCTAAGTCACATTCTAATGTCTGGGTTTTGACAGCACAGCTATAAAATAGACATCTTGCTTGCATTACATAGAGGTCCACTACTTTAAAAAATTGGGTTACTTTGATCATCTCTCTCAGCCTTTAGCTTGTGCCTCTCAGCCTTTAGCTTGTGCCTTTTTTCAATTATGCATTGAGTCAGCCCAGTGGAGCATTCATCTGTCTTCTAATGGTAGTGACTGTTCTGGTATAGCTTTCTGTCGCCACTCAAATCTTGCATCATAGTGCCTCAGAGACTACTGTTGAAATTTAAGACAAAATGGTATGTTCTAACCTTGTCTCTATCAACCCTAGAACCCCCTGCTTCCTTACCCATAATGTATTGTTCATTCCTCCAATTGGAATGTTTATATGAATCTGGCTTTTCAACGTTGATGAGGGGTGGCAGTTTGACAAGCGAAGAAACAAGCATAGTTTGCAGATTATGTTGTCAAAAGTAAACTCACTTTAACCTCTTCATTGCTAGCATTGCTAGGCCTTCCCCCCGCCATCCCTCCCCCCCCCCCCCCCCGCCCCCGGGCAAAGCATTTTTTTTTGGCTATTTGGGGGAGTTAGCGCTTAGGCCCCTGTAACGTTTTGGCCACATAAGGTATCCCCGCCAAATTTGTGTCCTTTTCTTCCAACATCACGAGGATTGTAAAGGTATCCAGAGTTTGTGGATTCCCCTGGAGGGGACCTAGAAATTGAACACACTACAGCTACATTTTGTTTGGGAAAAATGGGAAAAAAACTGCTGCAAATGAAAGTGTCTGGTTTTTTTCCCCTGCAAATGGTATCAAAAAGGGCTTTTGGGGCTGAAATCACCATTTTCCCAGCATTTTGGGAATTACAAACTTTTGTCAGAAAACCAAAATCTTTCACACAGTTTTGGCATTTTTCTGGGACATAGCCTATTTTTGCTATTTCCTGTGCTTTTAACCCCCTTCCAGTTAATGGTAGAAATGGGTATAAAAGCAATAATGGACCTTGGAAAGCTATACATTGTCTAAAAGAAGACACAATTCTGAATTCAGCAAGGGGTCATTTGTGTAGATCCTTCAAGGTTTCTTTATAGAAACTAACAGTTAAATATAGGAGAAATTGAAAGTTAGTTGAAAAAACAGCCTTTTGTGTCAACGTTTTCACCTGTAACTTCTTCTAATTATGACAGCTCTTTGAAAGCAATATACCGTTACATTGGCTGGACCTTACTGGTTGTGGGGATATATAGGACTTGTAGGTTCACCAAGAATCCAACGAAGCCAGAGCCAAAAACTGTGCAGTGACTTAATGTTTTTTTATTGTGTACCGGATATATGGCAATGCCCACCACCCTATTGTATCTCCCTCTTCATGTGATGTGCTCGTTGTTTCCCCTGCCTTCCCAGTGGCTTCTTAAATATTCTGCTGGGACTGGGTATTTTTTTCATGGAAACAAAAGGCGGCTAATATTCAAAGGCTCTCTTGCCTTAATGCTGTTCTATTTTTTGGTATTACTTAAAGATCATTTTTAGCTGTCTGTTGTTAAAAGACCTTATGAGGACCATGCTGAAAACCTAGCGTGGGCTTAGACCCCGCCATTGCTTACCACTGGTTTGCTCTCTTACCATACTCATTTGCCTGATTCTTATTCATTTGCTTTCCTTCCTCTTCTTGTGTTTGTCCCTCCCCAGAGCATAACTTCTTTACCATTTTTAAGAATGGATTACCTGTATATTTTTACTGCTCACATTCAGGGAACTACTTTTTCTTTAAGCACTTCATGAGAGTTTATGTTTTTTCTTGCTCTTCAACTTTCTTATATGCCTCCACCCAGATCACTCCATGTTACTCCCTCTTCCTTTCACCCCAGCTGCCCATTTTTGAGCTCCACTTGGCCTTTTTTTGCATTTTTCTAATGTATTTCTTCCTTCTACTGTCATGTGTCCCATTTAGGCCTAGATGAAAACACAGCCATTTTACACGTTCACAGGTTTTTCCTAAAGTTGCCTTCGCTCTTACAAGATTACTTTTGACAAACATTTGCATCCATGACAGGGAGGATTAGTGTCTTGGAAACTATACCTGCTTACAGAGTCAAATCCGCAAGAACACTATCATGATACCTTGTAACATCATGCACAGAGTTTATACATAGATTGTGCAAATGTGCTTGTTTGTTTTTGGTCATACAGCAACATAGCTATCTAAAATGTGTAAACAATGGTGGCCTGACAAAATGATGGCCCAAGGCAGGGATGCCTTTTGTTATACATAAATAACTGTTTCCGGGTTTTGGGAGGGGAGCACTTTGATGTTATTTGAGAGGTCTCTCCAGGCTGAAGCTGCGGTCTAGCTCCCTGCCGACCTCTCTATGAGAGTTGTCCAGTTCGTGACCACAAAGGGGACCTAGATTCTTTCCTTTCAAGTAACATGGGTTGGATCATCCAGTATATGGTTTCTTGGCAGAACACACACACTACACGCTGAGGTTAGGGGAGGCATAGTACAAGTACGCCAGATTTCTACATTGTTTTATTTGCTTGCATATATAAATTGTTTAAGCACGATGGTATAACTTGTTTATCTGTTTACTGTCCTATTACTCCTAATTACTTTCATTTGCTTCTGTCTTTTGATCATTACAGCACATATATTTTATAAACACATCACGCTGGTTCAATAAATATTGAAAATGTCCTGCTGTGCATTCCTTGTATAAATCCCTGAGAGAAAGAGAGCAAGAGTTACAGAGCAAAAGGGTTCTAGATCTGTTACCAAGATTCCTGAGGGAAAAGGGATGCCACGTTTAATGGTTGCCACAACCATTGTCACCCGTTTAGGTTTAGAGGTGCTTATGGTGGCACTGTGAACTAGCTGGTCTATTGGAAGACATATCCTGAGGGGGTGCATGGAATCACTCTGGCACCATCCCAACAGCTATGCTGTCAACAATCATGCAGTTCCTACTGTAGAGTGGAAACTACACAACACTAAACCTACAACAAGCTCCTCCTTTGTCACCTCCAATTTACATTACTTCCATCCCCACTTTGACTTCTTCCACACACATCCCTCAGTTGATCCATCAACTGTCTCGAAGCAATTTATTTTACAATTTTTTTCAGGTGCCCAACAGATGCCATTTGCTACTGGGCTGCCCTGATTTCAAAAACGTCTTTCATACAAGTAAAACATGCAATTTTGATTTACTGCTCCAAATGGCATCTAGTATCTTGGAATCATGTATAAAGTAAAGTAAATTGAGCATGCATCATTCCCTATATGCATGCATGAGTGATGCCCCATGTGTGTGGATGTCATCACGTATGCACACGTATCCATTTGGACACAGCCACCAACAATATCATGACGTGTACTCCAACGTACACATTATGCCTTTTTTTGTTGATTAAGCACATAGCCAGCAAAAAGCATAGGCAAAGTCAACACTCAAAAAGGCAAGACCTATTGGCTTTGCAAATGATCTTTCTATTTCTTTTCGGGAGGTTCAGGAGGCTGCATTTGGTAGATTCAGGACTCTTTCTTTCTTTGTTTTTTTCACATTTAAATCTGCTCATCCGGTGTTCCAATGTTGCTTTAATTTCCAACTTATTATTTCTTCTCAGAAGGGATTTTTGCAGGGCATTACTGTTGGAAAAATGCCACTCTGCTTGTCAGGGGTCAATAACCTGCTATAAATTGCTTTTGAAGACGAGAACATTTATGGGCTGTGCACATATATTTGATTTAGGTTTGTTTATTTAAATGGGCAGGAAAGTAAAGGTTGTCATGAGACTTCTATCGATTTTGATTATTTTTCCTCGACAAATTAAATTTTTACGGTGGTCTATGCAATCAATTTTGTAAAAATATGTTGAATGGTGCTTATTTTGACTGTTAAAGAAAGACTTATTTTTTTATTTTACTCAATTAGACATAATGTACCGCATTTTTAGGTCACCTCAGAGTCGGAACTGAAAACCTACGTGTTCAGATGATGGAAATGCTTTTGTAAGAACCTATTAAAAAACCTTCAAAAGCAAATTGCTGAATCAAAGCTTCTCTTAGCGGGTGAAAAGGGTGGGTAAAAGGCTGAGCCACCTGCAGGTAATGCCTTTCATCCAGACTTCAATGGGTCCAGGGCATTGTTCAATCAAATGTGCAATAATAGGGGTGGGCCTTTAGCTCCTTGCAAAGACTTAATAGGAGCTCTTTTGCAAGGATCTTTCATACTGTAGAGCGACAAGCATGCAGGGAACTCCAACTGGATATATTGCATTACTTTGGCCCTTGAGGAGCGGGTGCCTTTGTGAGTAGTTTGCCTAAAGATGTTTTAAATATAAGCTGGCATGAGCTAAATGGTATTGACTTTTGCTCTCTCTTTCAATCAATTTCAGGAATTTAATGTTAGACTTGTTATGCAAAATTCCTAAAATTTCACCATTATGTTTTGTCGGGATTAGGAGTGTGGCTTTCAATTGGCTGAAATCCTTTCTCTTAGGAAGGACACAGAGGATACAGCTGGGGGATTTGATTTCAGATGTGGGGACCTTAGAGTGTGGGGTGCCTCAGGGCTCCGCACTGTCCCCGCTACTGTTTAATCTATATCTTCAACCCCTGATTGCATCTCTGGTTAATATGGGCTGTAGAGTTTTCAACTACGCAGACGATACTCAGCTTGTGCTGAGTATCGATAACACCAAGGCCGAGCAGCTCCAAGTGCAGAACACCCTAAGGCACACGGTTGGGTGGTTGACTGAAAACCTATTAAAGATCAACCCGGATAAAACCGAGGTATTGGTAATTCCATCCACCACCTCACCTTGGAGCGATCTCTACTGGCCACAAGAGTTAGGCTTAACTCCAAAACCAAGTGCAAATGTAAAGAGTCTGGGGATTAAACTGGACAGCGATCTATCAATGTGTAGCCAAATCTCCTCTGTCATCGGAAGCTGCACGAACATCATTAGGCAGCTACGTAAGCTAGCCCCTGTCCTTTCTCAGTCTATGCTGCGTACAGTCGTAGCGGCGACCATAATATCCAGATTGGATTATGGGAATTCCCCTCTATTTGGGCCTTCCCAAATCTCTAACCAATAGGTCGCAGGTCGTGATGAATGACGCGGCACGTCTGATTTTTAAACTTCCCAGAAGGACCAAGGCCTCTCCCCTGTTACAGAGCCTACATTGGCTCCCTGTAAAAGAGAGGGTAGAGTTTAAGAGCCTTTGCACGGCCCATAAGGCAATTTATGGCCTTGCACCCGACTACATCAAAGATCGTTTGAGAGTGTACAGCCCAAAAAGAACACTCAGATCTTCTGGCTCTCAGTTGTTGATCTGCCCTTCGTACAAAATGGTGACCAAGGGAGGGAGAGCTTTTTCTGTGTTGGTCCCCAATTTGTGGAATAAGCTACCTGAGGGGCTACGCAGTGAGGTGAACCTCCTGCGATTCAGGAAATCCTTAAAAACACTGCTATTTGTAAGGGTGTGGGTATAGTGTAAGTTGGTTGGTGCATTATCTCTCTATGTTGTATGTAGTTATTGTATGAACTCCATCGATTTCCACGCGCCTAGAGACCTGTAGGTGATTGGCGCGATATAAATCCAAAATAACAATAACAATAACAACAAATTAAAGCACAAGAACACAGGAACAATCCAAACCAGAATGCGAGTGCCTGTTATTTGCTGTAATTGCACTTTTGTTGCTATTTTGTTAGCGCAAAACATGTCCTATAGTAAAAGTCGATGCCAGTATGTGTCTATAATAACCTAAAGTGCTAATTGATAGATTGGTATGGTACACAAATATGCATAATTGTGTGTACATTTCCCAACATTTTACCTGATTTCACAATAGAAAATAATGTGTATTTCATACAACTCTGTTATAGGATAAGCAAAGAGCCTTCACAGGACTGGAATGATGTGGTCATTCTGTGCTAGTTTAAACATAAGTGAAGGACCCTGGTTCTGAATGTTGTGGCCCTGAAGAAGTCCTTTCTCTGTAGCCCTCCCTTTATTGCAGGGAGGTGGCATTAGCAAACATCAAGGCACTATAATGTGGAGATGCAGAATGGGAAGACCTCCTCGAAGAAGGTGAAACTACTGAAAGGTCCTCTAAGGCATTGCATGAATGTGAGAAGATACGGAAATGTATCACCATACAGCACACTGAGGTTGTATACTTTGTGCACATCCCTCCAGGGATGGGGCTCAGGAAAGTGGAAATGACCTGCAAGCACCTGGATACCCTATCAGATGATTAGCCGTACTTTATAAATCCTTACTGATTGATTGATTGAGCTACACAGACAAATCAGCAAAAACAATATCTACCCATACTTACATACAAGGGCTTTCAGCCAGTCTTCCTCATCCATTCATCTTTTGTAGTGCCACTGGCAGTTTTCTTCCTCCAGCCATAGAATACAAAATGTGACAATGGGTCAGCCCACTTCAGTCATTGGTTCCCTTTACTGTGAGTGACGGCATTCTGTCCAACCACAATGTTGTCTCCTACAAAGAAGAAATCCCTATCAGCACGAAAAAGTCCACTAAAAAAAAATATATTTTTTATTTTAACATTTTACATTATTTTGTGAGGGTCTAGCATCTCCCCTGACAGTGCTAAAGGGCGCTCCCTTATGCATGCATAATGATGACTGCATATGCGCACGCACTCGCACTCGTATGTACGCATGCACGCACGCACTCGCACTGGTGACCATCTCTGAATGAGCTTTAAAACCATTCAAAGAGGAATATCTATGCAGGTGCATGCGCACACATGTCAATGCAGCAGAAGGCAAGTTTGAATGTACTTTGTTCTACTTTTCCTCATTTAAAAATAGTCATGTGTTCCTGCACACAGGAATGCACAGGTGGCCATTTTTCAATGTTTTTTTCTTATGCTTTTCTTATGCGTTTGTACAAACCATTGAGAAATGGCTGTTCAACACCCACATGTGCTGATGCATAGGCAGTCATCTTTGAATAGCATCTACAAAACTATAACCAGGGCCACTGGAAGTATGTGGCAGGAGAGGACCAAATTATGTGGCAGATTTGAAAAAATTATGTGGCAAGAAAGGAATACATTATGGGGCGTAAGGCAGCACATTTTGTGATAGTATTACTTCCTTATGTTGTCATTTTCAAGCAGGCAAACACTGTCAGGGCTATGGTTTGAGCTCATTTGAACACCCAAATACAAAATAAGCAAAAGAAAGGAGACCAGTCAACTTTTGCAAAGTTCCTTCCACTGTGTGGCAATACTTGTTGAGTTTTTAGTAACTTTGATCTAGAACTTTTTTTTTGTTAAAACCTGCAGAATTTGCAGCAGGTGAAGGATTTTGTGGCAAATGTGGCAACTCCATATTTCTTATACTGTATAACAACAAATATTAAAATATGGGCGCCAATGCATTCACATTTGTGCGTATGTACAGGCAGTCATCTTTCAATGGATTTTGTAAAAGTTTATTACAGAAACAATTTCCTAGATAATTGTCCTTGTGTGCCATGTGTGTGAATGATGGGGTGGCCAAATATAACTTTTTTGAAAAAAATAAACTTTTACAGAAACCATTTTGAACAAAGCTTTGGTAGCACCTAAAGTCTGCAACCAGCATCAGACCAATTGGCTTTGACGAAGGCTGTTCACTGAAAGCTTGTGCTATTGTCAATCATGGTCTTTCAAAACGTTAGGCCAGCCATAAAAGGTGCAGACTAGCCACTCTAGGTAGGAGGGATGATGCCTTACCCTGTACTACGACTACGCATGCGCGAAGGATTAGCGCCCTTAGACCGCCACCCGTTCCACTGGGCAGACTCTATCAGCCCCGAGTGGGCCTAATACGCTTTCAGCCGCACGCGCTGTAACCCATCACAGCGCCCCCCAGCTCCTGTTCGTTGAACGTGCTGCTCAGCCGCGGACTTCACGTACTTGATTCATTCTCGACCTTCACAGAGCTGGTGATACTGCATTGACTTCAAGGAGTCTCCAGCCTTCCACCTACTAGTGAGGAAAATATCCTGGCCCTGAGGAGAATCCCCATTTGAGCTAGAGGGATTCGAAACGCGTAGGCCTTTTTCCTTTGGTCTGCTCTTATGTTTGTTCTTGTGCTTACTTGGTTTTGCACTCGAATATTTTTTGTATATATTTTTTGTATATTACCTCCACCTAAAGTGTGTTGTTTGAATAACACTGACTGTGACTAAAATATTTCAGTGGTTAGCAATTGAAAAAACATCAGTGTAATCCCTGTTGCAATTAGAACAGACCTGTCTTGATTTCCCCTACGGTTACTTAGTTTCACCTGTAGTGGGCAATCACTTTTGTATCTGTCCTTCGTACGTCTGGATGTGAATGTGAGTGGTATGAGTGTGATATGCATGATTTTTGTGGCGATAGTAATTTTATTGTATCTCACCCTTTAACTTTGCATCTGCAATTTTTCTATTGTATATTAAGTTTCATGTTTGCTATTTCAAAAATTGATTCAAATAAATAGCTATTAAATAGCCATTCCCATTTTTGAATTTCTCTTCTTCTTTGGACGTCACTTAACGCGTCAAATAACCTTATCAGTATTGGCATATTCCTTTGTTTGTTTACCCTGTATAAAGACATTACCTGTGAACCAAGGAGGTCAAGATGTTAGAAACTAAGGAGTCTGCTAAAGAGGGATCTCTAAATACAGCAGTTTGGTTTATTTGTATTTGTTTATGTTAGAGGTTTTGGTATAGCACTGGTAGACTCTCCAAAAGTGACAAGATGCATTTCATCAAAGAGTAATAGGTTATGTACAGTATCTGCAAATAGAAGAGAAAGTATCTAAACCATGCATCAGTGGTGCAAGTGAAATCTATATACTTTTGTGGTGGCAGTGATATAATCCTAGGTAATTTAAAAGATATACACCTGTTCAGTCAGCAGTAACTAAATAAATAGAGGAAACAGCAGTACAATTGTAGGGTACATAAGATATATGTATGTATATATATATATATATATATATATATATATATATATATATATATACATACATATATATATATATATATATATATATATATATATATATATATATATATATACATATATATATATATATATATACATATATATATATAGATTTTTATATATATATATATATATATATATATATATATATATATATATATATTTTTTATAAGCCTTTGTAGGGGCAAAGAGGGTGTGATAGTATCATGAGGTGCTGATAGGAAATACATATTCTTTGCTGGTTTTCGATTATTGCCCTAATTTACGTTAAACTGCTTGCCATATTATATGGTATGCTATTGCGAGGGATGGTCAGGAAGGCTAAGATAGCTCAAGTTGTGGTTTAAGTTGGTTTGCTACACTCTGGGGCTGATTCCGATGTCGGACAGAATTGAGTCCGTCCGACATCGGCCAGGAGCTGTAACTGACCGACCTGCTGTCATCGGTTACAGCCCTGCTAGTACGATGCGACTGAACAGCGTTCGGTTGCATTCGTATACTTTGCAATACAAGCATGCATTCCGAGTAGAATGCATGCCTGCATTGCTGAAAGCAGGGGTGAAGTTCATCCCTGCACCCTGTGGCCCTCACCTCAAGGTGCCTGCCATCGGGTGCAGGGATCAACGGAAGTGCCCCCTGACTGCCATTCTGCAGCCTCACACCCATGGGGGCCCCCAGAGACAGCTTCCGACTGCCTTTTCGTGCCGGACACACCGGCACGAAAAGGCAGTGAGAAGCTGCCATCGTACTCACTCGGTCGTAAATAGGCGACCGGGGGAGAACTGAAGGATTTCCTGACTGCAGACATGCTCTCCAAGCCTGTCGTCTGCAATCCGGAAATCCGGCCGGCACTGACCGATTCGGTCGGAAGGGCTCCAAACATGGTTCGGAGCCCTTCCGGTCGAAATCAGAATGGGTCCCTAAGCTGTGATATGGTACAGTATGGAATGGTACGGTATGGCATGGTACAGTATTGCATAGTACAGTATAGCATGGTACAGTATGATATGGTATGGTATGGAATGGTACATTATGGTATGGTATGGCATGGCATGGTATGGTATGGTATGGTATCGGAAAGGAGGATATTTTATGGAATTTGTTTGGTATGGGATGGGTTGGTTTGACAGTGCATCATATGATATTGGATGGTGTTAGGGAGACCTTTTTCTGGGTTCATGAGTAATTTGGGGATTACTAGGTAGGCTCCATGGTGGTTATGAATGGTGTTCTATAGCTTCTACTGGAATAACCAAGTTATTGCATCTTACAGTTTACTCTCCTGGGGTAGCTTGGCTAAGCAGCCAAAGCTTAGTCCAAGAGGGATAGCAGCTTTGGAACTCAGATACAATTTTAGACAATGATCACACTCAATACAGATAGAGGGCTATTCACAAAGGTGCAATAACACATGAGTAAATCTACACATATAAGTATATACTTACAGTTTGCAGTACATTTACTACTTTAGGCTATTTACCAATTACGAGTGTAAATTTACTACAAAGTGTGGGCTTACATGTTTCCACCCCAATTTACAAGTGTAGAGTTACTACTTGTAACTTTCCACACGTAGACAGATATGTCTGCCACCGGAGCACAGATCTCCTTATGGTAAAGAACAGGGACATGTTTAAAAGTTTATTAAAATGTATTTAAAAATAAATATTAATAAAATAAATATTAATGTAAATCAAAATAAACATGTATTTTAAATGTAGAACAAAATAAAAGAATGCTACAGCTTTAGTAAATTAATTTTTAATTAAATATTTATTATTTTGAATATATTAAACTACATTAAAAAATTAAAGATTTAAATTAGATAACATTTCACCAAAAGCATAACATATATATTTATTTATTATGTAGTAATAATTATTTTAAGGTATTTGTAGAATTAATTTAAATTATTGTTATTTTTTTTTAAATATCAGCTACGGTCATTTCAAAATTTGAAAATGGTTATTAACATATATTATATTAAAATAATAAATATGTTTAATTTATATATAGTTCTTAATATTACTCTTTCTATCTTTGTATTTTTAACAAGTTAAAAGAGTTAATTTAATGTGTTGTAGTACCAATGGTTGGCCATATAAGGTGCTAGACTTACTCCAGCTTTGAGCCGGAGAACATTTACTACTGATTTGGGTCCTTTTTGGCTCCAGTAATGATAGACACCCAGGAGCTTATTTAGAAGAGGCCTGTGCCACCGGAGCGTCACTTTTTTTGATGGTCTGGTGGCGCAGGCCTCTCATTGATATCTATGAGGTGACGCAAAGCCGCCCTGCATGGCTTTGCATGGCCTCATAGATATGGAGTAAGGCCAGGAAGCGCAATGCACTGCGTTACCTTACTCTGCATCAAGATGGTGTTCAATTAGTGTTGCAGTGGGTGTTTCCACGCAGCACCCATGGATTTTGACGCTGCTCCAGATTTACAAAATGACATGCCTGGGGCAGTGCCAAAACCTTATGCCTCCCAGAGCAGGCGTAACAAGGAGAAATGTTTTCATTTATCCTCATGTTTTCTCTTTCCATGTTTGCTTCATTCTGTAGCATGCATAGAATGAGGAAAACACCTCCGCAGATTGTTTTTGTACAGGAAGGTACTCCTTTCTGCACACAAATAATCCTGCCATCAACGCAGACACCTGTGCACCATGGTGCAAACGTGCCTGCGTTGGCGCTAGGCACCAAATTGTACACCGGATAACATTGATGTATCAGATGAGTATAGGTTTCTTTCTTGATAGCCTATTAAACATAGAATTGGGATCACCTCTTGTAACAAAGGGGGAAATGGGTGACACCAAAAAAAAGAAGAGGTAGAAAAGAGGGCCAGGTAGGGAGTGGGGAGGAGCCAGGTCAATAGAAGGCAGAGCAGAAAAAAAGTAGGCCTGGGCGGTGAATTCCGTTCGGGGAATTTGCGGGATTTGGGTAATTTCGCGTTCCGTGTTGAACGCGGAATTGCCAAAAATTCCGCTGCTTCGCAGAATTCTTGGATTGTTTGCACTTTCAAAATGCGTGTTCACGAGATATTTTTCCCCGAGCACGCAAACAGCGTTCGCAAACAGGAAAAAAGCATTGCGAATGGGCGGAAAAAGTAATTCCGCGTGTTTGCGGAAGTTTCGTGTGCTCGCGGAGATTTTTTTACCGTTTCGCGCAGCTTTGCATAGCACGACTATGCAAATTCCGCTCACCCCAAAGGAGATGTCAAAGGAGTAATAGGCAAAAATAAGGAATCAAGGAAGTAGGAGACAGGGGATTCACGGAAGGAGGAAAGCTCACAAAAGAGTAATGGAAAGGGGCATGAAAGCAGGGCCTACAAACTAGATAAAAATAGAAGTTATGGGAGTAGGGGACACAAAATAACAATGGTTCACAAATGGGTTGGTGGGGAGATGTGGGTCACAGAAAGAGGCGATAAACCAAGTCAGAGAGCTTGTTCAGATCTACTAGTGAATAAAGGAAGGAGGAAAGGTCACAGAGAGAGAAGAAATGAAATAAACAGACTGCAGGAGGAAAAGGGCGAAGAAAAACAAGAGGTCATTGAAAGGGAGAGCAGTACCACAAAACCGATGAGGTGGGGGTGTGGGTGGGGGTGCACAGATGGGAAGTGGCAAATAGAGAGAAGTTAATGATGGGAGAAACATGGGGCTCAAAGGCATATGTCATAGTACAGGAAAGACAGACTGCAGAAAGTATGGTAGACACAGGCTGTGTAAAATAATATTATTTATTGTGATGTATTATGATAAGATGAAGTGACTGATTTGTCATGTAGCACATTGAATGCGCGACAGGAAACAGGTTTAAACCCCAAAAAAGAGATGCTGGTTTTATCGGAAGCACACATTGTTTTCGGTCACGAGCCAGCGCTATAATAACAAATAAATAAATATTCGCTTGCTATCTCCGACAAGTTGTGCCGTCCCCTCCCCCCGGGCAGGTGGAACAGTCCTTAATATGCAGGGACGCGCGTCCTGGCGCCCTCGCCAGACCCCTGGATGCGCGAGGAGATAGCACGCGCCTCTCTCCCGGCATGAATGATTGTGCTGCCGGCGCTATCACCGGGGACTTTTTATCTTTGCATTTTCCATTTCCCGTGGGGCCGGCCGAGTTTATCTCCCGTGGTTTCTCTGTCCCGCTCTGTTCTGTTTACCCGATTCAAGAATGCAGCGCACGCGAAATATTACTGGAGACATCTGAGGACAAAGGACGCTCGATGGATCCCTAAAAACTTGGGGGCATATTAGCAAGAACCTCGTTAAAATTATCGCCGTTTTAGCGGCAGCAAACTGCCGCTAAAACGGCGATAATTTTAACGAAGTTCTTGCTAATATGCCCTGTGGTTATTGCATTACCATGTAACGTAACTGGTGCTATGTAAAGCGCTCTGATAACTGATTCGGTTCGGTTCTAGTTCGCGCTATATAAAACTGGAGAAAAAAAAATTACACTTGTAGTTACAGTTCCTAGGAACTCGATACAGGTGAATTACTCTAGTCTGGAACCTTCTTTATAAAGCCAGGCTCACCCAGGAAGGGGATTGCCATCTCCCCAGACTAAAAAAAGTGGACTGTGGTACTGCCACATGCTCCATCACACCATGCCCTGTTGGTACACATCGTTGCGCCCAGACATCTTCCCTCAGTTCTTCTGCCACAAAGCACTATAGTGCTTCACCAATGGCTATACTTGGTTTAGCTGCGGCAGTATTTTATCTGCTGCCCTGAGGCATTCTCCATGGTGGACAGCAGAGTTGGCTGCACACATCTGGGAGCGTTAGCAAGAATTAGTTGCTAGTTAGTTAATGTGAGCAGGCATTAGCCCACTTTGGGCTTCCTGTCTTGGTGGGTTTGAAGTTTGGAGAAGAACGTGGGGTAGCCTTCCTGGAGAAGTGTGGCTCAACGGTTAGAGCGGCAGACCCTGATGCAGAGATCTGGCCCGGGACCAGGGTTCAATTCCCCGCCTCGGGTCTTGGGTTCATAATTCCACGGACCTGATAATTCTCGCCTCGGTGCCTATTCCAATCATGGAGTCCCACTCTGAAACTCTGGGCAATAGATTGGTTAATCTCCACAACGGCCCCCACAACGCTAAGGTTGCCTGGCCTCCACCTTGGGGGTGCCCAGGAGTGGACACCTCACAGGGAAAGCCAGGATGGGTTCCACAGCGGTATTCGTACAAGCGCCTTGAGACCCTTGCGGGTGAGTAGTGCGCTATACAAGTATCAATTTACATTTACAGTGGGTTGAAGGAACCTCAGGATGGACTCTGTCTTATGCACCTCACTGTTCAAGCAGTGCCTTTTCCTCTTCACTGGGGGTGGTGAAGTGAAAGTGAGGTCCAGTGGTTCTGAGACTAGTGGTTTTAAGTCTTATGCAGCTGGAACATGGTCTCTTTTTTCTTGGGTCTCCATGGAGAGTCAACACACATCGTTTTCATTGATCGGGTGTGTTTTCTGTGATGGCATCACTCCCTCTCCTTGGACCAATAAACCAAGGGGCAGGGGTGCTCTTAAACTTCAGGGTGCATGCGAGGTGGCTGGAGAAGGGTGCCAAGCTCATCTGGTGGCGCGGACAAAGCTCCATCACCTCAATCTGGTGAGGAGAGGAATTGGCCAAATGGCTAGGGTGGTCGACTTCGAATCTGGGGATCTGGGTTCGAGTCTCGGCAATGACGCTGAACATCCTGTGATTCTGGGCAAATAACTTAATCTGCCCGTGCCTAACAAAAATGAATGTGTCCTCATGTAATGCAACTGGTGCTATGTAAAGTGCTCTGATACCCGCGCTATGTAAAACTCTGTAAAATAAAATAAAAATCTATGTAGGTGGCACTTCTGGGATGGTCGGGTAGCCCCCGGTTGCTAGCTTCATAGTTTCTTTGGAGACTGCATGGTTGACTCAACTTACAAGGCATTGGTTTGGTTCAAAGCTACTTCTTCTGCCCCTGATTACACCTGAAAGACGGATGGCAAAGTTAGGGTCCCTATACTGGGTTTAATGCAGCGTCAAACCCTCCCCCCCTTTTTTAGGGCATAGGAGCATCGCCTTCTGCTGTCAGTGCAGGAAAATTGAAAAATAAAATTGTAATAAGAGGAATTACCACTGCTCACTCCACCCGTTTACACTGCTCATGTCTCTTTGGCCGGCAGTCTTTGCCATAGCCAGCCTGACATGCGCAGTGCTAACCTCTCCACCTAGCTCAGAGACAGCCCTCTCCAGCCAATCCTTAAGCTGCTCTCATGCTGCTCATCTGCAGCATGAGAGCAGCGTTGGGATTTGTAGACGGTTGCCTGACACTCCAAGAGGATTCGATCTGACTGCTGAGGAAGCGTGGGTAAGTATGTTTTATTATATATTTTTAATGCTTTGGCCCACTGACATGCACTGTGAGACGCTCGCATTGCCTTTATCAGAGTGCCAGGAGCTGTTCTATCTTGCATCATGTGGGACATACCAGAAAGTTGCAGATTTTGCTATAAAATGCCACGGGAAATAATTGTGAGATCACACATTCATTGGCAACAATAACACAACAGCATTAACCCACTTCCTGCCTTTAACTGCTCAGCAGCTCTGGTCTGCTGCTGAGAGGTCTGGAGAAGAGCATACAGTCGACATGACATAGCTGTCAAGTTCACAGATTGCTTCTGATTGACATTTCTGTGATTTCAGTTGACATTCTACTGTCAAATGTGTGACACTGCCAGTGACACTTTCTTATAAGTAAATGAAAACAATGACTTGTATGTGAGTGTTTTTCTCTGAGTTTTATGCTACATTATCCAGACATCACACAACGATAAACATATGCCTAAAACAAACCAGCCCTATAGCTGATGCCAGTGCTTTCTAGCTGTATCGTATCAATGAGCAATAGCAATCATTTTGTTGTGATTCGTTAGAATTGAAAATGTTTAAATTCTGATAATATTAGTCTGTGAATTCAGCTTTACTAAGTCTGTGGAAGGGGTAGTGTTTTTCCTTTATATCAATTACAAATACTCAGACAAAAATAACTGAAATATTTATTTGAGGTAGACAAGAACATAGACACACTCAAAATAAAGTGTTGAGAGGACCTTGATGAAATTTGAACCCATTGGCAGCAGTTTATGCCCCTCTGCAGCAGGCAGGTGCATAAACCCACTGGCCTATCAGCTGAAGGGGCGCTGGCTCGCATTCTTCGCTTCTTCCCCCAGTGTCCCTCTATGCCCCAGTGCAGAGATTCAAATTTGTGCTCAGAAGTTTACACACCTTTACAGCAGGCGCATAAACCTCTCGGCTATCTATCGAGGAGATACAGAATCGACTTCTCCTCTCTTCCTCAGAAACCCTGCAAACCATAGTTAGATTTTCGAATCATTGTTCAACAATTTATGTACTTCTGCAGTAAGCGCATAAACGTACTGGGCTATCTTCTTAAGAGACTCATTGGACTATCTGCTGAGGCGATGCAGGGGTGACTTCCTCCACTCTTCCACATTACCCCTGCAGACGGCGAGCAGAGTACAGAGAGCACAAGCAGTGCTGTGCTGGTAAAAATGGCAGAAGCAGGCAATGTAACATGTGGTGTCTGGTGTCTACTACGTTATTTATTTATTTATTTAATGCGATTTATATAGCGCAAACATTAGCTGAAGGTGTCAGAGCGCTTTACAAAAGAACCAGTTGCATTACATAAGGACTTTGGATTACATGAGTTACATAGGAGAGACAGGCAGAAAAAAATTGCAAATATACAAGTTTCCATGCCCCTCCAAGAAGCATCCCCCCAGGACAGTTTCCTCAGCAGCCTTGACTATAAATAATCTGATCGTTTCAGACACAAGTCACAGGGATATGGCAGTATCGTCTGTGTGCTCTGTCGAGAGGCCAATGAATGGATGAGCAGGTTCTCTGAACACCTTTATGAGCCAACAGCAGGCACTGAGAGAAGTTCTCACAGCCTCAAAGCTCTTTTTCAAGGCTCTCAGTTGTGCTCCCTAATGAACACCCGCACATAGCCTTAACTTACCCGGAGAGCTAGAGGGTACTCAGGGTCTAGACCCAGATGTAGCTCGAACACACCCCTGCAGCCTGTGCCTCGACAGGCTGGAAGCAGGAAAGCCCGTCTGTGCTTGTCCGTGCCTGGGCCATGAACCCTGGCCCTTCCACCCTGCGTAGCTACACTGCCAGAGACCTCCGAGCCCTAGATCCCAGACACATCCGCAACTGCTGCTGCACATTTCCATGCACCACCAGAGGGCCTGTCTCCTGCCAGCACTGCCGCTTCACCTGCAACAACAAAGTGTTCAACAACACTAGCTACACCCCAAATACGACTGCGTCCTCCACGCCTACCCAGACAGCCGCGGCACAACTCCAGTGAATTCTACTCATCCAACGATGGCTCAGCAAACACGCCATAGAGATCTGGGACACAATCTCATCCCTCACCCCAGATGTCATCTTCCTCACAGAGACCTGGCTTAACCCCACATCCGTGCCACACATTGCCATCTCCATCCTCAATGGCTACAAGATAACACACCAGGACCAAACCAATAATTACGGAGATGGAAATGCCATCATATGCAAGGACACCATCCAATGCATAACCTTTGTAGATTACTCAACCCCGATAATGGAGCTTCCACACAGATGGAAAAAGCACCATATGAGCCACCTTCGCCTACAGACCATCAGGACCATGCCCCAGCTTCTGCAACGCCATCCCTGACCTCATTGCCCGTATCGACATTGACTCTGAGCATTACATCTTCCTAGGGGATCTTAACTTCCACCTCAGCCACCCCAGTGTCACAAACATTACCGACATCCTGGAAGGCATGAGTAACATGGGTCTCAAGCAACTTGTTTCCAACCCTACCCACATAGCAGGACACACACTTGACCCCATTTTCACATTCAGCAACAGATTCAAATACACTCATGTCTCACAGCTCACCTGGACCGACCACTGCAGTGTCCACTTCACCATCTCAGGACCTGCCAACTTTGGCACCATGCCTATCAACTCCACATGCAGAAACTGGAAAAAGTTACCATAAGACCAGTGGCATATCATTGTAAACTCCCACCTCCCAAGCACAACATCCAACCCTGATCAGGCTGCGAAGAACTTCTCCCAGTGGATCACAGAACGTGCCTACACAGTCATCCCCTCCATACCTGCCAAGCACAAAGAGCCTACCAGAACAGCTAGCTGGTTCACTGCGGAGTTGAAATTCACGAAACACAACTGCAGGCAATTAGAAAGTGATGCAACAGCAAAGAGACAGGAGTCCGCACCACCTCCGAGACAGCACTGAACCAGTACCACCACCTTCTGAAAGAAATAAAGAAGAGCATCCAAGCAAACCACATAGAAGCCAGCACAAACCGCAGGAAGGAGTGCTTTGCCGTCGTGAAGGAGCTCTCCAACCCAGCAGCCACCAGAAACAAAATCACACCCTCTTAAGAACTATGTGAGAACCTAGTAGACTTTTTCCACAGCAAGATCTCAAACTTCAAACACCAACCCTCCACCACTGACAGCCTCAGCCTGCTCACACCCACAAACATAAACCTCGAACATTTGCACACCTATTGGGACCCGCTCCTGACTCAAGCCACTATCTCCATCATGAACTCCATGCACTCAGGATTCCCTACAGATCCCCTGTCCCCACCCCATTTTCAACATTGGGAGGAAGACGATTGACGACAAGCTCAAGAAAGTCTTGAATAACCCTGGGTGTAGTGGACGTAGCAGGGCTACGCAGAGGTCCACAGAGTTGCAAACAAACTCCGC
This sequence comes from Lissotriton helveticus, assembly GCF_964261635.1. Classification (NCBI taxonomy): domain Eukaryota; kingdom Metazoa; phylum Chordata; class Amphibia; order Caudata; family Salamandridae; genus Lissotriton; species Lissotriton helveticus. Next base: position 1,139,147,120 of record NC_136072.1, on the reverse strand, counting down.
TCTGCTCTTCTCTGCTCCGCAACGCCACGCCGCCTCCACCCCCCCTATATTAACAAGTAATTCTACATTACTTAAAGTAAATTAAAACCACTTACCTACACTGCGGCGTCCCCGGGCTGCCCACCTTCTCTTCCTCGCCGTCTGGGTAAACCTTGAGGAAACTGCGCATGCGCAGGCACGTGCACATGCACAGTTTTCCCAAGGTTTATCCAGACAGTGAGGGTCGGACTGGCCTAAGGGCAAACAGGCAGTGCCTGATGGGCTGGTCAGTGTGTGGGCTGTTTTTAGCTCTCGCCTAGGCAGGGCATGCGCTGTCTTTGAGACATGTAGTATTCAGTCTATGGGCTTTAAAGACGGCCAGCGCTTTTCATTGGTTCTTTTGTCTGCCTTCACAAATTCCTTTGTTTTCATTGGTAAATAGCATACATTAGTCCCACCTTTGGGATGTTATGTTCCTCCCTGGAGAATACCCTGCTACATGGATCCTTTCACTAAGGGTTATATGTTTCGCTTCAGTGCACTACTTTATCTTTCTTCTCTCTCCTCACTGCTACTCCAGTTCATTTATTCTCCTGTGCTATTCCCACAACACCTCTCGCCTCTTGTGTTTACATTGCCTGGGCTTGTGTGCTTGGTATGTTCTTTGTTGGCTTTCCTCCACAGCAGACCCCTCCCACGTTTCAACACAGCATGGCCGCCTGCCTTTTTTAAATTTATCAATGGCGCTACTTTCACTGTTAATTTAAGGAGCAGAGCGGAGCTGAGCACCGTGCTTCAACACAAGCACCTTTATTTCTGCACAGCGCTGTGCAACTCCTCCGCTGCTGTTGGTTGCTTCCACTGTAGCTCTTGTTGTGTCCTTCAGAGCATTTGGACCGGCTTAGCTAATCGGCACTAGGCCTGACACGTGGCCCTAGGAATAAAGGAGTCAGACACTGGAAATAACTTGCTGGCTCTCCGTGCGCCCGTCTCAGAATAGCGTACGTGCGTGCGGAGCCTTTCTTTATTATAGGCGGTCACATGACTTCAACACTGCACGCCCCTTACGCCAGGGGCGGATCATGGGCCCAGAACATAACATTCCTCCTAAAACAAGAAAAACTCAAAACTAAATTCAAAAACAGCTGCAACCTTGCAGTCTCGATGGATAGTCTATTGTACTAATCTTCATAGACTTCGAGTTTACTTTCCAAAACCACTAGCAACAAGTAAGACACATTACTGGGCATTGTATTCAACACTGATACATAGAACAGTCTTACGTGAGGTAATCGCGTAGTCGACAGGAAGGCGTCGGGTTTCGTCTCAGCCTTTGATCCACGCCCCTCTGGCTTGAACAGTCTGTCTCTGGGGCGGAGCTGGTCTCAGGCGCCTCCATGTCGGGCCCCTCCGGATCTGACACCCCCTCCTGGGCCTCCACGCTGCCTTCCGTCTCCTTGATCACCGCCCTCGGAGTGTTACTCTGGGTGACCTCGAGACTAGGCGTCGGCTCCCTTCCTGGCAAGTCCTGTGCAGTTTCGGTTTCTGTTGCCAGAGTTGGTGGATCCGATGCTCTCAAACCCCCATGGAAATGTTTAAAGTGCGACACATTCCTGGTTACAGTCTCTCTTCCTCGGACCACAGTGATGCGGGTTCCTTTCACACCAACCACTCGCCAAGGTCTTTTTTCATAGTTCAAACGGAATTTTCCACTGGTCACCCTGTTACGGAGAAGCACCACATCTCCTCGGCTAAATTGTGTCACCATGGCTCTTCTCTTTTGGCTAATTTTAGCAAAGGCAGTCTTTCGTTTGCGGGCGATTATTTCTTCATTCGCGGGTGCTGGGGCCCATTGGGGATGGTGAGGAATGGAATCAGGTATAATCCGTCCCATCAAAAGATGCGCCGGAGCTATCCCTGTAGTTGAATGTGGGGTTTGTCGATAGCTGCGGAGAAAAGTGAAAATGGCCATTTCCACGGACTGTCCTTTGTCATGAGCAATGCGAATCACTTTATTGAGGGTCCTCATGAAGCGTTCCGCTTCCCCATTAGCTTGTGGCCATCGGGGAGTGATGCGTCGATGCCGAATGCCCAGAGATGATAGATAGGTGGCCAATTCCTGTCCTTGAAATGGGGGTCCATTGTCTGTGCGGATTTCACACATGGCGCCATGTGTGGCAATAATCTTCTCTACCTTCGGAATTACACACTCGGCACTGGTGCTGGCTATTATTTCTACTTCCGGAAACTTGGAATGGTCATCAATCATGACCAGCGTGTACTTTCCATCCGGAAGACTGCCAAAGTCCATGCTGACCTTCTCCCATGGCTGTTGTGGACGAGGCTCCACAGCAATCGGGGCTTCACGAGGAGCTTCCCCAGTCACCTGACACGCAGCGCATGTCCTTACCACCTGCTCCACCATGTCATCCATCAGGGGAAACCACACCTTTGTCCGTAAGCGTGCCTTGGTTTTGACTATCCCTTGGTGACCCACATGCGCTAACTGTATTACTTGATCAGTGAGGGCTGAAGGTATCACCAAGCGATGCCCCCGCAGAAGGCATCCGGCCTCATCCTCATTGAGCTCCTCCCGGACATGATACAGGCTTTCCATTACTTTCTGAGCTTCGGACGTGAGTACCTTCCACCCCTCCTTGGCCCGATTCCAGTTAGTCGTTTGAACAAGTTCTTTGGCCCTCTGGAGGCATGCGTCCTGTGCTGTGGCACTCACAATGTCGCTGAGAGAGATGGGACGAGGGCAAGATCGCGCCACCACCCACCTGACATAGGCCTCCGTTTCTTCAGCTTCCTCCATCTCCTCGGCCGTGGCTGGTCTGGGATGACGTGACAGATAGTCTGCCGGGTTCTTAGCTCCGGGCTGATACTCGATTGTACAGTTGTACTCCTGCAGTTGAAGCAGCCACTTTTCTATGCGAGGCGGGGGTTTAGAGGAGGTTCCCGCAAACAGAGACAGCAAGGGTTTGTGATCAGTCACCACAGTGAATGGTTTGCCATAGATGTAGAGGTGAAAATGTCGGCACCCCCAATGAATGGCAATTGCTTCTTTCTCAATCTGCGAGTACCGTTGTTCCGTGTCCGTGAGAGATCTGCTCGCAAAAGCAACAGGCGTCCAGTCGATGTCGTCTCTCTTCCTTTGCATGAGAACCGCTCCCAGTCCAACGGGCCCCGCATCCACAGCAATGAGCGTGAAGTTGCGTGGGTCAAAGAAGGCGAGAGTGGTGTTGTTGGACAGAGACTCTTTGATGTCTCGGAAAGCTTTTTCTTGCTCAGGTCCCCAGTGCCAGGGAGTGGAGTCTTTGGTGAGGTCCCGCAAGGGGAGCGTGAGATTAGCCAAGTCTCTGATGAACCGGCCACAGTAGTTGACCATGCCCAGGAAGCTCCGGACTTCAGTGACGGTCTGCGGGGGTGGCGCATCTTTAATGTCTTTCACTTTATCCGGATCCGGGTTGACACCCTCGGCTGAGAAGACGTATCCAAAAAACCCTTTCCTGTCCCGCAGGAATTCACACTTTTCTCGGTGGAGCGTTAGTCCTGCGTCTTTGAGTCTTCGAAATACTTGGGCCAGCCTTTGATTGTGCTCCGGGATGGTGCGAGCATGTATCATTATGTCATCACTGACATTTATCACTCCCGTTATGCCAGCAATTAGCTCCTGGATTACATTCTGGAATACCTCTGCTGCGCTGGAAATTCCGAAACTGAGGCGAGTGTATCGTCGAAGGCCGATGTGGGTGGAGAAAGTAGTGATGTTGCGCGACTCCATGTCCAACACCAATTGGTGGTACCCTGATCGCAAGTCCAGCTTAGAAAACCAACGGGCACCTGCCATCTCTCCGATGAGGTCATGTGGGCGTGATGTGGCGCTCCCGTTTTATGGCAGCATTCGGGAGGCGCATGTCCACGCAGATCCTGACCGCTCCAGGTTGCTTCGGTTTCCGGGTGACCACGATGGGCGAGACCCAAGGGGTGGGACCCGAAACCTTCTCGATTATGCCCGCCGCTTCCAGTTTGTGGAGTTCCTCTTCCACCAGCGGCCGTAGATGGAACGCAATGCGGCGGTGTCGCAGAGCCACCGGCTGTACCGTTGGATCGATGTGCAGGTGAATTTCTCGGCCTTTGAACTTGCCAATGCCCTCAAACAGATCCGGGTATTCCATGAGGAGATGTTGAACAGATTCCTCATGGACCCCAAAGGCAAATGTCACTACACCCAGGTCTTCAGCCGCCCTGCAACTCAACAGCATACCTTGGCCTTCTTCTGACACGAAGACGTTGGTTTTGATTGTCTTGTTCCCATGGCGGATTACCGCTTTGAATTTCCCTCGAATCTCGAGAGGGGTGTCTTGCCCATACGCGAAGACGGTGATGTGGGTGGGACGCAGCGCCGGAGGCGTGGTCATGGTCCTGTAGAGGGAAACACTCATAAGGTTTATGGATGCGCCCGTATCCACCACTGCTATTAGATCTTGGTCCGCTACCTGTATGGCGCATTGAGGCAGTGGCCTGGTACGGCGGGCAGCGGTGCCGATCATGTGCACCTTGTGCACCGACCGTTCTTCTTCTTCATCGTCATCCATATCACTGTGACTCTGTTCCCCCTCCATTATGGCCTGCACAGCGGGGCGTGGTTTACGGAAGTTCTTCGACCGGCACACCTTTTCAAAATGATTCTGCCTGCCACATCCCGAACACCGCTTGCCCCGTGCTGGGCATTCTGCCATCTGGTGTCGCGGACCTCCACAATAACCACATGACTGTCCCGACGCTCCACCCTGAGTGGGCGGTCTCTTGGGCCACTTGGTGGGCGTGCGTGTCTGTATCTTGTTAACCGGTTCCACTTTGACCGATGCCTGCAAAGCAGCTTCCATGTGCGCAGCCCTAGCTTTGGAGAGTTCTTTCGTGCGGCCAAGAGTTAGGATGTCCGTCAGCGGCTTGCCAGACTCCTCTAGAATCCGTTCCCTCAGTTTGGCCGACGCACATCCCTGTATAATTTGTCCCCGAATTTCCTCAGTGGTATCTTGAAACCCACACGTGAGCGCCAACCTTTTGAGCCTGGTGTGATATGTGTCCAGCGATTCCTCGGGCAACTGGCGCGCTTGTCTGAACACAAATCGTTCATAATCTTGATTGGCCATGGGCTCAAAATGGGCATTGAGGGCATTAATCAGCGTGTGATGAGTTCTGGGGGTCGCCTCCGGGAGGGTCCGAGCAATGGAATGGATGTCCTTGCCGCCGAGATGTAACACCATGGCCCGTTTCTGTTCCTTGTGCGTCTTCGTAGCTTCGAAGAATACTAGGAGTCTATCCACCCACTCCTTCCATTTGGGAGCGAGCGCTGAGGGCGCACCCTCCACCACAAAGGGTTCAATGGGCGGATTCGTCGCCATCCTCCCAGTCGCGCCGGATCAGGTACGTCGCACGACCACCTGATGCGTGTGCTGAAACGGGGCACCGCCCGGAGCACCGAGCAGATGTGAGCTGTGCGGCAGTAGGGTCAGAGTCACCTATTCGATGTCCGTGCACCAGGCCACCCCTCCCGGCGGTCTGCGCGGGGGTGAGGTACGCCGCACGGCACGAGCACCACGAGCCGAGGGACAGGCTCGCGGCCGCCACACGGGGCAGGAGGCAGGACCCTCACCCAGCGAGGATTCAGCAGCCACCCTCGTCGCCAATTGTTGTGTCCTTCAGAGCGTTTGGACCGGCTTAGCTAATCGGCACTAGGCCTGACACGTGGCCCTAGGAATAAAGGAGTCAGACACTGGAAATAACTTGCTGGCTCTCCGTGCGCCCGTCTCAGAATAGCGTACGTGCGTGCGGAGCCTTTCTTTATTATAGGCGGTCACATGACTTCAACACTGCACGCCCCTTACGCCAGAGGGCGGATCATGGGCCCAGAACATAACAGCTCTCACTACAGAGGAGCTGTGGCTGCTGCCTTCCATCCACTCCTTAATTGTTGTTGTTGCTGCATTGTTAACATTGACGTCACCCCTGCCAGCATCGCCATGCTAAGAATGGGAAAAAATTGAGAACCCGATGGCTGCCTTGTCTTCATTTAGCTACCCGGCTTTTACAGTAGCCTTCCCTAATGGCGGTAGGTGTGCCTTGTTTGCTTCATTTGTCAACTGCTCTCAAATTAAAGGACAACTTTTTTTAACACCTTGGCTGAGGCGCGCATTCCGCCGCGGTGCTGGACATCCCAATAACGGGTGTAGCTCAGACGGCCCCCAGCCGTCGTGCGCACACACCCACCGTGAGTCATGAGCACGGAAGGGGTAAAAAAAACTTCTGAAGCATCTCTTATTAATTCTTCACGGAGCACTTCACTCTAACTGCTTTGTTTAGTCTATTCCATTTTTGTAGCGAGCAAGGTACGCTGAATGCATTATTGTCTAAAATTGCAGACACCTGGTGTCGCTTTAAAACACGTTTGACTTCATCAGCAAATCTTTGTTATTGTGGTCTTTTTTTCTCTTAGACACCTTTCCCATTGGTCCTTTGGTCTACTTATAACTTGTGATGTTAATATTGTCTCCCTTTAAGTGTTAGTTGTGTTGTTTCTAGGCAATTAGCCAGGGTTTTTGCTTTCTCATTTGAGAGCTTGCACTAATGTATTTGTGCTTTCAGCTTCAAGCTGGATGCTCAGATTCACAACTAGAGACAGTCTGTGGTTAGAGCTGTGACTGTGTTTCCCCTACCACGGCCCTTGAGGGATTATCTCTGCCCTATTTCATTCTGGCAGAGCAGGTCGCCATTTCCCAGCACTGCTCATTGAATCTCTGCAGGTGCTGACTTTCTGTGTCTTCAAGATGGCTCCCAATCAGTGTGTGGGTGGGTTGGGGGCAGTCCTATGATGCATATTTATCCCTCTGCTTTATTGTGAGCAGTTTATGTATAACTACATTGTGAATCCCATCCCTTCCTTCCCAGGAACTTTATCTGGGAAGGATCAACCTTTTTATGGGTCTTCCTTAAGGCTTTCCTTTATTGTGGGGATGGGTGCTTTTGAGGTAAACCCTACCTTTAAATCCAAGCTTGCTATGGATCTCGTCTGACAGGGAAAGGTCTGTGTCCACCTGGCAATTTCACCCGTCCACCAGACTGTTCCTGTACTGTCTGGTCACTGCAGCTCTTCCACAGCCTTGTTAGTGTATGTTCTATTGCATGGAATGGGAGGGCCAGTCCAAGGTTCACTGTTCTCTGGAGAGCACAGGGCCTGGTCCAGTGCTTGATTTGCTCTCAGGGCCATGAAACTATCACTGTTCCCTGTTACGACACCCAGGACCTGCTGACCTTCAGGAGACTTCTCAAAATCTGGCTGTTCGAGCAGTAGCAGCACCCCCGTTCCCTGCGACTTGAGACTCTCACGGGTGAGTAGTGCGCTCTACAAATGTTGTTGATTGATTGATCGACTTCATGCAATGTGTACACATAGCAAGGTGCACATCCCTGACAGTCAAAATAATGCGGAGGGGAAACCAAGCCCAATTTGCGATGTTATATCCAGCAAAGCTACAGATTACTCTAAAAGTAACATCAGGATTCTACATGAATTACAAAAAGTGTTAAAGTACGCGATCGAACAATTCAAAATCAAGCAAAGGCGATGAGAGAACTTAGAAGAATATACCCAATCAGTGGCAGCGGAGTGGCCCATTTTTACTGACATTGTGTAAAACTTGAGACTGAATATCCACAATATGCATTTTATACCCCAATCTTATGTTGACTAGGTGGCCATTGGACTGCTAAACCACTGAGTTTTAAACAATGACATATTTTAAATCTGAAAAAAGATTTGCTTGATATTGCATGACACGGAGTTCCAAGGTATAGTATATATCTCTGAGAACATCGATTTAGTTGTGCTGGGACGTCTGTGGGGATGCACGCCGCTGTCACGTACCTTTTATGCGCAACCTACACTTAAGTTTGGGCAATTACTTATTTTGATAATAGTGAAGTGGGATGGCATTGCTCAGTTGCAGGTGCATAGTGGGTGTGGGAAGGTTCATTAGTTAGGAAAGCAAGCTGTAATAAATGGCACTTGTTATGTTTTCATTTTGTGCATTTCAAAATGGAGAGAACACTGGTATCCAATAGGTACTGGAGAGCAAACATAACTTCGTCACTAGAGAGAGATCATACAAACAATAAATATTAACCCCTTCCCTGCGCTGCGAATTCCGCCGTGGCGCGGGAGGGCTAGGAGGTGAGCACGGCGCTGCGGTGCTCATGACGGAACCACGCTATCATGAGTCACTGCGGTGTGTGCTCATGACGGCGTGGTTCTGTCATGACCCCGCCCACTCATTAATTCACCCGCACAGGCGGGGAATTAGTGCCGCGTGGGCAGAGCTGCAACCGCATGACGGAACAACGCCGTCATTAGCACACGCCGCCCGTGACTCATGACAGCGTGGTTCCGTCATAAGCACCCAAGGGGTTAAAGGTAACCTGGAACTAAACATGTTGTCGTGGAACATCAGAGGCCTGAATGAAACTATGAAAGTTAGCTTGGAATGTTGTTTGTTGGCTTTCCTCGAAAGCAGACCCCTCCCACAGCCCAACACAGCATGGCCACGCACCTTTATTTATTTATGAACTGCACCACTTTGGCTTTAAATGCACCTTTATTTATTTATCAATGTGCCGCTTTCACTTTAAATTTAAGGAGAAGAGCTGAGCGCTGCGCTTTAACACACGCGCCTTCATTTCTGCACGGCTCAATGCAACTCCTCCCATGTTGTTGGTTGCTGTAGCTCTCACTATGGAGGGGCTGTGGGTGCTGCTTTCCATCCGCTCCTTCATTGTTGCTATATGCACATGCACTTTCACATGAATGCATTATCTATATCATGCATGACCCAATCAGACTGATTGAAGAAGCTCTTGTACGCTCACATGCATTTTTAAAACTATGGGCCATATTATCAAGCAAGTGCGATACATTATCGCCACTTTTATCGGCAGGAAACTGCTGCTAAAGTGGCTATAATGGGCTTGATAATATGCCCTTGTGAATTCCCATAGAAGCCCAGGTTCTGGTGTTAACCTGGGCTTCTATGGGAATTCACAAGGGCATATTATCAAGCCCATTATCGCCGCTTTAGCGGCAGTTTCCTGCTGATAAAGCAGCGATAATGTATCGCCCTTTCTTGATAATATTGCCCTCTATTCCTGACCGAAACCTGGACCAAGTACCATTCTAATCCCGACCTCACCCTAGCCATTCCAAATGGATACCGGATAGTGGGGGTCAATAGAGCTGATAACAAACCTGGAGGAGGAGTAGCATTGGTCTTTCGCTCAAGTTGGGAAATCTCACATAGGAAACTTCCTAATGTAGGGCCCTTAGAAGCCATGTACTTTTGCATTACGTTGGCCTGAACCAAGTGATGGCCTGGATAAAAATTCCCTCTAAAACCTGTTTTATTCTATTCAATCTCCATAAATGGGAACCCTAGTGTTTCTTAGCACATTCCCAACATTTATTGTGTTTTTGAGTATGATATTGGATGTATGTTTCTGAGTGATGAATGAATAAATGGGACTTGCTTTTCTTTCTTCCTTATGTTTGCAATTGTAAACATATGTTATTTTAGTATGATATATCTTTCTTTTTCACTGAATATATTAAAAAAACTACATACAGAATACCAAAAATAAAGTAATGTTTACATCAACCTTCTGGTTACAAGAACATGGTTATTCTAGCACGTTTTGAGTGGGTTTAAATATCAATTGATGCACAGCATAGCCCAATTGCATAGGTAGAGGTTTTGTTTTCTTCATTTTGAACCTTTATCCCCTGCCCCTCTACATCTAATTCCTTTCAGGGGTCCCCTTGTTTTTGAGTAGTCCCTCTGCTCTGGTACCTTCCCCTCAGTGTGGAAGCAGGCCCTCCTAGTGCCCATTCTTAAAAAAACAGATGCCAGCCCTACTGTTTACAAAAATTATAGACAACCCTCCCTTCTACCTGCACCAGCTAAAATTCTCCCAAAAAAAGTTCAGGAACAACTCTGCAGCCATTTCGTATCCCGTAACCTTTTCCATGACTCTCAGTCCAGCTTCAGATCCAGCTACAGCACTGAGACCACCCTCCTTGAAGTCTCTGAGACCACCTGTGAATGCGTGGATTCAGGCAAAGCTGCCATGCTAGTGCTCCTCGACCTGTCCGCGGCGTTCGATATGGTCTCCCATCCTATCATTCTAGATAGATTAAACCATCTGGGGATTCAAGGCACACCCCTGTCTTGAATCCAGTCCTATCTGGGCAGTTGGACCCAACAAGTTTCCCTCCCTCCTTTTGTCTCCGACAAAAAACCCTTCCTATGCGTTGTCCCCCAAGGCTCTGCCTTGAGTCCTCTCATTTTCAATGGCTACCTCTCCCACCTTTCGGCTATGGTTGAATCTTGTGGGGTGAGGGTGATCTCCTACGCTGATGACACCCAACTGGTGTTTTTCCTTTGAGGCAGCATTCTCTAATTTTTGACAATGCCTGAGCAAAATCTCGTTGGGGATGTCACTGAATACTCTTAAGCTAAACTCGGACAAAACAGAGGTACTTTTCTTCAACCCAAAAATCCCCCCCACTCCCCCTTTGTCACCCAAGATGAACCCTCCTCCCAAGCATGTGGACTCGGCCAGGAACCTTGGCTTCTGGTTTGATAATGATCTGTCCTGCAAAACCCAAATTAGATAGGTGTCCTCCTCCTGTTTTGGGAAGCTTCGCATGCTTTGTAAATGTCTTCACTTCCTCCCCTTGGAGTCCCGCCGGACCATAATCCATGGTTTAATTACCTCTCATCTAGACTACGCCAACAACTTATATCTTGAGGCACCAGCCTACCTGATTAGGCGTCTACAGATTGTTCAAAACGCGGCGGCCAGAGTAATCTGTAAAATTCCTTTTCGCCATTCGATTACGCCCATCTAAGGAAGATCCACTGGCTTCCGGTGATTAAGCAGATTGAATTCAAGGCTCTCACCTTGGCTTTTAGGGCTTTCCAAGGACATGGCCCTGCCTATCTGAGAGTGTGACTCAAGCACTATCAACACAGCTGGACCCTCAGATCCAACCATCTCCGTCTCCTTGCTACTCCCCCACTTTCACAAGTCTAGAATGGGTGGCAGAGCCTTTGTGGTGATCACCTCAAATATTTGGAACGCCGTGCCACTTACCCTTCATTCCTCTGAGTCAGAGCCTATCTTTCGACGTGCCTTAAAGACCAGGGGCCTCATTTATGAGGCCTTGCGTCAGTTTTGCGCTTCTGATGCGTCACTTTTTGTGACGCATCGGCGGCGTAAAACATGCCTCCTGTTGTGCACTATTTACAAAGTGACGCATCTAAGCAGATGCGTCACTTTGTAAACCCCTGTGCAACATTATACCTGTGTCAGGTATAATGTATGCAGAGGGGGCGTTCCCCCGCAAAAAGCCTCGTAATAGTGACGCAGTGAAATCTATGAGATTTCACTGCGTCACTTTTAGGACGCTGTTGCATCAAAATCTTGCGCCTGCCTCACAGCAGGTGTAAGACTGGCGCAAGCCCTTTCACATGGGGCTTTCCCCATGTGAAAGGACGCATTGCTGGAGTTGCGTCACTTTTGTGACACATTCCAGCAATGCGTGACTTTTGCGCTTACAGATATGTCAGAAATACTGACGTATCTGTAACTCCTTGCGACATGATGCGTCATACTGTAAATATGACGCATCAATCATGTCGCAAGGAGTTGCGCACTGAGAAGTGACGCATCGCTGCTTTCACGCAGCGATGCGTCATTTCTCATAAATGAGGCCCCTGGTTGTTCACCTATCTCTAGTCCCCCACTCTGTATCTTTTAATCTGACGTCTGTTTCAGCACCGGGACATCCCCATTGAGGGTATCTCTGCACTATATAAACTCATAAAATAAATATGTTTGAGTTCTTCCACAGATTTACAAGATACCAACAAGAGAAGCTCTGACAAAGTTTTGACGACAACAAAAATTTCAGAACTAAAACTGAATATGCCCTATCAATAGACTACACATTAACAAGAAGGGGTAATAGAGCTCTCAATTCATCATGTCATTTGTGAGCTCTTCAGTCAGCTCCCACATCAATACATCTTTCCCTAAATTAATACTCATTTATGGGTCTATGAATTTTCCAAATTTCTTGTTTATATTTCAGATTGCGATAGGTCAACCTAAAGAACCTTACAGGCATAGACAATGCAAGAGTATTTCTATAGATCCGCAAAAGCACATACAGTATGCTCTACCTCAACCCAATTTACGTTTTGTGATGTAAGGTATGACTATTAACAGCCAGCATATCCCATTTCAAACCACTATTTTATGTCTTCTCTTTCTGCTCTATCACATGCTTAGGCTACATAAGAGACTGTTTTTAAAGGGAGCGATTACCACATGCTCTACTATCTGAGAAACACAAAGAAAAGGACTCTGTATTGCATTATTGGTAAGATGTTTCACTGTACTCATAAAATATGCCTAATTCTCCTCTTGTTATAAATGGGTACACCCATGATACATTTTGATGCATGTTTACTTGATTACAATTGTATAAATATGGAAAATATCTGCCCCATCTGCTCATCTATTAGAGAAGAAATTTTGAAAATTCATAGACCCATAAATAAGTATTCAATTAAGGGAATGATCTTCAAAATATATCCGTAAATTGTATGGTACTTGAAAGCCACTTTTTCAGCAGGTCCACATGAAATGGTGTTTATCTTTCAAATTACCTAAATATCTATATAATAAGAGAGATTATGAAGTGAACATATTGGTAAGGACACTGTACATAGAAGGTGTTGTGTATGGGTTGTTGGTTTACTTAAGGTATATTTTGTATAGGATGTTGTCAAAATGACTGTATGTATATAAACAGCTTTTTTAATTGAAATATTATTGTAAATGTAATGTATATCATGTGTAATTATTTGTAGCCCCGGACACGTCCTTAGGGACGAAACACGTTGGCTACGATCGTATAAAAGAAGAAGTTAAATAAAGAAACCTGAAACCGGACCTCCTGAATGGATCTTCTTTTAATATTGTATCTGATAAACATTGTGTGGGGTGCTGGATCATAGTGTTTTGTTTATGATTTTTAGGATCCCATATCCTAGGGGGTTTAGGGGTATTGAGCCTCGGATCCTTAGGGATGGGCGGAACTTGCGGAGTTGCCTTAAGCAAAATTCTGTGAAACGGCAAGAAATCTCCGTGAGCACGCGAAATTGTGCCTGCTCGCGGAGATTTTGGTGCGCCCGCTATAATCTATGCAGGGTTACTCTCAGGGGCAGACGAGCATCGTACCAGCCAGAATGAATCCTGCCTTGCAAATTTATCCACGAAGATGCCACCGTTTTGTGCAATACCTCTACTCAACTGGAGTACTTTCTACTGGCTAATAAGTAAGTGATACGTCGCTGAGTAGATGTATAGTGCTTTTCCTACACTGCAGCTGCGTAAAGGGACAGAAGAGGTGTCTCCAGTGACACTTAAAAAAAACTAGGTCATAACGTGCTTGCATGCGTGCGTAGGCTTTTAGACTATGCTTGTTTTCATACGAGTGCCATCATAGAAAACCAAAAACAATCTACAAACACAGTACGCATTGGCAACGTAGATCACAAAGGACAGACCGATTGCCTTACCAGTGCCTATGTTTATTATCTTTGTGTCATTGTTCGACCGTGATAAAATGCTGCGCAGACCAGTGGCATTCACCGTGCCCCCTGTCACCTCATTTCATCTTAGTTTTGTATCTCTTAGGTCGATTTATATGGTGAAGGCCTAGTGGAGGGTGTTATCACGTCCTCACAGCTGTAGCCAAATAGTTGTGATTTCAGCAGACCCATGGCATACTACAAACGAACGGAGACAGCAGAGACTCCGATGCTCTTCCGCTGCGTGTAACTCTTCGGCTGCATTACGAGGGGCCTGCTGCTGGTAGAATCTGCAGCCGTTGACTTCACCTCACCTTTTTAACACAACCCTAGCCCACTTGTTCAGCATGTACATCATGTTCATGCTCTAATTAATCAATAGATATATTAATAAAGAGCTCAGTCAATCAGTCACTCCGCCAGCCACTAGGTTCACATGCCTCTTATTTATAAAGGGCCAGAGGCCGATCAGAGCAGCAGATGAGGAGAAAGCAGCCTCCTGGTCACAGGAACTACACGGGGATTGCGCTCGAGAAACTCATGGATGCAACGACCTCCATCAAGAATTGCAGCTAATTTTCGACGGTAGATATGTGGAGAAAGCACACCTGCCCAGCCTCGACCGAGCTCACGATTTTTTGGGGCTGATTAATGCGTTACTGAATTTAAGCTTCTACCCGGGCTCCTCCAAGTGCTTCCTGGTGAGGTTTAAAAATACCTCATGTCCCCCGAGTTCCGTTCCGCCTCGGATCACAGAAGTTTTGACATTTTTGCGGAATTTGCCGCCCACCTCTAATCTTTAGCACCCAAAAGGGTAGGACTGACCATAACCTCACTGAATGATATGTGCAGTCACTATTGCCTCATACCTAGTTTTCTCTGTGTCTAGTTGATGCTTAGAGGTATTGGATATATTTGGATAAAGTAATGAAAATTTACCAGGCCCAGGACACCCACGTTGGTGTTGCTCACCTCTCACTGAGACTTGTTCAAGTGGGTCACACCCTGTTACCACCTGACATTGCCAGCCAAATCGTTCATTATTTCATCATTCGATCCCCAGGAGTGCTATCTTCCCTCCTGGGTAGACCAATTATTATAAGCCTGCGCAACCTTTTGGGCTATCCAGGAAGTAATTTTTCCTCGACTAATAAGCTTCAAGAAAATGGTGGCTTTTGGACCCAGGAAGAGTGACTTGTTGGAGATAGCTGCGCCAGCGACCCTCTGATAATCTGGTCTGCCAGTCTATGACAGGGTGGCCATGGTCAGCTGCTGACCTGATGACCATGATCAGCTGCTGACTCGATGGCCGTGGCCTATAGCTGATCAGATAACCCAGGTCCACTGTAGATGCAAACCAGAGGTCCAAGGCCTACCATAGTTGTTGATCAGAAAGCTCAATGACCTAGAGCCACTGACCAACCAGCTTGCCTTTGCCAATACCTGCTTGTACAATCTGACTATTGCTACTCTGTACGGCTGGATCTAAACTGAGGTATCACTGTGTGTGAAAAATGATGGATTGGGATGCAGCCTGACCGATTGCTAGTGGCAGTGATTACTTCAAGCATTCTATCACATTTTTGTCGCAGTTGATGCCCTAACTCTTACGAGTATGCCCAGATGTGGGTCACATGCTCACTGTGCCACTGGAATCAAGCTACGCCTGACTGATGAGCCCATATCAGGGTTAAACTGGTCCTAGGTTGCTTGTGTTACGGTTCAGGAAGGGCCTGGGTTGGCAGTTCAATCTGGACTGTTCCCAAGAGGAGCAGGGTCAAGACTGATTTGCATATAGCTGTGTCCAAACTGAGGTGGCATGATGGAAGAAAAACAATGGATTGGGATGTGGCCTGAGTGATTACCAGTGGCTGAGATTAATTCAACCATTCCATGCAATCACCTTGTCAGCGTTGCAGTTGATGGCCTAAGTGCAACGGGTAAGCCCAGACATGGGTTCTGTGCTCACTGTGCACTGGAAACAAGCTATACCTGGATGATGAGCTCTTATCAGGATGAATCTGGTCCTAGGTTGTTTGTATTCCGGTTCCGGGAGGACCTGGCTTGGCAGTTTGGACTGTACTTCTTCCACTGGAGCAGGGTCCAGACTGATGTGCATATGGCTGGGTCCAAACTGAGGTAGCATGGTGGGTGAAAAACGATGGATTGGATGCGTCCCCCAGTGATTGCCAGTGGCTGAAATTAATTCAAGCATTCTATCCATCACCTTGTTGCAGCTGATGCCCTGAGCGCAATTGCCATGACAATGTGCTGTTTCCTAGATCAGATACTAAAGGCCAGGGGTATCAATCGGAACCCACACATCATGAGGAAGAATTTAGCCCTCCATCCCCGGTCATGGAAAGGGCACTCTGTGAGATGCATCAGAGGGACACAACAGACAGCCACATATGAAACGCAAACATTTGATGGACAAAATGCTGAACAATGCCAAACATTCACCCCAGTACAGAGATCTGGGCCTAAATCCATCTTTTATTTGCTCCCCATGCCATTCCAGTTTAAACCCAGCCATATGCAAATCAGTCTCGACCCTGTTCCCCATGGGAATAGTCCAGCCTGAATTGCCAGGCCAGGTCTTTCCTGGACCAGAAACAAGCATACTGGGACTGGTTTGGAGTATCCTCCCTCATCAGCCAGGCTAGCTTGACTCCAGTGGCATGGAGGGCACGGGAACCACGTCTGGGCTTACCCGTCCCACATGGGGTGAAAGATGCAAAAAAAAAAATTGATGGACAGAATGTTGAACAATATAAACCATTCACCTGATGGTATTCCAGTTTAAAACCCAGCCATATGCAAATCAGTCTTGACCTAGTTCCCCATGGGAACAGTCCAGCCTGAAATGCTAGGTAATTTCAGGCCAATTTCACATCCCTGGACCAGAAACAAGGGCCTAAGACCAGTTTCAGATAACAACCAGGATAGCTTGACTCCAGTGGAATGGAGAGCACGGGACCCATGTCTAAGCATACCCATCCCACTCTGGGTGACAAATGCAAATGTGAAACACAGCCAGGTACTGCTGTTAGACCCAAGGGGAGGCCATATTCCCTCCAAATTCAAAAGGAACACAGGCATGCAAGAGATTTACCTCCATGTCAGGAATAGGCATCCTACAATAGGCAATCCGGGTCTGACTGTGGCCGAATAAGTATCAAAGACCCCCATGACTGCACCACCTGCAGGGGACTCCCAGGATAATTTATGTTCAAGTAAACTGCAGGCTGGAAATTTTCAAAACGTTCGCCTCCTACATGTGCTTGAAAGGGGGATTTAGACAATACCGACTGTCTGCCACTCACACAGTGAGACAGTCCACCACCACATGCTCTTGCAATCAAACTGAGCAGTTTTAAAAAATGGGAGCCCAACCTGTATCAATAGGAAGGCAAGCAGGTCCCAAGGCAGCAGAGGTAGGCAGCTATGCCAGCAGTCCACCCTGGTCGGCTCACAGATGCCCAGGGCCTGACCCATACACATCAAGAGTCAACTGGCTAGGCAGCAGCCTCAAGCAATACCAGTGGGCCGACCTCCTTAGCCTGGAGGAGGTGCTGGTGGAGAAGAGCAAGGTAATCCAGAGCCAAAAAAGTGGTCCACAAAGTGGTCCACATGATGACTTCTGGATTGTATGCGTGGAAGCATAACCAGAAAGGGGCAGCTCCGCTCCCACCCCAGAAAGCAACAATTGCATTCAACCGCTATTGTTTGAACCAAGGGGCTTCACACGGCATTGCATCTCTGTTGAAAGGAGCTGGGATTCACTAATGGATTCTTTAAAGACCCAAATTCTATCTCATCCAGGATGCCATCCAGGATGCCCTCCCTCACAGAGTGGTTGGCTACTCGGCCAATTGAAATTCATACAAGCTGTGATTGGGAGAAGAGGGACCATGCTGCAGGGCATCTCGGGCTCCAACCCAGAGAAGCACTGCAAGTTGGTTCCCATGAATTGTGCTGGGTGGGTGTGAGTTCTGTCTTAGGAGGGCTTTCTATTTTACCTGGCCCAACTCAGGCCTGAGCCCCGAGGCTGGGGTCCAAGCCGTGCGCCACTGCTGACAGACTGCTCTTCCAAAAATCTCACCCATACAGTGCCTGATGGAGTGGCCTTGGCCTCACCCAAGTGATCAGCAGCCATGGACAGCTCCACTGACCAAAATGTCAGGGGAGGGAAATGTCTGAGTTCACGTTCCATCTAGGCGGCAGTGGAGGTCAGACTTGCTCCATCCATCAGACTGCTCTGCCATTAATGATCTTTTGACATACTCTCCTAGGGAAAACTTTATATGACTTTTACTTCCTCTAGGTAGTCAAGTTTGATCATCTTCTTGGAGCTTTACTAGAGCCTTTGCCGACCCCAGCAGGGATGTTCTAAGGACCTCACTAAGTCGTCGATACAGTAGTAGAACCAGGTAGTTTGTAAATGGATAGGGATTTAATTATTGCAAGTTCATGACCCATACTTACTGGGGATTCCTTGTTCATAGAAAATTATTGCAATCCCCAATCCTAACGTGAAAAGGGTTTCAGAGGGTGACCCGCACCTGTCGTCAAAGTTAGACACATGCTGATTAAAAGCGGGCAGAGTTTTAAATACTGCCAGCAGAATTGGAAGAAGTTAGTAATTCGGCGTTACTCTTGTAACACAGAATTACTAATAAATTCTGCAGCTCCACCTGCAGAATTAATCAGCATTAATGGTTAGTTCAACGTCTAATCATATTTAACTGTCTAGACCAGATAGCCATCTGCTGATCTGAGATGGAAACTGAATTTTAACTGTCTTTCATTTAGCACTGAAACCATATGCACACAAGACTCATTCTGTGTAAGATATTTGACCTGCTAGTTTAGGATGTTAGGCGGGGCAGCTCCTCAGAAGCTGAGGAGCATCGCTCCACCTGCTGCGAGCTCAGACGCCGTTATATTTATTTGCCACCACACCGACTGTGTACAGCGTAAGGGTGAGGGCCGAGCTGAAATCCTGCAAATGCAGGATGACAGCACTGGTCTACAGTGCGCATGTCAGATTGGCTGGCCATCATGCACACTGTAGACCCAGAAATCTAAAGGCTTTGAAGCAGTCTGGGGATTGCTGGCACAGGTTTCGAGCCTCCAAATGAGAACTGGGTGAGCCTATCCCCACCAATCCGGGAGCTGCTTTAACGGCATGAGAGAAGCTCCAGGATTGGTTGGAGTTGCATTCCAGAAGCAGGAAAGGAGTACTTCCGTGCTGCACCCTCATGTTCCCGCTCCCAAATTTATGGTGAGTCGTGCGCCTTCACGCCCACCATTTTTTATTTAAGCTAGCCGCCACTGATTTTAGGGCCATTGCAGGGCACCCACCTGATGGCTATCCAAAGCGCACACATAAGGGTAGCTGCTGTCATGGCTCTTTGAGGGCATGCCTGGTGAGGAAGGGCTCGCAAGAAAGAACTGAAATGCAGTGCCAGAATGTGGAGAGAATGATACAGCACTGCAAATTATCACAAAATATTGATGCAACCTAGTATCCATTAGTGCAGCCACAGAAAGCATGGAAATCATTTGGTGAGCAGAACAATTTACACCAGACTATTACACAAAACTGCTTCCTCTGCATCTTTACAGCCCATTGGGGAACATGCAGAAAGGCACTACTGTGCACAAGATACGTCCTATACTATAAACATGGCATGTGGCACAATACACATTTCACTGCCTACTTTACCTGCTCCGTGTTGGCTTCATATCGGTTCAGCCAAGAGTGGTCATCGGAGCAGGCTGGAGACATTTTTCATTGTCATAAAAAATAAAAATGAGGATACACAAATTCCACAGTCTTCCAAGCACATGCAGACGTCTCAAGGTGAGGCGATCTCAAGGAGAGGCACACATCGCATCCCTCTATCCAGGGAACAGCATGTGACTACACCAGAACAAACAGCAATACTTCTTGTAATGTATGGAAACTGCAGCTGATGTGTGTTCTGCTGCACGAAATCCGCACTTCAAGGAAATGCTGACCTATCAATCTGTTACTTATTTCCATGTCCCAGCCCAGTGAGTATTATTTGGTGACTCAAATTGATCCACATGATCCAATCATGGTGGTACCCTTTCTTCAATTCCTTTATGTTTTACCTTTGCATCCATATTCCCCTAGGAACCCAAAGACTTTGGCCCGCTCCAAACTTCTCGATGGGTCATAGGGATCACTTCAGGGTCGCGCTAGCTGGAAGTGTTTATAGCCAGAATTGCAACATATCTGATTCTCTTCAATCTTCTAACTTTCATTAATGATTAATAAAAAAGATCTTTGGCAAATGCTTTCACATTGGCTTATCTTGCATCGGTCCAAAGATTTAACTTTCAGCAGTACAAGATGAATGCCACCATCAGTCCCTCTTCCCCATGGCCCCATGGAATGATGGTGCTGACCCTTCTTATATCCCATAAACTGGAAAAATGGTAATATCTCTTGGCATATCGTGTGAATACATGGCACAATGATACAATGGTACCCACCTCTGGTACAACCCTGGCATGAGATAATGGCGGTAATTCATGACCTCTTATTGGCATCCATGGCAAAATAGATGATGTCTACATTTGATATAATGCTCGACATAGCATAAATGTGGTCTTTCTTGCCTTTCTGCGAGATACATGTTAGAATAGATCCATTTGTGGCACTACTAGGTGTGGAGACATTGAAATTCGGGCACCAAATATGTATGCACTACTAAAAATAAAAAAAACTGTATTTCTGGACACAATCCTTTTGGGCCTATCATTTTCTTTTCTTTTTTTTAAAATGAAGTGTGTGCATTAGATAGTAAAATGTGCCTTTTTGCATATATTCGAAAACTGAGAAGTTAGAATTTGGGAGCAAAATCAATACAGTTTCGAATTTGTTCTTTAAAGAGATATCATGTGATAATCAGACCCACTTCCTTTAAGCCTAATGTAAGTAAACTGTTGTAAGAATTGTCAAGGCCATCTAAACCTTATTGACAGCACTGCAACAGAAGCCATTAAAATGTGTCTGGGTGTTTTTACTGCCTGAGATTTAGAGTTTTATATATTTTTTTATTTGTCCACTCTACATCATCTAAATGGATTATCAATCCTATCATATGATTGAAAATCTATGTGGATTTGTCATTATGGGCAACTGAAAAGAAGTGAAAATGTAGAAGTTCAATGAGGTAGGCCATGTAAAATGAGGTAGGCCATGTAAAATTACAGTATTTGAAGCATCAGTCTCACCCAATGCTTTTCGGAAACTCTTCCGAGACTCGTTTCCGTACGAATTGGGTCCTGCAAGTCTGAACGACCAATCACGATGCTTCCCAAAATCGTTCGGTCGGACACGCATTAACATCAATGGGAGCGTGTGCTCAGAATGAGAACACAGGCTCCCATTGTAATAAGCATTTACAATGCAATGGTCTAGGCATCATTAAAGGTAGAGCTATTGGCATTGCTCATGACATTTTTTTTTCTTTAAATCATAAATAAATGGCATTGTCATTTACATTGTCAATACACACCACTCTGCACTCAACTGCACTCACCTGCACTGCACTCAACTGCACTCACCAGCACTGCACTGCACTCACCTGCACTCACCTGCACTCACCTGCACTGCACTCAACTGCACTCACCTGCACTGCACTGCACTCAACTGCACTCACCTGCACTGCACTCAACTGCACTCACCTGCACTGCACTGCACTCAACTGCACTCACCTGCACTGCACTCACCTGCACTGCACTGCACTGCACTCACCTGCACTGCACTGCACTCACCTGCACTGCACTGCACTCACCTGCACTCACCTGCACTGCACTCACCTGCACTCACCTGCACTGCACTCACCTGCACTGCACTGCACTCACCTGCACTGCACTCACCTGCACTCACCTGCACTGCACTCACCTGCACTGCACTGCACTCACCTGCACTCACCTGCACTGCACTCACCTGCACTGCACTGCACTCACCTGCACTGCACTCACCTGCACTGCACTGCACTCACCTGCACTGCACTCACCTGCACTGCACTCACCTGCACTGCACTGCACTGCACTCACCTGCACTGCACTGCACTCACCTGCACTGCACTGCACTCACCTGCACTGCACTCACCTGCACTGCACTCACCTGCACTGCACTCACCTGCACTGCACTCACCTGCACTGCACTGCACTCACATGCACTGCACTCACCTGCACTGCACTGCACTGCACTCACCTGCACTGCACTGCACTCACCTGCACTGCACTGCACTGACCTGCACTGCATTGCACTCACCTGCACTGCACTGCACTCACCTGCACTGCACTGCACTCACCTGCACTGCACTCACCTGCACTGCACTGCACTGCACTCACCTGCACTGCACTCACCTACACTGCACGCACTGCACTCACCTGCACTGCACGCACTGCACTCACCTGCACTGCACTCACCTGCACTGCACTCACCTGCACTGCACTCACCTGCACTGCACTGCACTCACCTGCACTGCACTCACCTGCACTCCACTGCACTGCACTCACCTGTACTGCACTCACCTGCACTGCACTGCACTCACCTGCACTACACTCACCTGCACTGCACTGCACTGCACTCACCTGCACTGCACTCACCTGCACTGCACTGCACTCACCTGCACTGCACACACCTGCACTGCACTCACCTGCACTGCACTCACCTGCACTGCACTCACCTGCACTGCACTCACCTGCACTGCACTCACCTGCACTGCACTGCACTCACCTGCACTGCACACACCTGCACTGCACTGCACTCACCTGCACTGCACACACCTGCACTGCACTCACCTGCACTGCACACACCTGCACTGCACTCACCTGCACTGCACTCACCTGCACTGCACTCACCTGCACTGCACTCACCTGCACTGCACTCACCTGCACTGCACTGCACTCACCTGCACTGCACACACCTGCACTGCACTCACCTGCACTGCACTCACCTGCACTGCACTCACCTGCACTGCACTCACCTGCACTCACCTGCACTGCACTCACCTGCACTCACCTGCACTGCACTCACCTGCACTCCACTGCACTCACCTGCACTCCATTGCACTCACCTGTACTGCACTCACCTGCACTGCACTGCACTCACCTGCACTGCACTCACCTGCACTACACTCACCTGCACTGCACTGCACTCACCTGCCCTGCACTCACCTGCACTGCACTGCACTCACCTGCACTGCACACACCTGCACTGCACTCACCTGCACTGCACTCACCTGCACTGCACTCACCTGCACTGCACTCACCTGCACTGCACTCACCTGCACTGCACTCACCTGCACTGCACTCACCTGCACTGCACTCACCTGCACTGCACTCACCTGCACTCACCTGCACTCACCTGCACTGCACTGCACTCGCATGCACTGCACTGCACTCGCATGCACTCCACTGCACTGCACCCCACTGCACTGCACTGCACTCACCTGCACTGCACTCACCTGCACTGCACTCACCTGCACTGCACTGCTCTGACCTGCACTGCACTCCACTGCACTCACCTGCACTCCACTGCACTCACCTGCACTGCACTGCACTCACCTGCACTCACCTGCACTGCACTCACCTGCACTGCACTCACCTGCACTGCACTGCACTCAACTGCACTCACCTGCACTGCACTGCACTCAACTGCACTCACCTGCACTGCACTGCACTCAACTGCACTCACCTGCACTGCACTGCACTCACCTGCACTGCACTGCACTGCACTCACCTGCACTGCACTGCACTCACCTGCACTGCACTGCACTCACCTGCACTCACCTGCACTGCACTCACCTGCACTCACCTGCACTGCACTCACCTGCACTGCACTGCACTCACCTGCACTGCACTCACCTGCACTCACCTGCACTGCACTCACCTGCACTGCACTGCACTCACCTGCACTGCACTCACCTGCACTGCACTGCACTCACCTGCGCTGCACTCACCTGCACTGCACTCACCTGCACTGCACTCA
Source organism: Lissotriton helveticus (assembly GCF_964261635.1). Classification (NCBI taxonomy): domain Eukaryota; kingdom Metazoa; phylum Chordata; class Amphibia; order Caudata; family Salamandridae; genus Lissotriton; species Lissotriton helveticus. The sequence continues at coordinate 1,139,123,384 of NC_136072.1, read as the reverse complement.
CCTGCACTGCACTCACCTGCACTGCACTGCACTGCACTTACCTGCACTGCACTCACCTGCACTGCACTCACCTGCACTGCACTCACCTGCACTGCACTCACCTGCACTGCACTGCACTCACATGCACTGCACTCACCTGCACTGCACTGCACTCACCTGCACTCCACTGCACTCACCTGCACTTCACTGCACTCACCTGCACTCACCTGCACTGCACTCACCTGCACTGCACTCACCTGCACTGCACTGCACTCAACTGCACTCACCTGCACTGCACTGCACTCAACTGCACTCACCTGCACTGCACTGCACTCAACTGCACTCACCTGCACTGCACTGCACTCACCTGCACTGCACTGCACTGCACTCACCTGCACTGCACTGCACTCACCTGCACTGCACTGCACTCACCTGCACTCACCTGCACTGCACTCACCTGCACTCACCTGCACTGCACTCACCTGCACTGCACTGCACTCACCTGCACTGCACTCACCTGCACTCACCTGCACTGCACTCACCTGCACTGCACTGCACTCACCTGCACTGCACTCACCTGCACTGCACTGCACTCACCTGCGCTGCACTCACCTGCACTGCACTCACCTGCACTGCACTCACCTGCACTGCACTCACCTGCACTGCACTCACCTGCACTCACCTGCACTGCACTCACCTGCACTGCACTCACCTGCACTGCACTCACCTGCACTGCACTCACCTGCACTGCACTGCACTCACATGCACTGCACTCACCTGCACTGCACTGCACTCACCTGCACTGCACTGCACTCACCTGCACTGCACTGCACTCACCTGCACTGCACTGCACTCACCTGCACTGCACTGCACTCACCTGCACTGACCTGCACTGCACTGCACTGCACTCACCTGCACTGCACTGCACTCACCTGCACTGCACTGCACTCAACTGCACTGCACGCACTGCACTCACCTGCACTGCACGCACTGCACTCACCTGCACTGCACTCACCTGCACTGCACTCACCTGCACTGCACTCACCTGCACTGCACTGCACTCACCTGCACTGCACTCACCTGCACTGCACTGCACTCACCTGTACTGCACTCACCTGCCCTGCACTGCACTCACCTGCACTGCACTCACCTTCACTGCACTGCACTCACCTGCACTGCACTGCACTCACCTGCACTGCACTCACCTGCACTGCACTGCACTCACCTGCACTGCACACACCTGCACTGCACTCACCTGCACTGCACTCCACTGCACTGAACTCACCTGCACTGCACTGCACTCACCTGCACTCCACTGCACTCACCTGTACTGCACTCACCTGCACTGCACTGCACTCACCTGCACTGCACTGCACTCACCTGCACTGCACTACACTCACCTGCACTGCACTGCACTCACCTGCACTGCACTCATCTGCACTGCACTGCACTCACCTGCACTGCACACACCTGCACTGCACTCACCTGCACTGCACTCCCCTGCACTGCACTGCACTCACCTGCACTACACTCACCTGCACTGCACTCACCTGCACTCCACTGCACTCCACTGCACTCCACTGCACTCCACTGCACTGCACTCCACTCCACTGCACTGCACTCCACTGCACTGCACTCCACTCACCTGCACTGCACTCACCTGCACTGCACTGCTCTGACCTGCACTGCACTCCACTGCACTCACCTGCACTCCACTGCACTCACCTGCACTGCACTGCACTCACCTGCACTCACCTGCACTGCACTCACCTGCACTGCACTCACCTGCACTGCACTGCACTCACCTGCACTCACCTGCACTGCACTGCACTAACCTGCACTGCACTGCACTCACCTGCACTGCACTCACCTGCACTGCACTGCACTCACCTGCACTGCACTGCACTCACCTGCACTGCATTGCACTGCACTCACCTGCACTGCACTGCACATACCTGCACTGCACTGCACTCTGCACTCTGCACTCACTACTCTGCACTCACTACTCTGCACTCACTACTCTGCACTCACTACTCTGCACTCACTACTCTGCACTCTGCACTCACTACTCTGCACTCACTACTCTGCACTCTGCACTCACTACTCTGCACTCACTACTCTGCACTCACTACTCTGCACTCACTACTCTGCACTCTGCACTCACTACTCTGCACTCTGCACTCACTACTCTGCACTCACTACTCTGCACTCACTACTCTGCACTCTGCCCTCACTACTCTGCACTCTGCCCTCACTACTCACTACTCTGCACTCACTACTCACTACTCAGCACTCACTACTCTGCACTCACTACTCACTACTCACTACTCTGCACTCACTACTCACTACTCTGCACTCACTACTCACTACTCTGCACTCACTACTCACTACTCTGCACTTACTACTCTGCACTCACTACTCTGCACTCACTACTCTGCACTCACTACTCTGCGCACTCACTACTCTGCACTCACTACTCACTACTCTGCACTCACTACTCACTACTCTGCACTCACTACTCTGCACTCTGCCCTCACTACTCTGCACTCTGCCCTCACTACTCACTACTCTGCACTCACTACTCACTACTCTGCACTCACTACTCTGCACTCACTACTCACCACTCACTACTCACTACTCTGCACTCACTACTCTGCACTCACTACTCTGCACTCACTACTCACTACTCACTACTCTGCACTCACTACTCACTACTCTGCACTCACTACTCTGCACTTACTACTCTGCACTCACTACTCTGCACTCACTACTCACTACTCTGCACTCACTACTCTGCACTCACTACTCTGCACTCACTACTCTGCACTCACTACTCTGCACTCACTACTCTGCGCACTCACTACTCTGCACTCACTACTCTGCACTCACTACTCTGCACTCACTACTCACTACTCTGCACTCACTACTCACTACTCAGCACTCACTACTCTGCGCTCACTACTCTGCGCTCACTACTCTGCGCTCACTACTCTGCGCTCACTACTCTGCGCTCACTACTCTGCGCTCACTACTCTGCACTCACTACTCTGCACTCACTACTCTGCACTCACTACTCTGCACTCTGCACTCACTACTCTGCACTCTGCACTCTGCACTCACTACTCTGCACTCACTACTCTGCACTCACTACTCTGCACTCACTACTCTGCACTCTGCACTCACTACTCTGCACTCTTCACTCACTACTCTGCACTCTGCACTCACTACTCACTACTCTGCACTCACTACTCACTACTCTGCACTCACTACTCACTACTCTGCACTCACTACTCACTACTCACTACTCTGCACTCACTACTCTGCACTCACTACTCACTACTCTGCACTCACTACTCACTATTCTGCACTCACTACTCTGCACTCACTACTCACTACTCTGCACTCTGCACTCACTACTCTGCACTCACTACTCACTACTCTGCACTCTGCACTCACTACTCTGCACTCACTACTCACTACTCTGCATTCACTACTCTGCACTCACTACTCACTAATCTGCACTCACTACTCACTACTCTGCACTCACTACTCACTACTCTGCACTCTGCACTCACTACTCTGCACTCACTACTCACTACTCTGCACTCACTACTCACTACTCTGCACTCATTACTCTGCACTCACTACTCTGCACTCACTACTCACTACTCTGCACTCACTACTCACTACTCTGCACTCACTACTCACTACTCTGCACTCACTACTCTGCATTCTGCACTCACTACTCTGCACTCTGCACTCACTACTCTGCACTCACTACTCTGCACTCACTACTCTGCACTCACTACTCACTACTCTGCACTCACTACTCTGCACTCACTACTCACTACTCTGCACTCACTATTCACTACTCTGCACTCACTACTCTGCACTCACTACTCACTACTCTGCACTCACTACTCTGCACTCTGCACTCACTACTCTGCACTCACTACTCTGCACTCACTACTCTGCACTCACTACTCTCTGCACTCACTACTCACTACTCTGCACTCACTACTCACTACTCTGCACTCACTACACTCTGCACTCACTACTCACTACTCTGCACTCACTACTCACTACTCTGCACTCACTACTCACTACTCTGCACTCTGCACTCACTACTCTGCACTCACTACTCACTACTCTGCACTCACTACTCTGCACTCACTACTCTGCACTCACTACTCTGCACTCACTACTCTGCGCACTCACTACTCTGCGCACTCACTACTCTGCGCACTCACTACTCTGCACTCACTACTCTGCACTCACTACTCTGCACTCACTACTCACTACTCTGCACTCACTACTCTGCACTCACTACTCACTACTCAGCACTCACTACTCTGCACTCACTACTCTGCACTCACTACTCTGCGCACTCACTACTCTGCGCACTCACTACTCTGCACACTCACTACTCTGCGCACTCACTACTCTGCGCACTCACTACTCTGCGCACTCACTACTCTGCACTCACTCCTCTGCACTCACTCCTCTGCACTCACTACTCTGCACACTCACTCTGCACTCACTACTCTGCACACTCTCTGCATACTCTCTCTGCCCACTCACTCTGCACTCACACTCTGCACTCACACTTTGCACTCACTACTCTGCACTCACTACTCTGCACTCACTACTCTGCACTCACTACTCTGCACTCACTACTCTGCACTCACACTCTGCACTCACACTCTGCACTCACTACTCTGCACTCACTACTCTGCACTCTGCACACTCACTCTGCACTGTGCACACCACTGATATCATGGAATCTTCCACCACACTTTCTAAAACTCTATAGTCCGAAGCATAATAGGCACAGAACCAAAAGAAGGGTAGACATTGCTTAAAATAATCTTATTGTATTTATGAGAAGCAAAAGCGAGACTGTGAAATGTGCTGAATATCAGTTTGTTACGAATCAACAGAGTGGAGTTAGAGAACCAAGAAATAGTAATTTAGAATCCGGGTTAGAAGGAGTAGTAATCACAAGCTGAGGATCAACGGGCGCGAAACAGCGTGGTGGGCGCGCAGGAGACGCAGCGTGAGCGTGCAAATCAGCTGAAGATCGCCGGAGAAGACACCGAGCCTGCCTGCTGCCGTGACTGACCCGCTGCAGAGGGAAAGAGCCCGGTGAGTGGGGGTAGAGGGGGGCGGCAGAGAGGGAGTGGGCAGAGAGGGAGGGTGTGTGTGTGTGTGCGTGCGTGTGTCTTCCTGTGTGTGTCTGGTGTGTGCCTGCCTGCCTGCCTTTGTGTGTGCGCATCCGCAGACCCTGGTCGGCTCGTGCACCGCTCTGTACTCCCTTGCGAGCTTACTCGGCGACAATAGTTCTCGTTGCCGAGACCTAAAAAGGGATGGTTGGGGAAAACCTTGCACCCTCACATTGTGCATGGTTGAGAAGAGGGGTCCCTTGGTTACCCCCACGTCCCCTTTCATATGGCTGTGGGTGAATGGGAGCCAGTAACGGGCCCCCAAAGACAGATTCTGTCAGCCATTTCATGTCGAGCAGACTGAATTGGAACGGCTTTCAGAATTGGTCATCATAATCGCTCGTCCGGAAACCTTGCCCATAGAGCTGTACGAATCGGCTCTGAAAGACTCGGGCTGTCTGAATGATTTTCAGAACCGATTCAGACTGCTCAAACAGTTTCCGGGCATCGTAATTGGTCATTGGGAAATGTGTAAAATTCGTTCGAAAACAAGGGTTCCAAATTGGATTCTGCAAAACTGAATCCCATTCAGAGCCTTTCCGAACGACATTGTAACCAGCCCCTAAGTCTTTTCAATGCATTTTAAGGGAAATTGTTCTAAAACAATTGAACGTTAAGCCTCCTTTTTCTGAAAAGATTCTTAGGGTGTCCAAACCTGCAACACTCCTTAGTTGAAAGTGCTCAAATATGTCATGAGTCACTTATCACTACCTCTATCTTTATAGTAAATTTATGTGAAACAATATGTGCAAAATGCATTATTAGACCACATTTGTGGATGATTTCTTGATGGAATACAGTGCATCCTGCTTTCTTGGCTTGCACACATTCTGCAATCTGGGTCAGATATTACATGCTTTCATCTATGACATTGGTCACCTTCAGCCCCCTCCTACCATGTCCTTCCCATCCATTCGATCCCTGCCTGAACCTCTTCGAGCACAGCTCTCTCTTAGAGCCCCCTGAGCCATTCTGTCTTTAAGTTCACCCACAATCATCTACTGCTTAATTTCTCAAGTGAAGCAGTAGAGGATCCTTACCTGCAGTACTCCAAAGTTTTGTTTGAGCCTGTCTGTCTCCTATGAGATTCTGAATTGAGGAGCAGCTTTCCAGCCCGCCTGGGCAGCAGGCTGTGCTTGCCGATTGGCTCCCTAGCTCCCAGGCAAACCTGAGTGCTCCTCTCACACCTGCCCAGGCCCCATAAGGGTTTGTTGGGTGAACCCCAAAATATTCACCACCATTTTGTGAGTTGCAGTTTCCCTTTGCCCAAGATTGCTGTGAGCCATGGACCAGGAGGCGGTAAGAAGGCAGACTAGTGTTGTCTCTTTCCTGAAATTTAAAAAGTGATTTTCCCTACTCGTGATTGCATCAATTACACCTGTTTTGCTTGTGGATGTTACAGTTTAAAATTTGAACTTTTTTACCTGCCTGTGGTTTCATCATTTGTTACCTGTTTTGACTAGAGGTTTGTGGTGTTTAATTGCCTGTGATTGTTTCATTTTACATGTTGAATTGTGGGATTTGAAGTCTAAAATCTGTTGTTTTTTAACATTGCCTGTGACTACCTGTGTTTCTTTCCTAATTTCTCCCTTGCTCTGTGCTCAAACCTGTGTTTTGAGCAATCTACTCCCAGCTCCCATTTTGTGTTAGCAACTGAGATATTCTACATCAGAGAGTGAACAGAGGGTGCTCTGAGACAGGAGTAATCTGCTGTTAGCTGTTTAAGCTGTGTTTTGTAAGGATTATACACTCGTGTTTTGGCTAGGAGAGTGAGTAGAGTTTTGTACAAACAGTATTGTTAGAGGGGAAAGTATTTTAGGCCCTTACCTACAGGACTCCAAAGTGTGGATTGAGCCTGTCTGTCTCCTAGTAGATTCTGAATTGAGGAGCACCTTCCAACTCCTTGGGCAGAAAACATTGCCTGAGGTCGCAGGGGCCTTACACAGTCTGCTATTGGATGCTACATGTGTGCACTGATTGGTGGTTGCATCTGGTGTTTCTATTGGATTAGGGTTGGTGTTCTTATTGGTTGGGTATTGTTGGACAGGCCACATGAAGGGCTCGCTCCCTCCCCGCAGGACAGGGCCCGGGCCACCGTCAGCACCACTGCCCGGCCCAACCGCCATCTTGGACACGGCACCACGCGGCCGTGCGGCCTCAGCCCGACCCCAACCCTGGGCCTGGCCAGGCCCCGACATCCCGGCACCACCCTCCACCCAGGAGGTGAACGGCCCACTTGGCAGGTCAATGGGAGTACGAAGTGTCGATGGCTCTCCCCCGCCAGGTGCCGAGCACCCCCAGCTTCCTCGGGCGCTGGCTCCACCCCCCTGCTGGGTGTCTGGACTCCCTCATCCCGGACCTCCCGACCTCCAAGAGCGAGGGTCCGGACATCAAAGGGCGCCAGACCTATAACTGAGGCAGCCCCAGGACAGGAAGGCAGTTGTATCCTGGAGTCGAGAGACACCGCGACGAACTCATCCTTGACGGACTGTTGGCGCTGCCCCAGCCCTGCCTTGGGAACTATTGCCCTGCCTGCTGGCGCTGCCGCGGCCCTCTGCAACCTTCATCCTCGTGGGACCTGCTGGCGCTGCCGCGGCCCCCTGCAACCTGCATTCTCGTGGGACCTGCTGGCGCTGCCGCGGTCCGTTGTAACCTTCATCCCCGTGGGACCTGCTGGCGCTGCCGCGGCCCTCTGCAACCTGCATTCTCGTGGGACCTGCTGGCGCTGCCGCGGTCCGTTGTAACCTTCATCCCCGTGGGACCTGCTGGCGCTGCCGCGGCCCTCTGCAACCTGCATTCTCGTGGGACCTGCTGGCGCTGCCGCGGCCCGTTGTAACCTTCATCCTCGTTGGGACCTGCTGGCGCTGCCGCGGCCCGTGCCACCTACGACCTCTTCGGGACCTGCCGGCGCCGCCGCGGTCTGACCCCCCCTCCGAACACCGAGCTCGAGGATTGTGAGCTATCACCGTTACACACCCGTACCCGTGGGTACCAAGACTGTCCCGCTACCCCCTTCCCTTACTAGAGACTAGAATTGAGAGGATCATCGTGTCCTGGTCGCCCTGTATCGTACCACTCTACTACCCGAAGTGCCTATAAAAGGTGTTACCATAAGCTTTGTGTGGTGTCCATCTGTGGGGGGGGGAAGTTACCTGTCTGTGCGATCACAGTGCTCGGCCGACCCTCCAGGTCCCCGTCTAACATTGGTGGCTAGCGGCGGGATCCGAACCAACGCGTACCGTACAGACAGTAACTCACCCTACAACTAAAACCACAATGACGACCAAAGAGAGCGGATCGGCGGAGAAGTTCCAGATGGAAAAGCTGGAAGAATACAACCACCGAGAGCTCAAGCAATTTTGCATGGACTTAGGCATTGCTACCACCGGGCTAAGCACAAAAGAAGACTTCAAAGACGCCCTAGAGGCCTGGACAGAGACAAATACCGCAACCCCCAGGGACCCCGCAGCCCCGGAAGTCAACACCACCCGGACGGAGGAACGGAGAACAGGCCCCTCCCATGAAGAGATCCAAGAGCGGGAAAAAAATAGATTACACGAGTTAGACTTGGCACGACTCAGATTAGACGGAGAATTGAAACTGGCGGAACAAAAGATAAACTTAGAACACTTACGGCTCAGAGAAGAGCGAGAGGAAAAACAGAGACAGAGAGACCTCGAAGAAAAAAGACTGGCATACGAGCACGAGTGCAAACTAGCGGAGATAGAAATGCGCAAACTGAACAAAAACCTAGGGGTGCCCGAGCAACCGCACTCCCCGGGTCCTACCGAGCAGAAGGTCCACATCCCCAAGGATGTGGTCCGAGAATATCACCGGAACGACGACATACAGCAGTGGTTCAAGGCCTATGAGATTGCCATGACCGCCCACCGGGTCGCTCGAAGTGACTGGGGAGCCGGTCTATGGGGGAGATTCGTCAACGAGGGTCGTGATGCCCTGCTGCAGCTTCCGGACCATCAAATGACGTCCTATGACCACATGAAGGCGGCCCTCCTCAATCGATATGGACTTACACCCGAAATGTACCGCCAGAGGTTCCGCAACTGCACCAGGATCCCAGGTACGACGTGGTTGGAATACGTGAACTATTTCAGCCGAGCCTTCGAGGGGTGGATCAAGGGTAACAACGTAACCACTTACGAACAACTCTTCAATCTCATTGTGTGGGAGCACCTCTCCAACAACTGCTTTGTCGAGCTCAGGCAGCACCTCCTCGACAGTAAATTGACTGAACCCCGGCAGCTCGCCACCGAGGCTGACCGGTGGGAGAGCACCCGAGTGGCCCGGAGTGGGCCGAATGAGCAGAACAGAACCAACCAAGGTCACCATCGTCCCCGAGGAGGAGGAGGAGGCCCGGGCCGGGGCAGAGACGCCGCCCCGGCCGCACCCACTAACGCCACCCCGGCCCCAACAGGCCGGGGAAACCCCCCGATGCGCCCGGGGTTCCGAGCTAACGTGACGTGTCATCGATGCCAGCGAGTCGGCCACTATGCTAGTGACCCGACCTGCCCGAAGAACCAGGCCCCCGGGCCCCGCCAGATGGCGGCCGCCGCCCTGGGAGAAGAACAAGTCTCCGAAGACACGGAGACCTATGAGTCGGAGCAGTTCGAGTGGGAACCCGCCGCCATGACCCTGGCATGCCTAGGAGGAAGAGACATGGTCCCGCGGACTCCCCTGCCCGCCAACACTCGGAAGTGCAGCCAATGGGTGAGCATCAATGGGCGCAAGGCCGAGGCCCTGCGTGACACCGGGGCCAGTGTGACGGCCGTCCGCTGTCACCTGGTGACCCCAGAACAAATCCTACCAAACGTACTTTGCCCCGTCCGATCGGCAGATAACTCGGAGAGCCTGTGTCGGATGGCCTGCGTCCCCTTCGAATGGGGAGGAGTGTCCGGCATGCTGAAAGTAACTGTCCGTGACGATGCCCCCGTAGACTGCCTCCTGGGGAACGATCTCGAGAGCTCCCCGTGGGCCGCTGTGGAAAGAAGAGAGCATCTGGGGATGTTGGGTCTCCCGGACTGGGCGTGCGTAACCACCCGGTCCATGGCCACCCGCACCATCCCTAGACCAAAAGAACCAGAATGGGCAGCACCTCCGCCCTCGATCACTCCAGAAGAAGACTTCCTCCAGACCGACCACCCGGACCCCACCCCAGAGGGGTCCACACAGCCCCCCGAGCTTCCCGACCTGGCTCAGTGGCGTCAAGAAGGGGGGCCCACCCAGGAACAATTCCGGCAGGAGCAAAAGACCTGCCCCTCTCTCGAGGGATTGCGACAGCAAGCGCTCGCCCAGAGCCAAGGAGACACCACCGGGGCCCACTGGGTTTATTGGGACAATGATCTCTTGTACAGCGAACAGAAAATCGCAGAACTGGGGGCCGGTCGAGTGCTGGTGGTGCCCCTCCACTTCAGAGACTTCCTGTTGAACCTAGCCCATGATGTCCCCCTGGCCGGGCACCTGGGCCAAGACAAGACCTACCACCGCCTGGTGACTCACTTTTTTTGGCCCAAAATGAGGAATGACGTATCCAACCATTGCCGGTCCTGCCAGACCTGCCAGGCCAGTGGGAAGAGCGGCCGCAAACTCAAGGCACCCCTACAACCATTCCCCGTGGTGACCACCCCGTTCGAAAGGGTGGGAATAGACATTGTGGGGCCCCTGGACCCCCGAACAGCACAGGGACATCGCTTCATCCTGGTCCTGGTGGATCACGCTACCCGCTATCCTGAAGCGGTCCCCCTTCGTACGATAACAGCCCCAGTAGTGGGTCGAGCCTTGATGGGGATCTTCTCTCGAGTGGGCTTTCCCCGGGAAGTCGTCAGCGACAGGGGTACGAACTTTATCTCAAAATACATGAAGTCCCTCTGGCAACAGTGTGGGGTCACCTACCGATTCACGACCCCCTATCACCCTCAAGGGAACGGACTGGTTGAGCGGTTCAACCGCACGCTCAAAGGGATGATTGGGGGGTTGGAAGAGCCCCTCCGTCGCCAGTGGGATGTGCTACTACCGTGCCTTCTCTTTGCCTACCGAGAAGTCCCCCAGAAGTCCCTCGGCTTCAGCCCTTTCGAACTCTTGTATGGACACCCGGTGCGAGGCCCGCTCAGCCTAGTCAAAGAAGGCTGGGAAATGCCCCCCCTAAAAGACACTCCAGATGTTTTCAAGTACCTCCTAACCCTCCGCAACCAGACCAGAAGGTTCAGAGAGATGGCAAAAGCAACCCTGGAGGCCAGTCAGGAGGACATGAAAAGGTGGTACGATCAAAATGCATCCTCCATCGAATTTGAACCCGGCCAACAAGTGTGGGTAATGTCTCCTACCGAGCCATGCGCCCTGCAAGACAAATGGACGGGGCCCTTCAAAGTAATCGAGCGCAAGAGCCCTGTCACCTATCTCATCGATATGGAATCTTCCCGAAACCCCCTCCGGGTCCTCCACGCTAACAGACTGAAACCCCACTTTGCACGCTCCGAACTCAGTCTCCTGATGGCAACCGACAATGGAACCGAGGAGGACTCCGAACCCCTTCCTGACCTCCTACGGTCACGGGAGAAGGACGGCTCCGTGGACGGGGTCCGACTCTCGGAGGCCCTCACCCTGGAACAGCGCCAAGACTGCCGAGTCCTCCTGCTCCAGTTCTCCACCCTGTTCTCCCTCACCCCAGGGGTCTCCCCCTGGTGCTTACACGACGTGGACACTGGAGACAGTCCCCCTATCCGCCATCGGGCCTACCGCGTACCAGATCGGGTACGGGCCTGCATCCAAGAGGAGGTCGCCAAGATGCTCACACTCGGGATCATCGAGCCCTCAGACAGCCCCTGGGCCAGCCCAGTGGTACTGGTCCCCAAAGCGGCCGCTCCCGGCGCCACGCCGGAGCTCCGGTTCTGCGTCGACTACCGGGGCTTGAATGCGGTCACCAGAACAGACGCACACCCCATCCCCCGAGCGGATGAACTAATCGACCGCATGGGAGCTGCCCGCTACCTCAGCATCTTCGACCTGACAGCGGGCTACTGGCAGATCGGTCTCACACCCCGGGCCCAAGAACGATCGGCATTCTCTACCCCTGATGGCCACTATAACTTCAAGGTCATGCCATTCGGCATGAAGAATGCGCCAGCAACATTTCAGCGGCTAGTAAACCAGGTCCTGGCAGGACTCGAAGGATTCAGCGCCGCCTACCTGGACGATATCGCTGTGTACAGCCACCACTGGTCCGACCACCTCCACCACCTCCGAGAGGTGCTACAGGCCCTCCAACGAGCTGGCCTCACGATCAAGGCCAGCAAATGCCAAATTGGCCAGGGGTCCGTGACCTATCTCGGGCACCAGGTGGGAAGCGGTCTGGTGGCCCCTCTGCAACTCAAGATCGCTGCCATCCAGTCGTGGCAGTCCCCCATCACCCAGACCGAGGTCCGCGCCTTCTTGGGACTCACAGGCTACTACCGACGGTTCGTGAGGGACTATGGCAGCATCGTAGGGCCCCTCACGGAACTCACCTCTAAAAACCAACCCAAGGAGGTCAACTGGACCCCAGACTGTCAAGCGGCCTTCGAGAAGCTGAAGACCGCCATGTGCTCCGCCCCGGTGCTCCAGGCCCCCGACTACAGCCGGGAATTTATCGTCCAGACAGATGCCTCCGACCACGGCGTTGGGGCAGTCCTTTCCCAGCTGAACCCCGAAGGACTTGACCAGCCAGTGGCTTTCATCAGCAGACGGCTCCTGGCCCGAGAACGACGCTGGAGCACCATCGAGAGGGAGGCCTTCGCCGTGGTGTGGGCCCTCAAAAAGCTCCGGCCTTATCTCTTCGGCACCCACTTCCGGGTCCAGACCGATCATCGACCCCTGCAATGGCTCATGCAGATGCGGGGGGAAAACCCGAAACTACTACGTTGGTCCATCTCCCTGCAGGGGATGGACTTCACTGTGGAACATCGACCCGGCCAAGACCACGCCAACGCGGATGGCCTGTCCCGCTTTTTCCGCCTCGACGAGGAAAGTCCCCAAGAAGATGGGTGACTCTCCCCGCCTTCAGCTGGGGGGGACGCATGTTGGACAGGCCACATGAAGGGCTCGCTCCCTCCCCGCAGGACAGGGCCCGGGCCACCGTCAGCACCACTGCCCGGCCCAACCGCCATCTTGGACACGGCACCACGCGGCCGTGCGGCCTCAGCCCGACCCCAACCCTGGGCCTGGCCAGGCCCCGACATCCCGGCACCACCCTCCACCCAGGAGGTGAACGGCCCACTTGGCAGGTCAATGGGAATACGAAGTGTTGATGGCTCTCCCCCGCCAGGTGCCGAGCACCCCCAGCTTCCTCGGGCGCTGGCTCCACCCCCCTGCTGGGTGTCTGGACTCCCTCATCCCGGACCTCCCGACCTCCAAGAGCGAGGGTCCGGACATCAAAGGGCGCCAGACCTATAACTGAGGCAGCCCCAGGACAGGAAGGCAGTTGTATCCTGGAGTCGAGAGACACCGCGACGAACTCATCCTTGACGGACTGTTGGCGCTGCCCCAGCCCTGCCTTGGGAACTATTGCCCTGCCTGCTGGCGCTGCCGCGGCCCTCTGCAACCTTCATCCTCGTGGGACCTGCTGGCGCTGCCGCGGCCCCCTGCAACCTGCATTCTCGTGGGACCTGCTGGCGCTGCCGCGGTCCGTTGTAACCTTCATCCCCGTGGGACCTGCTGGCGCTGCCGCGGCCCTCTGCAACCTGCATTCTCGTGGGACCTGCTGGCGCTGCCGCGGTCCGTTGTAACCTTCATCCCCGTGGGACCTGCTGGCGCTGCCGCGGCCCTCTGCAACCTGCATTCTCGTGGGACCTGCTGGCGCTGCCGCGGCCCGTTGTAACCTTCATCCTCGTTGGGACCTGCTGGCGCTGCCGCGGCCCGTGCCACCTACGACCTCTTCGGGACCTGCCGGCGCCGCCGCGGTCTGACCCCCCCTCCGAACACCGAGCTCGAGGATTGTGAGCTATCACCGTTACACACCCGTACCCGTGGGTACCAAGACTGTCCCGCTACCCCCTTCCCTTACTAGAGACTAGAATTGAGAGGATCATCGTGTCCTGGTCGCCCTGTATCGTACCACTCTACTACCCGAAGTGCCTATAAAAGGTGTTACCATAAGCTTTGTGTGGTGTCCATCTGTGGGGGGGGGAAGTTACCTGTCTGTGCGATCACAGTGCTCGGCCGACCCTCCAGGTCCCCGTCTAACAGGTATTTAAGGGTACTGATTGGTTCCTGGATCAGTGATTCTATTGATGTAGGACTTAGGGCTAGTGATCTGATTGGTGGATAGGTTTAGGGTTTCGGATTAGTTCCTGGGGCTGGGCTTTCGATTTGACGTAGGGTTTAAGGTTTCCTGTATGATTGGCTGCAGGGACTAAGGTTGGGACTACGGCTGGGGTTAGGCTTTCCAATAGACGTAGGGTTTATGGTTTCATGTCTAATTGGCTTCTGGGAATAGGGCTGCGGTGTCAGCAGAGACTAGGGCTGGGGCTAGGTTTTTTTTATTGGATGTAGAGCTTAGGGTTTCCTGTATGATTGGCTGCTTTGACTAGGGCTGCGGGGAGGGCAGAGTCTAGGGTTGGGTTTAGTCTTTGTATTGGACGTGGGGCTTAGGGTTTTGTGCCTGATTGGGTACTCTGACTAGGGCTATGATTGGTTGTAAGGGCTGGGTCTCCTATTGGTCATTGGGCTGAGGGCTAGTGTTGTTACTAGGGGCTAGTATCCCCATTGGCTGAAGAGGTCACCAGATTACTAGGGCTATCTAAGGCCAGGGCTTAGGGTGTCTCAACCTGGGCATCAAGGCTAAGGGTAGAAAGGACAAAGGGCAAGTGCCTATTTGAGCATGTTAGAGACTGGTTGGGACCAGGGCCAGAAATTCTGTCCAAATTCATATACACCAGCACCCACCCTACCCCTACCCCATCCACATCCACAACCAGATTAACACGCTCACACGAAATGTACTTCACTCATTCACTACAAACAAACCCTATGCACAATTCAATGTCTCAGCACCCACTACTAAACCATGCATATACAACCTTCTATCGCAGCTACCGCACATTTCCACCATCACCTACAAACAGTACACAACTCTATCCGATATCACTAGCCAATCCATTTATCACTAACACAATCCAAATCCACACCATACTTAGCTATATCCCATCCAAACACACACACCCCGCTCTAATTACTCCTAACAAACCCCTTTTTGTCACTAACAAACCTATACTCAGTCTTCTATCATTCCTCCGACCAACACCCTCCTCTTCTCTCTACCACAATAACACAACCGCAAAACACTTACACTCCATTACACCACAAATATTACCTCTTGCAGCAAAAAAGTTTAAATCAAACACTCTTAACTCTACTTCATCCCTCCTTACACACAACATACACTCTACTCAGAAACACAACACATACCCCTTTACCTTACAACTTCCACTCACAAACAATACTATACAAACAAGTCCATCTCATAAAGCAAATATGTCAGCACATCTTTTCACTACTTGTCAAAAACAATACATATCACTCACACCAGCGCAACAAAATCTATCAAGCGCAACACCTCATAATACTTACCATCGCAAAATACAAATATACACCTACCTTTCAACTACACAAATGAACAAACTCCAATGCTAAGCTTTATCTCTTCCACCACACCAAACACACATACCACAACACAGCAACTCCCTTCTAACAGCCTCTCAACCATTAGACAATTTAGAACCCTACTACATGGCCTACGACCACCACACTTAACTCATACATCTAGCACCCTAAACACACAGAAACAATATAAGCCACGTGCCATACCTCATAACTTCGCTTCTTCATATCTATTGCACAACAAAGTTACACCACAAAAACAATACAGCAAACCAACTCACTCTCAGACACGGTTTCCACCACATCATGACCCATTAAAATGCCTTCTTAGCCTGCTGGACAAGGAACACAATACAGAACAGCTACACTATTGCTATCCTCATACAGCTAATACCAGCAGTAAGGACACACCTGCTACAACCCAACATAATGCTGCTCACTCTTCTACAAAAAAAAGTCACACTATTGCCAAAGCACATTCTCTAAACTGTCTACTAATAAATGCTTGATCGGTCTCTAGAAACAAACATCACATCTACGACCTTCTCACTGACGCAAAACCAGACATACTATTCATAACTGAATCATGGTAGGGAGATGATATGGCTCCAGTCCTGCATGAAGCCATTCCTTTAGGCTATGAAACGATCACCGAAAATTGTATAGGCAAAAAAGGAGGTGGCCTAGCTGTTGTGTTCAGGCAAACATTACATATCGCTAAAGTTGACAACATGTCCATAAAAAATTGTGAGGTTCTTTTCACAAGATACATTCCTAAACCGTCTTCCTCCTGTAACTTACTACTCCTTTACAGACCTTCACCTAGCAATACGACATTCCCAGACATGCTACTAGACATAGTTTCAAACCTGATCACACTATACTCCAACCTATGCATTGTGGGTGACCTCAACATTTGGTTTAACAAACCCAATATGCCCCAACCGAAAAAAATCATCACTGGCTTAGACAAACTGAACCTGCATCAGATCGTCCACAAACCTACACACAATGATAGACACATCCTAGATGTCATTTTTGCTACTATCAAATTAGTTACCTTTCAAAACTATAACCCAAGTCATATGGTCATACCACCATTTGCTTGCTTTCCAAAATAAAGCAACACTAAGCAATTCACCTAAAACCACCTTAGATTCATCCACCTATCGACCATGGAACAATCTCAATTTGGAACACTTAGAAACACAACTAACATCCAGTACAGATCTAGAAACAATTAATTCTGCTCAGAAGCTATATGAGTGGCTACAGTAAGATATTGATATCCTGATACCACTAAAAACCACACAACAGAACAAAAGAAAACAAGTACCTTGGAGAAATTCAGAGATAAAAGACATAAAACAACAAAGTAGAAAGCTGCAACTGGTCTGGCTCAAAACAAATGGCAATCAAGGCAAACTTTGCCTACAAAAAAAAAGTAACAGATTATATGTCAGTTATTCAAAAAGCTAAGAAAAGATACTATTCAGACAGAATTAAAAATGCTAAATATGCAAATAAAGAATTCTATAAAATAAATTGCTTAGAAGGAGATCATCCCATTGCTCGAAATTTCACAGACAAACCAGAAAACCATTACACGGCCAAAGCAGACATGTTGGACTCATACTTAAAACAAAGACAAACACAGGCGCTGACCCTTTTACAAAATAACAATGCAAGAATACTCTAACTCAGCCTCCTGTTCCTTCCAACAGGTTTTACACAATAAATTTATGGACCTGGTCAAAGCAAGCAGGTCTGCCGGCAGCCCTTCAGACCTGACCACCGTAAATCGTCAAGACAATTCTTCTAAGAACCTCTGCTGCCACTCAAGTAAGAAGAATCATCAGCAACTCCTTAACTACCGGAATATTTCCAGAAGAATTCAAAAAGTCATACATACGCCCCTTACTGAAGAAAACAAACTTGGAACTGCTGAACCCTGACAACTACAGACCAATTACAAATGGACCTTTCCTGAGCAAACTGATAGAAAGAGCAGCGTTAGCCCAGAGGTCACACTTCATTGAAGAAAATGCCACACTTTCAGACTTTCAAATGGGTTTCCGTCCAAGAAGAGGCACCAACTCTGCCCTCTTGGCATCTGGGATTAACTGAACAACACAGTTGACCGCAACAGGATTGCTGCGCAACATCTCTTGGACTTCCCGGCTGCCTTTGACATGATTGACCATGACACTTTGAAACAAAGACTCTGCGAAGCAGGCATAGAGGGGACTACTCTAGACTGGATCGCATCCTACCTTCGCAACAGAACTAATGTCATCCATACCCCACCTTTCTCGTCCAAGCCGTACCCCACAAAATCAGGGGTCCCTCAAGGCTCTATAATCTCATCCATGATTTTCAACATCCACATGAAGTATTTGCCATCACTGATCAATCAATTTCACCTCACATGCTATAACTATGTAGATGACATTCTAATACTCATTCAACTTGAATGCCCCAAAGACATGGGAAACTCGCCAATTTTGTCTGAGTCGTAGATCAATGGATGACATGGAGCCATCTCAAATTGAATGCTTCCAGAACAGAAATGCTCACGTGTGGCAATTAGAAACATTATAATTCGCTCGCCGCCTGCCCTGATGATCTGAGAACACCACCTAAAGTATGACGGAAGTAAGAAACCTCGGAAAGACCATGGACTGCAAACTATCAATGAATGCCCAAGTGGACAAACTCTCAAGATCAAGCTTTGTTACTTTAAAAAACGCTGCAATGAATCTTCCCCCATTTGGATTTCCACACAATGTCCAAGCTACGATCTCCCTTGTTCTATCTAAACTCAATTTAGCCAATAACCACTAGCGCTGATCACCATTGACAACCATGAAAAGACCCAACGGATTCAGAACTCGGCTGCCAGACTACTCTTATATATAAAACTGCAAGACCAAATCTCGCCAGCCTTGAAAGCCCTGTATTGGTTATTGGTTGCCAGAAGATCGATGTTCAAGCTGCTTTATATCACCCACAACGTGATACATGAAAAGGGACCGCTCTTCATTAGGAATAAAATCACCATACATATTCAACAAAGGAACCTCCGCTCTAGAGTGGCACCTTGCCTCAAAATCCCAAGATACAAGAAAAAAAACATGGGTGGCACATCCATCTCTGTTCAAGCAGCCAAACTATGGAACTCTCTACCCCCTAACATAAGATCCACGGATAACCATCTTATCTTTGGAAAACTCCTCAAGAATTGGCTTTTCCCCACATAAGCATCATACACAAACAGAAAAAGAAATATTATCCCTCTGTATACAAGCATTTATGTGTACTATAGGTATGTACCTATATATGTGTATTGCTTTGTATAAATGTGTATATTTTTTAAAAATGTTTAAAAATATATATATATAAAGAAATGTGCATATAAATATATATATATATAAATATATATATATAAATTCATTAGTTCTGCAAAACAGAAGAACATATCTCTGCTAGTTACATTATTCTGCGTTTAACATGTATATAAGTGACTGCATAAATAAGTAAATCTTTTATCATAACTATTGAATTACAAAAAAAATATTATATATATATAAACAAATAAATACAATTAGTTTAAGTACAACAACATTTGAAAGCCAGAGTTTATTTATTGCATCTTTAATCTACATCTACTTACTTCCCCTATGCATCTATATACATTCCATGTACTTATGGATCTATATATTTATTAGTGTTGTTCTAATTCAGCACATCCGATGCACTACCCATTTTCTCACCATGTACCCCTCTCAATAGGTCCTCTACCTCAACTCTGAGTCATCTCAAACATTTTTGGACTACTCTTTCCAATGCATAACCCTATTTTTCACCCTATACCTCTATCAATATATCCTCTACCTCTGCTCTCTCATTCATCCCATACCACTACTATGATTCCCAATATAACCCCTTCTAGACTCTTCCCTACTCTACTCCTACTTGCATCATCGTATACCCCTTTTACTATTCTGATCCCCCACAACAAGCCTTTCTAAACCCTTCCATCTAACTCTTACCCTGCCACATCCCTTTTACTCATACCAAGCCTCCTCCTACTGCTATGACCTCCAAAACAAACAAACAAAAAGTCTAAATCTTTCCCTCTTCTATCCCTCCATTATCTTTTGCATTCAAAATAACAGACTAACATATCCTCCATTCAAATACATTTCATATTGTACTATACTAATTCACTACTGATCCTTTATGGATTCCGGAATAGCAAGCTACTTGTCAAAAAAACACTTCAACACCTCATCAGGGGTAGCAAGAACTATATAAATGCAAACTTTTTTCCCTCTTCTATCCCTACGCTATTGGTCTCAATCCAAATAACTGACAAACATGTCCACCACTCAAATTACTTTCATATTTCACTGTACTAATTCACCACTAACACTTTATGGGTTCCGGAGTGGTGTGCTAGTTGCTGAAAAAAAAGCTTTAACACCCCATCAGGGGTAGCAAGCGCTAAATGAATACAAACCGTTTTTCCTCCACTATTCTTCTCAATCCAAATAACTGACTAACATATAAAAAAATCAAATTATTTCATAGTTCACTATACTAAATTCACCACTAACCCTTTATGGGTTTCAAGGTAGCGTGCTACTTGCTGAAAAAGTGCTTCAACGCCCCATCAGGGGTAGCAAGTGCTATATAAATACAAACCTTTTTCCCTCTTCTATCCCTCCACTATCCTTTCGAATCCAAATAACTGACTAACATATCCCCCACTCAAATTACTTTCATATTTCACTATAGTAATTCACCACTAGTCCTTTATGGGTTCCAGAGTAGTGCGCTACTCGCTGAAAAAGTGCTTTGACGCCTCGTCAGCGGTAGTAATCACTATATAAATGCAATTATAATAAAATACAATACATATGACCAAGATGAAGCCTTACAGTTCAACTCCCCTTCCCTGAAAATTTGGAATTTGTCAACTCTGCTTAGCCTGGCTACTACTACTGTGCCTCTCTAGTTCTGCTTAATCCTTGTCTGATTGGGACTTGTGTGAATGGTCCCTTGGCCAGTTTGGTGCTACCCATGGTGGCAGGGAATCTTATAGTATTTTGTGCAAACTGCAGCTTGCAAGCACAGTTGACATGACCAATTTGGTGCAAGTCAGGCCATTACTTGAATGTGTGCTCTGGTCCTTTGGTGCAGGCCAGGTCTTATGCACATGGTTGGTAGAGTACATGTTTGTAGTATGGCCCTTGTAGGTAGTGTTGGTGTTGTGATTGAGGTCCTCAGGGATGTTCTGAACTTGTTGCTGTGACTTGACACTGTGCTTATGCCTGCACCCGTTGTGAAGTGGAGTGAAGAGGATAGGATAGCATGCTTTAGGTTGAATGGACACCATTCGTGGACACCAATTAACAGTCTCCAGGGTAGTCAAATGTGCTCTTAGATTGTTCTTTGGTATTCTGGGCATTTCCTCTACAACCCAGGCTTCAAGGAAACCTTACGCATTGATAGGAACAGTATGCAGCACAGCTCTCTAAGAGTACCTAGTTGTTATGAGGCACTGCCTCTCCCTTAATCCACTAAGCAGCCAAATGGGGACCTTTGGATTAAAACGGAAAGGACAATAGATGGGAATTTGCAACCTGTTTCCTCTCCTAGCCCTTTAACAATTTCTAATCAGTAGCTGATGATCTAGAAGAGGGGGCCCCAGTGGGAAAAGCACCCCCCTTCAGCATGTGACTATGACTTACATGGGAACAAAAAGCCTGAGTGGATAATCTGCCATCCTAGGGATAAGGAAGTTCTAGGGTGATGCTATTGCCCCAGCTACTAGTGAAGAAAGGTGGGTTTGTGAGGGACTACCCTCAAGAAGCCATTCCCACCGTCCCACCCTTGCCTGCAGGAACAGACGTGTCTGCTAGCACTCCATGTAAATCGAAAAGTATTGTTGGGCGGAGCCTATGACCTATATGTCGTGCATTATCCTGCCATTGCTGTGGCGCGGACCCAGAGCGGTGGCTACTATTGGGAGGGAACTGAGAGCCCTGTTCTTGAAGAGGATGCCGGGGCACAGGATTGGACACTTCCTAGACTGGCTGGTGAGTGGCCACCTGATAATGAGTGAATTCAAACCTTGTGTTCATGGACTCTACTCAGGTGTGGAGAGGGTACTTTTAAAAATAAATGTATCCTTTTTTTTCAAAGCTGAATTTGTTTGCACCTGTCTGCATTTTTCTGGGTTTCTATCCCCTCCCAATAGGTCACTCATTACTGAAAAACTGTAACAATTGTACGACACAAAATAATTCAAACCAGATACTGATATTTAAAGTCATCAGTTTACCAAAATGCCAGCGGTTTTAGAAGTGACATCTTACAGCTTTTGACAAGCAATCATTTCATCGGGTTGGCAAATAACCTCAAGTTTATGCTCCTATTTGTCGTGAGGGAATAGTGGAAGGGGAAAGAGTGAACCTAAAGTAAGCTAAGCACGTCGACTTCTATTTACCTTCTGTTCCTGCCACTGTCTCCAGGGGTAGCAAGTTCCAAAGGTACCACATGTCAAGCCAAGGATAGCAGATGCTTCTCTGATTGCCTCTAATGGACTCCCTCCTCCACTACCTGAGAAGCATCAATGTTCATCTAGAACAAAAGAAAAGCAGGTGCTCTTCAGTAAGTGAGAAAATAATATAATTTCCTCTGCCATGTTTTGTGCAGAACATGCCTTTCATCTAAAACCAGATGCTTCACTTCATCAAACACTCTGTGGGGAAAAGTAGCTGATTTGAAAGCAAAAAACAGTAAAGCAGCACATTTCCAGCCCTCCACGTCTTTAGAAATCTTATTTACCTGGAGACATTTTTCTTTGTTTCTATCAGTGCTCTAGAAAGTAACCCCTCCTTCCACCAAAATGAGCCACTCTCAGCCAACAACTTCTCACATTTGTATCGGTATATTCACTAGTTAAAAATCATGCACGCCAATTAACCAAAATGCCAGGGGTAATGGACATTATATCCGTGGCCCTTTGTCCTTGACATCACAGGAAGTGACATCACATGACCTAATACCCAGTTGGTGTTACAGGAAGTAAAGTCATTGGTTCTTTGCAGTTGATGATATAAATATATTGGGACAATAATGTGAAATGCTGAGCCTTAATCTGTGACTACATGCTGCACTGAGATCTGTGAAGGGGGTGATAAGCTCACTGAGCTATCAGGAATTAATTCTACACATGTTCTTCGAGGCTTATTTATGTAGTCAAATAAACACAGGCAGATCTTTAGTGAAAAAAACTCACTGTAAAATAGAGTTAATTCAACCTCCTCATTCTAACATCTGGTAACGGTTCTTGTATGAAATGTCACAGTACAACAGTTGAGACCACCCACCTCTCTAAATCACTACCATCACCCCATCCTACCCACTTCCGGTTTGCTCTCCTTTGTTCTGCATGATTAATGTTCTCCCCGCTACTCTCACTTCCATGTACACATGATATACCTGGACAAGGCGAATGTAAACAAGGCTCTTAAAAGCCCAAGGTCCTCATTTATGAAAAGCTACGCATCGCTGCGTGACAACAGCGATGCGTCACTTTTCACTGCGCCCTCCTTGCGAGACCAATGATGCGTCATATTTACAGTATGACGCATCATGGCGCAAGGAGTTACAGATACGTCAGTATTTCTGACGTATCTGTAAGCGCAAAAGTTACGCATTTCTGAAATGTGTCACAAAAGTGACGCAACTCCAGCAATGCTTCCTTTCACATGGGGAAAGCCCCATGTGAAAGGGCTTGCGTCAGTCTTACGCCTGCTGTGAGGCAGGCGCAAGATTTTGACGCAACAGCGTCCTAAAAGTGACGCAGTGAAATCTCATAGATTTCACTGCGTCACTATTACGAGGCTTTTTGCGGGTGAACGCCCCCTCTGCATACATTATACCTGACGCAGGTATAATGTAGCGCAGGGGTTTACAAAGTGACGCATCTGCTTAGATGCGTCACTTTGTAAATAGTGCGCATCAGGAGGCATGTTTTACGCCGCCGATGCGTCACAAAAAGTGACGCATCAGTAGCGCAAGACTGACGCAAGGCCTCATAAATGAGGCCCTTGGTAAGTGTCTGTTCCTGAAGATGCCCCCCTGACCAATGTGCCTGGGGTCATCTCAAGAGCAGGCTAGGGGTAGCAGAGGGCTAGGCAGGGGGCCGGGGTAGCACATACTACCCGTGGCGACTCCTTAAATGGCCTCCATTTGGAGAATTCACATGTGGGGAGGTTTTAGGGCACTGGAAGGGAGGAGAAAGACATTGCCCCAGGTGTGATGTGGATGCAATTGTGGCCTTTGGCAATGATTTGCATACTGTTTAAAAGTGCCCGTGAGCCTGGCCCTCTGGCCCTTTTATACTTCACACCAATCCCTGCAGCACAGCCTGTGCTCTGGACAATGCCAACCACTGCTGGTCATTTTGTCTCTAGGTCACATTTGAATCAACTTCCTGAGCTTGCTTTGAAGTGAATGTCAGGAAGGGGTGCAGTGGCAGAGAATGGGAGTTTTGGAAACAGAGGGGTGGTTTACCTCATCTGCACTCTGTAATGGCAGTCCCATAGAAACATTTGGTGGAGAAGAAGTTCCTGCATTGGCAGCCGCCCTGCTGTCCAGTGATTACTAGTCACATGAAAGGGAATTATCATACAATGTGTACTGAGCATAGTGGCTGTGGGTCTGTATTGGAGCATTGACTGGAAGCATTATACGGATGAGGCTGGCTGCTGCTATGGTTCTAACCCAGGGACATTTCCGCTTGAACTTGGTGGACATTGAGAATCAGATTCATCAACAATTCACGCAACGCAGCAAGACAACCTGCTGCGCTGCACTTGCTAAAAGGGACAGGGCAGGAATATGCCATATTTACCAATTCATGGTGCATTCCTGCTCTCTGCCTGTGCTGGAGCACAGTCTGCTGCCTAGTGCCACCCAGGCACCCTTGCGTCATGCTTCAAGTGTACCTGCATTGCAGGCATGAATGTTTATGTGCAGGAAGGGGCACCTTCCTGCATGAAAACAAGCCTCTGAGGCGTTTTCCTCTTTCTGAGTGTGCAGCATTGGATGCAGCACACTTAAAAAGAGGAAACAACGCATTTCATCTCCCCTGGGAAGTGAAGTATCTTGACTCATTTCCAGGTTTACCTGTGTTGGTGAATCTGGGAGTTCACCACAATCTATTGTTGGATGAGTGGGAGCACCCATGCTCCACCGATGGAATACCTTCCTCGGGCTGCCTTGCGCTGTACCAGATCTACCAAGCAACGCAGGGCCATGCAAGGCGCCCCGAGTTGCTTGGCAAATCTGACTTGAGGATTGCGGTACTTTTGCAACACTCTCAGTGACGCAAGGCCTACATAATCACTTGATCCCTCTGGCCCTGAGTGCTTTTGCAGAAGGTGACAGTACTGGCAGGAGACTAGAAGTCAGGTCTAGGGTCCTGACACACCTTGCGTAACAAACAATGTCTCTTGAGATGCCAGCGGGAGACTTGTTCACATTTCTTGCTCCTTATTACAATGTGGGTCGCAAACTCCCATTACTCTATGGGAGATTGTGCAGTGGGCATAAACTGCCTGCAGCACAAGCTCCCGTTGGTAAATGGGAGCTTGTGACAATCCCTGCACCGTGTGGTAAGCACCTCATGGTGCAGGGATTTTCACAAACATAGGGCCAGGGGGAAGGGTCCCTGATAGGGGCCCCCAAAGTCTCTTCCCGACAGCCTTTCTGTGTCGGAAAGGCCAACATGGAAAGCTGTCAGACATCAACATAATTCCAATGGCGGAAAAGCCATCCCTGAGGGAATATGAGCCCATTCCTACTGGCTGACAGGCTCTTGAGCCTGTCAGAACCGAGTCGGTTCCCCGGGCCGTTTTACACTCTGATCGCCGTCATTATAATACAGCGGTTGAAGTGTAAACCTACAATGTTGGTTGGAAAACCTTCGACCAGCCGTCAGAGGCTCTCCGACCACAATTGTAATCAGGCCCAAATTGTCTTCCTGAGAAAAACAAAAATCCTCAAACCAATCTTATGTCAGTATCTTACAAATTATTTTTATACGAGGTGCTGCAGGATTCCAGCAAAGCACACCACTCTCTAAAGTGTAATTTTCATGAAAATTCATAAAAATAAAAGTTAATCAATTTTGCATCTATCATGTTCACAGTTCAAACATATGGTAATTGTGCTGTCTGCAATGGTAAGATGGGTGCATAGAACCATACACCAGGTTATAAGCATATTCAACCAATCACAGCATGACGCCAACCCATTTGAGATGGGAATGTAAGAGAACACATACACACTGTATTATAGTGATTGCAAGGGTGTTTCAAATTTGCAGTGAAAAGAGATTGGTTTTTATTGCTTAACAGAATGCAGAATTTCCTTTCAGTTTCCTTATTAACATTATTAGCATGTTACAAAGTGAGGAATGGACAGAGAAATTAGACAAATCTTTCCAGTATTTTTTAAACCTTGGCATCATAGATGGGTATGTTGGCCTTGTGTCATCACCAATGTTGTATTTCCCTACTGCAAAAACAACAATTGATGGACAGAATGCAGAATAATATCATACATTCACCCCAGTACAGAGATCTGGGCCCAAATCCATCGTTTTTTAGCCCACCATGCCTTTCTAGTTTGAACCCAGCCATATGCAAATCAGTCTTGATCCTGTGCCTCATGGGAACAGTCCAGCCCGAACTGCCAAGCCAGGTCCTCCCTGGACTGGAAACAAGCATCCTAGGACCAGTTTTGGGGTTCACCCCTCTTCAGCAAGGATAGCTTGATCCCTGTGGCATGGAGAGCACGGGACCCACGTCTGGGCATACCCGTCCTACTCGGGGTGACAAATGCAAAAACACCTGATAGACAGAATGCAGAACAATGTCATACATTCACCCCAGTACAGAGATTTGGGTCCAAATTCATTGTTTCTTTGCTCACCATGCCATTCCAGTTTGAACCCAGCCATATGCAAATCAGTCTTGACCCTGTGCCTCATGGGAAAAGTCCAGCCCGAACTGCCAAGCCAGGTCCACTCTGGCCTGGAAACAAGCAGCCTAGGACTGATTTCAGGGTTTCCCCCCTCTTCAGCAAGGATAGCTTGATTCCAGTGGCATGAAGGGCACGGGACATGGAGAGCACAGGACCTACGTCTGGGCATACCGTCCCACTCGGGGTGACAAATGCAAAAAAAACACTTGATGGACAGAATGCAGAACAATGTCATACATGCAGCCCAGTACAGGGATCGGGGCCCAAATTCATCGTTTTTTTGTTCATCATCCCATTCCAGTTTGAACACAGCCATATGCAAATCAGCCTTGACCCTGTGCCTCATGGGAGTAGTCCAGCCCGAACTGCCAAGCCAGGTCCTCCCTGGACTGGAAACAAAAATCCTAGGACCGGTTTCGGGGTTTCATCCCTCTTCAGCAAGGATAGCTTGGTTCCAGTGGCATGGAGAGCACGGGACCCACGTCTGGGCATACCCATCTCACTCGGGGTGACAAATGCAAAAACAACACTTGATGGACAGAATGCAGAACAATGTCATACATTCACCCCAATACAGAGATCTGGGCCCAAATCCATGCCATTCCAGTTTGAACCCAGGCATATGCAAATCAGTCTTGACCGTGTGCCTCATGGGAACAGTCCAGCCCTAACTGCCAAACTGGACTGTTCCCATGAGGCACAGGGCCAGACTGATTTGCATATGGCCATGTTTGCACTGGGGTGGTGGAGTGAGCTAAAGAACGATGATGGATTGTACCCAGATCTGTTGACTGGGGGTGAGTGTTTGATTTGCTCAAACGCTTCGTCCAACATCCCCTTTTGTATCGCTTTGTTTGCCCAAAGTTGGCAGGATATGCCCAGACGTGGGTCCCTTGCTCACTTTGCCACTGGATTCAAGATAGCCTGGCTGATGAGGGTTATGAACCCTAAACCGGTCCCAGGTTGCTTGTTTCCGGTCCAGGGAAGACATGGCTTGGCAGTTCGGGCTGGACTGTTCCCATGAGGCACAGGGTCAGACTGATTTGCATATGGCCATGTCTGAACTGGGGTGGTGGAGTGAGCTAAATAATGATGATGGGTTGTACCCAGAACTGTTGACTGGGGGTGAGTGTTTGATTTACTCAAACGCCCCGTCCATCATCCCCTTTGGCATCGCGTATTTCCCTACTGGCACCACACTTAAGGCACACCCACCTTGGCAGGTGCCAGCATGTGATGTAAATAGAAACCTTGTCATGAAAATGTTTGGTTGACGCTGCCAACTCACACCCTCACAGGCAAGATAAAGGAACTATAAATGCAGACCACTCCATACCCTCGGAAGTTAAGGAAGACCCGCTTCAGTGTCTGGAGGCACAGAGAGCAACAAAAGACATGGAACTTCCAAGAATAAACAGGAGTGGTTAAGTTTACAGTTAGACAGTGTTGGACGGGGACCGGGAGGGTCGGCCGAGCACAGGGGGAGAAGCCTCCGGTGAGGGCCGTCTCCAGTGATCGTACAGACAAGTAACTTCCCCCCCCACAGATGGACACCACACGAAGATAAGATTCAACACTCTTTATAGGCCGTTCTTGGAATAAGGTAATACGGTACAGTGAGGGTAGGACACGAGGATCCTCTCGATTCTAGTCTCTAGTAAGGGAAGGGGGTAGCGGGACAGTCTTGGTACCCACGGGTACTGAGGTGAGCCGGTTGTAGCTCACAATCCTCGAGCTCGGTATTCGGACAGGTCGGACCGCGGCAGCGCCGGCAGGTCCCGAAGAGGTCGTAGGTGGTGACGGGCCGCGGCAGCGCCTGCAGGTCCCAGCAAAGATGGCAGTTACAACGGGCCGCGGCAGCGCCAGCAGGTCCCCACGAAGATGATGGTCACAACGGGCCGCGGCAGCGCCAGCAGGTCCCACGAGGATGAAGGTTACAACGGGCCGCGGCAGCGCCAGCAGGTCCCACGAGGATGAAGGTTACAACGGGCCGCGGCAGCGCCAGCAGGTCCCCACGAAGATGATGGTCACAACAGGCCGCGGCAGCGCCAGCAGGCAGGACAATAGTTCGCAAGGCAGGGCTGCGGCAGCGCCAGCAGTCCGTCAAGGATGAGTTTGTCGCGGTGTCTCTCTACTCCAGGATACAACTGCCTTCCTGTCCTGGGGCTGCCTCAGTTATAGGTCTGGCCCCCTTTGATGTCCGGACCCTCGCTCTTGGAGGTCGGGAGGTCTGGGATGAGGGAGTCCAGACACCCAGCAGGGGGGTGGAGCCAGCGCCCGAGGAGGTTGGGGGTGCTCGGCCCCTGGCGGGGGAGAGCCATCGACACTTCTTACTCCCATTGACCTGCCAAGTGGTCCGTTCACCTCCTGGGTGGATGGTGGTGCCGGGATGTCGGGGCCAGGCCCAGGGTCGGGGTCGGGCGGAGGCCGCGCGGTGCCGTGTCCAAGATGGCGGCTGGGCCGGGCAATGGTGCTGACGGTGGCCCGGGCCCGTGACACAGGGACATCCGGGAGCAGGCGCCCCATGGGGGACGGGGTGCGGGTTTGTTCTGTGGGTAGTACCTGGAAGGCCGGGACCCGGGCCCTGTCCTGCGGGGAGGGAGCGAGCCCTTCATGGGGCCTGTCCAACATGCGTCCCCCCCAGCTGAAGGCGGGGAGAGTCACCCATCTTCTTGGGGACTTTCCTCGTCGAGGCGGAAAAAGCGGGACAGGCCGTCCGCGTTGGCGTGGTCTTGGCCAGGGCGATGCTCCACAGTGAAGTCCATCCCCTGCAGGGAGATGGACCACCGCAATAGTTTGGGGTTCTCCCCCCGCATCTGCATGAGCCATTGCAGGGGCCGATGATCTGTCTGTACCCGGAAATGGGTTCCGAAGAGGTACGGCCGGAGCTTCTTGAGTGCCCATACCACTGCGAAGGCCTCTCGCTCAATGGTGCTCCAGCGCTGTTCTCGGGGCAGTAGGCGTCTGCTGATGAAGGCCACTGGTTGGTCCACCCCTTCGGGGTTCAGTTGGGAGAGGACGGCCCCAATACCATGGTCGGAGGCATCGGTCTGCACGATGAACTCGCGGCTGTAGTCGGGGGCCTGGAGCACAGGAGCGGTGCACATGGCGGCCTTCAGCGTCTCGAAGGCTGCTTGACAGTCGGGCGTCCAGTTGACTCTTTTTGGGTGGTTTTTAGACGTGAGTTCCGTGAGGGGCCCCACAATGCTGCCATAGTCCCTTACAAACCGCCGGTAGTATCCGGTGAGCCCCAGGAAGGCTCGGACCTCGGTTTGTGTTTCGGGGGGTTGCCAGGACTGAATGGCAGCTACCTTGAGTTGGAGGGGGGCCACCAGACCGCTCCCCACTTGGTGTCCGAGGTAGGTCACGGACCCCTGGCCGATTTGGCACTTGCTGGCCTTTATGG
Organism: Lissotriton helveticus; assembly: GCF_964261635.1. Lineage (NCBI taxonomy): Eukaryota > Metazoa > Chordata > Amphibia > Caudata > Salamandridae > Lissotriton > Lissotriton helveticus. The sequence goes on along the minus strand of NC_136072.1, from coordinate 1,139,093,063 downwards.
TGAGGCCGGCCTGTTGGAGGGCCTGCAGGACCTCTCTGAGGTGGTGGAGGTGGTCTGTCCAGTGGCGGCTGTATACCGCGATGTCGTCCAGGTATGCGGCGCTGAACTCTTCGAGGCCCGCTAATACCTGGTTCACCAGTCTTTGAAAAGTGGCTGGAGCGTTCTTCATGCCGAAGGGCATCACTCTGAAATGGTAGTGCCCATCCGGGGTGGAAAAAGCGGAACGTTCTCGGGCTCTGGGGGTGAGGCCGATCTGCCAGTAGCCCGCTGTCAGGTCGAAGATGCTTAGGTAGCGGCCTGCCCCCATGCGGTCGACTAGTTCATCTGCTCGGGGGATAGGGTGAGCGTCGGTTCGGGTGACCGCGTTCAGACCCCGATAGTCAATGCAGAACCGGAGTTCAGGGGTGGTACCCGGGGCCGCGGCCTTGGGGACCAGGACGACCGGGCTGGCCCAGGGACTGTCCGAAGGTTCGATGACTCCGAGGGCGAGCATCTTGGAGACCTCTTCTTGGATGCATGTACGTACCCGATCCGGTACTCGGTACGCCCGGTGTCGAACAGGAGGACTGTCCCCCGTGTCCACGTCGTGCAGGCACCAGGAGGTGACTCCGGGTGCGAGGGAGAACAGGTTTGCGAACGGCAGCAGGAGGGCCCGGCAATCTTGACGCTGCTCTGGGGTCAGGGCCTCGGAGAGTCGGACCCCGTCCATCGAACCATCTTTTTCCAGGGTCCTCAGTAGGTCAGGGAGGGGCTCGGAGTCTCCTTCTGCGCCACTGTCGGTAGCCATCAGCAGGCTGAGCTCGGAGCGCACGAAGTGGGGTTTGAGTCTGTTGGCGTGGAGGACCCGGAGGGGGTTCCGGGGAGACTCCAGGTCGATGAGATAAGTGACGGGACTCTTGCGCTCAATCACCTTGAAGGGCCCCGTCCATTTGTCCTGCAAGGCACACGGTTCGGTGAGGGACATCACCCATACCTGCTGACCCGGTTCAAACTCGATGGAGGAGGCATGTTGGTCGTACCACTTCTTCATGTCCTCTTGACTGGCCTCCAGATTGGCTTTAGCGATCTCTCGGAATTTCCGGGTCTGATTGCGGAGGGTCAGGAGGTATTTGTAGACGTCTGGAGGGGTTTTTAGGGGGGCCATTTCCCATTCTTCCTTCACTAGGCTGAGAGGCCCGCGAACGGGGTGTCCGTACAGGAGTTCGAAGGGGCTGAAGCCGAGGGACTTCTGGGGGACTTCTCGGTAGGCGAAGAGGAGGCACGGTAGTAGCACGTCCCACTGGCGGCGTAGGGGTTCTTCCAGCCCCATAATCATCCCCTTGAGAGTGCGGTTGAACCGCTCGACCAGTCCGTTCCCCTGGGGGTGATAGGGTGTTGTGAATCGGTAAGTGACCCCGCACTGCTGCCAGAGGGATTTCATATACTTTGAAATAAAGTTCGTACCCCTGTCGCTGACGACTTCCCGGGGGAAGCCCACTTGAGAGAAGATCCCCATTAAGGCTCGACCCACTACTGGGGCTGTTATAGTGCGAAGGGGGACCGCCTCAGGGTAGCGGGTAGCGTGGTCCACCAGGACCAAGATGAAACGATGCCCCTGTGCTGTTCGGGGGTCCAGGGGCCCCACAATGTCTATTCCCACCCTTTCGAACGGGGTGGTCACCACGGGGAAGGGTTGCAGGGGTGCCTTGAGTTTGCGGCCGCTCTTCCCGCTGGCCTGGCAGGTCAGGCAGGACCGGCAGTGGTTGGAGACGTCATTTCTCATTTTGGGCCAAAAAAAGTGAGTCACTAGGCGGTGGTAGGTCTTGTCTTGCCCCAGGTGCCCAGCCAGGGGGACATCATGGGCCAGGTTCAACAGGAAGTCTCTGAAGTGGAGGGGCACCACCAGCACTCGACCGGCCCCCAGTTCTGCGATTCTCTGCTCGCTGTACAAGAGATCATTGTCCCAATAAACCCAGTGGGCCCCGGTGGTGTCTCCTTGGCCCTGGGCGAGCGCTTGCTGCCGCAATCCCTCGAGGGAGGGGCAGGTCTTTTGCTCCCGCCGGAATTGTTCCTGGGTGGGCCCCCCCTCTTGACGCCACTGAGCCAGGTCGGGAAGCTCGGGGGGCTGTGTGGACCCCTCTGTGGTGGGGTCCGGGTTGTCGGTCTGGAGGAGGTCCTCTTCGGGATCGATCGAGGGCGGAGGTGCTGCCCATTCGGGTTCTTCTGGTCCGGGGATGGTGCGGGTGGCCATGGACCGGGTGGTCACGCACGCCCAGTCCGGGAGACCCAACATCCCCAGATGCTCTCTTCTTTCAACAGCTGCCCACGGGGAGCTCTCAAGATCGTTCCCCAGGAGGCAGTCCACGGGGGCATCGTCGCGGACAGTTACTTTCAGCATGCCGGACACTCCTCCCCATTCGAAGGGGATGCAGGCCATCCGACACAGGCTCTCCGAGTTATCTGCCGATCGGACGGGGCAAAGCGCGTTTGGCAGGATTTGTTCTGGGGTCACCAGGTGACAACGGACGGCCGTCACACTGGCCCCGGTGTCACGCAGGGCCTCGGCCTTGCGCCCATTTATGCTCACCCATTGGCTGTACTTCCGAGTGTTGGCGGGCAGTGGAGTCCGCGGGACCATGTCTCTCCCTCCTAGGCATGCCAGGGTCATGGCGGCGGGTTCCCACTCGCACTGCTCCGACTCGTAGGCCTCCGAGTCTTCGGAGACTTGTTCTTCTCCTAGGGCGGCAGCCGCCATCTGGCGGGGTCCGGGAACCTGGTTCTTCGGGCAGGTCGGGTCACTGGCATAGTGGCCGACTCGCTGGCATCGATGACACGTCACGTTGGCTCGGAACCCCGGGCGCATCGGGGGGTTTCCCCGGCCCGGTGGGGGCGGGGTGGCGTTGGCGGGAGCGGCTGGGACCGCGTCTCTGCCCCGGCCCGGTCCTCCACCTCCTCCCCGGGGGCGATGATGACCTTGGTTGGTTCTGTTCTGCTCGTTCGGCCCACTCCGGGCCACTCGGGTGCTTTCCCACCGGTCAGCCTCGGTGGCGAGCTGCAGTGGGTCGGTCAATTTACTGTCGAGGAGGTGCTGCCTGAGCTCGACGAAGCAGTTGTTGGAGAGGTGCTCCCACACAATGAGGTCGAAGAGTTGTTCGTACGTGGTTACGTTGTTGCCCTTGATCCATCCCTCGAAGGCCCGGCTGAAATAGTTCACGTATTCCAACCATGTTGTACCTGGGATCCGGGTGCAGTTGCGGAACCTCTGGCGGTACATTTCGGGCGTAAGCCCATATCGACTGAGGAGGGCGGCCTTCATGTGGTCATAGGACGTCATTTGATGGTCCGGAAGCTGCAGCAGGGCATCACGGCCCTCATTGACGAATCTCCCCCATAGACCGGCCCCCCAGTCACTTCGAGCGATCCGGTGGGCAGTCATGGCGATCTCATAGGCCTTGAACCACTGCTGTATGTCGTCGTTTCGGTGATATTCTCGGACCACATCCTTGGGGATGTGGACCTTCTGCTCGGTAGTACCCGGGGAGCGCAGTGTCTCGGGCACCCCTAGGGTTTTGTTCAGTTTGCGTATTTCTATCTCCGCTAGTTTGCACTCGTGCTCGTATGCCAGTCTTTTCTCTTCGAGATCCCTCTGTCTCTGTTTTTCCTCTCGCTCTTCTCTGAGCCGTAAGTGTTCTAAGTTTATTTTTTGTTCCGCCAGCTTCAATTCTCCGTCTAATTTGAGTCGTGCCAAGTCTAACTCGTGTAATCTATTTTTTTCCCGTTCCTGGATCTCTTCTCGGGAGGGGCCGGTTCTCCGTTCTTCCGTCAGGGAGGTGTTGACTTCCGGGGCTACGGGGTCCCGGGGGGTTGCGGTATTCGTCTCTGTCCAGGCCTCTAGGGCGCTTTTGAAGTCTTCTTTTGTGCTTAGCCCGGTGGTAGCAATGCCTAAGTCCATGCAAAACTGTTTTAGCTCTCGGTGGTTGTATTCCTCCAGTTTTTCCATCTGGAACTTCTCTGCAGATCCGCTCTCTTTGGTCGTCATTGTGGTTTAGTCGTAGGGTGAGTTACTATCTGTACGGTACGCGTTGGTTCGGATCGCGCCGCTGGCCACCAATGTTGGACGGGGACCGGGAGGGTCGGCCGAGCACAGGGGGAGAGGCCTCCGGTGAGGGCCGTCTCCAGTGATCGTACAGACAAGTAACTCCCCCCCCCACAGATGGACACCACACGAAGATAAGATTCAACACTCTTTATAGGCCGTTCTTGGAATAAGGTAATACGGTACAGTGAGGGTAGGACACGAGGATCCTCTCGATTCTAGTCTCTAGTAAGGGAAGGGGGTAGCGGGACAGTCTTGGTACCCACGGGTACTGAGGTGAGCCGGTTGTAGCTCACAATCCTCGAGCTCGGTATTCGGACAGGTCGGACCGCGGCAGCGCCGGCAGGTCCCGAAGAGGTCGTAGGTGGTGACGGGCCGCGGCAGCGCCTGCAGGTCCCAGCAAAGATGGCAGTTACAACGGGCCGCGGCAGCGCCAGCAGGTCCCCACGAAGATGATGGTCACAACGGGCCGCGGCAGCGCCAGCAGGTCCCACGAGGATGAAGGTTACAACGGGCCGCGGCAGCGCCAGCAGGTCCCACGAGGATGAAGGTTACAACGGGCCGCGGCAGCGCCAGCAGGTCCCCACGAAGATGATGGTCACAACAGGCCGCGGCAGCGCCAGCAGGCAGGACAATAGTTCGCAAGGCAGGGCTGCGGCAGCGCCAGCAGTCCGTCAAGGATGAGTTTGTCGCTGTGTTTCTCTACTCCAGGATACAACTGCCTTCCTGTCCTGGGGCTGCCTCAGTTATAGGTATGGCCCCCTTTGATGTCCGGACCCTCGCTCTTGGAGGTCGGGAGGTCTGGGATGAGGGAGTCCAGACACCCAGCAGGGGGGTGGAGCCAGCGCCCGAGGAGGTTGGGGGTGCTCGGCCCCTGGCGGGGGAGAGCCATCGACACTTCTTACTCCCATTGACCTGCCAAGTGGTCCGTTCACCTCCTGGGTGGATGGTGGTGCCGGGATGTCGGGGCCTGGCCAGGCCCAGGGTCGGGGTCGGGCGGAGGCCGCGCAGCCGCGTGGTGCCGTGTCCAAGATGGCGGCTGGGCCGGGCAATGGTGCTGACGGTGGCCCGGGCCCGTGACACAGGGACATCCGGGAGCAGGCGCCCCATGGGGGACGGGGTGCGGGTTTGTTCTGTGGGTAGTACCTGGAAGGCCGGGACCCGGGCCCTGTCCTGCGGGGAGGGAGCGAGCCCTTCATGGGGCCTGTCCAACAGACAGAGAAAGACAATACAGAGAAAGAGCTTCTATACAAAGGAATACAACCATCACCATAAAAAGGTAGAGCTTAGGAGCAGAGTCCCACCACAAAGAGGAAAATATAAAATTAGGCCTGGGTGAAAAAATTCACTCAGCTCACAGAGTTGGAGGAATTCGGGAACACCGCACTACGTGGCTCATTACAATGCAGTGCGGATACTAAACCGCCTGATTCCTTGTCAGATTCGGTTCTGTCCGACTCGCGATCGGCGCTTCTGCACGACCGATTACGATGCCTCTGGACACCATTCAGAAGGACTCTCATTGACATCAATGGGAGCCTGTGTTCCGTCAGACAACACAGACACCCAGGGGGGTCTGCGGAAAACCTTGCACCCTATTGCAGGCCCCCCATGGTGCCTGCCACACAGTACAAGGTTTTACAAGGGGGTCCCTTGGGTACCCATTCAGAGGCCTCAGGATGAAGAGGGGGTCTGCTAGGGGCCTCAAAGTCAGTTTCTGACAGCCTTGTTGTGTCAGACAGTCCAAGTTGAAAAGGCTGCTGGAATCCGACATCGTAATCAGTCGGTCGGAATTGCTGTCCCTAGAGCTGTACAAATCGTCTCCAACTGAAATAGATTCGCTGAGAGACAAAATAATCTAACGGTTCCCCATCCAACCTCGAACATCATAGTCGATCAGCCGGAAATGTCTCCGACTGAGTCAGGCATATGGGTTCCAGCACGGTCTAGGGGAATCCGACTGTCATCGGTTTTCCGCATGACACCGTAATTAGCCCCTACGTGTGTAACGAGAAGTAAATTGCGCCACCCAGCATGTGGCTGTTTTTCTTGTTTCGTTGACTTGTGAAAGACTTGTTTTGGAGAGATAGGTGCCAGCCGCTAGGGCCGCTTCTTGTCACGACAGTGCCTTCTGGTGTAATTATTATGACACTTGTGAGCACGAGCAACTGCGGCTGCACGTCAAGCAGATTCTTTACTGGAGAAACAGCTACATTTACATGTCAGTTAATATTCTACTCCAACGGACAGCTTCAGTTGTTTTTTAGAGTGAGAAGACTTTTTTTTATTTAACTTTTTTTTCCAACAAGAACAAAGTGCCCCAGAGACAACAAATTCCTGTTCCTGTTCATCAGGCTCCTCCCAGTGATTTGTCCATCTCCAGGTCACTTTTCATTTGGATTTTGAGGTGGACGGATCACTATCTTTGTCTGCCGTATATATCCCTTTGGATTTATTTATTTATTTTATAGTTTTATAGAGCACGAACCAGACCCGTGAGGGTATCAGAGCACTTTACAGGATTAAGGGTTGTATACAGAGCCTTAGGAAGGGAGGGAGCACTTGGGTAAAATAGGTGGATACATTATACAAGAAAAAAAGCACGCAGTCTAAGGCCCCGGCTGCATATGGGATAAAAATTAAAACAGGTAGATACATTATAAAAGAAGGCACGCAGTCTCAACTCTTGGGTGGGATGCCCAGGAGTGCAGGAATAGGTATCATCCGTAGAAGGCGTGGATGAACTTGGGCCCAGATTATGAGTGCAGCAGTCTGCCGTACTCACAGTGTCGATCTGACTGCTGCCTGCTCAGCTGCCCAACTGCCTGATTATGTCTATGGTCGTCGGATCACCACAAGATTGCCACCAGCACCACCAGTATCCTGGATCCTGTGGCAGTGGGGAAAGCCGCAGGGATGAGAGGCGGTGATGATGCTGGCACCACCATACCAATCACAGCCTGCCTTTCTGCTGACCTTTTCTTGACAGGTACCCCGCCATGAAAAGGTTGGCAGAAAGGCAGAGAGGGGGCCCCAAACAGGGCCTCAGGGTGATCGTGACATTTGGCAAAATGCATGGGGGCACATGTTGTGTCCCACTCTAATTGCACTGTTGTGCATGCACTGAATGCCATGCACAAAATGGTGCATGATACACCTTGCAACCGATGTGCAAATGGCACTGACACTGCAGTGGCATATGCTTTAGGTTCTCTATGAGCCAAAGCATGCTGCCACCGTGGCTCCGCCGAAAGAACACCACCAGCCCGGCAGTGATATTGTAGTACGACAGTCGGGATGCAGCCATCTTGGCACTGTTCTCCCGACTGCTGAAACGGTGGTCTGGCAGTCAGACCTCCAAATGTTTTAATCACCCCCTTTGTTTTTCTGATATCACAAGTAAGTTCAGAAACTTTTGTATAAAGGTGTTGTTTGTTTGATAAAGAGCATGAACCAGTATTTATTTGTACTTTATTTTATTTTTAAATTTTATTTTTGTGGGTGTCCTGGAGTTTCATCAGTAGGGGCCTAGTTATTTATTTGCATTTATTTGTTTTATCTTTTGTAACGCGAAAAGGCTGCAGAGTTGAGTACATTTTCTCCATCTTTGTTAAATTTGCACAATTAATTTATTTGACTATGTGACCTAGTCTGCTCATTGGCCATCCAGCCAGTAGGCCCAGTACTAGTAGTGGGTACATGATACAACTCTTTCTATGGTGTCTGTTGTTTTAAAAACATAATTTAGGGCAGGACTGGCATTGTATTAAATTCAAAATGTGGGGTTTATTTTTAGTATTTCACATTTTTGCTGCAAATATTGTAGTTTTGGGGGCTAATATTTGATGCCTTTGAAAGGTGTGTGTTGTTAAAATGTTATAGCTCACTTAAGTTTTGTTTTTGGCATTAATGAATTAATGGTAGTGTTTTCTTCAGTATTACCATGCTTCATTTGTTTGGCCAATGTGTGTGTGTGTGTGTGTGCGTGTGCCACAGGCCACCATTTGTCTTTTGTGTAGTTTGTGTTCATAGGCCTGCATGTGTTCTTTGTCATGGTAATGACTCCTTGCTTGCTGTTGTTGTTTGACCATGTGGTCAGTGGCCTTTTCTGTAGCCAGCCAGTGAGTTTGGTTTTGCCATAGGCCTTCTTGTGTTCTTTGTTGTGGCCATGCCTCCATGCTCGCTGTTGTTGTTTAACCATGTGGTCGGTGGCCATTTTGTGTAGACAGCCAGTGAGCTTTTGCCATAGACCTGCATGTGTTCTTTGTAGTGGCCATGCCTCCTTGCTTGTTGTTGTTTGACCATGTGGTTAGAGGCTACTTTTTGCAGCTGCCCTTTTTCAGTTTTCAAAGCCATTTTCTAGGAAGATTGACAAGAGAGGGCTATGTCTTTTTGTTTTAGTGTTTTTTTAAAAAAAACTTTTCCCTGAAATCAGGATAATAATATGCTTAAGGATCATTGTAGTAAAAGTATATTCTGGATGACTTTTTTTCATATTTCCCGTGTATCTCCTTGCCCCCTTGTTTCACATAGTCCTTTCATACACCAGTAATTCAATTAAAATGTTTTTATTGTTTTTTTTATTTAAAATAGTTTAATTTGTTTGTATTTTATTTTTGTTTGTTTTTTTATTTAACATTTTTGTATTTGTTAAATTTTCCTCCTTTCATCCACCATCTACCTGCCATAGGTGCTGGCCCCAACTAGCATTAATGTTTTAAAGGATTTTCATCATCACTCATTTTCCCTTGGAACCTCTGCCTGCCAGTGAATAATAATGGTACTACGTCACACACATCACTTATAAAATGCGGATAGCCTGTTTGCCGTAAGTAGAAAGGTGGAAAAACTATGTGCTTCAGTTCAGGGTAAGGAACAGGATACATAGGTGTTATCTTGCAGGCTCATCACAGAGCATCCCAACTGCAAAACTCATAATCAGGCACTCAGTCCCAATTTACTCCCTGGCCTCACCCTCCAGCACAAATTATTTCCAACACATACATTTGCTTGGCTGTTAGGAAACAAAACTTAACTTTACTGCAGGATAAGTTAGAGAGATTAGGATGGGTAGGTAAGAAGTTTAGATATAGAATAGTGGGGTGTCACTGATTATTATCATGTGCCTAAGCTTTGGCTTAGTCAGTCAATGTAGTTGACGAATGTTGAAAGGAAAAAATTAGAACCAGCATAAATTGGTTATGGAGACCATGAAATACCAGAATCCATTGGCCTGAAAAATGTGGCACATTCTAAGAATGGATTTTTCATTTTTGTGAGTAGGCTGTGACAGAACTTAGGAAAGATTAAAGGAGTGAAATACTAGGAGGTGACTGAGTGGGAGAAGGGAACCACACCTTTTTTTTCGGTGTGCAATGCTTTGAAAACGTTGTAAATCCCACATTAACTGAAGCAGACGCACAATGCACAGCCAGCAATGCAGTGCTGAATTAAACCATATGACAATTAGGTCATGGGCAGGAAGGTGATGAATGATGATAGGTGGTATACATATCTGCCTCACTTAACAAATATAAGTGAGTATACTAGTAATTGTCAATAAGTGGGCAATGTGACTTACCACTGTCCATCCCTGCCACCATTGGGACTCTGCTTCCAACCCTGGTTGGTGCGGCTAGAAAAAACCTTAACATTTTAGATCCCAGATATGCCTTCCCTTATTGTTTTTTGGAACAAAACACAACTGCAATACATCACTACAGTTCGGTTAATAGTATCTTCTATCGAAAATATAACTTGGGCATTTTGTTGGTTGATAATCTTAGAAAAGCCAAGTAGTCAAGCCAACCAAAAACTTTTCGTATTGGAGGGGCAGATCTATGGCAACTCTGAGTCACTGAAACACAATGAAGGGTTGGAATAAATTGGTCAATGAAGGACATATGATCTTAGTTGACAAATGCAATGGGACAACCTTCTTACTACTTTCCTGCCAAGCTGCACTACAATCTTCACAGTAGAGTACCTAAAATCTGCTCTGTTAGTATTTCAGTACCAGTCCACAAGCTATATAAGGGAAGAGGGAAAGCTTACTAACAAAACAGAAGAAAGCTACAGAATAGTACAGACAGAAAAAAGACAGCTACAGAAACATGAAATACAGAAAAAAAGGATAATGCAGGGATAACAACATTTTAACAAACATTAGGTAGACTGTAGAGGAGTCAGGTACAGTATTAAAAATTACAAGGAAAATTATTTAAAATGGGGAGAGATAAAAGTTAGAGAAATAATAATATTAACAGGTGCACTTACTGGGGTCAACAAATCAATCAGCAATGGTCGCGCTGCTGGTGGTAGTAGTACTTCTACCTGCCCCGGCACTGGTCGTGGCACCCCAGGCTTCACCCTGATCCACCTCCAGTGCCCTCTTCTTGCCCGTGGGTAATGGTGTAAGAAATAAAGAAGATACAAAGATATGATTGGTGTACAGTTAGTCTCCCCAAACGTATTTTAACAGGCAAATGCAGTAACATAGTATAGTACTAGTATCAACCCTAATTTCCTAAACCTAAGGCCTATTCAAACGTTCCTAAACCTAAACTACAATTGGCGCTACTAATGCATTGCAATGAATGATCTTTGCTTCTCACTCCCCTTTGATGGGCCAACTCACTCTCCCTTTTCAGTGCATTGATTCTTAATAAACACCACCGGGAGATTGCTTGGGACTGTATGAGCTACAACAAGAAAGGCACAGAGAATGCTAACTCATTGACATTAGTACTACCACTATCTTAATGACAGGACAGTGGAGTCTGCATGGCTTCTTACATATTCAGCCTGAGCAAGCATCGATAAGTAGATAGTGCCCAGCACCTGGCTAGATCAAACTGGAACACATAATATTCATAACATGAACTTAAGTTACATCTGAATGTGAGCAGCATGATATTTTAAAAAAAATATTAGCATTGTAGAACACAACAAATAACTATTTACTCTGCAGGTCGAGCAGGTCCTGCTCCTGGTCGAGTATGTTGGGCTAGTGGTTCATCAGCTGCTGCTGGGTGCGCTTTACCCTAGTTCTCTTGCACACACACCTGTGCACCCTCCCCCACAGAAGCCAATGCTTTCACAGGGTATGCCCACTCACAGATTGGCCACCTGCTGCCAGCATGGAGGGGAAGTGGTACTGCACATAAAAAATCTGTGACAGCACCAAGGGCGGTTTCTCCGTAATGGTGGTGAAGCTTCAACCCACTGCTAGAATCAGTTATTGAAAAATAAAATGATAACAAAACAATATTATCATTTTATTTTTCACTGATTGACTGAGCCATGTAATCTAAGGCGGGGCCGGGCCATGGCAGGGAGGAGGAGTGAAGGGCACTGTAAGTGAGCATGTTGTTTTGGCCAGTCATCTTAGGATGGCCAAACCAACATGTGCACTTACATTTCTCCAACTCAGTTGTGTAGCACAACTGGGAGGAGAAATGGCACAGGATTCTTGTGCCTGAGTAAGCATTGGACCCAGCCCGCTCAAGCCAATCCCGATGCTTCTCCCATGCTTGGTATAGCATGAGAAGAGTGTCCATATTGGGTGGGAAGCCTGCGCTTTGTGCCACAGTGACCGCCATGAGGATAGGAGCATCGATGCGGCTGGCAGTGGCAGCGTCAGTGAAAGAGCCAGGTAAGTTTAAAAAAAATGATGATACCCCTAACATTCTCCTGCCTCACCACTTTAGATTGGTGGCAGCCGCCTTCTCTGCCTTAAAAAAAATGGCTCTGCCTTAAAAAAAAATGGGGCGGACTGCACCTGTGACCACAAGGTGTGCGGCTATCAGCTGCACTGGTGCTGCTGCTTCCTCTTTCGCCTTGCTCTGCCATGGCGCTGAGTGTGGGAAAAAAAGAAATATGAAGTAAAGGGAACCCACACAATAGTAAAAATTGTCACAGAAAGTGAGAAAAAAAGCTTAAAATACACAAACACAAAGACACACTGATAAAGTAAGGTAAATGAGGAGTGGATGAGTGGGATATGAGAGGATTGGAAAGATTTAGAATGGATGAAAAAATCAGGGCCTGAACCATGCACAGAACACAAAGCAGGTAAAACAAAATGGTTGTTCCCATGCATACCACGTGGTGCCATTCGTGCTGATTTTTCAGCATGGATCACGCTATTCACATGTAAAAAAAGCAGCACAAATAGGTGGACAAGCACTTCAGCGGAATCTTACAGAGTTTTTTTGCGATCTACGGAATACTGCAGAGCAAAAATGTGCAAGTTCCACCCAGGCCTAGAGAAAACACCAGTTTGGAATTCATTGCAGGAACGTTACCATTGGGGACGATCCAACAGTGGGGTTCATGACGTGAATAATCCAGATCCAAAGACTCCTCCTTGGTTCATAGATTCAGAGATTTGCTGCAGGAAAATGGGGTGTACATCAAGGACTGCCAGACGGGCAAGTCAGACTGCCTTAAAAGAGATGCACCTGGCTACCAGGGCCCATGGTGTCCTCGGAAGCGGAGAGATATGTCCCAAGGATGGAGATGGAGGAGGAACTTGGCTGGTGTGTACTCAGGAGCCGCTAGCATGGTAATGACAAGGGTGTGGCATAGAATGGGTATTATACCACAGGTTCTTTACAGGGCCCCAGTCTTCTTCAGACAAATGTCTTTAACCCCTTGCCTGCGGGGCTAATTCCCCCGCTGTGCAGGGGGGCGGTGGGAGCCCACAGCACCCCGGCGCTCATGAAGAGCTCAGCTCGCCATGAGCCACGGTGGCCGTGTGCTCATGACGAGCTCAGCTCGTCACGGCCACACCCGTTTCTGTAGAACGTTCAGCACAGCGGGGGAATTAGCCCCGCGTGCGAGCGTTGCGGCCGTTATGACGAGCTCAGCTCGACATGAGCACACGGCTACCGAGGCTCATGACGAGCTGAGCTTGTCATGAGCTTGGGAGGGGTTAAAGATTTGCACTTGAAAGGAAACCTGCCATCACTAGATTGTGTCAGGTGTTTGCTCCTTTCCTAGATTACATGTATTCTAATATTTAGAAACAGGTGCATTTTCCACTTTAAAAAAAATGCCAGAAGAGTCTATAGAGTCCATCATGGGGCCCCATCTAGTTTTTACCCCAACCTTATAAAAACTTTTGGCAAGACTGCATCTACAGCAAAACGTTCAACTAGAGCCCACCAGCAGAAGCAGCATGGAGGCTTGACTGGGGCTTTCTACATTAGCTTGTACAGAATCACTCTACATAGGTTCAGGTGTCTCCTGCTGGTTCTGCTCCAAAATGACTACTTCTAACTTCAAGTTAGACTCTCAACTCGTGCTAATCTGGAGCTATACACATGATCAGGGTGGAAAGCACATTTTTTTAGCATATTACGAGGCGCTGAGTGCAGATTTACCATTCGAACAGATTCTGGGAGTTACTTGAGTTTGGGATGAAAAGGGGCTCAGGACCCCATATACTCCTCTGGCAAACTCATAATCAGCCCTTACTAGGGCAAACACTGTCTATGATTGTTGAATGGCTTTGTAAATTTTCTGTCGAAGAAGCCATATTTGAAAGTATCTTACCTATTTTTCAGAGATAGTGTTTGGATTAACTTAATCTTCCAATGATAAAAGCTTGATTTGGGGATAAAAGTCCTCAGTAAACATCTACAGGCGATTTATCATTATCTGAGTGCACCCTCCTTGTGTTCACCCCACACGCCAAAGCATATCTCAATTTGGTCTCAAGAAATATGATCACATCAACCCCACCCTGATAGAACTCTACTGCCTCTGTTGCCACCCCACACTATCTCCTATACTAACTGCATCATTTACAAAGCCATCACGAGCTGCACTTCCCCCTATCTGTCTGACAATGTTGCCATCTCCTATATTCTCTGCACAACTGCAGCCAGGACACCATCAAAATGGAAACAAAGAAATTAGCAACAGGCCGTTTTCCATCTATGCACCTTCCCAGTAGGATATTCAGACAAAATATTGAAACAAAAATATCGTCATACGAAAATATTGTGTCTAAAAAATCGTGATTTTGAAAATATTGTCTGCAAGAATATCATTGTCAAGACTATCGATTTTAAGGTAAGTAATATAGATTTAGCAAATATCGAAATTATTGTTATTGTTTACAAAAATATTGTCATAATATCATTTTTAATTATTGTAGTATATATTTTAAATGTAGATGTTATAAATATTTGTATAATTATTGTTTATGTTTTTAAATATAGTTGTAAAAGTTTTAGGGGACGATTCTGATGCAATTGGAAACGGCTCCGACTGGCAGTCAGAGCTGGTCCGGCTGCATCTGAATTGGCTCTCCGGATTCCTTTCCGACTGACCCATTTTAATGGGGTCAGTCCGAAAGGAATCCAAACCGGATTTCCAAACGGCTTGAGACGGGCTCGGAGAGCCTGGCTGCTATTCAGAAATCCTCCATCAATCCTTCTGGCAGCTCTTTGCGGCCGAGGGATTAGGTTGGAGGGTCCCCACAGCCTTTCTGTGCCAGCCTTTCCGACAAAGACAGACTGGGAATTGGACTCTGGGCACCTCCAGCAGGGCCCTCATGGGTGCAAGGCTTCTTGATGGCGGGCTAGTGGGGCACCTCTGGTGCCCCCCTTTTGATCCCAGCACCCAGGTGCCTGCCACAGGATGCAGGGATGTGCTGCACCTCTGCTCTTTACAATGAGAGCATGCATTTTATTCAGAATGAATGCAGCCATTATAAAGAATAGGGTTGTGACCGAACAGTATTTGGTCGCATCCTACTTGCTGAGCTGGAACCGACGACAGGAGGTCGTTCGGTTCCATTTCCCTAACAATGTCAGATGGACTCCGTCCATCCGCCATCAGCTCCTTTGTAGTGTAGTTCCTATCATCCCAATAGGCTCTGCGCATTGGAATAATATCTTCAATAGTGTAGACGTAGGACAGAGGTTAACTAGGTCTTCTACTGTCGATATTAGACTTAAAGTTATGTGTGTGCCAGCTAGCTCAGAGTTCACTAGAAACTTTCTCGAATAGACAAGGAGGAGTTTAACCTCCCTGGATAGACAAGAAGGGATTTAGTTTCTGACAACCATAGAACATGACAACTTTGCTCTCCCCTAATCAAGAGTGTATCTCTAGAGTCGTGTGAAAACAAAAGACAACTTATTTTACTCAGTCAGTTCAGTGCATTCTTAGTTTCACCAGATTGTAGAGAAAAGGAAGAGACGGGCGTGTTCAATGAAAAGATGTTACTTATTGATCAGTCTCTTTTCTCGTACAAGAGAAATGAATCGCTATTATTGCAATACTTAGATTTAAGTAAAGTGCATACAGTAATAACAGAATTATAAAAGAATACTGTAAAAGCATTGATATGGTTTCTTAGCCATATGATACTTAAAATGGATAAAATAGATACATACATATATACATTGACTAATCGTACTCAACTGGTGCTTCTAACTACGCCTACCCCAATGTACCTGACCTAAGCCTAATACGTGACGGGAGTAGATAAGTAGCAGTTTAAGTTAAGTTTGTTTTGCCAAGGGTCTGCTTCAAGAATTCTCTACAAAGGATGATTCAGTTCAGTACCTGGGAGTTTAGAAGGCTGGAGGGCTGGTATCTCTATGTCAGGTCTTGATATTCCAGCTGCCTGCGAGGGCTGCTTGGAAGCGCCGGAGCTGGATTTCTCGGCAGGAGAAAAGGCAGCGTCTCTCTCTCTCAGCGCGTCAGAAAGGAGGGGCAGCGTCTGTGGGCTTCGCTGTCAGCTGGGCTCCTCGGCAAGTCTCGCTGCTCCAATCTTGTCACCACCTCGTGTGTTTGCTTAAGGCAATGTCGGTATTATTTATACCTGAAAGGTGCCGGGATTGACGTAAGGATGGACATAAATACGTCAATAAGGATGTCATACGAACTTGATCGTTCGCACATTCTTTACTGAAGTTCTCAGCTAAATCAAAACAATGGCTGTGGGGATTTCCCAGATCGTGGTAGGTTTGATTTGTTTTGAGAACACCGTATGCCTATTAGGGGGCTGGAGGAATAGTGCTTGCCTAATGAGATGGCATGCGCTATGACCTAATCAGATAACGGGCTTCTGTGCCGTTGTGTGGCTAATCAGATAACGGATTTCTGTGCAGTTGAATGGCTGCTAGTTAATTATTAACCAGACAAGGGTCAGAAACAGGGGGATCGATACAGTACCCATAATAAATACACCACACCCACTCCACGTAGTCTATGTCCATATTTACAAGTCTAGACATAGTAAACATACTAGTAGTGCATGTGTATACCGAACCACCCCAAAATACAATCATTTGCATATTGAAATTTGGAAATGCGAAATACACGAAAAGATGAGTATAGTTACTATATGCACTTCAAGCAGTATAATAAATGCTAAATCTAAACGCATATTTTGAAATAAGCATGAATGAAATGCGGAAATTACACATGAAATGGCTCTTAATACAGAAGAAAAAGTCGAGACCATCTCATCACAAAATCATAATACTCGTGAACCAGCTAGACGGTAGCTAATGTGTCTTGAGTAGCTAAATATAGAATTTTTGTTCTCTAAGAATAGTCTTACTTTAAGCAGAAGATAAGTGTCCCAAAAAATTCGTAAATATTTTGGAATGGAAGGGGAAAAAATGTCTCGTTTTCTGCAAAAACTGGTGAGAACATTTCTTTTTGTTGTTGAAGGCCAAATACAGGGTGTAGGGAACGCCGTGTGCTAGTTTGCTCAAAGTCATTCTTTCTGCTCTGGTGAAAACATCATATTGTTGAGACTTTCGAAAAAACTGTCAACTGCTTCTTGTGAAAGTTCCACTAACTCGGATAAATTTTGTAACATGCATTCATGAGCATGATTGCCTTCATTGATGTTTCGATCAGCATAGCTGACAGAAGGTTGTACCTGATCGATGCTGCTTTCATCTTGTACTTCACAACTCTTCAATCGTAGTGGTGAAGTCTCCACGAATGCCCTCATCAGGATTGGTAGCCGCTGGGGACAGCACAATGCATGAGCCGTTACCGGACCCAACAAAGTCTCTGCGTTCATTGGCACATCCGATTGTAGTGTCAGACAGGTGTCCAACACGCATTCTTCGCCGCATAGCAAGCACCTTAATACAGGCATAACACAACTTTGCCACATCGGTCTGAATGAAAGAAACCAAGTCATGTTCAAATCTCGTAGCCGTGCTAGTCCAAGGACTTTAGTTATGCGGTCCCGGTAGCCAATAGCTCGGATTGTTTCTTCCATTATCGCTGGTGTCTTGTCTGTGACGTGGTTTGCCATAGCGAAGTAACAGGATCAAAAATAGGATGCCTGCCACTAGTCCCAAAAGTAGAGGAAGTCCGCCAAAGATGGAATGGACAAAATCAGGAAAAATACCCAGGATGGCTTTGAATGGGGTTAAAGCTCCCGAAAACACTGTCTTAAATACACTCGCGATTCTGCTTGTATCAGAAATATTTAAGATTTTGCTCAGTATTTCTGCGAAATGTATGGGGGAATTGGTTGATAACAGTGAATGAATCTCAGCCGTTGTCCTTGCAACTTGGAGATCATATGTTTCTTTTGATGATGATAACATGGTTGGCGTCTGTAGGAGCACTGTCTTCATTCTGCTTAAAGTATCAATTCGAATAGAAGAAATTTTCAAACTGGGCCACAACCTTGCCTCCCTATCTCGGGCATCGTTCGGGTACAATACTCGTTCACAGCACATGACCTTCGTAGTCACGGTTATGAGATAAGGTTTTCCGGGCAGCAGACTGCAACATCTGCGATCTACAATTAGAATGTAACTCCCGTTCGAGAGTCTCATAAAGAATGGTTCTATTCGTGTTGCAGGTGTGCCTAGCTGGTGACATGAAAGGTTATTTGAGTTCCCTTCACATGCTCCATGTAAACTAATACCCTGACACAGAAGTGTACCGCTTAGTGACCTTTCACAATTATTGCCACTAAGAAACACACTTCGTCCTTTATTACTAACACATGCGTGTGTATAGGGCAAGTTCCATGTTGACTTAATGTATCCTTTACCCAACCTTTCATACTGGCCTGCCTGTATATATTTTTGGCAGTATTGAAACTGGAAAGTTGTTCTCGGAATATTTATTATCCCATGTATTATCCATTCAATGGCAGGTCGTTCTGACATTGTCAATGGTAATCTCTCAAGTTTTTCAATGCTCAGAATTGTATAGTCAGCACCCTTCTGTGCCAAACTGATTTGTTTATCAGTAAGGTTAAAGATATTAAATAGTGACGTTGTGTTGATTAAACGCCAAGGCACATAGCCTGAACGCAGATTTTGTAACATCCAGCCAAGCTATACAATAGAACGCAATTGGGACTGACCGTGTTGTAACATCAGTAAGTCTTGCGATATTATATCGATTGCTGAAGATACAATACTGTCCAGTGAATATATTCTGGGGAACAGAGTCATTAACCCATTGTCCACAACAGAAAGTGATTTTTCCAAATTAATACGGTCAATTTCCCGTATTTTTTCTGCTGTCTCAATTTGAGTTACTTTCCAAACTTCATTGTAAGCTGCATACATAGAGGCCGCTATGAAACGTTTTTGACGCTGTTTGCGTGGTCCCATAATGAAATCACGCAAGTCAGCACCTTCTTGAAGTAAAGTTAGGTGTTGCTTAATTTCTGCCAGTGTGGATGTTTGTAGCCATTGAAGGCAGAGCTTGCCCACACTGTAAGTAGTTACTATCCTTGGATGTTGTCTTTGGGAATATCTAGGGTCTGGCCTGGTCAATTTGAACCCCTGTATTTTGTTCAGGAATCTGTCTTGACAGTTATTTGTGTCTGTGGGCCAGATCAACCATTGTTTCCAATCAGGATGTGTTCTGTTTTGGTTTAAAATATGGTTTAAGTCTATCTCAACATCTATAGAGTTATTACTATTCGTTGTTGGCTTTGGAATAGACGGTTTGTTTAAGTCTAATTTTGGCTAAGCCAAGACAGGTAGTTTGTTGAATGGTGTCGTTCAAAAATATAATTTGTTCTGGGATCATGCAGGCTCTGAACAATGATTCTATACCTTGTACTTGCCAATCTTTTGTACCCCAAACAGTTTTTGTTTCAATGTTACTGTTCCAGAAATCAAAACCAAATGTATTCATTTGCTCAAAAAATGAATCTGAATATATCAATTTTGTGTTGGTGAGCATGGTCTTCATACCTGTCTTATTTGACAATTTGAAATAAAATGTTTCTGCATTACTTGTGTTAAACCCTGAAAAGTATGAATATTTATCAAAAAATGTTTTTGAACTACCCTTTGGTGGAGTAGCACAATGTTCCCATTGGTTATAATTTAAAACATTTCTAGGTTGTGCAGATTTATGGAGATAATGGTTACCATAGTGGTTACAGCAGAACATTTGATCATAATTAGATGAACCCTGTAAATAATCATGTTCTGTAAACTTAGCAGACATTACTAGGTCAGACATCATATCATTAATACTTTCAAAGTCCCAATCATCAGCAAATGTGCTTGGTTTTACAAAGTCACTTAACGAGATCTTAAATTGGTGTGGATATTTCAGGATTTCAACCGGGCCATATATTTCATAATCAGTATTGTCCCATGCTACACCGCCTGGTATAGGATTGGCTGTGAAGTTCACTGAAGAAAGTTCTCTTTTCTTGACGGGTGAAGTTGTATGTGGCTTAAGGACCAAGTTGATTTTCTGGCTTGCTGTGTCCATTTGAGCATATTTTTCCTCAATGAAATGTACCAAGCATAGTACCATGATGAGCCAAAGTATGAGGATAAATGCACCTAATGTCACCCAAATTTCAATCCATGGAGAAGTCAGATAGGTTCTCTTTAGTTGCTGAAAAAGTTCCTTTGCTTTGTCTTTAAAAGTTTTTATTGATGGCTGTACTTCTGGTTCGCTTTGTTCTTCTGAAGAATCATCGAAATTGATGAAGTAGCCGGATGCCGTTCTGTCAATTGTTCCAATTGCTTCTGGATTACTATTTACTTTTGGCTTTTGCTTTGTTTCATTAGAAAAGTCTGTAGTTACATCATCGTAGGTTGTTGTTTCTTGATGAAAAGCTTTTATTTGGGTTTTAAGAGGTTCAAGTTCCATTGCTTTGTTGCATAGTCCTTGTTGTTTCACTGTAGATTTTCCAAATGTGTTCAGTCTTTCAGTTAGAACCTCTGTTGATGTAGCACACTTTGGTGTTCTGCTACTTCTTGGGAGTCCACTTGGCCTACTATTTGTTATCGGCCACATGATTGTGGTTTAACCAGGTCGATGGATATGACTCGGTTCTCCTTTTTACCAGCAAGGGGCGGTAGTACTACTGATCTTGTCCCGTTGATAGACAAGACCGGAACTGCTTTTCTGTAAGAAGGCCCAAATTCCTTCTTTACCGCAATCTTTTCTCTGACCAGATCCCCGACTTTTGGAAACCAGACAGGCCTTGCTGGGACAGGTGGTTTTTCTTCAGTGGTTGTTGGCTGCTGTTTCAACTTTATGTTGCTCAGGTCTTTTCTTGTTTCATTTAAGTCCTGTAAAATAGCCAAGCGATCTTTGATATCAAAGCATTTTTCTTTAACCACTGAAGTCTGACTATCTAAGTCCTGGATTAACATTCTAGTCCCAAACAATAGTTCGTACGGACTGAGTCCTTTCAGAGAATTTCTTGGCAGGTTATTTAGACTACGTTGGACACTTATTAAATGTTTGACCCACCCAGCTCCTGAACCTAATACCTTTGCTGTTATAGATTGCTTTATGCCTTGGTTTTTTCTTTACACCATCCCGTTTCCCTCAGGAAGGAAGTGAGAAGAGTCCCGCAATGCAATGTTAATTCTGGCCAGGCACCCCCCATAAGCATTTTTTAGAGCTAAAGGAAAGATTTTGGTCAGAACATAACATGCTTCTAGCGTATATGCCATTATAGGCTCGCAAATCTTTTATAACAGTTCAGACGTCAGCCAAAAGTTGGGGTCTACATTATAAGTGAAAATAGTCTTTACATGTTAATGTGACGCATTATTCATACTGGGTTTTATTTTTTTGATTATTTGATACATTCTGGAGTGAAACGCCATGGTATTAAACCGTTTCTCTCGCCACTGCGATCTCTATTGCAGTTTGGGCAGTTGTTTACAAAAATGTGATGATGCAGGCCCATGCCTGGCCACCAGTACACTGATTGTAATTCTTCCAGAGAATCTTTTAGCTCAAGGTGTCTGAGACCCTCACCCATATGTGCGTCTGCTATTAACAAGCCTCTCCTGTTCATGTTTGGAATTACTCTATCCCCCACTCCAGGGATTCGAGCAAAAGGAACGGAGTTTGCATCGATTATGTATGTATAATTGAGTGGATAATTGATCGGTAGTGCAGAGCAGTCGCCTTTTGATGACGTTTTTACTGCCAGCACAGTTTCACCGTCAATGTATTTTACTGCACGCTTTTTTGTAGCTACGGAAGCCGATTTAGTTGCTACCGCTGTGGCTGTCTCAGCCAATGAATTCCCTGCAACGGGAACGCCATCACGCTGATGACTCAGTGAGTGTATCACGTGAGTTTTTGGTAGTTCTTTCTGTAAAAGAACTACTTGTTCCCAAAGCACTTTTTGCTTTATTGTTGCACCTGTGTCATCTTTGTAACCGTTTTGAATCCATTTCTGTAAATCGTTATTGTATGATTTGACGCAGTAATACGAATCGCACACAATAAGTGTTGGGAATTCGCGATCGGCATTATCTAGCGCCATTTTTAACGCTATTATTTCAGTTTGTTGTTCTGAATTATTTTCCACTGAGTGTGTTTTTGTAAGTAGAGGTCTTAATTTACCTCCGCGCCACACTTCTTTTACAATTTCGCATGTGGCATTGTAAGCCAGCTCCCCCCAAACTGAAGGTTGAGCATGACCGTCTGTATATATTACACAGGCGTACTGTCGTAAAGGCAGAATGTCGATTGGCAGAGGGTATTCTCTCTCATATTCTAGAAATTTTAATTCTTTCATTTCCGGGTCAAAATAGTATTTTACTTTGTCTGTAGCAACAGAATTTACCCATTGTATCCATTCTGGATCCAGTGCCGTTGTCGGTAAATTACATGGTATTGTTAATGCCTCAAAAGCTGATTCTGCTGTTCTGACTGTAACCTGTCTACCGTCGGCTTGGTATTTCTCTTTTGCTACAGCTGTCTGAACCGCATGAACAATGTTTTCCTTAATGCTGAACCTTTTTTCAGCTTCTGTGTACAACTGTGATTTGTATGCTATTGGTACCTTTTCTCCCTCATTAGAGGTCAGGTACGTGAATCCGCATCTTCCTGGGATGACTCGAATCACAAGGTTGCGTGTGTTGTCACGTGTTTGTAATTTTGTTTTAACTAACATATCTGTTTGTAAAGATCTCAAAATTTCTGTGTGTTTTTGAGTCCAATTGATTCTTTTAAAATCTGGTTTTATAAGATCATAGAGAGGTTTAACTCTCTCTGCATAATTTATAATGTAAGTTCTTCTGAAATTTAGGAAATCTAGAATTAATTGTAAGTTTTTTAGTGTTCTAGGTGCTTGGATTACAGCACATTTCTCTAGGAAATTGTCAGCCAGGCTTTTGCCTTCACTTGATAGTTCATATCCTAAAAACAGGACTGTTAGATGGGCAATTCTTGACTTTTTAAAGTTGAATTTGTAACCCTCTGCTGCAAACCCAAGTATTATGGTGTTCACTCTCTTCAAGTGAGTATCCAAGTCATCATCTGTTAGATAGATGTCATCGACATAAGATAATGCCTCATCATCATATATTTGTAGTAACTCTGTTACTCTTGCTGAGAATAATCCTGGGCTGTTCTTGAACCCCTGGGGCAAACGACAGAAATTTTTTTGCGCGCCATTTATTGAGAACGCGGTCAAATATCTGCTCTCTGGTGCTATGTTTTGACAGAAGAATCCATTAGAGATGTCTAATGTTGTTTTGTATTTTTTGCGCACTATGTTATTCATTAGTGCAGCACTATGTGAGTTTTGTACTGCAAAGGTTTTGCAACAAGAGTTAAGTTGTCTGTAGTCCAAAACAAGACGATATGAATTGTCTGGTTTGGAGACAGGAAACAAAGGATTATTCATTTGTGAGGTGCAAGTTTCAATCACCCCCTGGTATTCAAGTTGATCTAGGATCTCTTTTACCCGTTTTTTAGCTTCTTGCTTAATTGGATACTGCCTCTGAGCAGTAGGTTGTGATTTTAACTGGATTTTGTGAGGAGGAGAGTCCTCATCCCATCCCACATGGTTTTTATATAATGCAGGAGCTTGGGCTACTGCCCACTTTCTTGCAAGTGTATATTTTTTATGAATTGGAATATGATTTGAGAAGGCAGGCATAATTATTTCTTCGCCATGAGGGAACTCCCTGACAAACTCTGGTGGCCAGTCTCTTTCAGCTAGAAGGATATCATAGCCCTTGGAGAGATTATCCCAAAAGAGACCCCTTATTTTCCTAGTCTTATCCCCCTCTATACGTAATGTTATTTCATATATTTTATGAGGTTTGCTCAACTCTGGTATCTGCAGTTTCCACCTGAATGTATTCATTTGTGTCTACTGTCTCCAGATGATTCATAAAGATCTTGCGAGCTATGCTCACTTCTGCTGCGCTGTCTAGCATTGTCTGAGCCCATTCTCCGTTTTTCAGCTGTGTCCTCAGTATTCTCGGCATTGTTGATTACTTTAATACTGGCTACCTTCTTTTTTGGAAACTGTAATTTTTTATTTTGATGAGCAGGTTCCTTGTCTTTGGACTTGACGTGCTCTTCCCTGTGTTCTGACCGTCCTCTTCTTTCCGATTTCTGCGAGGAAGTCTGAAAAGATTGAGAGGGACGTGTATCAATATCTTGATATCTATCAGGTTTCTTCAGATTATCCCTATTTCTAAGGTTGTATTTTTTCTCAGAGGGCTCCCTTTGGGGAGACTTGTGTCCTTGGTCCGGAGATCTTTCTCTCCGCCGAGGAGACCTTCCTCTGGACTGGAATCTTTTTTCTTTAGGAGTGGATTGTTTATTTCCATCCCAGCTCTTTTTGTGAGTGTTTAGATTATTTTTAATAAATACTTTTTCAGGTTTTTCAATAAGTTGGGGTTTCACCGGTTTTCCACCCAAACTATCTCTTCCTAGTTCTTCATAGGATTTTTCTATGATTCTGGCAATTTCAAATGGTTGGTCTGCTATATATATCTCTTTCAATCTCTGGCGAATCGCCACATTTGCTGCTTCTCCCTTTATATTGGCTAATAATATTGCTGAGACCTGTTTGAAGTCTTTTAGTAATTTCATACCAAGAGTTAAAGCAGGTTCTGGAACGTATTCATCTTGAATTTGTTTTAGCACATCTGGTATTACTGACATGGATGGAACACCATGTGTTTTTGTGTAAATGGAAGCAAAGACTGTACCCCAAGTGTCACAGTCTTCCACATGTGGTGCGATTCCCATTGGAAGACAGATAGTCAGAATCCTGTGTTTCTCAACCGGGGTGGTATCTGGAAATACCGCCTCTATTTGAGTGATTTTTTGTGCTAACCAGAATGGAATTTGTTCCCGTTTTGCGGGTACTTTACCTAGACAGGACTGTATGTTCTGTGGTGTAATTTTATTTGTGTTCCCCTGGTGAGGGATCAGCTGTGGAATTTTAATAGCTGGTTGTACTGTTGAAGTCCGCATTACATATTGGACTAATTGTCTGTGTATTTTAATTAGTTGTTTTAGCTGTGCTAAAAGTTCTGGTGCAGACATTTCTTCAATGTCTGGATGTGGTGTGTATCCGGATAGGACCGGCCACGTTGCTCCTGGTCTACCTAGTGGACCGTGCCTGGTGATGTGATTATTATGTTTTAGGGCGCCATTAAACCAGAGCATGTGCTCTTGGTATTTGAGTGGTATTTCCACCTCCTCGAAAGGAGTGTACTCATTAGGAGGTTCCTCTGTTTTGTAATAGTGGAAGTCCTTTGTTACAGCGTTTGCTGTTGGAAAATTTATCCATGAATAGAATACCTCTGTCTGCCGATATTCGTGTGCCTCGATTACGAATATGACTGTACCACCTCTCGGTGTCAGCCCATTTTCTATAAGTTTTAAAGTTATAGATTTTCTTATGTTGACCGGGATGAGTATTGCATCTGGATCTGTTTGCAGCAGAGTATTGTCAGCTGCTAGGAGTTCAGCTGCTATTCTAACTGTCTCCCTTTCTTCTTCTTCTAGTGACATTTTAATGTCAAGAAGGTTATTTTATTTATTTGCAGATCAGGTTTCTATGGAAACAAAGATTAGATGCACAATATTTTGGAACAGTGTATCCTTCAACGTTGAATAAACCAAGAACCATACATAGGAGTCTCCTCCTACTAAGTTTGGCGGATTTAACCTTTCACCCACTGCAGACGTCTTTGGAGTATTATGGGGAAAAGGGGTATGTGTGAAAAAGCACGACTGAGTTACTCTAATGTCTTACGTTAGATTTATCCCCATCCAAATACGTTGGGCGCCATGTAGTGTAGTTCCTATCATCCCAATAGGCTCTGCGCATTGGAATAATATCTTCAATAGTATAGACGTAGGACAGAGGTTAACTAGGTCTTCTACTGTCGATATTAGACTTAGTTATGTGTGTGCCAGCTAGCTCAGAGTTCACTAGAAACTTTCTCGAATAGACAAGGAGGAGTTTAACCTCCCTGGATAGACAAGAAGGGATTTAGTTTCTGACAACCATAGAACATGACAACTTTGCTCTCCCCTAATCAAGAGTGTATCTCTAGAGTCGTGTGAAAACAAAAGACAACTTATTTTACTCAGTCAGTTCAGTGCATTCTTAGTTTCACCAGATTGTAGAGAAAAGGAAGAGACGGGCGTGTTCAATAAAAAGATGTTATTTATTGATCAGTCTCTTTTCTCGTACAAGAGAAATGAATCGCTATTATTGCAATACTTAGATTTAAGTAAAGTGCATACAGTAATAACAGAATTATAAAATAATACTGTAAAAGCATTGATATGGTTTCTTAGCCATATGATACTTAAAATGGATAAAATAGAAACATACATATATACATTGACTAATCATACTCAAATGGTGCTTCTAACTACGCCTACCCCAATGTACCTGACCTAAGCCTAATACGTGGCGGGAGTAGATAAGTAGCAGTTTAAGTTAAGTTTGTTTTGCCAAGGGTCTGCTTCAAGAATTCTCTACAAAGGATGATTCAGTTCAGTACCTGGGAGTTTAGAAGGCTGGAGGGCTGGTATCTCTATCTCAGGTCTTGATATTCCAGCTGCCTGCGAGGGCTGCTTGGAAGCGCCGGAGCTGGATTTCTCGGCAGGAGAAAAGGCAGCGTCTCTCTCTCAGCGCGTCAGAAAGGAGGGGCAGCGTCTGTGGGCTTCGCTGTCAGCTGGGCTCCTCGGCAAGTCTCGCTACTCCAATCTTGTCACCACCTCGTGTGTTTGCTTAAGGCAATGTCGGTATTATTTATACCTGAAAGGTGCCGGGATTGACGTAAGGATGGACATAAATACGTCAATAAGGATGTCATACGAACCTGATCATTCGCACATTCTTTACTGAAGTTCTCGGCTAAATCAAAACAATGGCTGTGGGGATTTCCCAGATCGTGGTAGGTTTGATTTGTTTTGAGAACACCGTATGCCTATTAGGGGGCTGGAGGAATAGTGCTTGCCTAATGAGATGGCATGCGCTATGACCTAATCAGATAACGGGCTTCTGTGCCGTTGTGTGGCTAATCAGATAACGGATTTCTGTGCAGTTGAATGGCTGCTATTTAATTATTAACCAGACAAGGGTCAGAAACAGGGGGATCGATACAGTACCCATAATAAATACACCACACCTTGGTAGTTATTAAATTTAGATTAATACATTTTTGTGATACCAATTTTTGGGGTATATAGGGTTACAGTACAGGTAAGGGTGGGCAGAGTATGCGGACCGGCACCCTACGGAGTTCCACAGAGGTAAAAAGAAACTCTGTGGAACTCCGCTCCAGTCCCACTCCCAATTTAAAAAAAATGAAAAAAACCACTTAGCTGCTCTCTGGCGTCTCCTGGCTGCCCTTTTCCTTGCCGTGGTCTCTCCTCCTCACCGCAAATCTCGTCCTCATCGCCGGTTGCAAACCCCTACATTTTACATCTCGCGTGGACTGCGCAGTCCATGCAAGACATAAAACGTAGTGGTTTGCAGCGAGGACGGCGGTGAGGAGGAGACACCACGGTGAGGAGGAGGGCAGCCCAGAGACATCAGAGAGCAGGTAAGTGTTTTTTATTTATATGGGTCCGGTGGCGCAGAGGCTAACTCCGCTCCGCCATGGAGTCAGAGTTTTGCCTGAACTCCGTATTCCCAACGGAGCGCGAAGTTGGAAAAACTTAGCAAACCCCGCTGGCAGAGCGGAGTTCGCCGCCCGGCGTTAGCTACATCGTGGGAAGTCAATTAATTATAATTAATAATTTTTTTGTTAGTATTAATTAAATAATTTATAATTAATTATGCTAATTTCATAAAAAAGTAACATAACATTTTAGGTTCAGGTTGTGGGTTTTGTAGAGGTAAAGGGTGAGAAGTAAATTCATTATCATAAATTAATAATTCATTTTTAATCAATATTAATTATGTAATCGATAAATATGTATATTAATTGTGTAGTTAACTTATTTTTAAAGTTAAGTTTCAGGTGTGTGTTGTGGGTAGTTTAGGGGTATAGGGTGGGAAGTAAATGAATTATAATTAATTAATAATTATTTTTTTATTAATACTAATTACTTAATTGATAAATATTTATGTTGAATGACAAACTTCTCTAACTTGGAGGAGCGGAGAATGCGAGAAGGAGAGTAGGGGCAGACAAGGGATCGTAGATATTTCGGAGCACAACCTGCTTTAATATTGTGCATGAAGCAGAGTGTTTTAAATTTGACTTGGTTTTGTATCTTGAGCCAATGCAGGTCACGAAGATTATGGGAGGTGTGAGTGGTTCTAGGGATCTTGCATAACAACCTTGCTGTCGAATTTTGTACCACCTGCAATTTACACGTTGTGGCTTTATTTGAGCCCAGATAAAGCACATTCCCATGGTCAAGCCTAGAGGTAATCAATGTGTAGGATAGACAGGAGGAAACCCATAGACCAAGTTGGGATGGGTGTATGCTGTAAATAAGAACAATTCCCAACAGGTATCAATTGGAAGACAATTTCAACAGGTGTATGCAATATGCATTACAAAAGGAAGAAATAAGGAGTCACTGCAATTGT
Organism: Lissotriton helveticus; assembly: GCF_964261635.1. Taxonomy (NCBI): domain Eukaryota; kingdom Metazoa; phylum Chordata; class Amphibia; order Caudata; family Salamandridae; genus Lissotriton; species Lissotriton helveticus. Next base: position 1,139,064,663 of record NC_136072.1, on the reverse strand, counting down.
TTGAAAAAAAGGCGGGTATTATTCACCACTTTAAGAGCAAGGCGGGTCTGTTGCAAAGTCATACAGTTAAACAGCACTGTACAGATTGAATGGTGTGACAACCCGGTGGCACTTGGTGAAGGTGATATATACATGAATATATACAGTGAATAGTGGTGGTAGTGCAAGTGCTGGGGTGAGACAGCGTGGTCGGCGCGTTGTGACAATAGGTGAAATTTACAGAGTAATGGCTCCAAGGATCAAGTTGTAATCACTTAAAACAAGAATGAGTCAATTTTCAGGAGTACAAAACATGAAGGGCGCCATAAAATTAAGCTGTGTGGTCGACGGCATTTCGATCCCCGTCAGTCGGGATCGTCATCAGGACTGGGTTGTCGAGGGAACAGTGATGTCCACCCAAGGCAGAGTCATGCGGATGGAGGGGCTGGTATATAGGATCCAATGCTGAATAGCGATTTGGCAGGCTTGAGGCAGCGGGGGTAATCGGCGTCTGACTGAATCAGAGCGTCGGGGCGACTATCGCGAAGGGCAGCGTCTGGCAATGAATGCGGGAGCTTAGCCAAGCTAAGCTCCCGCATTCATTGGATCATTCATTGGATCATTGGATCCTATATACCAGCCCCTCCATCCGCATGACTCTGCCTTGGGTGGACATCACTGTTCCCTCGACAACCCAGTCCTGATGACGATCCCGACTGACGGGGATCGAAACGCCGTCGACCACACAGCTTAATTTTATGGCGCCCTTCATGTTTTGTACTCCTGAAAATTGACTCATTCTTGTTTTAAGTGATTACAACTTGATCCTTGGAGCCATTACTCTGTAAATTTCACCTATTGTCACAACGCGCCGACCACGCTGTCTCACCCCAGCACTTTCACTACCACCACTATTCACTGTATATATTCATGTATATATCACCTTCACCAAGTGCCACCGGGTTGTCACACCATTCAATCTGTACAGTGCTGTTTAACTGTATGACTTTGCAACAGACCCGCCTTGCTCTTAAAGTGGTGAATAATACCCGCCTTTTTTTCGAAAAATTGCAGTGACTCCTTATTTCTTCCTTTTGTAATGCATATTGCATACACCTGTTGAAATTGTCTTCCAATTGATACCTGTTGGGAATTGTTCTTATATAGAGGTAATCAAGGCATTGACTACGGTTTTCTTGGTGGAGTCAGGCAACATCCAATAGATCTTTTTTTGCCATTTGAGAATGACAAAACACGTGGCAGAGGTTTTTACTGCTTGTAGGTGCATATTAAGGGATTCGTCAATAATAATGCCCAAGTTGCACGCCTGGAAAGAAGGTGAAGGGAGAGAACCCATTTCGCATGGCCAATGTTGGGGACCCCATAGATTTTTATTTTTACCGAATATGATCACGTCGGTTTTTTCACCATTTAATTTAAGAAAATGTTTCTGCATCCATGATGCTATATTGATTATACCAAATTTGAGTGGAGAGGAAGCATTTGTATTTTCAGAAGAGAGAGAAAAGATAGGTTAGGAATCATCAGCATAGGAATACATTGACAGCCCAGAATTTTCTACCACTTTTGCTAAAGGACTCATATAAAGATTAAACAGTATAGAGGACTGAGTATGGAGCCCTGTGGTACTCCATGAGCAAAAACATGCGTTTCGGAGCAGGCTGTTCGGGAGACAACTTGAAACGTGCGCTTAGTCAGAAAAGTGATAAGCCAGTTAAGAGCTGAGCCGCGGATGCCCAGGGAGTTTAGAGTGTTTATTAATACAGTGTGAGATACCGTATGCACAGACTGGAGTGTAAATAGTAAATTTTATTCCTCCACAAACCAACACTTCCCCTACTGTTTCACTGAATGGAGTGGGAATAGTAAATTTTACCCATCTACACTCCAAATTTTTCTCGCAGTGAGTGGAGTGGGAATAGTACATTTTATCCATCCACAATCCAATACTTTATCTAATGTTGCACTCACTGGAGTGGGAATACTACATGTTACCCCTCTGCTTTCCAACAATCTCCCTACTGTGGCATACACTGGAGTGGGAATTATACATTTTACCCCTCCGCAATCTAACACTTTCTATACTGTTGTACTGCGTGCTGTGCAAATAGTTACATTTAACATTATGAGTCCGAGGGGGCGTGGCATGAGCGCCGGGCAAGTTGGCGGCGTAGTCCCGGAGCTCCGCACCGAGCCTCGGCACTTGTTTCTTTTCCGCAGCACGGAAGGCTACCTCGGCAAGCTGTGAGCTGACTCTGCGGGCCGGAATGTGAGACGCGCTACCCGCCGTCTTCTTTTCTCAGTTCCGCCAACATTTCAGCTGTTTTCTCGGCGGAGCCGATGCTGAAACAGCGGCCGCCATTTTGTTCGCCGGCCGTGTCTCCACATAGCGGCCGGCGGGAAGGCTCCTGACGGACTTCAATTATGCCGCTTTGAACTCAAATAGCCTCCAATGCAGCGCTCTCAGAGGTGAGCTGTCATTTTAAAGTTTGCTGTGCCTCATAGCGCCCTTTCACTTCACAATTGGAATGATTTAACCTCATTCGTCCGCCATTTTGTGGATCTCCATATTACCTCACAAGGTTTCTATCAACTTCCACTCGGCGGCCGGCGGAGGGGTTTCTTTATTTATTAACCCTGACCTTTGCATTCCTACATCAGAGGGGAGCCTTCGTTTACAGCCTGCTGTGGTTTCTGACATTTCTTGCTGACGCTTGATATTTCTGAATTTACCCGTCAGTCTTGTGGACTCTTTTTTCTCTACACAAGATATACCTGAGTTTTGCAGCATGTTGTTTCTGCCATTCTCGTAATCCTTCATTGCATCACGCTTCTTTTATTCCTTGTCAAAGCACTTGCGTGAACTTTTCTTTTTGATGTTTATTCACTCAGCTTTGTCCTCTTGCATGTGAAGAACCCAATTACAGATTGCCTCAGACACCTGCATCCTTTCATTGGACTCATCGCCTCCTTTCAATTGTTTTATTGAGCTCTCATGGGGAAACTTCGCAACTTGAAGCTCACTTCTACTACTAGGGTTCCGGTTGGTTCGGACTCTGACTCCCCCATTCAGGACATGGAGGAAGGTCGCACATCCAAATCAGACTCGTCACACGGAGCAATTCCAAAGGCTTCCAACGTGGGCAAAACGCCATCTCCTTTGGTTTGTTCTAAACGTCTCAAACAAAATCCAACTTCTCCTGGAAGTTCTTCCGCCTCCTCCTCTATGGATCTCATCTTAGAGGAGCTACGTGCTTTCAAGCCTTTTAAGGAGGCCACCACCAAAAATATGCAGGCAATGCAGGAGAAGTGGTCGTCTCTGGATGCACGTGTTCTCACCTTGGAACAATCCACAGATTCCTTCCAATCCTCCTGTTCTCGTATCCCATCCATGGAGGCAGAGATCTTACTACTTAAGCGACAGACGGAGGACTTAGCGAACAGGAATAGCAGAAACAACCTACGCCTTTACGGCCTTCCGGAACTTTCAGAAGGGTCTAATACTACCGCCGTCTTCCAGTCCTTCCTTGCTAAGATCTTGGATGCACCAGCTCTATCGTCCATCAACGTTCAACGAGCTCACCGTCTTGGTCCTAGAGTCGCTACCAAACCTAGAGGAGTTATCATGCTTTTCCTTCAATACACTGATCTTCTTCAAGTCCTTTCAGCCGCCAAACTCAAGAAGCAGATCATTTGGGAAGGTCACCGTCTCTACATATCCCAGGATGTCTCTAGGGCCACTGCAGAACGCAGGAAGAAGTTCTTAGACTTGAGACCGCAGCTCCGAGCCCTTAATGCTAGATACGGTCTTTTACATCCTTGTCTCTTCAAGGTCACTTATAAAGACAAAACAACCACCTACGAAGACCCTGCGGTTTTACAAGCTTTTCTTCGGCGACATAGTCCTGATGTCATGGATATGTCTAATCCTGGTTGACTGGCTTATTAACTCTTTTTGTCGATGCATGCATCTAATTGTGGTTCTGATTTTTTCATTGTTCGCACTGTTGATGTTATGAAACACTCATTGTTCTTCTTATATGTTTGATCATATGTGTTCACCTTTTCTCCATCCCATTTCTCTTTTTGCTCTTTGTACGCCCAAGTATTTATCCTCATGTCTCTCCTCTCTTACCAGGTACTCTCCTTCACCACATCATCTCGTTTTTACCCTACTCTTCCCTCGTGCTGCCTTTTTGGATGTCACAATATTTGAGGTTTTGGTGTTCGCTCTGGATGTTCTCGTCGTCATCTCCTGCCACCACCACTCCCCTTATTTGTTTTTTTTTTCATTTTCGTAAGTATGTCTCTCAGTCGTTCGTTCCGGACGTGTACTGTCTCTTTTTTCTTTATTGTTGCTGTCCTCTTCCCTACCTTTCCTATCCTGAACTCCTCTCAATTTTACTCTTTATTCCCTTTTTCTTCTTTCCTTCTCTTTCTCTTCTTTTCTGGAATCATCATCGTTCTCATCCTTGGCTCCTTTTTCTTTTCCCCTTTCTCTTCTACTTTTCTCATTTCTTCTCAATTGTATTTTTATGCATTATTAAGCATGTTGCTCCTAGCTGTTTTCTGAATTGTTTCATTCCGTGTAACGACATGGAACGTTAAGGGATTAAATAACCCCATTAAAAGACAGAGGGTTCTTTCGCATTTAGCGAGACTTAAAACGGATGTTGCACTTCTTCAAGAAACTCATCTTACTGAACCGGAGGCTTCAAAGCTTAAACATTGCTGGGTGGGTCATGTTCTTTGCTCCCCTACAACATCTAGAAAGAATGGAGTTGTACTGTTGTTACATAAAAAGTTAAATGTTTCCTCGATTACTCATGAATGTGATGATGAAGGCCGCTGGCTTATTGTTAATTTACTCATCGATAACATCCCACTTACCCTTTTTAATGTATATGCCCCTACTGCAATTGATAGATCTTTCTGGCCTGCTATCTCTACCAAATTGTCTTCCCTTACTGGAGAGTACATACTCCTTGCTGGAGATTGCAATCAGATTATAGATCCCTTCCTTGATCGACACACAAAAGTCAAATTTGCCCCTTCTAGAATGCACACGCAATTTCTGAATTCCTTTCAAAATAATGCCCTTGTTGACATTTGGAGACTATGCAATCCAGCAGTTCGAGAATATAGTTTCTTCTCTCCTCCTCATCAATCCCAATCCCGTATTGACCATATCTTTCTCAGTAAATCCTTATCCGAACACGCTATTCGCTCAGAGATTGGCTCCATTTTACTCTCAGACCATGCCCCAGTTTTTGTAGACCTAGACTTACTTCCTTTCTCTCCTCATTCTGGCAGATGGCGATTTAATAATGCTTTACTTTCGGATCCCACTTTTGGTGCTGAATTTACTGCTTTCGCCAAGGAATTTTTTCTTTTAAATCAAACCCCTGATTCTCCCTTTGTTATGGTTTGGGACTCATTTAAAGCAGCCTCTAGGGGTTTTATTAATAATTTTGTGTCACGGCGGAAAAAATTGCATGCGGCCAAATCGGAGAAAATTTTAGCTGACATCAAGGCTTTAGAACACGCTTATTTCACCTCCGAATCTGATTCATCCCTTAAAGCTCTTATTGATGCAAAAATCTCTTTTAATAAATTTACAACAGACGCCGCTTCTAATATACTCCTCAAATGTAATTCTAGATATTATGGTGGTAAAAATAAAATGGGAAAGCTCTTGGCCAACTACTTGAAGATTCGTAAAGAACGCACCAAAATCCAATCTATTAAAACCTCTTCTGGTGCATCCACATTTAAAGATAAAGAAATTCTTGCGGAATTTGCTAAATTCTATGATACGCTTTATACTCCAGAACAGACTCCCACTCCTGATGATCTTCTTGCCTATTTTCAATCTCTCCCTTCTCCCCCAATCTCACATGTCGATTTTCACACTTTGGAACAAGATATTTCTCTTTCTGAAATCTCCCATGCTGTTTCTAAACTTCACCATGGTAAATCTCCAGGCCCTGATGGCTTTACAATTGAATTTTACAGCCACTTTGCTTCTCTTCTTCTTCCCAAACTCCTATTCTTATTTCAATCTTTTTCCGACACTGGTTCTTCTAGCGGCTCCTTCCAACAAGCCTTAATTTGCTTAATTCCAAAGGAGGATAAGGATCACTCCTTATGCAAAAATTATAGACCAATATCTCTCGTTAACACGAATTATAAAATCCTAGCGAAAATATTAGCCTTGCGTATGGATCCTCTTTTACCGGATATCATCGGACCCGAACAATCTGGTTTTGTCAAGGGGCGTCTCTCCTCAGATAATTCCCGAGTTTTTCTTAACATCCTTGCAAAAATCTTCTTCACTTACTCTTCCTTTTGCAGCTATTTCCCTAGATGCGGAGAAGGCTTTCGATCGGATTGGGTGGGATTTCATGTTTCAGGCTTTACGTTGGATTGGTATTCCTCCTAAATTTATTTCTGCTATCTCTTTACTTTATTCTAATCCCCAAGCTTCTATTTTTGTTAATGGGATGTCTTCGGATTACTTCTCTCTACATAGAGGAGTTAGACAAGGCTGCCCACTATCTCCCTTACTTTTTATTTTAGCCTTAGAACCCTTCCTTACTAAAATTCGTTTAGATGACACTATTTCTGGTTTTCCTTTTGGTTCTCAACAAGTCAAGCTCTTGGTATATGCCGATGATATTCTTTTCTATTGCCACGACCCTGCTATTTCCATTCCCTCTTTTCTTCAACAGGTTTCTTCTTTTTCTGCAGTCTCCGGATATCGTTTGAACGCTGATAAGTGTGAGATTCTACCTTTAAATCCTCTTTGTCAGAAACATCTTTTTTCTTGTACAGGTTTTTCATGGCAACCGTCCAAAATTAAATACCTAGGGGTCTGGTTTGCTCCTTTGATTTCCGATACTATCAAGCTAAATTTTGACTATGTATATAAGAAAATGGATACGTCTATCACTCGTTGGCATCCACTCTTTTTGTCCTGGTGGGGCCGACTCAACTCTATAAAAATTATGCTGTCTCCCCTACTTCTTTACACTATCTCCATGCTTCCTCTACACATTCCTCTTTCTTTTTTTAAAGAGATTGATTCTTTATTACTGAAATTCCTTTGGAACGGTAAACGATCCTGAATAGCCCTCGCTTCCTTACGCAAAGACAAAGCTCAATCCGGAGTGCGCTTTCCCGATTTCAAACAATATCATCGTGCTTTTTCCCTGAAACAATCGACTCGCTGGTTATCATCTAATATACCACATCATTCCCCTGTTTGGCTAACCATGGGATCTTCTTTCATTTCCCCTTTTACCTTCCAGGAATTCTTATCCTTTACATCTTCCCTCACTCGTCTCCACTCTCCTATTCTTTCACACTCTCGTCATCTCCTTTCCCCCTACGTATCTTCCTCTTATTCATCTCTTCTCTCTCTTCACGAACAACCGATTTGGAATAACGCTCTTCTCAAAATCCGTAACCGTACTATATATTGGAAAACTTGGCATTCTCGAGGACTCTCCTGGATATCTCAATTATTGTCTCAGGGTAAACCTTTCTCATTTCAGCACCTTCAATCTCTTTTCTCTTTACCTGTTTCTGCCCGAGCGCAATATAACTCCCTTTATCCAGTCTTGCTTTCATATCTTCAAATTCTACCATCATCCAACGAGATTCCGGTAAATTGCAGACCCACTTCCCTTCTATTGGAAACCTCTCCTTCTGCTTCCGCTTTATAAAATTCTTTTCGTCTTACCAATGATAGATTAAAATCTCGTACTGAGCTTGCTTGGGAGTTGGACTTTTCTCAGACATGGCCGGTCCTTTTTTGGGACAAAATTTGGACTAAACTCCATAAAACCTCCAGGGCTGCGAACACTACCCAGACTTTATTTTTCATTTATCATAGAATTTTATTTCCCCCACTTGCCCTGTCCCGTTTTTCACCAGACACTCCCTCTTCCTGTTGGTCCTGTTCATCCCCCTCTGCTGACCTCAAACATATGTTGTTCGACTGCCCTCCTATCTCCCAGTTCTGGCAGTTGGTCTGGAAGCAAATCCAATAGATTTTTCAGTTCCAGGTTCCCTTTTCGCCCTCACTAGTTTTCCTTGGCTCCCTTTCGTCGGAACTTCCTTGCCCATCCACTCACTACCTTTTACTTGATCTTTTCCTTGCTATAGCTTTTCATATTATTACCTCTAACTGGAAACAAGCTGCGAATGTTACCTATCAATCTTGGTGGAATGCAATTTGTTTTAACCATCGTTTAGACACCAATTATGTCTCCCCCGTCTCCCTGGCTATCAAACGTGACTTGCTTTGGCATCCTTTGGTAACATATCTCTCTCCCTCTGCTCCTGTTCCTCCCTCTCCTGCTCCGGACACACTTGAAGTTCGTAAACCCCCGTGATTCCCTTATTACCTGTATTTCCACACACATATTTGATTATTATTATTACTGTGTTCATATATATTGTATTTTGCTTAATGTATTTCTATTTATATGACATGTTCATGCTTTCTCATGCTTTTAAAGCTTATTTTTATGATGCTTTTATTTTGATGTTTATTTCCGCCATTTGCTTATTGTAACTCTCCTCCTTTCCTTTCCTTCCCTTCCCCTTCCTCCCCCCTTTTCTATTACTCAATAAATCAAACTTAAAAAAAAAAATAAATAACCATTATGAGTCCAACAATTTACCTAATCTTGCACTGACTGGAGTGGGAATAGAAAATGTTACCCCTCCGCCTTTAAACACTTTCCATACTGTTGCACTGCATGGAGTGGGAGTAGTACATTTTACCCCTCCTGAGTGCAACATTTTAGATATATATTGGAGTGGGAATAGTATATGCATTATTTATAGAATTTTATAGTTTAGTTTACTTTATTTAAAATTAGATTATGATGTTTTTGTGTGTGTTAAAACATAAGTTTTATAATTAGTAATATTTTTAATACTTACTATATTTTTATTAAATTGATAGTTGTTTATGTTTAGTTTTTAATTGTAATTAAATTGGTATGTTTTTAAATTGAAATATGTGATTGGGAATATATGTTAACCAACCACTATTCAGGGAAGGGCTAAACAACTATGGCTTGAATCACTGATTGACTGCATCCTTACTATTGACCATTACAATGCTCTGCTTCTTTTATTTGATTCATTATATACAAGAAGGGGTGTGCAAAATGTGCTTACTTTGCTTTCAAATAATTATGCAAAATGTTTGCAGTTACACACAATTGCGTGTAATTATGCAAAATGTATAGCTGTCATTTTGTGCTGTGTTTTAGCATGAAATAAGTCCTCACATCAAAGTTTGGACTAATAACACATTTAAACAAAAAGTACTGCAAACAACAGCAATTTGAGTTCTATTGTTGCCGTGCATTCACGTAAACTTTTACAGCGAATTGTACATTTGTGGTAATTTTTTGAAGTGAATGGTGTATAATTTCTTGAAGTGGTGTAAAGACGGAATTGCAGGAATTTTGCATAACAAGCATAAATCTAAATCTTCAAAATCATGCTAATTACTCTGGGGTAATTTAAATTTCTTCCAGGCATTGATACAAGTACCACGTACATAATACATACATTGCGGTATGCAGCGTGACTTCCCTATAGTAAATTGAAATTGAAATTCAAGGCGCTTGTACGAATACCGCTGTGGAACCCATTCTGGCTTTCCCTGTGAGGTGTCCACTCCTGGGCACCCCCAAGGTGGAGGCCAGGCTTCCTTAGCATTGTGGGGGCCGTTGTGGAGATTAAGCAAGCTATTGCCCAGAGTTGCAGAGTGGTACTCCATGATTGGAATGGACACCGAGGCGAGAATTATCAGGTCCGTGGAATTTTTGAGCCAAAGACCCGCCGAGGCGGGGAATTGAACCCTGGTCCCGGGCTAGACTTCTGCATCGGGGTCTGCCACTATAACCATTGAGCCACACTTCTGTCGAAGAGATGTACAGCATCTGTTCCCTTTCAAACAAACCTTGCATTTCCTCTCATGGAGCAGGCCTTCTCAGTAGTCCCGCAGGAAATCTTGCAGACCACAATATATTCCTGTAACTGCACATAATTAAGAAAATCATGCTCTGCTGTAAGCCTGCAGCCATTGCCTTATGTCTCCTGTATTACTCACCCCGCAATAAGCTCATTGAAAAATAGCAATCAATTAGCGATTGGTTCCCTTTCCTGCACAGCGCCCTCCTGCTTCAGCTTAAATGAGTATTTTTTTTTACACTGTCACTAAGACCCATATTGCAATTTGCAATATTCACTGAGTTCATTTCGTGCTGGGTAATTTCACCATTTATTATCTTGAAAGAATATATTTTTCTGGGCTTTCTGTTATGGAATTACATTTTTGGGTTAGAAAGCTTTAGTTAATTGGAGGGACAATTTTAAGATTAAAGCAGTCAAAGTGGTGTTACTTTCATCAATAAGAATGGAACAATTAATAATCAAGTTTCCATAGTTACCAACTTGGCTCTTTCCTGAGGGTCACCTTCACTCAGTTCTTGCTTGTTATTCAATAGCACTTTGGAGTCTGGGGCTTAAAGTTCTTATTGTCACCTTCTAACTGAGTCTATATGTACTAAAGCTTAGGGGGTCATTAGGATGGCGGGCGGACTTAGTTCTCTCGCCATCCTATCGGTTATTGGGACCGTCCGCCATAAGGGTGGGGGTCCCGTGGGGGGTATTAGGATGCGCCCGCCACTGTGGCGGGCGCATCCTGCATTTTTAGCATCTTGCATTTTTAGCATTGTGGCGGGCGGTGCTCCCAGCACCACCTGCCACAATGCTAAAAATGCACGTATGCATTTGCATAAACAAAGCGGCAGGCACCACGCGGTGGCTGCCACTTTGTTTATGCAAATGCAGGGGGGTACCAGAGGTACCCCCGTGTACACCCCCACCTCTCCTTCACTCCCGGGGCCCGCAGGGGGCCCCCCGAAGTGAAGACCGCATGCCTTACCGTGGCGGCATGGCCGCCATGGAAAGGCATCTCTTTTGGCCCATGGTAATATGGCTGGCAGTGTCTAATAGACACCGCCACCATATTAAACCTTTTCCACCCCGTGGAAAAGCGGCAGATGGTCTTTCCGTCCGCCACGGTCCCCCCCGCCATAGTTATATGGTGGGGGGAAATGGGTGGCGGGCGGGTATGGATGTCTGGCGGATCGCGACCGCCCACATGGCGGTGGCGATCCGCCAGACATCCTAATGGGCCCCTTAATGTGTGATCGGCTAAGAAGCCCAAGATGATCAGAAGTGTTGCATATGTGTAGGGTCAGTTAGCAGTGATGCCTTTCTGAGCATCTCGTCTTCATGCTCATCTTCCTGTCCTTTGCTATAGACTTTGTATGTACATTTAGGAAGATGTCACATTGGGTATATGTGATATGTGGATTCCACAGCTAAGAACAATAGTGCCTCATGGTTGCAATATGTGGTCTGAGATCAATAAATGAACAGCAGACGAAAGGCTCAGCCTTTAGATTAAAGGATTGCTTAGCTAGAGGCCCCGAATACGGTTATCAAAATGTTTCTCTCACACCTACATTTTACATACTTTAGAGATAACCATGGTGAACATCAGCCCAGGTAATATGTTCAAACCAGCTCCACTCTGCTGGACATTGACTACAATGGCGATCAGGGGGGCTTTTCGTTTGGTAATGGCCAACCAAAAGCGCATTAGCTTGCATCCCACTGGGCAAATGCCTGAGTATGAGAATGGCCTATCCAGGTATGGCATTAACATCCTTAAATCAGAAGATCTACACAGCCCTGTTTTACTTTCAGTGCTAACGTTAGAAGACATTGTGAAGTTCCACCTCAAAGCATTGATTCCTCAGACGGCGTCGGGGGGTTTACCTGCTGCTTCCCGCGACTGCTGCTCTCTTCCTTGCGGCCGGGCATGGCTCCGCAACCCGCCCCTCTGCCTGTGAATGGACCGGGCGGGCTTGGCTCCGCCGGATCGTTGAGCATTTTCCACCTGCCTACAATCCCCAGGATCCCCTGGGGCAACGCGGACCTGACGGACGAGTCAGCGCTCCAGGAGGCGCATAAGGCTGTGACAGATCCCTCGTCCCGCCACTGTCAAGTGAGAGTTTAATGAGATTGTCTGTGGACATTGTCCAGTATTATTTATCATACCGGGCTCTAGGCCTGTGTGTCGATCCTGGTATTATCATAATTGAATATTCATGTTAGTCTTTATTCTTTTAAATTCTATTAAACTGCAAGGGTCTGTCGCTAGATTTAATAATGTCTAAACAGAAATCTGATAAAGCCTTACCAGTGTCAGCAACTCTAGATAATTACCTAGTGAAAGTCGTTAATAAAATCAATAACGACCGGAGAGCATCGCTATGACGAGGTAGTCCCCCGGTTACATACCAAGATTCTCCCTCCGACTTGGCTGCACCAGTAAACGATAACAGTTTAGAATTAGATGGTAGATTAGTTGCTACGACCGAAGCCCAGGTCCACTCAGATTCCCATCCGGATATTCTGGATGTATCAACTGAGGCAATTGAACAAAGCCCACCACCCACTAAAGCAGTGAGGGCATGTAGGAAGTTGCAAACCAAACGTGGGGGAAATCGAAACAAAAAGAGAGTAGAAACATCCCCTAAAAGCCCCCGTGTTGTCCCCGAATTAACGGAAAGAAAAAGCACTGCTATACTAAATCCTGAGCAACTCGATCTACTGGTCAGAGTTATCGAAACCAAACTAGAAGAGATTATAAAACCCCTAGTGCTTAAATTGGATACTATCTCCCTAGAAGTAAAACGATTAAAGGGTCTTATGGAAACACACCTGACCGTGACTGAAAGATCAAAGGCTGCTGCCACAGACCCAGTCTTGGAGGGTAATGGTACTAGTAAAAGTCTACCTAACCCTACAAGAGGGGGAATTAGCGTAGCCCCAACTGTTATGTCCGACCCAATACCAACTAAGTGTCAAAGTAACCAGGGTATTGTACCACCAGATAGTACATTGGGCTTCAGGGAAGTGAAGAAGAGGCGCTTTATTAATCTGCCCCCTGATTGTGCACCCTATGTGGTTGTTTTGACCAATGTCCCGCCTAACGATTCCCATGCTACCCAGCCCTACCAGGAATCCCATGATTCACTAAAAAATAAAACAGTCTCATGGCTAAATAAGCATTGTGGTTTTCCAACTGCCTACTCCGATCAAATATTATCCACCAGGAGGGTAAATTGGATTGGCCCGTCTAGAAAGACTTGTAGGGGTGACTGCGTTATTATACATTTTTAAACACTCCCAACATGTTGCAACAGCCCTGTTAAGAGCGGCCTCTCTTGTACATGATGCGAATAGCATATATGTACGTCCACTTGGCTATTTTTATAGTCCATCAACTGTAGTACCCCCCGTCAACAATAGAAGCAGACCCCTTTTACCAACTGACCACCCTGTCTTTGAACTAACTATGCAGAATAGATTTCAAGCTCTAAGTCTTCTGGATACTAACGATTGACATCTACAGGGTTGTGGATCATCTACTGGGGAGATCATTCAAAGTCATGTAACGGAGCCAACCGCCCCTCGCACAACCCCGGAGCAAATTTTGATTGGCGGCCAAATAGTTAATATTGACCTTAATGATGCTCTTAATGTCAATTTAAAGGTGGGAGCCAGTACACATACTATTGATGTTCTGGGCGCTAAAAGTACTACGCATAATAATGGTATTGCAATTGTTAGCTCAACGGCGTAGCTAGAGATTGTGGCGCCCGGGGCTATCCCTCAGATTGCCGCCCCTGGGGCGGTGGCTTGGGAAAAGGACGGCGAGCACTTGTAAGAGGTCCAAGAGACACGCAGTATCGCTGCTAATAGTTACCTCGATCATGCAAGTTACATGCACAGACATGACACGGTCCAAGGCTACACAGTTGAATACACTGGTGACCGGCAGTACAAAGGAGAAAACACAGACTGCATGGTCTATCTGGGGACTCAGATAAAATGCATGTGACATCCATCAGAGAGCTGCGTGAACGAATACCTGGCAATCACCACAGCACAATACAAACATGCACATACATGACACTGTTTGGGGATCCATCATCTACAGCTGACATTAAATGAGCAAATATCATGGTCCCCCCAATTAACTGGCTTCATTTTAGCTTCTGTATCTATTAGTTAATAGAAAGCTTTTCAATTGCATGAATGAAAACAACGAGTAAACGCAATATATCTATCTATCGATCTATCTATGGGCAAAGTGTAATCTATTATTTGTCAGCAATGTTCTGGATGGGAGGGGAAGTGATTTACAAGAAGCAAAGCCTCAAGTGGGTCATGAGGACTATTCCCTAACTCAAAATTGGTACCACATAAGATACTTTATGTATGACTTGTTTAGTAGTTATAAAGAAATACATTTAGATATAATAAAAATTTAAGAGGCGATAGTGGATTAAATCTGTACAGTGAGATGCAGGCACACTGAATAGGCCTTGTGAGCATCAGCAGAGATAGTATACTCTAAAGACATAGCAGCAAATAATCTCTGAGGAAGAAGAGTGTTTTTTCCACATTAGATGGGTTGCTCTATGACAATAACATATCATCTGACATTTATTCTGTGGTATAAAATGGGAGTGGGGGGATGGCCTACATGTATTAGTATACATTCTCCCCAGTAGCATATTTAATTTAGCACACATTAATTTTCACTGTCATAGCATAGGTCTATATATTGTTCCACTAACATAGATGCCCATAGATATATACTTAAATACCCTTTCTCTTTTCTTATACACACATGTACATATCACAAGCGCAAATGCACATTAATATACTGCTATTGATTGGTATTTATATGAAATATGTTGCCTATTATGAATACGCACTTAGGCAACCGTTCCTCGAAACTGTGTAACTCTTTGGTCCACACCAATCAGGCAACCATCTCAAGTTCAGGAGATAGAATAAAACCTGGTGTCAAGAGGCCAATATCTGGAAGGCAAACCCTATATAAACATCATTGGAAATGTGCTGTACATAATACAACTCAGTATATAACATAACGTTTATCTGAACAGGACCAGCACTTTTCAGCAAACCCGCCTTAGCTCAAGACAGGTAGTGAGAGCGCTGCTCAGAAGAGAGGTTCTTAGGGTGCAGTGCCAGTCGCTTCATAAAACATAGCATGTTTATTTGTAAAGCACACATTCACCCACACGGGCATGTTGGCACTGAATAACAGATGTTTGTTGTTACCCAACTCAATAATACTCATTTTATCAACCTCAGAAGGATGAAAGGCTAACTCCTCTCCCCTAATATATGTGCTTATATCTCCCCTTATATGTGCTTCTGGGCGCTGAATGGGAGATTGCCCTCTAATCATCCTGCTTGACCCATGTTTTTAACGTATCATGCAAAGTCTATAATTGATTATAAATGATTGCATTACACCACTTTTTCTTTTTGTAAAAACTAGGAAATAATTTCAATCGCAGAAAGCGACAATGATCCTCAAATAATTACGCTACAGTTCATCGCATAGCCAAATAACACAATCCTGACAGGAATAAACAGGTGATGAAAAAGAACAGACTCACCTGCGGCCCGGACGGCCTGCAGCTACTTCCACAAGGCCCATGGGAGACACAATCCGCCCCCCACATGTGAGCAGGAGTTCACATCATTCTCAAATGTGGCTGAGCAGGTCCCAGCCGCATGTAGCCGCCAGATCGCCACCCTCCCTTATTCGCAAGCCCCCGTGCATGGGGGGCATCCGATTCCCGAATCCAGCGCCAGGGACGGGGTGTTGCTGGCTGCATCTGCGACGAGAAGCAGCCCGACTTTTGAACTTCTTGGCAACAGCACTCTTCAAAGAAAACACTAGAAAATGCAGAGAAATGCCCTGTCATCCATACATCCCGGGCCTGAAGGCAGGCGATATTCGTGCACTGGAGACGGATGACGTAATAGACGCAATGGGGAGAAGGGTTATCATTGGCCATTTGTCGCGGAGACATCTGCGCGCGCGGCGCGGCGCGCCATATTTAATAAAGAGTCTGGCTCAGAGAGGCCTGCCGTGGGTCCAGCGGACATGCGCACCATCCTCTTAATTAATTAAAACGCCGGGTGTGCAGTGCGCACTATTTATTCTATTAGAGGCTTGCTTGCTCGGCCTTTATAATTTATTTGGGGACACTGACACTACTGTATTGTCAGTGTCCCCAAATAAATTATAAAGGCCGAGCAACGTGCCACCGGTACCGCACGACCGCCGCCTCCTATATGGTGCCGCCTGGGGCGGTCCGCCCCCCTCGCCCCCCTCGCCCCCCCCCCCTAGCTACGCCGGTGTGTTAGCTGGAATATCGCTGGTTTAAAATCCAAGGGAAATGTTCTGGGCTGGAAAGACTTTATTAATAGTCATGATATTTTATGCTTCCAGGAAACTTGGTGTAGGGAAGAAGTAAATTATGAGGGTTTTGTATCCTACTGTTTGGCGGCACAAGGTTCAACCTCAGGGAGAGCTAAAGGAGGACTTATGATCCCGGTTTCGATCAAACGAAAGATAGTAGTAAAAAGGTATTTGCCCGTGGGCGCATACGCCCAGCTTTTGTGGCTCATTGCGGACCATGGGCGTAACATATTGTTTGTTAATTACTACAACAATGTGTTTGATAACTCTAGGTCATCAGTAGTCAATAATCTAGCGAGTGAAATTGATAATCTTTGTATTGAATCTAATGTTTTATTTGATTTAATTTGTGTGGGCGATATTAATCTGCCTCTGTGTGAACTGTCAACCCAAAAGGTCTGTGGGGTTACCAATAATGTTGGTTCTGATGATTTGCATTTTAAACATGACAATTACGGCGATTCGTTACACAAGCTTATGGGCTGTTATGGCTTGGAAATTTTAGAGTTTGCCAAAGACGATATGGGTCAAATTATTCCTACCTTTAAGAATAAGCAAAGCAGTTCAGTAATCGACCATGTGATTGTTTCATCGAATATTACCTCATACTTCCCCCCCCCCAAGATTGAGGTCTCAACTTTAAGCGACCATAACTGTATAATTTTGGAATGTACCCTTTGGGGCGAAAGTAAAGTGGAACTAGGTACCACAATTAGTAATGTGGAGCCACACAGGCCCAATGGTGTAAGAATAAGATGGGCTGGCGAGAAGGCTAAAGACCTGTTAGGTTCTATTGTTAAAGAGAGCCTAACTGATATTACCCTTATTCTTGACATTAATACAGATTATGGGCGGTTCTTAACTGCTTTTAACAATACTAACAAATCCATCAATGCCAGGTTCACCAAATCCCAAAAAATTCAATGCAGAAATGGACCAGGATGGTTTGACCATACATGTACTAGTTTGCTAACTAAGCTCAAATGCGCTCTGGTAAAAAAGCCTAGGGCCCATGGGGAAATAGTTAACTTGAGATTTGAGTATAAGCATGCATTAAAGAAAAGGAAGGGTGAGATGGAGGAGCAGGCCTGGGCTTCACTTGTGTAAATGTGCTGGATTTGTAAAGCGCACGGCTGCCCGTGAGTGTCCCGGCACTTGCTTAGGGAACCCGTCCTGGTATTCCCCTGTGAGAAACCCCGGCAGGGTGTCCACAAGGTGAAAGCCAGGCATCCCGCCACAAGGGGCCATAGTGGAGATTAAGCAAACTATTGCCCAGAGTCGCAGAGTGTGACCCCGTGAGTTGAGTAGGCACCAGAGCGAGAACTGTCGAGTCTGTGGAATTTTTGAGCCCGAGACCTGCCGAGGCGGGGAATCGAACCCTGGTCCACGGTCGATCTCAGCTTCCGGGTCTGCCGCCTCTAACCACTGAGCCACGCTTCTCCACTTAATGAAACTGAGGAGCTATCCAACAACACCTTGTTTTGGGCAACTGTTAACTCCGCTTTTCTTAAGGAAGAAAACGTACCTGAACTAATCTCCAACGTATCTAGTGATGACTGGGCCTCGCATTTCTCTAAAATATTTGGTGTGTCAAACACTGTCGATAATAATCCTAATAGATGGCCCATTATTCCTTTGGATATAAGTATTAAAGAGGTTGAGCTTGGCATTGGTGCCAGCAAGGGGGGTAAAGCTCAGGGACCGGATGGGGTACCCATAGATGCTTACCAAGCAGCCCCAGAGTTGTGGAGCCCCCTTTTGGCCATTGTTTTTAAAGCGGCTGTATGTACCGAGTCACCAAAAACATGGGGGGAATCCATCATAATCCCGATTTATAAAAAGGGCAACAG
Source organism: Lissotriton helveticus (assembly GCF_964261635.1). Taxonomy (NCBI): domain Eukaryota; kingdom Metazoa; phylum Chordata; class Amphibia; order Caudata; family Salamandridae; genus Lissotriton; species Lissotriton helveticus. Next base: position 1,139,046,396 of record NC_136072.1, on the reverse strand, counting down.
GTCTGACGCAAGTAACTATCGGCCCAACTCTCTTCTGGGCTCCTCAGTTAAGATCATGAGTAGAGTTATGTTGGTCAGGTTGGAAGAGTGGACCAAACAAGAGGGTATCTTGGCTGATAGCCAGTTTGGATTTAGGAAGGGTCGGGGGAAACTCGATCAGTGTATCAATCTTGATTTACTGATAGGTAAATATCCGGAAGCCAAACAGGGCCCATTATACCTCTGCTTTACAGACCTCAGTAGTGCTTTTGACATGGTCGACCACTCTATACTGTGGCCGACCTTGTTACAGTTAGGAGCACCTGAGGGAATAATTATTTTCCTTGCCAGATTATATGAAAAGTTAGAAACCTGTGTGCGGTATGGCACCAATGGGGAATGCACACCGAAATTTAGGCTAAAACGTGGGATTAGGCAGGGCTGCGTACTAGCCCCCCTTCTTTTTATATTGTTTATTAATGAAATCAACTCCATCTTAAAAGAAGTAAAAGCTGATGCCCCTAGAATTAAAGACGTCTCCGTACCTGTGTTGTATGCTGACGACGCTGTCCTACTGTCAAGAACACCCCGCGGATTACAGCGTCTGATCGACAGATTCTCTATCTTTATTAAGGATAGAAAACTGTCTATCAATAAGGGGAAGACACATACAATTACTTATGGTGCTAGAAGAAAAACGTCTAATGCCTTTTTTATTGAGGGTGAAAAGGTGCTGGAAGTTGACAAATTTTGTTATCTTGGTATAACCTTCTCGAAAAACAAAAAGTGGACTGATGAATTTAATAATATTAGTAATAAAATGATGAAAAATGCACATGGTGTTTTTAGATTTGTGGCCAAAGTTGGTGATAGACGCACCAGGGACATGCTTCAAATCTATCAAGCCAGATGCGTCATCATTGCAATGTACGGTGCCGGGATATGGGGACATACGCGTTCCCACAATTTGCAACTGGAGGAAAACTCTTTTTTTTTAAACTCCTATGTTTACCTCCATCTGCCACGACTGAGTTGATTCACCGGGAATTGAATATCCATTATTTAGATGATCTACTATTACTGAGACCACTAATGTTATGGCGGTCAATATGGCCCCAAGAAGATAAAGCATTTAATAGATCTATTATAGAGGATTGCCTATTAATTGATAAATTCCGTAACATACCATGTTTTTTTTTTATAACTCTGTTTATTGCGTTCAGAACAAACAAAAAACATACAGTGGTCACGTAAGCAAGTTACAAAGGCGCACAGCAGATTACAATGGGACTATAGGTACATTCATATGTTAACGGCAGGGTTGGGCAGAATTTGACAGTTCAGGGTCAACCCCAAACTCTGCTCGGTCAGGCAGGGGGGGACGCATATAACACCCCTATACTCATTCCATTTGCTCCACACACATCCCCGAGATAGATACAAGTTCTTTCTTGTAACATGCACCAGTCCATGTCGCGCTTCCAGTCCACCAGGTGTGGAGCTATAACCGCCCCCCAGAGTCTTGCAATGTTCCGTTTCGCCACCATCTGGCCGAGTGTGACCCACAATCTGCCTCTAGATGAAAGGTCCGTTGGTTCCCAGATGTTCAATATGCAGCGCTTCGCCGTGACATACCATGGTTAAAATATATTGACCCAAGTGCTGCATCTAAGATACCTAAAGCAGAGCTGAAAACTACATTCCTTACCCACCAAGCGAGGAAACGGATTTCAGCCTCTAGATCTATGTCCACAGTAATATTTTACAATAAATACAATATGAATGAAGGTCCGCCAGGTTATTTATCAATGGTGACTAGGCCATCCCACAAGTTTATACTAACTAGGTTGAGGTTTGGCGTAGTACACCATTTAGCGGTACTGCCAAACCTTAAGAAACATCCAGTTGGGCCCAGCCTGTGTGATGGCGTTACTAAACAGAGCACTGTGCACTTTTTATTGATTTGTAAATTGTACACGAACTTCCGATTAGTATATTTGAAACCCCTGTTTGTTAAATACGGAGCGTGTACTGCTAACCAGGCAATGAACTTGTTATTTAATATGGAGTCTGCAGATATTTGTTTTTATACTGCCACCTTTTTAAATTGTTCTATTAAAGCACGTAGAAATATGTTATTTTAGGAATCTTGTCTGTATTTTATGCCATGTTTCTATGTTTTTTACTCTGTAATATTGACACTGTATATATTCTGTGCTTTTATGGTCATTTTATGTGCCGAATAAAGCTCCATGAATCGAATTGCATTGATAAATACTAGATCTTGGTGGTAAATTCTGTTCCGCTTGCGGAATTTGGGTAATTTTGCGTTCTGCAGAGTACACGGAATTGCCAAAAATTCCGTGATCCGCAGCTTTGTGGAATTTTTTGCTTGTTTGCGCTTTCAAAATGCGTGTTCGCAAGATATTTACCCCCGAGCATGCAAACAGCATTCGCGAACAGAAAAAAAGCATTGCGAATGGGCGGAACATGCAATTCCATGTGTTCCCGGAACTCTGCGTGCTCGCGGAGATTTGTTACGTTTTCACAGAGCTTTGCGTAGCATGACTATACAAATTCCGCCCACCCCTAATAAATACACATGCCTGATCATCATTCATCCCCCAGGTTGGAGATGGATTCCCCAATTGGAATGCTCTAAGTCTCACTAACTATGTAGCTGAATCATCACCGCTCCTACAGGAGAACAAGTCAAGGATGATTTGCGTACAGCTGGTCTCTGTCTAGAGTGCTTCAGTGGGTGAAAAACGGTGGACAAAAATAGTGCCTGGCAATCGACAGTGAGATTAATTCAGGCATTCCTTCAATCACTTTGTTATTTGTGTGTTGCCTACTAACCTTCCAGCAGTCTTAGTATACAATCAGGCAGTATCCATACTACCTCAAGAAGGGAATGTAATTTGCTCCACTCCCAGTGATGAGGCCTTTAGGACCCTTGGTCTGGAAAAAGAAGAACCCACACTGAACCCCGCAATATCACAGGAATTACCAGGAGGCCTCCAATTACTTTCCCCATAATATTGCCCAGATTAACACAAGCCGCTAGTCTTATTATGGGTTGTCCTACTCCTTTCATCACCACCAGTCCAATGCTAAATCCCAGAAGTAGAAGCAGGTAGACCTCATGGCCTGCTATTATGCTACATAATGGGTGGCAGCAATTGGCAGGTGGTACCTGGTTAGGGATAGGCAACCACCCTTAATGTAATAACAGTCATGGTGTCCTGTACCCAATGCAGAGCTTATCTGGGGACCATGTAAATGACCTAGGAGTGCACAGAGCATTTTCACTTATATTTCAGTCTCTCAGAAGGAGTCATAAATACTTGTGTAAGCCCCCTTCTGAAATACCCATTGCTTAGTGGCACATTTCTTGACCACTCAATGTGAAAGGTCAGTTCCTTCAAGTGCACATGAGTGTGGCCCAATGCAATTTCAGAACCTCTTTACCTGTGCACCTGTGCCACATCACATGTGCAGGGACATAGCAAAAGAGATCCTTGAATACAAACGTTTAGATTTAGCACATGACCTGGAGAGACAGGACATTATTTATCTAATTGGTAGTGCTTTTATGGTATGTGTCTGGTGCACTCAAAAAAGGTATACACAAGAGTAAACCCAGACTGAATACTTGGTTATGTAATTTGTCACCTGGAATATACTCCCACATTTGAAATATTCCTGCAGCTCAGATAGTAGTTCAGCAAATATCTAATCTTTTTTCCCCAGTACTCTACCAATGAAAAACCTTCAAGCTCTGCCGGGTATCAGCTACTTTTACATAATGGGTTCTAGTTAACAATGGGAAGTAACTGTGATAGCCTCCTGCCAGTATAGCACCACCGTTTACATAATACATGACAAACATGCATCTCGAATAGGTAATTATTAATTATGTCAAGACATCAACTGCTGAGCCGTATACTCACGTTCTCTCTGTATAAAACCAACATCTGCCCAATACACAGTATACACTAATCAGAACCCTGCTATTGCATAAGAGTGCATCTTGATAATTATATGTGTGTCAATGCTCTAATTAACAAATTAGGAGGATCAATATGAAAGATCAGGACTGCCAGAGTCTTCTTAAGACTTAGTAAGTCTTTGTAAGGTTACTAAACAAATCTTCTTGAGGCACAAGATTCCATGTTAACACCTCATGTGTTTATTCAAAAGTTTGATCATTACTGAAAGAAAAAGGTAATTAGTTATTTAGTTAGGAATCAGAATGTCCAAAGTAATCAAAGCAAAATCCTGCAGGAGGACTAAACTAAGTTCTGCCGCTGAAGAAAACTCAAGGAAATATAAATACAAATCAATAAACAGACTAGTCTGCTGAGCTAGAAAGCCCCAAAACAACTGTCTGTTCTTCAGGTTACAGAAGGCACACACATTTGATGGTATGATATGACATAGCATGGTTAGACTACCAAAGTTGCAACATATAAACCAATCAGTATTCTGGTAAACAAGGCACTCCAGAGACACTCACTTCCTAACACATTTCAATGATTAGGTTAGGCATAACTAATTAAGGAATCAAATTGACATTTATGTAACACAGCAATACATGTATGTCACATAGCTTGTTCAGCGACTGAATGGTACTGACAGGCAACATGGTGTTTGAAAATGCGTTGTCAGTGGTGGAAACGCCAGTTGTAGTTCCCAGTATCAAAACCATGGACTTACAGGCCTTTCCACACTATGTGCCTAAAGTACTAACTTTGCAGGCATATAAATCTCATGTTAAGAGAAAAGGAGATGCCTCAAGGGACGTTTTGCCTATCAACCCAAAAAAAACTAGGAAGGCATCGCCCATACAGCCTGTGGCAGACTGCCTAAATCATCCACAGGGATTGCCTATCCCTAAGCCTCCCTCAACTGGGACGATTTAGGAGACAAATTAACAATAGTATTACAACCTATAATATCATGTCTGGAGGCATTTGAGTCCATGCTGAAAGATAAGTCAGTTAATGAGAGAGTGGGGATTAACAGAAGCCAATTTTACATAACACTTTCTAGAACTTCTACAGCCAGTGTATGTGCTCAAGGATCCAAGTGGGTCGGAAGGGTTAAAAATGGCCACTACTTTCATTCTACGGAAGGGGTTAATTAAAGACCAAGGTACTTCTACTATAGTGGGGACTCCAATAGTCTTAAGTCTATCCCAAGTCCCACTGGTTGAAAATGTGATTTGTAGAGAATCACCGAGGGGGGGCTATTGATGAAAGAGCTGCTGATAATGGAAGAGTGATGCCTACGAAGCACCATTCAAGGATAGATGCGCAGAGGAGATCAAACAATCCCCAATATCTGAACCTCCCACTAGCCGCCTGACCTTTCATTTTAATTAGGGTAAATGTACCGATTCTAAGATTAGTCCAACGAGAATCGACCGCCCAGCTCATGGATAAGGCTAGGCATTGGTTAGCAAAGTTTACCAGAGGGAGCTATTCCATAAATGATCATACAATTATGGCCAGATGAATATGATGGGTAGGCAAATCATCGATGGCGATTGTGTTGTACTACATTTTGATAGCTCATATATGGTAGGAGATTTGATATATCGGCTTCCTACAGCTCATTCACTAAGCTCACAGATATATACTGTACCTTTGGGTTTCTCCTATAAGCCACTTCACGTACAAAGATTTAATATCCATAGGCTATCTCTAGAGGGTAACCCAGGGAGGAATTGGCAAAATGTGAAGGAACATTTTGGCATCCTTACCTCAAATAGATTCTCTGCGTTAGAAAACATGGATAGTTGTGATTGACTTATGTCCCCCACCCAGTAAGCCAACAGCTTAAACCCCCTCGGCACATAGAGGGCCTGTCCCTATGAATGTCGCTATAGTGGAAAATCGAACAGAAAGCTTAGAATGCAGTACTTATCTATCCATGCCTATCACCGCTCTTAATGACGTGAAAGGAAATGCGGCTTTGGTGATAAATTACAATTATACAAAGCTCTTAAGGAATATACCAGGGTATAATAATAAAATGTGTGAATTACAGAGAGAGACCCTTCTGACCAAAGGGATGAGGTACTCTTCACAAGTTTAAAAACAGATTCCCTTTGGATTGAACTAAAGGAACATATACACTATGGGGTCGATTAGGCTAGCGGATGGACTTTGTCCTTCTGCCATCCTGTCTGGGGCAGGGACCGTCGGCCACAAGGGCGGAGGAGGTTCTGTGCCCCGAATTAGGATGCACCCGCCACAGTGGCGGGTGCATCCCGCATTTTTAACATTGCGGCGGGCGGTGCTGAAAGCACAGTCGGCCGCAATGTCAAAAATGCATGTTGTGCGTTTCAAAGCACAACATGACAGGCACCGCGCGGTGCCTGCCATGTTGTACTTTGAGATGCAGGGGGGTACCATAGGTACCCCCCATGTGCACCCCCCACCCCCTCACACTAGGGGCCAGCAACGGGCCCCCAAAGCAAAGACCATATGCCTTTCCATGGCGGCATCTGCATCCAGCCATCATAATATGGCTGGCAGTGTCTGGAAGACACCGCCAGCCATATGAACCCTTTTCCGCCCCGGCCTCAAGGCGACCGGTGTGGAAAAGCGGTGGATGGTGTTTCTGTCCGCCCCGGTCCCCTCGCCATTGTAATATGGCGGGGGGAAATTGGTGGCAGACGGGGACGGATGGCGGATGGATCGCCACCGCCTGCATGGCGGTGGCGATCCATCCACTTTCCTAATCGGCCCCTATATCTGTTATCCGAACAAACACCACAAAATTAAATAAAACTCCAAGATTCAATATGATTGCACATCTACCACATCAAATCAAATTGTACAAGTAATTTCTTTAATTAAAATCGCATAAAAAAATCACTGACTTGATTCAAAAATTACATTAGTACATTGCATCTTATACATAAAATCACTTCTACAAATAATGCACCATTATAAAAAAACATCAAAATACAAGCACATAAACACGAGAAAACACAATTTTAGACTCCAAAGTAAGTCATTTACAAGGACATATCATCTTAGTTGGTAAAAAGATGGCCTAGTTGAACTTTTATTTGTACAATACCAAGGCCATATTCGCTTAGAGAATATGTTGTCTCAGTGGCGTCGCCGCGTTTCGATGGGTTTAATCAAAATACTCCCATCTTTATCAAGATAAACATATTATAAGAGGTTTTCTCTATCTCTTATTTCCTCAATTTGATAATCCTTAAGGAGGAGTTGTATGTTGACTTTAACTTTCGAAGGTCCAACGGAATCACCCAACAGCTGTTTCTAGAGCAGAACAAAGGCTGCACATTGAGGAGCAACACGTGGGAGGAATAGCTGTTCCCATTTTCTGGACGAGGCTAAGAACTACGAAGAATAGCGAATTTAAAACTTCACAGCGTAAGAAGGGGACAAGCAGATTAGAAGCAAGCAGAATTAAACAGAAAGATAGTGCTCATCACTAGAGGCTATTTACGAGTTACACAGCATTAAAGAGGCTGGCCTGCTTTCTAAGATTGCAGTTGTCGGACCCCAATGTAGGATTTCCACTCGACTTTTTAAAAGAAAGTTAAAGTCAACATACAACTCCTCCTTAAGGATTATCAAATTGAGGAAATAAGAGATAGAGAAAACCTCTTATAATAATAAAAAATATAATATTAATTGGCATAAGGAACTACTAACTTAGCAGATCATATGCCTCCAAGAAACCTGGGAGGTGGATCCCATTTATCTAAATAGGTACTGCTCATTTCAAACCCCAGCACTTCCTTCTAAAAAGGTGAGAGCTAACGGAGGTTTATTAACATATATAGCCAACATAACTATGGTAAAATCGGTGACCTTTGTGAACAATTCGCCTTACTTACATATTCTGGTGGTAAATTGTAACACTAGCTCTAATTTACTGATAATGCATTTTTATTATAATCATTTTGAGAATCCATCTTTAGTGATAAAGGACCTTGAAAGGATCCTGGAGGATTTTATCTTCCCACACCCAAAGCCATTGTTTCTTATCTGGGTTGGCAATTTTAATATAAACAGATGCCAGAGATATGATTCCAGGATTTTTGGGATAACTGACCATAACAATGAATTCATTAATCATTTCACTCATCAACATATGGAAATGCTTTAAACAATCCCCTAATAATTTGGCAGTTAGAAATCAGAAATCAGATAGACCTAAATAATACTCAAATCATTCCCTCCTTTTATAGGGCAGGGCAGACCTCATCAATTAATCATATAGTAACATCTGCCAACTTTGGATTTACCTCCAATAAAATAAAGATCAAGATGAAAGAGTTCAGTGAGCATGCAATGATTTCAACCACACTCCCATGGAAAGACCCAAAAATAAAAAAGTGTGGTACAATTATTCCTAAACCTATCCTCGCAAGAAGAAATGGATATGCCTTAAAATTGGATAAAGAAGACAAAAGGAATCTATTTATTAAGATTATTTCTAAAATTTATAATGAGGTCTTGATGTGTTTAGAGCCCATTGCAAATAGTCATTAGGTAACCCAAGCATTTGGTAAGATCTCAGAAAGTAGTAAAGTTCAATTATCCTATCCAATCCCCGTAAGGGACCAGCATCTAAATCGATGGTTTGAGAAGAACTGGTCCGAGGCTTCTGCCAATCTCTGTAAAGCTTTAAAAGCAAAGCCTAGGGATAAGGATTGCATTAAATCTCTTAGGGCCATATTTAAAAAGAACTGAGAAAATAGAAAGAATTAGCAAAGAGATGTGATGTGAGAGAAATTAAGGCTAGCCTCACATGGCAATGAGAGCAAAGCTTTCTGGAAAGTGATCAACACTCCCCTCCTGCAAGATGTGGGCACCGGATCGCTGGATGTAAATATAGATGAGGAAACATGGATTAATCACTTTCAGAGTATTGTTCAAAAGAAAAGATACCTCAGATGTGTTGTTTGCAACTCCAAGGGATATTGTCCTGTTGGATTTTAAAATGAAAAGGTAGACCTTGCCTTGTCATGACCATCAAGTTTAAAGGCAGTAGGCCCAGACAGGGTTCCTGTGGATATTTTTCTTGTTAATAAATTGCTATGTGTTCCCCTGCTCACATTAGTTTTTAATGTAATAATTAAAACAGGCCCTCTCCCTTCCTGGAAGAAATCTTCAATTATCCCGGTATTCAAGAAAAAAAGGAAGGATCAGTTCCAGCGAATTACTGTCCTATTGCGTTCATAGATAGTACAGCAAAATTAATGGGATGGTTATTATTATTATTTTTTTAAAAATATTTTTATTAGGAAACCTCAAGAATACATCACGTGCAGGCAAGGAAGGGCCAAAAGGCCACCATACAATAACATCAAATGTCAAAACATCATGTATTAAAGGATAGCTACACTGCGGTCTCAAGCCAGGCTGGCAGCATCAAATCAGGATAAGCGACCAAAATTGTCCACAGTGGTACAGGATGCATGAGGAGTCCAATTTATAATAAAGTTGAAGGATCAAATGAAAAGCAATATCACGATATCATTTACAGAGCTATCTACATGACAGGATATGAGCCTTCAATTAAACGTACCAATGGGAGAGCAATAGGAAACATAAGTCTGAGAACAAATCCACCGAACCACAGTGACCCACTCATGAAGCAAGCAATGTTAACAGGATTGCGTAGCGTAAAGGGGCACAAACAATGATCCTCCCAAGGAACCCAAACCCCCAACTCCAACTATAAGGAAGATAGAAAAAGGAAGAGTAGAAACGCGATAAGAAAAGATAGAAAGAGGGCCATAGAAACACAAAAGAACATAAAACACATCCCATCCCCCCACCCTGCATACCAGCGGAAGGCCACGCCCCCCCCCCCCCATAGGCATGCCTGTCGCCCCAAGAGGAACCCCAAAAGTAGGAAATAACGGAGGAGGGCCGTAGCTCCAGCCCCTTACTCACCCCCCACCCCCAAAAAGCGTAAGCCCACTAGGAAGGAACATGGGCATTAATGTACAGTCATCCCAGCCACCCAAGGTCTCCAGTGCAAACAATGTTCCGCCGCGGCACCAAGTTCACAGAAAAGGGGTCGTACACCGGCCGTGGTCAGCCCTGACCAGTCCGAGAGAAAGTCAACAATCCTCCCAAAGCAAGCGCGGGTAGTAACAATAGATCGACAATACCAGATGGGGCCACACAGGTCCATAACAAAGACCATAATAAGAACTCAGGAGCGTTCCTCAGGGATATAGCAATCTTCCGCAGTAAGGCAGGGCGATGGTAGTCAGAAAACAGATCAGCCGGTAGGAGAGCAAGAGGAGTAACAATGGCACAGTCTCGATCATTGTGCTCCCTGGTCCCGTCATCCAGAATCACACACGCCTGGAAGTCCTCAGCTGCAACAACCAGGGAGAATTCGGGCTCACAGTCCTCAGTGCATACAGCCGCGCCCAAACGTTCCTTAGCAGGAGAGGCGGTTAACTGCGAGGTATGCACATCCATCCACAGACCTTGCAGGTCAATGCGCCAGTCACGAAGAGCCAGCCAAACATCTTTCACTGTAAACGCCATTTCCTCTCTGCCAGTGTTCCAGGACCTCGGATCTCAGAAAACACAAAAAATCCGTCTCAGCGGCGGTCCGGCTCCAACAAACAGTGTACGGTTTGTGAAGGAGTTGGAAAGAGTCACACTCAAGCCCTCACACGAACACAGCGCCACGCGCCTCTTACCGCATTTCGGCCAAAGTCCGGTCCGGGCAAGCAAATCTGCCTCACGAGGGATGGTTATTATTAAATATACTGGAAGACTGGGTGGTTGAAAATAAGATACTTGCAGATTTAGGATTTAGGAAGGGCAGGGGTACGGTGGATTAGTGCTGTAACCTATGCTTACTGGCGGCAAAATATTCTATAGCTAAACAAGGCCACCTTAATATGGCCTTCATGGACCTGTCTGCAGCATTTGATTGTATGGCCCATAACAAATTGTGGCCCATCATGGAGGCGATGGGTGTGGATGCCGTAATAATCAGTTTTATTAGCCAACTATATTCATGAGCAACAGCAATGGTCTGCTATGGGAAGCAGAGGGAATGTACCAAACCTTTTCAAATTGAAAAATGAGTAAGACAAGGCTGTGTTGTTGCTCCTTTTCTATTCTCAATGTATACTAATAGATTAAATGGGGCTCTGGTTGAAAAGAGCAAAAACATTCGTTAGCAGATTCAACTCCTCTACCCTTCCTGCTGTACGCAGATGATGCGGTCCTGTTCGTGAGAACCCCTCTGCCCTTACAAAACTGTATTATGAATTAAGTGACCTTCATGACGGATTTGGATCTATAAGTTAATAAAACAAAGACCTTTATCATGACGGTAGGAGGTGAGAATACACAGAAACAAGTTTTCACATAGAAGGTAGGAAAATTGAACATGTGGATAACATCGTATTTAGGTATTCTTTTTGATTCTAAATTAAGATGGTATGAGATGGTGGCATCTAGAGCTACCCATATGACTAAAAGTATAGCTGCAGTCTTCAGATTTGCCAAAAACGTAGGTAGCAAGCCTATACAGGAAATTGTTAAAATTGACTTGGCAAAAACAATACTCGTGGCCACATAAAGGCCGCAATCTGGGTTATAGCACAAGATGAGATTTTACAAGCAATAGAAGAATAGGTTTGCTGAAAGGTTATTGTCTGTCCCAGGTCCTTATTCCAACCACATTCCCCATAAAGAAATAAGTCTGCCTTTTATTAGCACACTATTAAAATGGTCCCAATATTATTATGGCTGTGAATCTGGAAAAGGAAAACGGTGCAAATAAATCAGCTCATTATATTATGATATTATAAGTCCAGATCATGCCCTTAAAATCCCATGGTTATTTTATGATAGATAAACACTTATTTCTTTGGGATTGGCAGATCTGTATGAAAATCCAACCCCTGTGAAACTTTTCCAAAATTAAGATTAAAAGAACTGCTTATGGCCAAAAGTTTACAAGACAGAATGGATAGAAATAAAGATAAAAGTACAATAATTGCATATCACGCTGTTAGGTGTTATATGGGTCTTCCTCCTATCTTGGATTTGCAGAAATTCCACATCACCATTATATTTTGACACAATTCCATCTAAATTATGCCCTTTTGATGTTTGTTTATCCCACAAATTCATAAACAGCTTTCAGTGTGTCCATGTGATGCCAAATCAAAGCAGTCAATTGTACATATTTTATTTTATTGATTGTTCTATGCGACAGAGAGAAAAATGTTTATTGGTCCATTACTAAGGAAATTCAGCCTGCAAAATTGCATGGCAGCAATTATAGTTCTTCAACAACTAGAAATCCCATAGGTATGTTTTGTGACTGCCTCCTTTTTACAGGCAGCAACAAAAACTCTTGGGGCTGCTATGTCTCTAGTAGACCAAGGGAACATAGACAAAGTCAATTGAGAGATAAAGTGCAAAAGCATAGACCAGCTCTTATATATTTTGGGACTCTCTTTTGCTGATCATTTTTGATTGTGGTGAGTGGCCATCGACAGAACGATAGAATTTGGCTGTTATTATAAATGATGACCACCTATAGAGGAGCACTATTGATTATATGGCTTTTTATGGTGTAAAGAATCTTAATATTTTGGTTCTGAATTAACTGATTCTAAAGAGGGCTGGAAATGCTGCAAGATATTTTATACCCTGTACAGCATTCTAATTTATTGTATTTTACTATGTACTTTTATGCATTTGTATAGCAAAATAAAGTTTCAACTTGATTGAATTGAGACAGGCTACCTTGAAAAGACACCAACAAAAGGAACATCTTGAGCATTGTTCCCTCAAGAGAAAACAAATATTAAATGTTATTTCTTGTATTGACATTACAATAAAGGCTTCATTATCAATGATTTTCCTGCTGTGGAAAAACCAACAAGCACGCAGAGAGATGTAGAAAGTCTCACTGACATTAAATAAACACGCACTATTATTCTGCAAATATGAATAGCTGTCAGTGCAAGCTCATGGTTGCATCGTGATGCCAAATGAAGCATATTTAAATGAACTATATTCTAACATATAAAATCTCGCCTGCAATTCCTCCATCTGATATATTTGTCAAAACAGTTTTCACACTAACTACTATAACATTTCCTAATTCATTCTTGATTTTGTTGGCTTCTTCTGAAAAGACCTCAGGCCATCATAGGCTCTTACTTTAATCCCATTGAACACAATGTCCTCCTTTTTCCTTCCTACAGTTGAGGTCTTCTCCTTTCTGCAATTACAACTTAAGCCGCTTATACAAATAGTTTCTGAATGCTAGACAATTAAGACAATACTAATTATTACTAATATTCTTATAATTGGAATTGTTAATACCTTCATTAGTAATCTTTTACCCAATTCACCAAGCCATGAACCAATCTTCTCCCTCACACTAGGTTCTTCCATAAGATGAATTTTATTGTCAATGTTATTTACGTTAGCATATATTTATTTATACCTTCTCTGTTATCAGGGATATAAGTGCAGCTTTGCTGCACCTTAATTACATTCAAAAGGAACAATAGATGGACATAATGCAGAAACATTTCATACATTCATCCCAGTACAGACATCAGGGCCTAAATCCATCTTTTTTTTGCTCACCATGCCATTCCAGTTTGGACCCAGCCATATGCAAATCAGTCTTGACCCTGCACCCTATGGGAACAGTCCAGCCGGAACTGCCAAGCCGGGTCCTGCCTGGACTGCAAACAAGCATCTTAGGGCCGGGTTTGGGTTTTTAGCCCTCATCATCCAGGATAGATTGACTCCAGTGGCATGGAGAGCACGGGATCCACATCTGGGCATACCTGTCCCACTCGGGGTGACAAATGCAAAAATAACAATTGATGGACAGAATGCAGAACAATTTCATACATTCACCCCTGTACAGAGATCTGGGCCTAAATCCATTGTTTTTTTGCTCATCATGCCATTTATTTTATATGCTTATATAGCGCCTGAATAGACCCCCGAAGGGGTATCTCTGCGCTTAGCCATACAAAGAAACCGACAGCTCAACCCAAACAGTGCTAGAGGGTGGAGGGGAGTGAGATGGGTTAAATGCTGGAAAAAAGGTAAGTTTTCAGGGCTTTTCGAAAAGACAGGTGGTCAGTGCTAAGCTTTAATGCGAGGGGGAGGGTGTTCCAAAGAACAGGGCCTGTGTATGCCAAAGACTTGCCTCCTTGACGAGCTTTTTTAATTTTTGGAACCTTAAGGAGTTGGAGATTGCTCGATCGTAGTGAGCGACCCGGAACATAAGGAAGGAAGGCTGTGGAGAGGAATTTCGGGCCTTTCCCAATCAGGCACTTGTGGATTGTACATAAGATTTTGAATTTGGTCCGCAGTCGCACTGGCAGCCAATGGAGTTCCAACAGAAGTGGCCTGGAGGGAGTCCTGGGAGGAGCCTTCAAGATTAACCTCGCGGCCGTATTCTGGACCACCTGTAGTTTGTTAAAATGGCCTTCATTAGCTGACAAAAGAAGGCCATTACAGTAGTCCAGTCTACTAACGACCAAAGCCTGGACCAAGGTCTTTCTGTGGTGATCTGGGAGGAAAGGAAAGACCCTTCTCAGCAGAGAAATAACCCCGAAACAGGTGCCCGCAACCTGATTGACGTGATCTTTGAAGGTCAATGACTGGTCAAATAGCACTCCCAGATTTCTGATGGTCTGTTTAGGAATAGGGGCAGGTCCTAGTTCAAGAGGCCACCACTCATTAGACCACAATGTTTCTGCTTCCCCATAGAGTACAACTTCTGTTTTGGCCACGTTGCACTGTAGGCAGTTATTGGCCATCCAGTTGGAAACTGCCCTCATACCTTCTGCAAAAGTTCTTTGTAAAGCAGGAGAGAAGGTCTTAAAAGGGAACAGAAGTTGGGTGTCATCAGCATAGGACACCGGTATAAACCCAAAAGATCTCACTAAGTCAGCCAGGGGGGCCACGTACACATTAAACAGTGTGGGGCTAAGGCAAGAGCCGTGTGGCACACCCCTGGTGAGCTCCCTGGCGATGGATTTATGGGGGCCCAATCTGACTTCTTGAGAGCGGCCGGAAAGGAAACTCTCCATCCAGGACAGAGCCATACCTCCCAATCCTATCTCTCTCAAACGGCAGAGAAGCAAATCGTGAGACACCGTATCGAAGGCAGCGGATAGGTCCAATAGCACCAGAATCATGGACCCTCCACTATCGAGCGTCATCCTGATGTTATTGGTGACAGCCAATAGGGCAGATTCGGTGCTATGGTTAGGCCTAAAACCAGATTGTGAGGGATCTAGGCCATCCGCTGTCTCGATATATTTGGAGAGGTGGGTGTTCACGTGCTTCTCTGTTAATTTGCCGATGTAAGGTAAGAGAGAGATAGGTCGGAGGCCATTCCAGTGTCGACCCAGCCATATGCAAAACAGTCTTGACCGTGCGCCCAATGGGAACAGTCCAGCCCAAACTGCCAAGCCAGGTCCTCCCAGGACTGGAAACAAGCATCCTAGGACTGATCTCGGGTTTTCAGCCTGGCTGATGAAGGGTGATGCCCTGAAACCGTTCCCAGGATGCTTGTTTCCAGTCAAGGGAGGACCTGGCTTGGCAGTGCGGGCTGGATTGTTCCCACAAGGAACAGGGTCAAGATTGATTTGCATATGGCTGGGTCTAAACTGGGGTGGTGTGGTGAGCAAAATAATGATGGATTTAACCCAGATCCTTGTGACTGAGGGTGAAAGTTTGCATTGCCAAGCATTCCGTCCATCAATTTTTTTTTTGCATGTGTCGCCCTAAGTGGGAAGGGTATGGCCAGATGTGGTTCCCGTGCTTACTACACCACTGGATTCAAGCTAGCCTGGCTGATGAAGCGTGATGCCCTGAAACCAGTCCCACGATGCTTGTTTCCGGTCCAGGGAGGACCTGTGTTACATTTCTCTTTTATATGTATTGCCCTTTTAATATTAGAATCTGTATTCATTCAATTGGTAGCACATGCCATGCTGTTTATGTGATGTCATTTAGAATCTGTTTAAGGCATACAGAACTGCTTTTCTGCCTGGATGGATGTACTGTGATCTCCTTAATAAACTAAGGACTTTTCTAAAAGAAATCTGCTATTTTATGGACTTCTTTACATTGGCGACGAGGGAAACTGGTACTTGCTACATATTGGAGCACAGGAGGAGTACCAATTCTTGGATTTCACGGATTTGTGGTGTTGTTGGAGATTTTCTTCAATATCTTGGATTTTTAAAGATTTTTACAAGGAAGTTTTCTTCTATTGTTACTTGGAGCACAATAATATGGCACAGATCTGAACAGTAAGGCAATTTTCATTATATTACATTATTCTATGGCATCGGGCTTACTTAACTCTTACAGAAAATACCTTTGGGACATTGGAGGAAGTATCTGCCAATTCGTTTATGTTATTAACGTTAAATGATATTTCCGCCATCATCTCTGCCTGAAAATATTGAAGGAAAACTTTATTTTCTGTTATAACTGCCCGCAACGTGTGAACCTTACTGCAACGTTAAATTTTTGAAAGACGCACTGCGCGCTGCATAATACGAGCCATTGTGGAACTTACGGAGCTCCTTCCGACGACATCGCACTCTGGAGAAGACGATGGTGATGTCATCGCGCTGACGCTAATGGAGCGTGCGCGATGACGATTTAACGTTGGTGGCCATTTTGGTTTGGGAAATGAATTTGTCATTCGTTTTATTATGAGAAGCTCGTTTTCGACATCGGACTCGTTTTCAACATCGGACTTCCATCGCTTCCAAGGTTTTATTCAAAATTAACTTTAACAAACAACATTTACAATCGTTTCTGTACTGGAATACATCTAACTATGTTCATTTTTCATTTTCAACAACAAGAAGAAGAATTAACTCTGGGAACATAATTGTTCACTTATCTTCATGTTCTAATTGCAAAGGCAAATTATATATTATTGAGTTTTTTTTGCTTTCTGAATAAGGTCAAAACATTTATAATGCAGTTTGATCCACCGAGTACATTTTTACAATCTAAAGGTGAACCCCCTATTCCATGGTCTAGATGGAAGGAAGAATTCATAACATATTTAAAAGCTATAGATGGTGAGCGGATGGGTAATGAAAGAAAGAAAAATATTTTATTGCATTGCCTAGGTTCTGAGGGTCAAGCTGTGTTTAGAACTTTACCTACTGCCAGTGGTGATTTGGGCACTTTTGATGAAGCTTTAATGCGAATGGAGACTCGTTTTAAACCAACCACTAGCATAGCGCTTAATAGGTATAAGTTTTATACTAGAGCACAAAGAGAATCAGAAAATTTTGATGATTTTCTTACTGCTCTTAGAAGTTTAGTAATTTCTTGTAATTTTGGTAATTTAGCAGATGAAATGATTAGAGATCAAATTATTGTTAATGTGAGAAGTAAGAAAACTCAAGAACAATTATGGATTTTAGGAAATCCTAATCTGCACGACACAATTGCAACAGCCAAAGCTTTTGAGCAAAGTGATAAGTGGAGGAAAACGATTGAGGATGTGAGTTCAAAGGGTGATAGTAGTAAGTGCATAGATGAAGTGTGTGCTGTTAAAAAATGTTCCGTCAAGGCCCATACAACAATTTAACAAGAATATTTATTGTTTTAGATGTGGTAGTTCCAACCATGTAGCGTCTTTCAAATTTTGTCCCGCTATAGGAAAAGAATGTATCAAGTGTGGGCAGATTGGACATTTCGCCAAGGCGTGCAAGGACGATAGGAGAAAAACTTTTGATTCTCAGAGAAATCTACTAAGTAAGGGAAGTGGAGTTTCCTGTGTAAGAGAGTTGGGAGAAAACCATTGTGAAGAGAAGGGTTTGATAGTTTCTATCATTGATGTTTGTGCTGTGGAAGATAGTCTTGGATCTCCAAAATGTGTGGTGACTTTTCTCAATGAAACACTGAATCTGATGGCAGATTCTGGTTCTCCTTGGACCATCATAACTGAGGTGTATTTTAATGAAAAGTATGGAAATGTCATGTCTTTGAATGATTTGAATCCTCCTGATATTTTAGCACGATGTTTCAATGGATCTGCAATAGATTTCATTGGATACATTGCTTCAGATGTTGTATTCAAGGGAAGAACAGCTTTTATTAAATTATATGTTGTGAAGGAAGGTGTGAATGTATTGGGATGGTGTGATCAGTGGAAGCTAGGGATAATGCTCAATCCCCGTAACAAAGAACCGGTCATGATGATACAAGAGAATGAGTTTGAGCAAAGTGATTTTGTTTGTATTGAAAGAAAATTTCCTGAAGTATTTTCAGATTCATTGGGAAGACTTAAGGGTTTCCGTCATACGATCAAATTAAAAAAAATGCTGTTCCAGTCAAACAAAAACTTAGGAATGTTCCTTTAAATGTAAGAGAAGAACTGGGAAAACTGTTAAAAGACATGCTTCAGGAAAGGGTGATTGAGGAAGTGGAGTCGTCAGAGTGGGTTTCTCCGATTGTTTTAGCACGAAAATCCGATAATTCTTTAAGGTTATGTGTTGATCTCCGTGCTTTGAATGCCAATATTCTCGTGGATTGTCATCCACTACCCAATATAAATGAAGTTATTAGCATGCTGGGTGGGGCAACGATTTTCTCCACTTTAGACCTAAGATCAGCCTATCATCAGGTGGAGTTATCTGAAGAATCTCGTCATATGACAGCGTTTATCACACCTCTTGGGCTGTTTCAATTTAAGAGAATGCCATTCGGGCTAGCATCCGCGGCCTCTGTTTTTCAAAGATCTATGTGTCATTTGTTTGATGGAGTAGGATCTTTTGTGAAATGTTTCCAGGATGATATTCTGATTTTTTCTCCTAACAAACTGTTACACTCGGGACATCTTGAAAAAGTGTGTGAAATTCTGAAAGATCATGGATTAACTTTAAAGAGGAAAAAATGTAAACTGTTTCAAGATTCAGTTGAATATTTGGGGCATACATTGTCTAAGGAAGGGGTAATTCCTAAGAAATCGTTAGTAGATGCCATACTTAAAGCACCATCACCTGATTCCAAAGAGAAATTTCTTTCATTCTCAGGGTTATGTGAATATTACAGTAAATTTATTAAGAATTTTGATGAGAAAATGGAACCTTTGAGAGAATTGTCGAGAAAAAATGTAGAATTTGTTTGGAGTACAAGGCAGCAGGATGCTTTTGAGAATATTAAAAAAGAGATGGTGGGAGCTCCTTCTCTTAAACCGTTTTGCATTGGTAAAACTTGTGTGCTTACGGTTGATGCTAGTCAATATGGTCTGAGTTGTGTTTTGTCTCAAGCATCTGGCAAAGAAACATGGAATGTAGTGTTTGCTTCACGAACTTTGAATGCCACGGAAAGGCGTTATGCAGTAATTGAAAAAGAGTTGTTGGCGTGTGTGTGGAGTGTAGAACATTTCAGAAACTATATTTGGGGTGCAAGATTTATTATTAAAAGTGATCATAAACCTTTGATTATCATATTATCACCAGGTGGAGGGTTAAATGCTACAGCCAGGATAGCAAGGTTAATGTCAAGATTGCAAGAATATTCTTTTAGTATTGAATATGTTCCAGGAAAGTGTAATGTTGTTGCAGACTGTTTGTCGAGATTACCTTGTGTGGTCCATGAGGAACCGGATCCTAAAGAGATTGTTTCCAACATCACAGAAGTGTTGTCTGACAATTTTGGGTCTATTTCTGAAGATTTGTGGATTAAAGGAATGAATGATGATGGGTTGTTACAAAATGTAATTAAATTTACTTTAGAAGGTTGGCCACAAAAGAATGAAATTACAGAGGAATTACTTCCATTTTGGAAAATTTCTGATGAGATTGTAGTGGAAGGTGAAATAGTATATAGAGATGGCAAATGTATTCCTCCTAGTTCTTTGCGTGAAAGAATTTTGTCTCTGAGTCATGAGACACATTTGGGTATGTCATCTATGAAGAGACTTATCAGATCAACTTTTTGGTGGCCAGGGATTGATAGGTTTGTGGATAGAGTTGTGAGAGAATGTGCAGAGTGCATGAATAGTGAGAAATCTCTCAAATGTTTTCCTGCTCCTCTAGTTCCGGTTAAATGGCCTAGTTTTCCTTGTCAAAAAGTAGGGTTGGACATTGCTGGTCCGTTCAATTTTTTGCCACATGATTGTAGATTTGCCATTGTTATGGTAGATTATCATTCAAAATGGCCAGAAGTAAAATTGGTTCCACGTGTTGATACATGTAGTGTTGTTTTGTTTTTAAAAGAAGTTTTTGCTCGTGAAGGAACACCAGAAGTAATTATATCTGATAATGGTGTACAACTGAAATCTTATGAAATGGAAGAATTTTTGAAGTGTCATAATATTTCTCATGTCACTACTCCTCTTTATGAACCACAAAGTAATGGCCAAGTAGAGAGGTTTAACAGGGTGCTCAAACAGGATATTATGTGGGCTCGAAGTTTTGGAGGAGAGTGGAAAGATAAATTGAGGGAGAGGTTATGGATGTACCGCATAACACCACATTCGACAACGGGAGTCTCGCCTTTCTGTTTACTCAAAGGGAGAGATCCAATTTCTAAATTGTGTCCATGGTGGTTGAAGAAGAATGTAGGGCCTCATTCTTCTGTTGTTGACAATGAAGTGTTGGCTGGCAAAATTGAAAAAAAAACAACAGAAAAGTAAGGAGTTATATGATATCCGTATGAAAGTCAGGACACCTGAATTTAAGGTTGGTGAGGTTGTTAGGATTTAAAAAACGGGATTTATTCTTAAGGGAAACAACAAATTTGGTAAACCGGTGAAAGTTGTTAGAGTTAATCGCAATAGTATTGTTACACAAGATGGTCATGTTTGGAATGTTAGACGTGTTTCCAAATGTAGAAATGTAGGGGCATATTATCAAGGGGTTTATCTCCGCTTTTTTGGCTTTAAAAGCCAAGAAAGCAGAGATAAAATTATCTCCCTATTACCTAGCTGTCGCTAACACCAGTTAGCGACAGCTAGTAGGAGATAGGGACCATCTTGGGCCCCACTTTGCATGTCAGTGATATTTATCACTAATGACATGCAAAGTGGGCGTGCAAAGATGTTAGCGACTGGAAACAGTCCCTAACATCGCTATCTCCTATTACCAACTTATGGTGATATTCGCGCTAAGCGCGAATATCTCCAAAAGCTAACACCTGCCCTGAGCAGTTCTTAGCCATGTTATCCAATGGGAGGTGGATAACATGGCTAAGAGCATTAGCTCGGTAATGCATGAATATCGCTGACTTTTCAGCGATATTCATGCATTGCGGCCGATTTTTATCGCATTTGCGATAAACCTTGGTAATACCAAGGTTTATTTGCGATAAAAATCGCCGCAGCTCAGCGGTAAATATTTGTCTCTAACTAAGCAATAGCGATAATTATCGCTATTGCTTAGTAATATGCCCCGTAGTTTCTTAAATGGTTTCCATATATAGAAATGTATTTTCTTTAATTTTTTAAGAGGGAAAATGTGTTACATTTCTCTTTTATATGTATTGCCCTTTTAATATTAGAATCTGTATTCATTCAATTGGTAGCACATGCCATGCTGTTTATGTGATGTCATTTAGAATCTGTTTAAGGCGTACAGAACTGCTTTTCTGCCTGGATGGAAGTACTGTGCTCTCCTTAAAAAACTAAGGACTTTTCTAAAAGAAATCTGCTATTTTATGGACTTCTTTACAACCTGCCTTGGTGATCGGGCTGGACTGTTCACACAAGGAGCAGGGTCAGGACTGATATGCATATGATTGGGTCCAAACTGGGTTGTTATGGTGAGGAAAAGAATGATGGATTTAACCCATAACCTTGTGACTGTGGGTGAATTTTTGCATTGTCAAGCATTCCGTCCATCAATTGTTTGTTTTAATTACGTGACGTACACCCTCTTTCTTTGCAAAAAACATATCTTAAAGCAAGGTTATTTTGTATCACCATTGAGCTAATGGCAAACATCTCTTCATTAATTTTGGTTTACAAATTTCTAATATTGGCATAATTCAGAGCCACACCAGTAGGAGCAGGAATCAACAGACCAAACACATCCAACAATGTTTTTCCTACATTCTCTCTCTTTACCATTCCTTTACACATTACACTCACTTCATTCAGACTGCTTATGTGATATACTTTGGGTAAAACTAAAGCTAGTTAACAAGAACCTACTCATCTTTGCGGACGTGTAAAATAAGCAGTTGTATTGGAAATGTAGCATAAGCCGTTAGACATAATGTTAATTGTTCCTAACATATAGAACTTCTGTATTATATAACTATGAGTACATTCACTACACTCAACTTTAACTGCTCCGTGATACTCTTTTCATGACAATTGTGTCACACACACATTTGTTTCTCTGTCATTCCAAATTCTAACACTAGGATGTATAACTGAATTCTTGAGCACTATCTCTTCTCTCAAATTAGACTTCATTTCTTCATCTCTTTCCAATCTTTAATTTGATCTCTCTCCGTTATGGTCTGCAATAAATACATGCTCATTTCAGTCAACTTAGATACACTTCTTTTTAAATATTCTAGTATTAGTAGCATGCAAACTAAAAGGACTCAGCAATAGTTCACATGATTTAAGCCTCTTAATACCAGGTACATTATTTATGTACAGAATATAATCTACATTGCCTTCTTCTAAATAATTGTGATGATTAACAGAAAAATAAACTGCACAGGACAATCCATTGCCAATCCGCATTTAAGTATGTCGCACCTTCAGAAAGAGAAGTGGGTTGCTGAGTACATATATTGCAGTCAGATAAATTAATTATTTCTTGATAGCCTTTCAGTAAGTTTGTATGAAAATGTTCCCCAATATCTTTATTATAACCATCTCCATGATTTAACCTATAACTCTTGTTGTTTTTAACACATGATGATCAGCTATTTTGAATTGGCACAAATCCAGCAGGGAAACATAAATGTAACAGAATACCAAACAGGCTTGAAATTATTTGGAAAGACCATCACAAATCTTCTCTAATTGAAAACATCGTCTTCCATTCAAAAATAGTGTCTCAATAAATCTTCAATCTCAAAAGCAAAGTACATAATTCAAATGTCTTCAAAATTCATACAGTCAAGCAATCTTGTGGACATTTAGTAAGTATTCGACTATGTAAGTATCTAAAATGCAAAGATTCCAATAATTCAAGAGACTGTGGACAGATAGAGAAAACTTCAAAAACAGTTTTCTAAAATTGTTACATGCAGGCAGGTCTTAGATGATAAACACAGTCAATTAAAAAGGAGAGATTTGATGTGAGAGATTTAATGTGAGCAAAAAAAATGAAATCCAAATTCTCAAAAGCTATTCAGTCTTTTCAAAAGATCTTCTGATTGATGCTTTACTAGTTTCTTTGTCAATCAGCTCTGTTACTATATCAGATGGACTTCTTCACTTTCTTTCAAACTGTCTTTGATTTGCAAAGCTCTGTTTCTTTCTCTCACACTTACAGACCATTTAGCTTTGGTCAAGCTAGCTTCCGTTTCATCTGGTGGATCTGTCTGATTTTCTTCTTCATCTTAGTTTGCACTGTTTCAAGTGTAATTTTGATTCTGGGGTTTTAAGAATTTGACTTTCTTGATGTTCTTGTTATTCTTCTTTTTGAACTTTTTGTTCTCCTGCCTTGGATCCATGAAGCAAACTCAAGCTTGACTTAGTGAGTCAATTGTTTGTGTCACTGTTCCCTTATCAACAATACACACTCTTTTTTGTGTGATACATAGTCCAAAACTGCAAACATCCATATTTCACAGCAGTATATGTTACCAGTATGACTTGATATGATCTGCTCTGCCTAGCCTTGATTTCTCAAATGTTTCTTCACCAAGACCTAGTCTTCAGGCTCTGGGTCATAGCAGAGCTCAGTAATTACAATAGGTGTTGCAAACTTCACCTGGTGAGAGAAAGAGCGTACTATACGAGACATACTTTTGCAATTATCCAAGACTAAGGGGCTAATTACAAGTTTGGCGGTCCATTGTACCCCAAATTTTCTGTGGTGCGGCAGATACTGCCACACTTGTGATTCGACCACCGCATTACGAGTGTGGCAGTCCCACCATCACAGGCCCACCACAACTGCTGTGGATTCCTGATCCCTCGGTGGTGGCACAGCTGTCTGGCACCAACAATATGCTGGTGGCGCCGCTGCGACACTGCCAAGCATATTCTGAGTTTCCTCACAGCCACAGTTTTCATGGCAGTGAGCCCACCATGAAAACTGTGGCGGTAAGGAAACTAAGGAGCCCCGATAGGGCCCCTGTTGCCTCAGGGCCATGGGGTGCATGCAGGGGGGCACATGTTGTGCCCCCATGTGCATGCACCCCAGTTCCTTCATGGCATGGACTGCTCCAGTCCATGCCATGCAGGATCAGGCTTTGGCGCTCCCATGGCACTGCCTAGCTAAAGCTATATATGAGTCATAGCACCGCACTGCAGTGGTACCACCAAAGCCCCTCCTGCCACCAGGAGGCAACTCCTAATCTGGCGGGTGGTGAGTGTACGACTTTGGCAGCTGTATGTATCTCGTCATCTGCAGTAGCAGGGAGTCCGGAAAAGAAGCATTTCCACGATTCATTTTTATATTATTCACATCTCATGTTTTCCCACTTTTTCTTTCCTCATCTGGTGCCTGATTCTGTAAATCATTGAACTCATCTACTATTTGAATTGTCATGGAAAGAAATGCATTTAGAGTTTCAACAACTGAATCATTTCTACTGAATTGTCATCTGGACTTGGAAATGTGGTAGACATAGGAGCACATTACTTGGCAGTCTCATCAGAGAAATATTATTTATTTATTTATGTATGTATTTTACAGAGTTTTATATAGCGCAAATTTGACCCAAAGGTATCGGGTATCAGAGCGCTTTACATAGCACCAGCTGCGTTACATGAGGACACATTCGTCTTTTGCTAGGCACAGGGAGATTAAGTGATTTGCCCAGAATCACAGGATGTTCAGCATCGTTGCTGAGACTCAAACCCAGTTCCCCAGAATTGAGGATGATCGCTCTAGCCGTTAGGCCAGCTCCTCTCCTAATGAAATGATAACCCAATGTAACCATGTCACAGCCACTCTTATCTGCAGCACATTTAACAAAAGCAAACTTTGTTGGCAATTTTAGAGCATTCAAAGAGTCATACATGCTTGGAACATTTCTAATTGAGGAGCCAGGGGATGCAATGAATCCTCCCTGGTACAATAGTCCAAAATCATGGACCCTTCCAAAATAATACTGACTATCTGTATAGATTGGAACACTCAATTCATTGTCTATGAAGCATGCTCTTGTGATGGCAATCAATTCACCTAATTGTGCTAAGGTTACATTACACAAATATGTTGCCTCCACAATAAGGGTCAATTTGCAAACTGCATATACTGCTCGATGGGTTCCATGATGATCTCTCGAACATGGGCCATCCACGAATAATATCAAATAAGTGAACTCAACTGGTACATCTTGAATGTCTGGTCTTGGCCTAGTACATAATTATGCTGCAACAATATAGTCATGAAAAAAATCATTAATCTTTTCATCATCCTTTTCTTCTCTAGGAACTGGCAAGAGTGCCTGGTGCATGTGTCATATACAGTGTATATGTATATAGTGACCCAGCTCTAGAAAGGCATGCATGCATTCATCATTCCAGGGTACTTTATCAGTAACATCTTTCTGCGCCAGTCTGTGAAAAGGCTTCACAATCAACAATATGAGGCCTATTAGGATGGCGGACGGACCTGCGTCCGTCCGCCACCCCTGAGGTGGAGGGGCCGTCCGCAGGGGCAGCAGCCCCATACCAATTAGGATGTGACTGCCACCCTGGCGGTCACATCCCATATCTTTAACCTTGCGGCGGGTGCTGCTTGAAGCAGCACCCGCCGCAAGGTTAAAAATGCATGTTTTGCATTTACATGCACAAAGCGGCAGGCACCGCGCGGTGCCTGCCGCTTAGTGCATGTAAATGCAGGGGGGTACCATAGGTACCCCCATGTGCATCCCACACCCCCGACACCCTGGGGGCCCGCAACGGGCCCCCAAACACAAAAGACCACATGCTTTTCCACGGCGGAAAAGACGCCGTGGAAAAGCATGTTTCAGCCTGCATCCTAATATGGCTGGCGGTGTCTTGCAGACACCGCCACCATATTTGCCTGCATACACCGTGGATCAGTGGCGGACGGACTTGCGGTCCGCGGCTGATCCCACCGCCATCCTAATGTGGCGGTGGGTGTTTCCAATGTCCGCGACGGTGAATCCGCATCCTCCAGGCCGGCGGTGTCTTCCGCTGGCCCGGAGGATGCGTATTCACCGCCATCCTAATCAGTCCCTAAGTTCAGAAATGGTCTGAAAACAGCAGCAATTATTCCTAGACATAGCACTTCTCTCTGTGTCATGGAAGGGTTCATTTTAAGAATCACAGAGATATATTCTTTAAAAATTGTCTTTATCCCTTTAGCCAGTTAATGTTCCAAATAAATGGCTGCTTTTTGACTGCGTTGCATTTTGGTGGGGGACACTTTATTCCAATTTTCAGCCAAATGATTTAATAATGCAATTGCGTCCAATTTAGTGCCCTCTTCTGTTTTTGATGCAACCATCAAATCATCAATATTCTACCCAAGTACTAAATCACAAGGACATTTTAAAGATTCTAAATCTTTCTTAAGTATTTGGTTTGGATTCGATATACCAGGACAACATGGACAACATGGGATCACAAGGTCATTTAATATGCACAGATCCTGAACTGTTCTCCATTTCCCATTTGGTTTGTGGAAGCCCATTATAAATGAGTTACATGGACTCCCTAGAACTTCTCCAAAAATTCTCTGTTCAATCATGTCTTCAGTGACAGGTGTGATCCCTTCCTTTGCTTCACAAATAAGTTTATATTGATGAGTACAGGGATATACTGCATTCGGTTTTATTGTAATTTGCATTGGTCTGCACTTTTTATCAGCCTAATTTATTTTTCTGAAAAATCTCAATCCTCTCTTTTGACAGTGTGTCTTAAAGCTGGAGGTAAGTCCTTAGTTTATAAAAGTGGATGCATGCCAACTTTTGTTTCTTAAAACTCTAATTTAAGGCAACATTATCTTTTGTCTAAATGTAAATACCATGTGGTTTGCAATAACTCATGCAGTTTAACTTCCACAAAAGATCACGACCCAACAGATTTACTAGACTTGTCTCAGCAATTATAAACTCCTGATTATTTGTAGCTGGTCCTATTTTTGCATTGATATTTGCCGACAACTTAATAGCCATTTGCTTATTTGACAAACCTACTGCTGAGTCTTCTAGTCCCGAAGGCGAAGGGTAGGTCTGAAACTTCCACTGGTCTGACCGTGGATCGGGTAGCTCCTGTAGCTGGATGTATGACGTTACAACGCATACCTTTACCACGCATACCTTTACAACGCGGTATTTACAACGAATACCGTTACAACGCATAGCGCTTAGAGGTGCTGGATAGTGGTAAGTATAATTTTCTATTCCAACTCCAGTCCCCGTGGACACTAGGGAAGGTGTTGGATAGAAAATTAAACTTATTACTTACACTAGACCGCCCCCCAGCGCAATGCGTTGTAATGGTATGCGTGGTAATACCTGCGTTGTAATGGTAGTGCGTTGTAAAAATTTTGTTGTAAACGTTGCATACCCCTGTAGCTATCAATAATGATACGGGATGGCCATTAACCTCTCCTTCCACATATGGGCCATCCTGGTCTACCTGTAGGACTGCACCAAGCATGCAATCCTCCTCCCCACCATTGGGACTGACTCGATCGAGAAGAGTCTGGGTGTAGCTGCAAATGGTGGACATTTTTATTATTATTGAATGTTTGGGCTGAACACTTAACTTTGGTTTAAATCCTGATGCATTATTCTACATAGGTTGTTTTATGTCTGGGATGGAAGATATATTCCCCTTGAATTGCCTTGTATTCTGCATTTGTTCCCAGATGCAGGAAGAGCAGGGACCATTGATTGCATTATCCAGTTCTGTGCCATTGAAATGTGGTTCCAATTCCTATTCTAATGCATGGGTTTTCTTTAAGGGGCCATTTGTGTCTAATTCTGAAATGCATTCACATTAAAAATACTGTTCCTTTTTGCAATGTCCATCTCTACCACAAATGTGACAAACAAATGTGACATGCTCCTGACTTCATATGACAATTATTAACATTATTAGCATTGTAAACATTCTTAAAAAAACTTTATTCTTCCTTGAGAAGCAGCATTAGCCTCATCTTGCACACCACCTTGAAAAGTACCTTGGCCCCCCCTCCTGAGAATCAACTTTTCTGGTGCCATTTATTTTTTCTTGTCACAATAATCACTACAGTACTTCATAAAATATTTCATCTTATGATTTTCCTTGCCAGCACATCACACTCTGTTGAATATGTGTTATTGTTGTTATTCATTAGTCATTATTAATTAGATTTGTAGAGTGCACCGTTATCTTACAGGTATCCCGGTGCTGGTGGCAAAGACTTTATCTCATACTATAACTGGCTGGAGAGAGCTAATTACAGAGCCAAGTTTTTTGTAGCTTCCTAAAATATGACAAATTATTTGTTGCATGCAGAGGAAATGGAAGGCTAATCCAGAGGTGAGCTGCGTGAAAGGAAAAAACTCTGAGGCCTATCATTGCTGAGTGCAAGATTCCATTTCAGCAATGATGAGCAAACCTGCAACTTGATGAATAGCTGTGTGAACCAAATACATTGATATATAATCAATCATTTTTAGAGGTACCCAAAAGAACACATTCAAACTTCTGTTGCTGAAGTGTGAGGAGGACAAGAGAGTGTCAACCTGGCTGCTGATAATTAGATCAGATAAAAGCATCTCAAAAGATTTTGTGAGGATCCTAACAGTGAGGCATTACTATAGTCATTGGAAAGACTCTCCAGGGAAACCTCACGGTTGGTCAATTTTTGGGGCTTCAGAGAAATTGTCCTGACTTAGAGCTTCATTATGAGTTTGGTGGTGCAGGAGCGGGAGCGCTCCACTTACACACTGCGAAACCCGTGGTTGAACCGCCTGCCAGATTAGTTTTCTCCTGTATGCCTTGCGGTTCTTTGGTGTTCCCACGGCTATGCCTATGAAATAGGCACCATAATGGGAATGCCAAAATCAGTGCCTGCATAGCATGGACTACTGCAGTCCATGCTGTGCAGTACTAGGGTGCATGCACACAGGAGGTAACAACATGTGCCCCCTTGCATAAACCCCATGGTGCGGAGGCACAAGGGTGCCTTGTAGTGCCCCATTGGTTTCTTCAACACCACACTTATCATGGCGGTCACATCACCATGAAAAGTGTGGCATGAGGAAACTCGTAATATGCTTGGCGGGGCCACAGCAGCCCCAACAAGCATATTGCGGCCTAAAGACCGATGTGCCACCAACAGGGATCTCTCATCCCTGGCAGTTGCAGTGGTCCCAGGGCATCCCGACTGCCCTTCTCGTAATAGGGTGCAACGCCTCCATGAGTCTGGTGGTCGGTGGACCACCAGACTCATAATGAACCCCTCACCTATAAGAATCATTCAAAAATGCTACATAACTACTTATAACAAAGAGTTTATCCCAAACAGACAAATACCAGGGCTAAGAAGAGAACAAAAAAGACATACATGAAAATGTAGTATGTAGTAACCACATACTGAAGTTTCGATATTACCATCTACAGACTTTTCACTGGACATTGGTACATTCTTAATACAGGAAAGCTGACTTTTGAGAACCCATGTTTACATTTAAACAGTATTTAAACAGTATTTAGATAATATATTGAGTTGACTCAAACATATCATTGTGCAGAAATATCATCAAGAATTCCATTTTTGGGAGGAACAAAGCTAGCGACCAAGATGGGCGCTTAGGGGGTCGATCCGCCGATCTCTCTCTCCCGCTGCAATATCCTGGCATAGATCCTGTTCCCCTGGTCACCCCCCCCACCCCCCCACCCCGTGTTCGTGAAGGGAAGCGGTGCCCGTCTGCGGAAAAATGAGCCTCCTCCGAGGCTCGGTGGCGGAGCAGTGCCGTCCGGCAGTTCGAGGCCCGGTCCGACGTTCAGACCGGGGCCTCGCGTAGTCCGCGATCCGCTCCGCAGTGCGTCAACTACGGGGTCGGGAGGCGCAGATGACCTTGCCCGTCCCAATCGGTGATGAAACGTCCGCCGAGTGAGCAGGGGCTCCAGACAGCACTGGTTAAATAGCGGGTACGGGGGGGAGGTGGCCTCGAACCCCGAATTGCAGCACAGAAGGCTGGGGAGTGCTACAAGCTGAGACAGAGTGCCGGTGAGGCGAAATCGGCTGAGGAGGCACGGGGTGCAAGTCCCCGAAGGCAGAAAGGCCCGCAATTGGTTGAAATGCCTGGCGGAGGATAGAAAGTGCTTTGGGCCGTTTCGTCCTGGTGTGAAGAGAGCCACTCGGCGAAGGGGAGGTTAGTGTGTCATCCCAATTTCTCGAGGCCAGGAGCAGCTTTGGATACCCCTCATGTGGAAAAGCCAGTAAAGACAAAGCTGCTGGTTGTAGGGGTGCATCGGGTGCTGTGGGATCGACACCAGTCACACCAGGAGGAG
Source organism: Lissotriton helveticus (assembly GCF_964261635.1). Lineage (NCBI taxonomy): Eukaryota > Metazoa > Chordata > Amphibia > Caudata > Salamandridae > Lissotriton > Lissotriton helveticus. The sequence goes on along the minus strand of NC_136072.1, from coordinate 1,139,015,730 downwards.
CCAAAAGACCCTCAAGGTACGCAGACCCCACATCATGCTGCCTGAGATCGGGCGAGTGGCTGACAGTATGGATGACCAGTAGACAGAGTAAGTCCAGTGGTCAAGTTGGGCCTGAATGTGGGCAACAATCCAGGAGTGGATATTGACCATATTGCAGCATCCCCAGAGGGTTGGGACATGCCCACACCGGCTGTACGACAGGACAGTCCAGTCCAGTGGTGGGCGGAATGACACTGGGTGGCCCGGCGGAGATCTGAAGGAACTGCCACTGGGAGGCGCAGAGAGGAGGATACTCTGAGCTGGACCAGTTGTGTTGGAGGCATTAGTGGTAGGGTTGTGGCAAAATGGTGTCTAAAACGGACCAAGACAGAGCTTTGTCCCAAAATACTAAAGGGTCCAGGAATGTTCAATTCAACAGACTAGATCAATACACTTTGCCTAGGGGATCCCCAGTGGAGGCAAAAAGGCCGGAGTGGGAGGTGAAGAAGACGCTCCAGCATTGGTAGAGCCAACACTGACGGTTCTCATGGCAGCTATTACAGGCGTTCAAACATCCCTGGATCAGAAAATGGAAACCTTAGATACTAAGCTGGACACTGTCACCATAGAGGTGGGGCTGATAAGAGCGATCTCACAAAGACGAGTGAGAAAGTAAAGTCCTTGGAGGTTAAAACAACCAGTCTAATTGATGAAGTCAACCAAGAGCAGCAGGAGGTGCGGGAACTTAAGGCTTCAAGAACTCTCGCAGATCGTAAGCTGGATGAGTTCGAAGGTAGGGCACGGCGGAAGTGCCTGAAAGGACGGAGGGAGAAACGCCTTGTAGAAAAGTCAGCCCATATCGCACCTGATGCCCAGGCTGCTGGCGCAGGACGCCTCTTAGTTCCCATCTTGAACAATTACCAAATAAAGAGACGGGCGCTGGAGGCAGGAAGACAAGAATAGAGTTTTATTTCTCATGAGGAGAGCCTGTCATTTCGGACACTCGCATAGTGTCTTCAGGAGGTGCTCTGACAAGTTCTCTGAGGCTTCGTCTTTTATACACATGTTTATGATGCACAAACATTCCTTATTACAATAAAGACGCTTTGAAGTAGGAAAAGGCATGCTTGGAATCCCAGCCTCAGGCCTATTCCCACACCAGTCGCTCAGATGTCATCCTCCCCTCCTGAATGTAACAAGAGATTGTGACCTCTCAGCTGGACATTCCTACAGGGCACGAGGGCAGGAGGGGATGATCAGGTCAAAGGTTGGTCAGGTGATAAGGTCAGACACTTCGGTTGGTGTCTCACGGTTTTGTTATGCTGGGCAGGGAAAAGGGGGATGTACATCCACGAGGCTTGGTCTTAGGACTTGGGACCGGGTCGAGAGGCCAAGTGCAGCCGGGGGGGGGGGGGTTGTCAGCTGAGGGGAAGGGTGTTCTTGGGAGGAAATGGGGGGTGTGGGTCAAGCAGGAGTGCTACTTCTAGAGCAGGGTCACGCAGAGGGAGAGGGTCTTGTGGCCGATGCATGAGCAGTGCGCACGGGGAGGGGTGTCGGGGGTTTAGCAAACGGTCAGAGAGGCCATGGTGCCTAAAATAGCTGTCGTGCACATATGTGCATGGGTCTTATGCTGGCGGGATAACACAGTCAGTGTTTCATAATTATTCGTTCTGCTTACAACAAGGGGTACAGTGAACACAAATGAACGCCGCTTATGTACACATACATTTGCCATTTTCAACAGTCGCCGCTTTTTTTACATAAGCAAGTTCAATTTCTATATAGTCGATACGATAGGCAGAATGCAATACATGTTAATTTACATTTGTTGGGTTCTTCATACAAGTCTAGAGATCGATATAATACTTAGTCGGGAATCATGTTCTAACTTTCTCTCCGGTGACATAAAAATACAGTAGAAAGTGCTCTTATACCTTCGGGTCTTGTCAGTGCTATAAGAGACCTTTTGGAAAACTAAATACATGAGTGACCGATGAAACATTTTAAAAGGCAATACGAAATGGTTGAGGGAGGGATTCAATTCGATACAAGCAATTAGTCAAGGGGTGAGTAGAAAGTTCAGGAAAGGGGGAGGGTCTTTGTCGCAATGTCTTTTAACAGAGTCCGTCTTCTTTTGTTGGCGCTGTTGAGCACCGGCGGTGGAGCTATAGGTCCAGCTCGGATTCATCCTTACATGTTGCAGGGTGCGAACAGTCCTCTGCTATTAGATCACAGTCCTGTTTCTTAACTTATTTTCTTTGGGGTGCCTCATGCTGGGCACCTGCGTGTCTTTCTTTTTCCGTGGCAAAACTTCATTCTATAGTCAAAAGTTTATGCGAAAAGGGTGATGTTGTTGAATAATCAAGGGAAGAGAGGGAGGAGTGGGATCAGATCTTTGAGCACACCAAGGGACCACAAGGAGCAAAGGATGACGAGCAGGCAGGCCCATCAGTCGGGCTCAAAAGGGACGGGGACTTCAGGCACGAGTGGGTCAGCAAATCGAGGGCTTCAAAGCAGCCCTTCATTCCTTAATCTGCCGAGTTTGAGAGTGGTGCCTCGTCCCGCGTCTCGTTGCTCTGTGACTCCACCTTTGGTCGCGGTCACACGTGCTTCATGATCTGTGGCCAGGCTGTGCGTCACGTCCAGCTCCTCTCCTCCGGTGATTGTATCTTTGAATGGGTAAAAAACAAGTTTTAGAAAAACTGGCAGGTGAAGACATTTATACATCTCAATTCCGTCCCCAATCCTATGTAGGTGGGGGATAAGTTAATTGGTCACAGTCCGAAGTCGTCACTTATGGAGTCTGTAGGAGTGCATTACTATTGAATTCATTAACCTGTTTGGCGTTCATTCGCGACGTATGTGGAGAGAAATTGGACTTTTATACACAGTGTATTATATTAAACTCAAAATCGAGTCCTTATGTAGAGACTCGCCCTTTTTCTTTTTAACCCAAGTACCGACAATCTTACATTTCCCTTCGGGGTCGGCTAACTCTTGCAAGCAGGGGCGTTATCGTCATGAGGAAGGGGGAGGGGGGCAGATGTTTAACATGGTTTTCTTGGGGAATGACCGTTAATCAAGGTCACCAATTACGTTTCGAGGGTAGCTGACATGAAGCTGGGGTTAATCGGGGGAAGCGGGGGCACTTTGGACATCCGCACTTAAGTGCAGAGGGGTGAGGTAATCTGTGCATTGGGAATTGCATTTCTAGCGAACTAAAAACAGAAGGCCATTGACGTTATAGTCCCCCTATAAAAGGCCAGATTAGGGGACATCAGTCATCTTACCTGTCCTTTCCTTAATTACCAACTCGGGGTCTATCGTTTTGCAGAAAGGAGAGGCAGTAATATGGCAAGTTACAATCGTTTTAGTTCCTGTCAATTTTGCTGAACACCTTTGTGTTCGAGGAGACCCAATTAGGTGTTGTGCCGGGGGGGGGGCCACAACGTTTCCATACAAGGAAAGAGGGAACAGTGGGGGGGGGCCCTCAGAGAGATAGAGGAGAGAGAGAGAGAGAGAGAGAGAGAAAGAGAGAGAGAGAGAGAGAGAGAGAGAGAAAGGGAGAGAGAGAGAGAGAGCGAGAGAGAGAGAGAGAGAGAGAGAGAGAGATAGAGACCGCACTCTAAATGGTCCATTCGGTACACGTATGACATGGAGAGAGAGAGAGAGAGAGAGAGAGAGAGACGTGTACAATAATGGGTCATTCAGTGCGCACACAACACAGAACAACAGGGGTTATATAATACAGAAACATAGGCAGAGGGATGACGTAGATCCATACATTACGTACACATACACTCAGGTGGGGGAGACAGTACATGTATTATATACAAAAATCCAAGACAAGACATATAACCGTTATTGGCCATAGTGATCTTTTCCTGTATGCTGCGCATCCTTAGCATCCTAAGCTCTTTTTACCCTTCTTTCCTTTTATTGTCGGCTGCCTTTACTGGTCTTTGTTGTTTTACACACTTACGCCTTTGGCAACCGGTCAAGAGCTAACCTGGTCGGGCTAAATGCATTTCCAGGCGGAGGCAACAGTGGGTGTCAGTTGGGAGAACAATAGGGCAGCTCTGAGTTTCCGGTCCATGAGGGTGTGGAAAGGACGTAGTAATTTCTATACACTGACAACATTCCTAGTCCTCCAAGCGGAGTGTACTAGAGTTTAAACCTCACCTCAGAATATTCTTTAAACCTTTCCCTATTTAGTTAAGTGTGGAGTGCTTAATCATGTGTGCACATTATTTTTTGGTTGTATTATTCGGGGTGCGTAGGCACCATATTCGAACGCCTTTTTCCCGTCTCTTCGTCCGTTAGATCACCATTTTCTTTTTTCGTATTTTTAATCGATGTTCCAAAGTGACCTGCAGAAAGAGGGAAAAAGAAGGGGGGCGGGGGCAGCATTTAAAAACACATCAGCGCGCATAAACCCAAAAAGGCTTTTACTTACTACATACTCGGTCTATCTCCACGGAACGCAGTTCTTGCCAACTCGGCATTTAAGCCCAGATGAACCTTTTAGTGTGGGAGAGATTATTATCGGAAGCCGGTGGATAGCATAGGTCACCCAAGTGTGGTATTACGGATCGTATGTAGGGAGGCCAGGTGGCACTCCTTCGGGGCGACTTTAGGGGCATTTTAGCACAATTTTCCTGATACAGGTAGCATATAAAGTACAGACTGAATTCCAGGGGTTTTTTTTTTTGGGTTTTTTTTTAGCGGTAGCTTCAGGCTGTACAAAAAGGGAAAAATACACAACTAAAACTTGGACCCTTCATATCTGCAATATCTCTATATATTATACCTTTTAACCATAAACTAATCGAGCTGAGTCATTTCACCTGTATTTTAGTTATATCGGAAATAGTGATCATTTATTCGAAACGTATCAATCTACGCGTGACAACTACGCGTGCTTTTTCCAAAGATCTTTAATAAGAATGTCGGTGCACAAATACGGGCCTACAACCCCGTGGGCCGGCCACGGAGCAGGCTGGAACTGTAGATGTGGGGATACTTTATTAATGAAAAACCTAATGGAGTCGGTGGTCGTTGATTTCATAAAAAGTGCGACAAGTGCAATAAGATCATATCGAAACTTCAGTGTGAGCAAGTATCATAAGTGGTGAAATTCGAACTTTCAATAATCATGATGCGCCAAACTTATCAACAATTCATTGTACGAATGGTCAATCAGCACCCATCTCACTTCAATTCATTGTCCGAACACATAGTCAGTACCCATCCCATATCAATTCATTGTTTTAAAAACTGTATACATATTTCATGACACCAAGGTTGAGCAATCGGGGTACAACAAGGAGTTGAAAGTTTCATTTGTACCAGCGCCATTTTGGGTGCGGCCAGGCAGATCCAGGCATAGTCAAAACCTCCACCAACTCGTGGTTGGCCCAGAACCTCTTTCGGCAGTCCAAAAAGTTCCGTTAAAGGGCAACAGAAAGGGATCGGCAGTATGAACCATCAGTCAAAAAGGGGGGAGGGAGGCAACATTTTTCCCTACCTGGTCATACTGGGTTTTTCACCGGAACTGTTCCGAACTGTAGTCTGCAGGATTTTAGTCATTCAAATTGAGGCTGGCGTCAGCATGGGAGCGCCGACGTCCCGCGGCTACATTCTCATCGTTCCGCGGGCAATCATGGCAGTCATTCCCCATCGGGGGTATCTGCGGGAGTCGGGGATTCCCGCGGCTCCCATAGAATCTTCAAGGTCGTGGAGAACTTTTATGATGGTGGGGTCAACAAGCAACCGGGCCATTCCTTCATGCTGGGCCCGCTCTTGCAAGGTCGACCGCCATTTTGAGAGTTCGGCAGCCACCGGCAATCGCGGGGTCAAATGAGCAGACGGGCTCCAACCTGCCGGGCGAGGCGTCGCAGCATTGCCACAGTGGACGAACCCTTTGCTGGGTGCGAGGAGCGTTGGGGGTGCAGCTGGGGAGCCTTCACCTGGGGAGGTGGGAGAGGCTCATTCGCGCCGCCTCTCCCTCCCGGTGCACCCCACGGCGTCTCGCTTGACATTTGTTATGGCCGGACCAGGCGATGAGGACGAGGGGGGGGGTCGGAGGCATGTGCAAGACATCCCCCCCCCCCAGTGTTGTCGCAGCCATTATTGAAGAAGCGGGGACGCCTGGCACGTTTCGGACCGGGCCTACAGCCGATGGCGGCCGGACGCTTCTTCGCCCTGGCCCCAGGAACGGGTCCCGTGGTTCATCCCGGGAACAGACCTTGGTGCCGCCTTCGGGCTATTCGCGTAGTGGCCTCTCCACCCCCAGGCCTCTTTATGGAAGCCGGCCTAGGCTGTCTGAGAGAGAGGGGGGGGGTCGGGGCATGGACATTCCCCCCTCCAACTCTCCAGTGTTGTCGCAGCCGCCACCGCGGCCGGATCCCGTCGGCCCCGGCCTCTCCTCAGGCCCACCTCATGCGATGACCTCCGGCCGACGGCTGGCAGCAGGACCCGCCCTACATGTGTTGAAGATCTCGTCTTCCGGCTGTGCGTAACCGCAAACCTGTTGCACTTTGGGAGTTTCCAGAATGGGGGCGGATGTCTGCTGACTTGTATCTTTCCCAGGTTGCCGTTATTGGGGCGTGGCAGGTGGTGGGACAGACATGTTTGGAGCAGTGAGGGGCGATGAAGCCTCGTTGCCTCGTGGCCGTCGCAATGTCAAGCTTGGCTTCTCTTATCATTTTCACGTTTCTTATTGCGGCTTATTTCTAACGTTTCTTGTTTCTAGGACAATCATATGTTTTATCATTAAGTATTGTTATCGTTTCCTTATTCGTTATTTAATAAAAATTTCATCAGTGGCCTACTGATTTCGTTTTCCTATTCCTTTCTTTCTAGTTTGTTTCATGCTAAAGTTTCTGTTAACAGGATACAGTGATCACTTCGTTATTGTTGCGTATGTCCTTTTCACTAAGGGTGCTCTCTGGTCGGGCCAGATGACCTACCTCTAGTAAATGGTCCGGGTGGAACTGGTTTATCAATCAGTGGGGAGTAGATAGGCATGACAGATTACAATGGGGGACAAAGGTCCGCATTACCTACCCTTCACTACTTGCAAAGACTAGACAGAGTATTTCTTTTCTATGTTATTTGCAAACAGAGAATACCTAAAAAAAAAAGAACAAATTCCAAACAGTCAATGTTCGGACAACCAATCAATCAATGAGGAACGAAATAGGCACGACGGGTTACAACGGGGGCAAAAGCCTGCGTTACCTACCCTTCACTATCTGTAAAGGGAGAGAGAATATTCCTATTCTTCCCCGTTTGTAGGCAGAGAAGATCCTTAAGAGAACCAACTTCGAACAATTCAATGTTCGATCAAACAATCAATCAATGGGGGAGAAAAATAGGTATGACGGATTACAATGGGGGACAAAAGTCCGCATTACCTATCCTTCACTATTTGCAAAGAGAGAGAGACGTTCCTATCTGTCGCTGTTTGCAAACAGAGAATGTCTCCGAGAGAACCAATACTTCAAGTAGCACCCAAGGCTAAATGAACCAATCAATGAACAATACCAGTATCTAAATACCATTTCCAATATCAATAATCAATCAATCAATCAGATGGATAAAGCCATCCTACCAATTAGACGTAAAGACGTCCTACTTAACCTTACCCGGTCCGGACCGTGTGGGCAATTCTTCGCCTTCCTTTCTCCAGCGCCCGATCGTTCTCTTTCTCCATGTTTTTACTGCAGCATTCCTGTGGGATTCCAGTCAGGACAATAGGTCACTTGAGAGAGGTCCGTTCGGAATCGGTGAAGTTCATTCAATCGGCAGCCGGACGAGGGCCCTCTCAAGGCAGGTATACTCCAATCATTTAGATGTTCACCCCATCGTCTGTACCTCTCTTACCGGACCTTATGTCGCTGATGGACCCCACGTTGGGACGCCAATTGTAGAAAAGTCAGCCCATATCGCACCTGATGCCCAGGCTGCTGGCGCAGGATGCCTCTTAGTTCCCATCTTGAACAATTACCAAATAAAGAGACGGGCGCTGGAAGCAGGAAGACAAGAATAGAGTTTTATTTCTCATGAGGAGAGCCTGTCATTTCGGACACTCGCATAGTGTCTTCAGGAGGTGCTCTGACAAGTTCTCTGAGGCTTCGTCTTTTATACACATGTTTATGATGCACAAACATTCCTTATTACAATAAAGACGCTTTGAAGTAGGAAAAGGCATGCTTGGAATCCCAGCCTCAGGCCTATTCCCACACCAGTCGCTCAGATGTCATCCTCCCCTCCTGAATGTAACAAGAGATTGTGACCTCTCAGCTGGACATTCCTACAGGGCACGAGGGCAGGAGGGGATGATCAGGTCAAAGGTTGGTCAGTTGATAAGGTCGGACACTTCGGTTGGTGTATCACGGTTTTGTTATGCTGGGCAGGGAAAAGGGGGATGTACATCCACGAGGCTTGGTCTTAGGACTTGGGACCGGGTCGAGAGGCCAAGTGCAGCCGGGTGGGGGTTGTCAGCTGAGGGGAAGGGTGTTCTTGGGAGGAAATGGGGGGTGTGGGTCAAGCAGGAGTGCTACTTCTAGAGCAGGGTCACGCAGAGGGAGAGGGTCTTGTGGCCGATGCATGAGCAGTGCGCACGGGGAGGGGTGTCGGGGGTGTAGCAAACGGTCAGAGAGGCCATGGTGCCTAAAATAGCTGTCGTGCACATATGTGCATGGGGCATATGCTGGCGGGATAACACAGTCAGTGTTTCGTAATTATTCGTTCTGCTTACAACAAGGGGTACAGTGAACACAAATGAACACCGCTTATGTACACATACATTTGCCATTTTCAACAGCCTGACCTGTTTGTCAAAAATTTGGTACTTAATCATCTCAAACAGAAGGGGCTCAGCAACTTTTTCACGGTCGAAAGAGTGCATAGGGTCCCGGGGGGCCGGCCCAGGCCTGGGCCCCCGCCCTGTGATAGCCAGGGTCCTTAACTTTCGCGACAGAGATGTTATACTTCAGGCGGCTCGAGTGGGACCTCCATTGCGCTTCGAGAATGCGACTCTCTCTTTCTTTCCGGACTTTACACAAGCTGTGCAAAAACAGAGACAAGGCTTCCTGTCGGTGAAGAGGAGACTACATGACAAGGGTATGAGGTATGGCACGATGTTTCCAGCCCGTCTTCGAGTGGAGCATAATGGGAAGGCTTGGTTTTTTGACAAGTGGCAGCGGATTGGTTAGACAGAGACTGAGGACCGGCCCCGAGAGGAGGCGGATGAACAATAGCTATTGTGTACTGTGTCAGTCCGGGTTTGATTTATTGTGAGCGGAACGCGGCGTGTGGGAAGGGTGGGCAATGTTTCCTTGATGCTGCTAATCCGTTGTAACCGTTTTTGGGAATTGCGGAATGGTCGGTGGGGGGGAGGAGCGGGGTTATTCCCAGGCCCTCCTCTATTTCTACTTTTAGTTAGTTGTAGAGTAAATTGCGGCAACAGGCACACTGCTAGTTGGGGATGAGCGGAAGCTTTAGGCAGGGGTGCAGGGAGGGGGAGGTGGGACAAGAGTTAAGGGGTGTTTGAAAATTCGAGGATTCTTTGCAATTGTGAATTTAAAATGTACAGAATATTTTGTGTTTGGTTTTTGTTGTGGGTTTTTGTTTGGCATTGGATGACGTGGAAATGATGTACCAATTCAATGTCTTCTGGTAGGCCGGGGTTGGGGATTGCCATGCTCAGCTGGAATGTGAATGGGCTGGGGGACAAGATAAAAAGGGGGATGGTCAGCCAGTTGATTAGGAGGCACTCCCCGGATGTAGTACTGTTGCAAGAGACTCACCTGGTTGGAAATCATTGTATGGCACTGCACAAGGGGGGATATAAATTGGTTCCGCATGCCAGGTTCACCACGGGGTCCAGAGGGGTGGGGATATTGTTGAGGAACTCCTTCCTGCTGACTATTCAGGCCACATGGGAGGATAATAGAGACAGATATATTGGCATTTCGGGGCTGTGGGAGGGAAGAACTGTAACCTTTTTGTCGATATATGTCCCCCCGGCCCTGCAGACTGACACCTTTCGGGACATGTGTAGAATCTTTTTGACAATGCCCGTGGGGTTACTGATCGTGGGGGGGACTTTAATGCTGTTGTGAATGGCGAGTTGGAGAGACACCCCGCCAGGGTTCTCCCACCGTCACGGAGGTGGTTGTCAGATTTCTTAGAAACCACGGGGCTCGCAGATGGGTGGCGGTTGAGGAATCCAGGGGAGAGGTACTACACCCACGCCTCGGCTGCACATCATTCTCTCTCGAGAATAGACTATATCTTGGTACCGATGTCGCAACTGGCGGAGATTCGAGAAGTGAGGCACCTGGGCTGGGGAATATCTGATCACTCACCACTTTGGCTTAGAACAGAAGTGGATCAGAGAGACTTGGGTCGGATAGCTCCCATAAGCGCATGGCACCTGAGAGACCTCGCCACCAAAAGAGAGATTGTACAGATCACGGAACAGTATTTACAGAATAATGTCAGAACTGTGGAGTCAGGTTGTACACTCTGGGAGGCATATAAGACCGTGATTCGGGGGGAGGTGTTATCACTTGTCGCTGGGAAGAAACGAAGGGGCCGCGCAGAGGTCGATAGAGTTGAGGCGGAGTTGGCAACCTTGGAAGGGGAGGAATCGGGAGGTAGCACCCCGGAGGAGCGCCATCGCTTGAGTCTCCTCCGAGACGAATATAGGAGTCTGGCACGTGAGAGGGCCAGGGAACAGCATGCTGACACCCAAAGTAGGGTATATGAGCACGGTGACAAGGCAGGGAAATTGATTGCGTGGCTGGAGAGGGGAGAGTGGGGGTCCAGGTTGGTGCCAGAGTTGCAGACACAGGACTTGGGTAAAATTACAGAACCGCAGCAGATAGTGGAGGAGATCTCTGCCTCTTATAGCTCGGTGTATACGGCTACTGGCCTATACACGGAGGCTGACAATGCAGCTATGATGCAGGACATACAGATGCCTGTACTGTCAGGGGAGGACAGAAAATACCTAGACTCCCCCTTCACTAACGAGGACGTTGTGCAGGCTATTAGAGGGGTGCATTCTGGGAAGGCCACGGGCCCCAACGGAATCCCCATAGAACTATACAAGTTGAGTGCCAATAAACTGGCGCCGTTTCTCTGGGAGATGTTTGTGGAAAGCAGGGAGAAAGGCCAACTCCCGTATGATCAACGAGTCACTAATATAGTTGTTATACACAAAGAAGGCAAGCCTCGGATGCTGTGCTCCTCCAATCGGCCAATCTCACTATTGAATGCTAAGCCGAAGATATTGGCAAAATTGCTGGCAACCAGATTGGTCAAGGTGATCACGACCCTCGTTCATCCGGATCAATCGGGTTTCATGCCCCGTCGCAGCACAGCCCTTAATATACGGAGGTTGCACGGGATTATAGCGGGTGCGCCACAGATACACGAGCTAGCGGCCCTACTGTCATTGGACGCCACCATGGCGTTTGACAGAGTGGAATGGCCCTACTTGTTTGCGGTTTTGGGCAAGATGGGCATAGGACAAGAGTTTGTTGACTGGGTCTGCCTTCTATATTTGGGCCCACTCGCCAGGGTGGTGGTGAATAACCACAGATTGGAAGATTTCCCTCTGGGGAGAGGCACTCGACAGGGATGTCCCCTCTCCCCACTGCTGCTTGCTTTGGCACTTGAGCCGCTGGCGGCATGGGTCTGCTGGGACAGGACAATTCGAGGGCTGCAGTGGACCTCCGAGTGGGTGGATAAAATTTCACTGTATGCGGACGAAATTCTGCTCTATCTTGCGTCCCCAGGGAGTCCCTGATTAGTTTTCTTGATATTATGGCCATATTTGGAAGGTATTCGGGCTTCGCCATTAATTGGGGGAAATCAGTGCTATTTGTCATTAGCGGTGAACCCCCCGCTATCCCAGGCTCCTGCCCATTACAGATAGAGTCGGTGGGATTTCAATACCTGGGAATATATGTGACCAAGGACTCGTAGCTGCGATTTGATAATAACCTTAGGCCCCCACTGGACAGACTCCGCAGAGATGTAGCTAGGTGGAAGGCTTTGCCTCTTTCCCTTTTCGGTCGAGCAGTATTGTTCAAGATGATGTCGCTTCCCCGTTTTCTATACGCCCTCCAAAATGTAAGGGACCCAGTGCCCCATTCGTATTTCAGGGAATTAGAGTCCCTTCAGCGACAGCTTTTTTGGGAGGGTAGGCCACAAATTGCTTTTAATAAACTCACCCTGCCCTGGTATGACGGAGGGATCGGATTGCCGGACCTCCGGAAGTACTATTGGGCCTCCCAGTTGGCGGTGATTAATCATGCGATCTACGCATCGCCCGGAGACCCAGGATACGCTATGGATAGGGGTAAGATGCGTGGCGGAGACTATACTAGTGCCCTATATGCTAGAAAGATACGGCCTCCCCTTGTGGGGCACACAGCTAACCGGCACCTCAAGTGGGACTTTAAGATAACGATTGCCACTCCGTTGTGGAGCTCGGAGAGCCTCGGTAGCCTGTGGAAATCGAAGGATTTTGACAGGTGGAATCTTATCGGGATTTCTCAGGTCAAAGATATGTGGGGGAAGGACGTCATTCTTACGTTCGAAGCGCTACAGGAAAGGCACCAGTTACGGGCGAGCGAGAGATTCCGATATTTGCAGGTCAGGCATACCTTGTTGGCAAATATTCCCCTGGGTGATGTGCCTCCAGAGGCCTCCCCATTGGAGGATCGAGTACTGGACGGCCATCTCCCAACCAAGACTATTTATCTGATTTATAAAAAGCTAATCAACCACACAGACGATCCGCTGGTTAAAATCAGAGACCAATGGAGTGCGGATGGCCTTGTACTAGATCAATCAATCAATCAATCATGGCATTTATATCGCGCCCGGAAGGGTCTCAAGGCGCGTGGGGAGGGGGGTCTGCTACTGTTCGAACAGCCAGGTCTTGAGCTGTTTCCTGAAGGCGAGGTGGTCCTGGGTCAGCCGCAGGTGGACGGGCAGGGAGTTCCATATCTTTGCCGCTAGGTAGGGAAAGGATCTTCCTCCGGCGGTGGCTCTCTGGATGCGAGGTGCGAGGGCGAGGTTCGCCGATCGCAGCTGGCGGGTGGGCGTGTAGAAGGTCAGGCGGTCGTTGAGGTACCTAGGGCCCAGGTCGTGGAGGGATTTGTGTGCGTGGGTGAGGAGTCTGAACGTGATGAGGACTGGAGAGGGGCAGTCTCATCCCCCAAGATAGTCGGGTTCAAATGAGATTACGACTAGAGCAGCTGAAGATCCTACATCGGTCATACGTTACAGGTCCCCGATTGATAAGGATGGGTTTGGTGGATGATGGGAGGTGTCGCAGAGGTTGTGGGGAGACGGGAACATTCATGCATGTTTTATGGCATTGTACTGGAATACAGGACAATTGGACCAAAATACACGGCAAGATTCGGGAGGTGCAGGGGGTGGAAGTGCTGATGGAGGCCCGACGATGTGTCCTCAATGTCGAGGAGCCGACTGACTAAAACACGCATGGGAAACAATGGGTGACACTGGCATGCATGATAGCCAAACGTAACATTGCACAACTGTGGGGAGCCAACCAGGTGCCACAGCTGGGGAAATGGATGGAAGATTTAGATTGGTGCATGTTTAGAGAGAGATCTGTGTATGTGGCCAGGGGTCGCCCGGAAAAATGGGGGAAAATCTGGGGTGTGTGGAATTCCTATAGGGGAGATATATGTACTCCTCCATCTGTCGTTGAAGACGCTGTGGCGATGGAGTCTCCGGACCCATGAGTGAAATCCTCGATAATATTGTAAGATATGGAAATGTAAGCATAATTGTTGCGCTTGATTGTCCGTCACCTGATGCCTTTTATTTTGTTGAATATGTTAATAAAAAGATTTAAAAAAAAGAAAAAAAGAATTCAATTTTTTTCAGGTAAGTAATATTGCTGTTAAGAATATTGTTGTTGTTAATATCTTTTTCAATTATATAGTTGTTAAAATATTGTTTTTCATTATCTTAATGTGCTTTAGTTCATATATTAATGTTATGTATTGTAATTGTATGTATAATTGTTCATAATATTTTCAAATATAAATTGTAATTTGAGTGATATATATTTTTATAATTTAATTGTTATTAGTAATTTATAGTGCTGTAGTGGGCTGCTAGGTTTGTAGGGGTATAGGGTGGTAAATTAAGTAATAATTCATTAGCAATTAATTATTAATTTATTCTTAATGAGGTATCATGTGGGCAGTTAATTAAGTAATAAACAAATACAAAATAATAATTGATAATTCATTATTACATTGTTTATTAATCATGGTAATTATTTAATTGTTTTTCACATATCTGTTTAGGGGGTTAATTAATAATGTTCATATTAATAGTTTTATATTTGTTCTAAATTAATAGGGTTATTCAAACATCTAATGTGTTTGAAGTGAAGTACTTTCTCTACTGTTGCTTAGATTGCACCGTGAATAGGTAATTTAACTCCTCTGAAGTCCAACACTTTGTCTACTGCTGTACAGGCTGGAATGGGAATAGTCAATTTAACCCCTCCCAAGTCCAACGCTTTCCCTACTGTAGCACAGACTGGTGTGGGAATAGTAAATCTTACCCCTTCGAAGTTCAAAGTTTTCCCTATTGATAAAAAGACCGGAGTAGGAATAGTAAATTTAAATACTCCTAACTCCACCGCTTTGCCTACTGTTGCCCATATTGGAGTGGAAATAGTAAATTTAAGTACTCCGAGGTCCAATCCTTTCCCTATTGTTGCTCAGACTGGAGTGGAAATATTAAATATAATCCCTTCATCATAGGGGACCTTCTCGCACTACGAACCTAGTTGTCGTAGTGCAGCTACAACCCCCTCTCTGAGAGGGAGGAGCTCTGGGATGTTTTGATTGAGAAAGTAAGGTAGACAAAACCTCTTGATGAGCAGGGTCTGGGGAGGGGCTAAGTGAATGAGCAAAAGTGACTAAAACTAACTCTATGCGTGCCAAACAATTTTTATACTGCATAGATAGGCTAGAATTTACAGAAAATAGCTAAGACAGAGGGGAATTCAATTTGTCCAACATAGTGAAAAAAGATCAACATGTTTCAGCCTAGTGCTCCCATAAGCCTGCAACGGCTTTTATCAGGACCAATAAAAGGGTGATTAGAGTGAAATACCAACAACCTCTTGTATAACCTTGAGACAGTGCTAACAGATCTTTATATAGAACCAGTAGGTGGAGTGATATGTCACTCAAACGTTGAGTATACTGGTCATCAGATTCCCTACAAAGAAAAACAGGAAAGAGTGTGTTTCAACAACCAAACACACAACCCCCAATATGCATAATTGTAATTACAGTGCATATAATAACGTGTATCCCTCTAACGTTCTATTGAGACCAGCAATGTGTCGTCTGCAAAGGGTAACACAAGAACTTTACCACCTGTGCATATAGGGAGTCATTTTCACAATCTTCAAGATGTGCAATTACATTACTTAAATACTGTGAAATAGTGGTGGAGCTAGGACACATCCATATCGCACTCCTCTTTCGACCGGGATGCGTTCTTTAAATTTGACTTGGTTGCCTCAGCACTTCTGTGCATAAATAGCATTGTGCAAGTGAATTGGGATTTTGCTCATCCCACTCTCTCCTGGAAATGGTTAATGATGTTTTATATTCTTTCCTGGCTTCTCCTATAGTTATCTGGTTTTTACTTTTTTGCCTGAATTAGATGTATTTGGCTCTTTTGCAATCGTTATTACATCATGCCCTGCCTAAATTAGCTTTTTTGAAGGTAGATCTTACACTTTTCTTAAAAATGTCACTTAAAGAAGTGAATAGAGTTGTATGTAGTGTGGTCAGGCCATAAGGTCTATTGATATTGTTTGTTACAGCAATAGCTTGATCTGTTGCTGCAATCAACGCTCCGTGGATTTTGTGTAGGACTTCAGGATGTTGTTCTGCTTGTGCACCATTTGATTGACCATTTAGTGTTCATATTTCCTTAGTTAGTGGCTGCCTGCCTATTGCCTCCCTAGCCCCAGCTACATATATTTATAGAGATGCAGAGCATTATGGTCACTGTCCCATCCCTCTATTACCTCCATGTCAATTGCATTGCTCCACAAGAGGAGATCTACCAGTATATAATCAATTCTACTTCAGCAGTTATTTTTGTTAAAGGTATGGCCGCCACCAATTTCTGATCAAGTCCATCATCGCAAGCCCTAAGACCATATGTCAGCGGTTAATTGAAGAGTGGAGGGGGACCACATTTTTATATTGGGGAGCACAACTTGTGATATAGACCATTTCTTGTCTTCCTCCTCTGTGATTAATGTTTCATTGTTGGCCAGGGGTTCAAAGGTGACATTAAAATAGCCTGCAACAAAGTTTGGTCCATGGTCTGTGCTCATATCTCGATGGTCGTCAGATAGCTTTAGTGTATTGGATTCCCCTCTCCTGTGGACAGGCCAACTGTATATATTGTAGATACGAAGGGTCATATTCTCAAGGAACTATCGCCAAGTTATCAACACTTTATCGCAGACAAAGTCGCAATAAATGTATCTCCTCATTCACAAGCTGGTGCTAACAGCCCATATCACCAGTTTATCCGCGATAGCAGCCGCAACAATCATCGCCACAGATGACCCCGGCAACTATCGCTAATGAGATGCAGAGTAGGCATTCCCGTGCCAAAAGCCTCAACAACACCACTCCGCCAGATCAGTGATAAGATCACAAAACATGCAATAAGGCGTGTTAGCAGCAGGAAATTAACACCTGCTCTGACCTGGTGTAAAGTCAGATGACAGCCTGCACAACAAAAGGGAGCCCAGGCCAGAGCCACACCTGAAGGGCAACAGATGCCATGGAGCCACTGATCATGCAGGCCGGACACCCAAGAGGGCCACAATACCCACCGCCACCACCCCAGGACCAGCCCCCACTCCTACCCGGGTCCTACCCCGGGCACCCCCCAAATCCCCCGGAATAAGATATTGCACATCAATGGCACAAAATCATGAACAAAAGCATTCGCCTGATGTTGCACCTGTTCAACAATCAACATACATGTGAGTACAGAAATCCGAATTCATTCATTCACCATTGAAAGTCCATACAAAATAACACATTCAAATTTGTCTCCAAACAACTATTTTGAAGAGTCATTGGTGGGGCATCCCTGGACAATCTGTGAGTCACAGCCTCCAATACAATATCTAAGATAAGAAGGTGTGTCAGGCACTCATCAAAGGACAGAGAGAGAGAAAGAGAGAGAGAGAGAGAGAGAAAGAAATAGAGAGAAAGAGATGGACAGAACAAGGAGCGCAAGGCCAATCGGGCCCTTGGCTCATTCAAACATGCCAACTTCTGCGTGTGTTTCACAATTGGTGCACCCCAAATCACAGGTCTGGCATCAAAGTCAGCCTGAAGGCCACATCACATTTAAGAAATGCAAGCAGTAGTCAGACTAAAATTAGGTATGAAAGCTCCTTTGTCTCAATACACAAGGCGGAAGGACAATCGAACCTCCGGCCTTGGTCCTGAATGCGGCTGGCACACCATGTGTGAGTTACCATAACAGCCTACAATGACTCCCACACCACAAACTGCACTAATGAAAGACCAACATGTCCACACCCCACACACACTTGTTTCTGCACGAGTTATACCTGCAAGGAATTCCCTTGACATATTGGTTATAAACAACCCATACGTCCAAACGTTGCACACACATATGACTCATGGCCCAGAGCTGTCGCATATTGCCCAACGAACTGCCGCCGGTTTAAGGATTGCCGCTGCTACGAGACCAAAAAATGCAATGGCAGGCATTTCCGGGCACATGTAGAACCTCTGTTATGTGGAACTGGAATGTGCACAATGCTGCATCTGATGGGATCTGTGCCAATGGCAGTGTTGTGAATCAGTTTCCGTCTTGCCTACGTCACCTGCGTCAAGCCCTGGTTCCACTGTCGATCATACACATTTGAGTGGCCCATGGCGGTCTGCCTATCCAACGCAATGGTAGCTGAATTGGATTATGACCTGACAGTGCGCCCCCTGTTGGCCCACGAACTGGAGTGTCACCGGGATACCCGTGCATGGGATGCACTGATCTTTGGCGTATGTGCTGGCAGTTGTGCATGAGAGATTTCACAACTACTCATGTGCAGTGACCACATCAAGGAACTCCCCTATTGGTCTGTGCTGCGGATTGATGAAACGGCATGGACTGAGCACATCTGCCCGGACCAGTTAATGGATTGGCTCTCCCTGGTGTTCCTTGAACTCGACAACGAAGTACTCTTGGAACAGATTGCTCATGAAGCTGCGCTCGCATTCATGGACAAGTAACTACGTTCCTGCAGCCACATCGGATTGTCACCCACAGCACATGACCCAATACCTTGTTGCATCCTAGGGATAGCTCACATATCCCACCACAACAGGTGACATGTCTGCCTTTGTCTGGACTCAGAATGCATGTGCGTATAACTACATGTGTATACCCACACCTGTGCAAGGTTATGCAGTTCCATGTGCGAAGCAGCGCAGCGTCGTTTGGCAACGTTCCCAATCTGGACAAACTGCTGGGGGGAGAGTACACACATGGCAATGTAGCACGACATGTGACCTTGTTGGACTCTTTCACCTGATCACTGTCAGTAGAGCAGACAGTCGGCACAGTCCGGTGGTACAGCACCATGCCGATCCCATTGGCTGTGAGTTGTGTCCCCTCACATGGGGCAATGAGCAGACGCCAAACATCAGATGACTCGTCCAGCAAGGCAAGGTGGGCTGAGACCGTTGCCATCCGTAATGATTTGTGTATATTTTAGCCTCCACATTTCTTGCACCTCCACATGTTCCCATGCTGTCTGTAAGTGTCTTAAGCATTTCCCTGCATGTTTTGGCCATTGCCTTGCCCGTACTGACACGCACATGCCAATAATGTCTACGCAACTTCCCTTGAGTCCAACTGTGATGAGTGTTGATTAGATCGACATATTGTGTGCCTCAATGAGCATTGTCCCTACACAGAGAGGGACTGACTGATGCATGTACAATTGGGGTGGGTCCCTTTTGACAGCTCCACCTCTGTGAGCCAGACATTGTGTTTGGGATAGTTGCTGGCAGACCTGTGCACTTACGGGTCTTCAGCAATGTGAGTATGGTGTCCAACCTCTGGCCATGTGGAGCAATGCTATACATCAAAACAGACTGTGTCCCCACAGATGTGTGTGAGTAGGTATGCAAAGTCACGTTCTGTTGTCACATGTGATGGAGGACACCACTTCTGGCCTGCCACCGATTTTGTCATTTCTACACACATCCCTATTTAATACATGGATGTCTGCCTACTTTGGGGGGTTGCGATATTGTTGTTCATGTGCAATGAGGCCACAGCTAGTTCACACCTTCACTGTCATAAAATTGGCCATGTGGCCCTGGGTCAAACATGCAAATTGATGTCATTTACCAGGGTGTACCTTCTTGTGTAATCAATGTCCCTACATCCATTCATACTTTCATACTTGAGTGAACATAGACATGACACATCTGTGTGATTTCGATTGTTTTATTCATATTCTAGTGAATGCCGGAGCTGGAGCTGTACACGGCCATGCCAAGCCCACATTATATGGTAGCCCAGAGGTGGGCCTACGAGAGTCCTTTGGGGATTGAAAAGTGAATTGGAAGAGGGAGAGTGCAGTCCGCAGCAGGATTGCTGTGTAATTGGCAACCAGTGAAGATATGGCAGTCCATGTCCGGGTCCAGGTAAATGATGCAGAGAGTTCCGGGGGTCAGTGGGAGGTGTTGTCCCAGGGCATGATGCATAGGGCTGAACTAGGCAGGGACAGGCCATATGGCAGGGATGGATTCTACTACCTTATTTCTCACACAGTAATTACCATCCACATCTTACACCTCTGATACTTCTTCTATGTCCGGTGTGTGTGGTGGTGTAATGGCTGCATCACTTTGTGCCACTGACACATCAGGGTGCGAAGGTGATAGGGCTGCATCACTGTGTGCTACTGATATATCAGGGGTCAGAGATGTGTGTGTCGAAGTTCCCACAGCAGTTATCTGGGACAGGCTCAGTGGCAGCAATGGCAAGATGAGGAATTGCAAGGCATGGAAGATCCCAGCTACATCTCGCTGGTGTTCAGCCGTGGCAGCCTTACTTCCAGCCTGCATCTGCTCTATGGTCTCCATTGTCCTGTGCATCTGTGCCAACTCTGTGCTGTCATCGCTGGTGCCTGTCTGACTAGACAGTTCTTGTATCCGAGTAATGGCCCCAGCGATGTCAGCCAGGGATTGTCGGGGAGCATGGTGCGGACAGTGGATGTCCGTTAGGGACTGTAAGAGGTCCCTGGTGGGACTCAGACACCCACATGTGGCATCGAGTTTGGCTGCCACGAGCTCGAAACCCACCCGCAGCTAATCAGCCATCTCCTTCTGGCAACCCAACACACAGCATTGGAATTCCATGTGTTGTTCGGGGGGTCCTGGGAGACAGCCATCGTAGTGTGTGTTTCCTGCTGTGTGGTCTTTGCAGGGGGTGGGGTCACCTCGAGGCAGCTGGGCTGCCCTGCTCCTGGGGGTGGAGTGCGGAGGCTGTCCATTAGCCATTGGAGGGTGTCCAGGTTGTCCTCTTCATCATCACTGATGAGATTTGTGGTCTGCTCTGCAGTAGGTGTTCATTGTCCCTCTACAATGTAAAGGGTAGATGCAGGTTAACGGAGTGTCCCATGTATGTTGACACTTTTTAAATGTTTACATACAGACTGCATGACAATGTACATTGTGACTGTTTTGGTGGAGCTGGCTATTTGATGGCAGTGGACATTTCGACTACATGACTGATGTGTAGTTGTACTCGTACATTATCATCTCACAGTGTCATGCAATGCCAAATGTGAATGGCCAGTTACTAAGCACAAGCGGAACCTGTTGTGTCCTCTGTCCTGTGGTGTAGGTGTTGCACTTTGTACCACATTGCTTTCAATGTTGATGTGCTTTGATTGCTATGTGTGTGTGGTGCATTGTGCGAGAGTCGCCTCTGTAGTTCTGATTTCGCGGACCCATATCCCCTTGAGGTGGTGTACCTTTGAATTGTGTGCTTTTCGGGGACTGAGATGTTTGCGACTTAGGTCATTTGTGCTCTTGGACAGATTTTTTGGTCTTGTGCATTGTTTGTCTGCTGATGTGTAATGGACGTCATGGGTTGTAGGCGCACATGGACGTGTCAGAGTGTGACCTGCTCCCTTACGGATGTGATCCACACTGGGCCACCTCAATGTTCAATCGTGCACCATGTCAGTTATTATGACTGCAGCCATGCTATCAGTCATGCAGTGTCACTTGCATAGTCAGTGTGGCTCACACAGCTGCTGCTTTTCTGGATTCTGCATATGTGCATGGGTAGGTTGAGGTGTTGGTGATATGGAGGGGGCCCATTTGTGCACATTGTGGACGGGGCCCTACTTGATGTTTCTATGTATGCTGCAGTGTGCCAAGGGTATCAATGACATGTTCCACTCTCATTGCGCATGTGCAATGTGCTGAACATGATTGTGCATGTGTGCCATTGTGCCCATCTCCCCCAGTCTACCCAGTTCCTGGTTGTTACTCACCCTGTTGCTGTTGGGTTAGGTCATATAGAGCTGTGTCCAGACCCCCAACTCCTGCCACCGTCTTTATACTGGTGACTGTGGCCACCATTTTCTCCAGCTCATCCAGCTCCTCCTGTGACGCCGGACTCCCACCTCCAGTCGCCTTTGCTGCCTTCCTGTTGGCAGCGAGTTTCTGTTTGGTCTGGCTTTGCACATCATGCCAGCGCCTCTTGACCTCCTCCATTGACCTCCTCGACACTCCGACTGCATTGACGTTGTTGACTATGGTCTGCCATATTTCCGTTTGTATTGCCAGTGCCACAGTGGAGGTGACGAACAGTTGTTGGTAGTGTTCTGTCACCTCTGTGATGATGATCTGGTCTTCCTGTGGACTGAACCCGGTCTTCCTCTTCTCCTTGCCCACGGGGTTCCTGGCTAGTCATCCGTGGGGTTGTGGGGTGGGGGTGTCCTCTGCACTCGGTCCGGGTGCATCCATGGTGCTATGCAGTTTGCTTCGGTTTTGGTGTATTTGATTTTTTGTTGCATTTATAGTGCATTTTCCTGCATGACCCGTGGGAATTGCAGGCCTGTCGCTGGTTGTCGCTGACATTTGTATGGGGCATTGCAACTTTTTTGACATTCATGTTTCGCATTTTTTGTGCGTTGTGTTGATTTTTACGCAGTCATTTGGCGTGTTATCCTGCTACTATCTGATGGTGCCTTCGAGTTGGGAATTGGATGTTAAGACAGTGTTATTTTCTCGCGATAGACTGCGATATGCAAAGTTGCGTTAAGCTAAATTTGCGATGTTTATCACAGGTTCTTGTGAATATGCCCCTACA
This sequence comes from Lissotriton helveticus, assembly GCF_964261635.1. Taxonomy (NCBI): domain Eukaryota; kingdom Metazoa; phylum Chordata; class Amphibia; order Caudata; family Salamandridae; genus Lissotriton; species Lissotriton helveticus. The sequence continues at coordinate 1,138,993,257 of NC_136072.1, read as the reverse complement.
TTTTAGACCCATCTGTGTGGTTACAGTTATTCCTAGGATATCCCAGGAGTTAATATTTAGTTGTTTCATTTTACAGTTTACTGAAGTTTGTGTCGATAGTGCTAGGTCTCCATTTGGATAAACTGCACTTTAGGATTGTGCCAGTACACTAAAATTAGTGTATGAGATCTCAATGTTGGATGATAGGCTGCATGTCTCTTGAAAAATATAAATGTCATGTTGGTCTATGAATGTGCCCCACTCTGGTACTGCTACTTTAGAATGTGTTCCTGCCAAGTTCCATGACTGTATACTCGATCTGTGTTTCTACTTAAATGGTTGGAGCACTCAAATGCCTCCTTGGGTCGCTATCAAATTGATTTATTTCACTCAGGTTCCCCATTTCTTGTGTTACTAGGGAAATGTTTATTTACTATAAATGAGGCTTGAGTGAGGGTCTCTTAATGAAATCTATGCATGTTCGAACCAGTCAGTTAATCAGTGATAGGTTTGACTCCTGTGTTGGTGAAGAGCTTGAAGGTACCCTTCATGAACTATTGTGTTGAGTAATGGATGTAGAGCCTAGTGGACGATTTACAGGAATTGGATCGAAGAGTTTGCAGGTGGAGCTGTAAATTGGTCTGAGCCAATGAGAGTATCAGCCAGTCCCTCACTATTTAATCTAAGTTTAAAGTAGGCGAATTAATTTGCATTTGGAGTCAGATGAGGGCATCTTCTTACCCACACAATGTCTGACTGTATCACAGAATAACACTTTCAGACTGAGTGCATCCTATGAATGCGTTTGTTAATCAGGGAATTTATATCCTCGCTATCTTTGGAGAGGTTTTATCTACACCATGAATACAGAGTGGACTTCAGATATATTGCAGCAATTTTGCCTTTCTCTCTGAGCTCTACCTAGTTGCGATTGGATGCATTGGGCAGGCTTCTTCCTGCCCTTATTTTTGTTTCTTCTGTGGGATGCTTTAGTTAAGGCAGTTTGCATAATCTAAGCCCTGAAGCTCTCTTGTCCCCATGCTGCAGAGCCAGCATCATCATTCGCTGCATGGGAGCCTTTGTATTGGATACCCTTACCAGACCTGTATGAGCCCCTATGTGTGGTTGCCATAACTCCCTCTCTGCATGCTCTATGCGAGCTTGGATAGGATCTCTGTCTTGCAAATTACCCCCCAGTAGGTTGTTCATGAGGAAGATGTAAAGTCCTTATTTGGCTCACTAACTCATTGACCCACTATCACTTTTAATTCAATGACCTCCTGCTTTAGGCATAGCTCAGTAGCATCACCCACTATTGTCTTGGTCGTGCCGGTCAGGGTTGCTTTGCTTAAACCACCTCTCTTTGCATTAATATCTGTGTCTCTTCCTGCCTCATTCTTATCATGTTGTAAGGGAGCAAACCTGTTTCTACATTCAATTGTGGGCTCAAGTGGGACTGACTCCTATGTGGGCAAAAAGGGGATGGGATGTTTGTTTTGCTAGAAGTTGGGTTTGCTTCTATTGCATTGACAATGTTGTCTTTTGTGTGTACGACATTGGGCGTTGATGACTTTTTAGGTCCTGCCTAGGCAGCGCTTGCGCTGTCTCTTCAAGACATGCTGTATTCAGGATATGGGCATGAAGCTCAGCCCATGTTCCGCCCATGTTTTTTATTGGCTCCTTTGACTGACTTTTGGATAGCTTTTTTTTCCTTTGGTTAATTTCCTTAATACCCCCTCTGTGGTCCATCCTTTTCTACTGTTGTAACCTCCCATAGAGCTACCTCAGTTACATTTAATATTACTTTGTACATTTATTTACAGTTTCAAAGCACTCTTACATTAATCACTGTTTCTTCATAACAGGTGTTGCAGGCACAGCTGCCACTTCCCTTAACCCTGACTCATCAGATGCTTCTGAGGGCAACTGTTCTGTGTACTTCTACCTGCTGCATTGGCACACACGGCATTTGCATCTCAGCAGACATGATCAGAGACCATGGTGCACTTCCCCCGCTTGTTTGCTTTAATTTACATTGTGTAATTGCACATATTCAAACATTGTTTAATAATATTTATTATAAGTTTACATTTATTTTTTACCATAGACATGTTTTAAATACAGTATGCTGAGACTAGAACCCGCTTGCCAATGGCCAAAGTCAGCAACTTTGTTTGTTATGCTGCAGGCACAGTTATGCAATGCCCCCTAACCCTGACTCATCAGATGCTTCCAATGGTTCTTTTTCCATACACTTCCCCCTCCTGCTTTGGCAAACACACATCAGTTGTGTCTGAACAGATGCATTCTGAGGTCGCGGTGCACTTCCACATCTTGCTTGTTTTATTTTGTATACATAATGTAATTGAACATATTCAAACATAACCCCAGACTGGATAGCCAGGCTTTGGGCAACAGACACCAAAACATGCCGAAGGAGGGTCCCCCAGTGATCGCTCCCTTGCTCGTTCTCGGTCTCTTGTGGCTGTGAGGTACGCCAAACAGGAGCTACAAGGTAAGAGAGAGCTGATCCCAGGGCACCAATTGCCTTGAGTATGATCCTCGGGTGCCTTATACCCTGCATCCCGATTAACTGCAGTGTTCATAGCCATCTGCTTTATGCATGCTTCTGCCCACTGCAAGAACCCCAGCCACAGTAACCTCTGCATTCTGACCCTTATCCATAGTCCATTACCGTGAATATATGACATTACAATGCTTGCAATTACAACACATGCTTTTACAACACAGTCTTTACATCGCAACTACCATTACATTGCATGATTTTATAACGCTTGCCATTACAACGCATTTTAAAAACTACTATTGGAACGTATTCCATTACAACGCATACTGTTACAACGCATATCATTACAATGCATAATATTTTTAGGGCAACAGTAGGGTAAGTGTTGGATAGTATAGGGGTAAACATGACTATTCCCACTCCAGTGAGTGCAACAGTAGTGGAAAGTGTTGGATAGTGTATCTTCAAAAATGACTAAGTGTTGGATAGTGTAGGGGAAAAAATTACTATTCCCACTCCAATGAGTGCAACAGTAGGAAAAGTGTTGGATAGTGTAGGGGTAAAAAGTACTATTCCCACTCCAGTGAGTGCAACAGTAGGGTAAGTGTTGGATAGCGTAGGGGTAAAAGTTACTATTCCCACTCCAATGAGTGCAACAGTAGGGAAAGTGTTGGATAGCGTAGGGGTAAAGGTTACTATTCCCACTCCAGTGAGTGCAACAGTAGGGTAAGTGTTGGATAGCGTAGGGGTAAAAGTTACTATTCCCACTCCAGTGAGTGCAACAGTAGGGAAAGTGTTAGATAGTGCAGGGGTGAAAATTACTAATCCCATGTACCCCAAAACCTATACCCACCCTAATACTAAAGAAATCTCCATTGATTACCTTATAATGCGTTGTAATGGCATGTGTTGTAATGGTATGTATTGTAATGGCATCAGAGAATCAGAGGAGTTTGTACAGTTTAGAAAAAAACTTAAAACCCATGTTTTCTTTAAACTCTGTGTGTGCAGTTGAACCTCTGTCCTTTCAGTGCCAGGATACCCGTTGGGTGACAGAGCGCTTCATAAATGCTGGATACATTACATTACATTACATGTGTTGTAATGGCATGCATTGTAATGGCATGCAATGTAAAGGCAGTTGCGTTGTAACAGTTGCGTTGTAAAGGTAAGTCATCGTAATGACTGAGCTGTAATGGATGTTTCCCATTACTGCATGACTCTTGCAGGCTCCCAAGATGGCTTGTGTTGATTCCCAGACCGCTACCCAACCCTATCTGACCATATGTGTGCCCTATGCATGCTCCATCTGCTGTGTGCTGCCCTCACACACCACTGCCCCTTCCTTAGTATTATCCCTACCACCAAGGTTGTGCACTTCCTTCCCCCTGGCGTGTTTGGGTCTGTTTGCCTGCTCTACCACCAGTCATGTCAGCCTGCCAGAGGTGGATAGGGGCCAGACTTTGGGTGGTGCCGCTGATGATCAACCTTTGTTTCACCTATGGTGGATTACCCAGGGGGTGCTACTCACCTCCGCCTACCAGAGAGGATTCAGTGAAGAGAAACTTTGCTCTCCCTGTAGGTTTCACAGATACCACTGGACAAAATCTATACCCACCACAGTCATGGAAGGAGATTGATGTGCACTCTATGGTTCCCCTCTAGGTATAGTCAATGGTGTCAATGGTGTTTCAGCTTCTTAGCCCCATCTTGATCAGCAGAGGTTTTCACTTGTGCCGTCCCCGGCCCGATGCAGGGAGGCCACTTCCCTGTCGCTTTCATTGGTCGTCTCATGTTTTTCCCATTTAACCTGTGGGTAGTCACCTCTTCCCCTCGTGTGGCTCTGCTTCCATGCCTGTTTGCCACCGCATCTTGGCTGAGTGCTTGCATCACGCCACAGCTAGCCCGCCTCAGTGGCTGCTGCTCTCCGGGCTTCCATGCATGCTCAACTTTGGCCATGCAGTGGGATTGTCAATTGCCTCACCCAACAGATAGCTCCCAGTCCCTATGCCCTCCGGCACTCACAGCGTGTTCTCAGCACATCTGATGCCATGTGGCGCCTACGATCTCTGGCGGCCTTGACTACGCTGCCCCCTTCTCACTGTGGGCGCCCTACTTTTATATCTGTTTTCTCTGAGCCCTGGCCAAGGCTATGGGCTGCACCACAGCATGTCTCTACTACAATGGCCACGCTTCCTCATATGCATGGCTTCATCTGCATAGTGCTCCGGGAGCTGTTCCATCCTTACCTTTCCCACCAGATAATGATAAGTTTCCATGCCATCCGGTACCTACCGGGTGTTCTCAGTGCCACATAGAAACTCAGATCTCCGGCCTAGGCCATGCCACTCCCTCCACAGGTCTCTCTGGGGGTTTTGGCACTTCTCAGCGGAATCCTTGTCATTTCAGGCCATGCCACAGCCACAGCTGGGTGTAGTTTTGCTCATAGGACAGATTATGTCAGCGAGTATAGGATTTTTATACAGATGTTTGTGGATTATGTGCTATTGTCACCGGAGCCACTTTAGCCCGTGGCCATCCTCCTATCTGCGTTAAATTTGAGGGAATTTTGACCTAGCCACTCCACGTCCATGTCCAACATGCATTGATGGGATGCTTCAAATGGGGTAGATGAAGTTGATTTAACCAATATGCAGTTGTACTAATGGTCTGAGGTAGATGTTGATCAGGTCTGGACTCGAGGATCCTTGGGAGACTGCTTATTCAGCCCATTTACACTCAGACCTAAAAGGGGATGGTGCACAGCTTAGGTTCAGTTTTGCAGATAGGTTCAACAACATCTCAAGGCTGTTCCACTAATCCGGATATCAGGTAACCTGAAGATTAGGATAGTATTATTAATCATGTAGAAGGCAGCAGATAGATCTAATAAAACAGAATCACAAAGTAGCTTTGTCTACAGCTATTCATAGGTTGTCCAGGATTGATACAAGGGCTGTTTCAGTAGCGTGGGCGGGCTAAAATCCTGGCTTGGCAATGTCTAGCAAGTGGTGACAATCCACAAATATGGAGATATTTTTATTAATGAATTTCTCCAATATTTTAATGGGCCTAACATTAGACAGGATGGCTAGAGTTGGTGTGGGCTTTTTTAACAATGGAACTACCATGGCCTTCTTCCATGACAGCGGAACACCATCTATGGTGGGAAGAGGTTGCAGATTGTCTGTAGTTGGCCGCCTAGTCCCTAAGAGACTGCATTCCAAACCCTGGAGTGAAGAAAATTAAGGGGGGATCCTGAATCAATAGAAGAGTCAATTTGTAAGAGTGCATCAATGTCCAAGTCCTTAAAGACTTCCAGTATGGGAGCACCAACGTTATTATTCCTGTTCGATTTGGAATCCGAAAGCAGAATATCTGTGGTGCTGCCTACAGGAGAAACTATGGGATTTGACCCCACACTCTCAATGGTAGCCTTATTCTGTCCTCAAAGAAGTCAGCAAAACCATTGGGGAGTGTCTGAGGATCTGTGAATGTTTGAGATGTGCATACCAGGTTAGCTAGCATTCAGGCAATCAAGAAGATATTGTTTGACACATTGGAGGCCTCAAAAATTTCTCTAGCGCAGGACTCAGATTTAGCAGAGACAAACAATTTTTGTATGTTCCCAATGCACCATTTAATTTATGTCTAGATTCAATGGAGCACTTAGGTAGCCAAAGTTTTTGTAGTTTTTTGCATTCTACTTGAGCAACTTTAAAAGTTATATTGTACCAAGTGGCTGAATGTCAAACTGAATTGTGAGATCTTTTTCAGGGCCAACTAAGTCAAGAGCATGCTATCTCCATTTCTGGTAGGGAAAGTACATTTTCTCCAATGAGTTACTGATGAGGGAGAGAGGAAGCGTGCCAAGAGCATCACACAGCAACTTGTGGGAATGTTTAGGCGAGGGACGGAACATGCCGGGACTCTTGGATTTGGCATTAAGTTTTCAGAGAGTATCAGTTGCCCTCTGTATTTATAATAGAATGAGAAAGTGGTCACTTCGTATTAATGGGCTAAAATTGCCTATCTGGATAAGACCAGAATGAGTAATGATAAGGTCAAGTGTGTGACCATCTTGCTGAGTGGAATCAGTGACCAATTGTTCAAGGCCTCCTGCAGAAATGGAACTGATTAGATCAACTGCATGTGACTTAGTGGAGGCATCAACCCAAATATTGAAGCTCCCTAGTATGAATAAAGTTGTGTGTGATAGTAGTAGAGTAGGGGTAGGTGGTACTCACAGAATTTGACTCAGCGGAATCCTGCGAAGTTACATAAAAACGTTGCAAAATTATGTGGAGGTCAGTCAATGGGTAGAAATAGGCATGTTGCGCTGCTCACGCCGTGTAGCACCCCACACGGTGCCCAGGAGGGCACAGTTACTCAACTCGATTCTGCTGCTCAAGTAGATTTTCTTCTCGAGCCGCAACTTTCTGATCCCATAGGATATCCTCCTAGAAACTGGAAATCACATGCCGGTACACCAAATCTCTCTTGCCAACTTACCCTTCTGGAGCCATGCACGAGAAAAAAATTCCTCCATGTGGTAATTAATGCAATTTGTCACCGAACTTCCACCAATCCCGTAGGCCAATCCCTACAATAGAGGAGAGGTGAGCTTGAGAAATGTTTCAACAAAATTGATATTGGAACATTGGGGGCGATAACACACAATACCAGTGACCGAATTGTAGGCTGAGATGTTGAAAGAAAAACCTAGCAATTTATCTGAGAAAATGTATTTAATGTGAGGATTTTCAAGTACCAGCTTTGATAATATATATTTTCCAACCAACCGCCATGGCATGTAGGGCGGGGACGATAAATTGATCTGTAACTCATTGGGCAAGGTCTGGATAGATTCAGCAGTGGTCCAAGGTTCAGTGATGAAAAGATTGTTCAATTTTTCAGTGGTTAATATATCATAAATTTCCACCACATGCTTTACTAGTGAGCGGCTGTTGATTAACAAAGCTTAGTTTTCATGTTTGTCTCTAAATTCTGGGGCAAAAAACTGGGCCCAATATGTGGGCTGACAATAACGTTTCTTGATTCGGGGCATAAAATACTGGAGTGTTCCAGGCATCCTCCGCTAGATTTATCTTCTAAAGTATGGTCATCTAAAATGTTGGCAGTTATAAGATAACTGTTCCCCCTGGCAGGTTCCCTGTCCCCTTTTAACATTTTTTTATTGAATACCTTACATTTCATGGGAAGCTAGATGTACTTAGAGCAGCCTTGCTATCTAAATGGGTAGAATGGCTGATACTGCATGCAGATGGGAGCAGACAGGCTTGCCTTGTCATATCTTCAGTGTACCTGCTGTTCGTGTTCGCGCAACAGACCATCTTAAGCATGGAGAATCCTGCCCAGTTATGTACAACTAGAGTGCTGATCCAAAATTGTGTCTAGTCTATGGACACGAAAGAGTGAGAATAATGGCACTGGGGTGGTGTGTGTGTACACCACATCAGCCTAACTGAAGTCGGAATGCAGGAATAATAATGAAAGCAGCAACTGTAATGGAGGAAAAACAATAAATAAACAAACTGTTTAAAAAAGCATTAATATTTAATGTATTTTTAAAAACACTTCAAGGACAGTATGAGTAAATAAGAGAAACCAATTTTTAAAACTGCAATTGGTAAAAAAAATGTGCAAAAATAGTGAAGGGGTTAGGGCTTAGCAGCATCAGATATTTAATGGCAAAATGTCTCTGGATATCACTCCAACACATAAGCAGAAACATGTCCTGACACACCTTCATTTGAAAGATCATCACCTTCACTATGCTGCCTGAAAATCTGCATTAATCTCATAATACGCATGAATTGACTCATCTGGATTTTGCGTCAATGTTATAATTTTTGATGAATTAACCTGTTTCTGTGGGACCTTTCCTTTCAAATTAACAATATCCTGTGCATATATTTTTTTATGACAATTGACGAAGACTTCAATCTAGCACCCTCTCTCTGTGGTTCTTTATTGGGCCATTGTACTATTATCTTGTACTCAAGCCACAAATGTTTAGGCACAATATTTGAAAACAATTCATCCGATCCTCCTAAAATACCTTTGAAATAATGACAATTCTCTATCTCAGTATATTACTTTTCTGGGTCCTCTCTAAGATTCAGAAAATTCTTGTAAAGGTCCATTGTCAAGTCAATGAAACATGCACATATGCTCCTCCAGGCACTTCTCACCAGCTAAACTGTTTTTCAGATGTTGCTTCACATTCAGAATCACTCACATTCATGACTTGTTTTGATATTCTCTTTTGTGGCATTTCTAAAGACTAAGCCGAATCATCTTTGTACTTTTTTTCACATTCACACAGTATCTGATCAAGTCAATTAATTCTCTGACATTTGTTCTCAGTGTTTTCTTTTTTCCAATTCACATTCTATCAATCTTATTCTGTATGTTTCACAAATGTGTTTCTTCTTCAAATTTACATCAAATTCTTCATCCAACCTCTCAAGTTGTTCATATGCACAAGTAGCATGCTTTTCTGCTTCTAAATTCAAAAACACAAATTATTCCTTGTTAAATTTTAGAATTGTATCCTTATAAATGTCCATTTAGACAATGTGGTCTAAATCCTCTTTAAGTTTTGATGTTTTCATTTCAACAACTTGTGATCTCGTGACTTTGCAGCCTCTACGATGGATTTAGAATGCCTTTCACGCAGCTCACTGCCTGAACCTTATTATAGGGAGATGGTCTTTTCATGATTATCAAAATATCCATATAATCATTCTCTTCCTCAAAATCACTTTTGTTATCACCTGTTTTGTCATCTCTCCACTCATTCTTGTTTTCTGTCTTACTCTCTTTTATAATGATTTTGTCAGTAGCAATCACAGGAAGCACAGCAGCAGTTTCTAACACATTCTCATGCCACTTCTTTTTCTGTAAACTCAATTTTGTCTGTCTTATTTGCCACACAATCTCATTTATTCAGAGTCTTAAACTTTGCAGGTCTCTTATCAAACATGACATGCCTCAAATACACACATTTCTTCAAATCAAACTTACCATTCTCAGGAAATTGCAACTTTTTATCACCTTTAGTAGTCTTATGCATTCTTATGCCACAGAGATTTATGTAAGCCACGATTCCGCAGCATCTCATACGCTGCACTTCCAACTGGAAGGGTAACTTCCCCACCACAGAATGATTTCTTAGATTTTGCCGTAAGCGAATCCATTGTTGTTTCAACCAAATTTTCACAATACACATAATGAATCACAATATAGTTTCAATACAAAAACCTTAAACACAAAGCACACTGTCAACAAATCCAAGCAAATAAACATGGGCCTGCCTACCAGAGCATGGCAAAGTAATCAAACTCACCACTGAAAGGGATATTTTACCTCTCTTTACTACCGTCATACAATGTGAACTATGTGTCTTTTCAGCGATTCAAGCCAAACCTGTAATCTGTGTATCCTATCCTCATACATAGAATGAAATGCAATTTTTACTAATTAGTAATCATTCACAGCTGGATTATTAAGGATCTTAGAAACTTCAACTTATTTTTAACTCAGTGCCACACCTTGTTCAGCAGACAACGTCATCTCTATCTTGACTTTCCCGCCATCCCGTTTACATAAATTAAACAAAATCATGATATCTATTCAACAAAATATGAAATCGCAACTCATTACAACAATGTACATCACATTACAACATATCACAACATTGCTTGCACTCATATAACATGGCACAAATGCAATCACCAAATCGATATTACATATCACATAAAATCTCACACCGTGAAAAAATCCTGCCAAGCCCCCTTATCAGCCAATAAATCTCAAAATTCACCAATTGACCACCAACCATACATTTTCGTTAATTATTTAAATTTGTGTTATTCAGCATAATTAATTAGACTGTCCGCCCACAGTCTCCAATAAAATCGGTTGACACTCAAATTAACTAATTAAGAGGGTTGATATGCAGAATCAGGACTTTCTGAGTCTTTATAAGATTTAGTAAGTGGAAGGCTAATAAACAAACTTGCTTGAGACAATAAGTTCCAGGGTAAACCCTCATGGGTTTATATAAAACTATCATAATTATTACACAAAGAAAAAAGTAATTTGTTAATCAATTAGGAATCAGCATGAACAAAATAATCAACATGCGGTCTCCTCTAAAGAATATCCAAGGAAAGACTAAATAAAAATCCGTAATGTCTAATAACTCTCTGGCACTTTCACACACAAGATTATTTTGGGTGTCAATGAAAACCTTGTTAGATAGTTTTGGATTATTGTTCTAAGCTTAACTCCATACATTTACAACAGTCTACCCTGTACCATATGCTCAAAGGCATCAAATGGTTCAATATGACAGACTCTGTCTGCTCTTTCAATCCTTTAAAAAATTCCTTACTCTTCAAATAATTCAAAGGCTGTGATTCCCTTTTCTGATTCTCACTGTGTATCTAACAGCAGTTAAAGGGTCTTAGCTGCAGTTAATTGTGTAACACAGTCTGGAAGGGTCCGAAATAGAAAATGTTGATTTTATTTGATTGGGATTATTTATACAAAACAATCCTGATCTCAGAGGGCAGAGTGAAACCTTTACCTAGATCAGTGAGATATGTGCTATATGAGTGTTGTTGCATGCTGAAGAAGAGGACGTGTAGATGTGGGACAGACATTACCAATATGAGGGAGGTGAGAAATATGATTCACAAGCAGTGTGAGAGATAGTATGAGTGTTAAAGAGTGGAGTAATTAATCTAAACCTAAAAGAGGAGTGGAAATGCAGGTTTTACACTTGCCCTTGGGTTGTCCCTGGACAGGGCAGAGACGGAATAAACAATTTAATTTAAATAAATCTGATTACTTTCTCTTCCTCTCAAAGCTTTTTGATTAGATACACAAATTCCTCAATTTTATAAAATCCATTTGTGTTACCATCTAATTAATGTTTTATTACCTCGAGTGGACATTTGCTTTTCACGTTTAACTTTTTAAAGCCAGATTTGCAGCTACCCTTTCTACTGTATAATTTTGATCAATTACAATTTCCCATTTCTACTTTTGGAGCAGTGATGTTCTAATGATATTAAGGGAAAACGGTCGAATTAGTCTTACAAAAGTGCTGCATCCATTTGTCATTGTGCCATTCTTGCACTGGGTGCAGAAAGTAGCATTAAGCTTCAGATTTTCTGCTTCCTCACAGAGAATGTGTCTGTTGCACATTACTCCGTGGTTCATTTAGTTGCAGGTATGATGCATCGATCCTGTTTTTTACAGCACAAACCGTCCCAAAAATTAAAGTTTCCTCTAGAATTCATTAAGCCTAAAAACTGTTAGGAGGACTTCTGACAGAATATGCCAGTGAGTCTTCCCAAACATTTAAAAAGTGCTCAAGCAAGCTGAATTTGTTAACTAAAATATGAACATCGACACCAATCTATCACATTATGATGCAGCAGGGACCGCCACTAACAGGTAGTCGGTGGCAGTCCCAACGATATGCCACGGGCCAACCGCCGCATTACGATGCAGGTGGTCAGACCCTTGATTCTCGGGGGTGGACCGCCCCCTCCGACAGGATCTACTGATCTAGTTGTGGCGGCTGTCGTAATTGTGTTGCTGAACGGTGTCGGTGCCTGCTCTGGCACCACCGTCAGGATCACAATGTCCCTCTCTGAATGCCTATTCATGACTGCCCCACCGCCATCGAAAGGCAGCCAGAAAGGGACTTTGTGGGCCCCAAGCAGGGCAGTCAGGGGGGCACATGTGTTGCCCCCCCCAAACATCCATGCACTGTGTGCCAGGCACCACATGATGCCTGGCACACGGTGCATGGATGTTTGAGAAATGCCTCTTTCTACTGCAGCTTGTGCCGTGGCCCTTTTCTGGCAAAATCTCTTAGCAAAATATGGTGGGTGGGACCACCGATACCTTTTCCGGCAGTCTCATTCCTGCTGCGAAGGACCGCCATCATATTGAGGCCCTAAAATCCTTCCCCCCTAATAATCAACTATAGATCCAGACAGTCCTTGTTTCTTTGTCTTTCTTCTCACATGTTGCTGTGTTTTTGTGAAGAGAGGAATTTGATATTTTTAATGGTATATAATTAAGGCCTCTTAGTTTCTCCAACTCTCCCTTTTGTTTCTAAATTCTTTCTTTCTTTATTTACTTGCTATTCTATACAGACTTGTGCTTGTTTTCCCTGCAGAAGATATTTTCTTGTATGTAGATGAACAGATGGTGTAAACACGTGAAATTTTGACTGGAAAAGAAAGGGGCCCCTTGTTCATAGGATAAACCCTTAACAAGGAAAATACTTTTTTGGGAAGCGGGAAAAGAAATGCACTGGGCTAAGTGATGAAGAATACAAATTGCAGCTCTCAAATTATGGATCCAAATATACAACATACAGACATCCTATATTTTGTAGAAATATATATCTTTTTATTTCAATTCATTTGATGTATTTTTTTCTCTTCTTCTCATTTTATATTATTTTTTGTTCATTTAAATACACATTTTCTTAAAAATGTACATACAAATATATAAAAAGAAATTCTCCACAAGACCACAAAATAGCACAAAACTTATAGTGTACTGAAGGACCAACAAATATGTCAACAAATTGTCTCAATAATAATCTCAGTGTCTGAAAAACAATATAGATGTTGATTTGTTAGACAAAAACCTATGTCAGTTCGTATAAAAATCATAGGCAGCTAGATTGCAGATAACACTTGTTGCTAACACATTTGCACTGGATTAGACGACGTTGACCTTCACCTAAACACGTGAACTGTCATCAGATAGGTCTTAGTCCCACACAAAAGGAACAAAAACGCTGAGGAGAACCTTTCATTTAAAAATAGCCATACAAAAATAGCCATACAGTGCCCTGAGCATTTGCGAAACAGAATCACACAAAAATACATCCTTTGTGATGCTTGGTTATACATGCAGATGCTGAAACATAAGACCAAAATGATGCTCCTAAGCAGGGGCGGTTCCTCCGTTTAAGCGAAGGAGCATCGTCCCACCTGCTGCGAGTGCAGCAGACACACACACGAATATGTAAAATGCATGGCAATGCCATTCTACTTAAACGTCGTAGTGTGAGGGCAGGGGTGGGGCTGAATCCTGCAATTTCTGCCCTTGTAGTTTGCATGTCGGATTGGCCGGCTCTATTGCTACAGCCATAAATCACCACTGGGTATGGGCTCCCAAGCAGTAAGGCCAAACCCTGCCTTTAGTATATCGAACACAAAATGCCAATACTGCTACACAAATTTACCACTATTATTCTATTCTAAACACACGATCAAAACACTGTGCCAGAAGGACAATTTTTTTCATTCATTTATCAATTTTGCATTTTATTTGCACATTTTTTGATTTTAGTATTTTCAAACACATTTATAGATTTTCAAAAAAAACACATATTATACAACACATCACGAAAATATCAAAAACAACAATTTCTTATTTTCTACCACATTCATACTCATTCAACCAGGGGGAATTTTCTAGACACACTCAATACTTTCATCAAGATCACAATCTAAAAAAATGAAATGCTCTATTTATACAATTTATATACAATTTTTTGAAGAAACCATAGGGTATCAGTAGAGATATAAATCGTTATTGTCACATTATTGATATATTCTCTTATGGTTTCATTGTGACAACGTCACAGAAGCAGGTCTACGCGTTTCGAACTCTTTTAATGTAGAGTTCTCGTCAGGACCATAGACTGTAATGGAAAACAGAGAAACCTGTTAAAGTATATCATTTCATGTCAAAAAAAGCTGCTATAGGCTCTACACCCGGACCTCTGTCTCTTACCTCTTTCAATGTCAAACGGGATGTGTTCCTAAGTAAGCCAACGTCCGCGAAGCGGGACCACCTATATGATAAATGTATCCAGTTTTATACATGTTGCCCATTTCCAGTTATTCAGCATAGCACACATTCTCTTGCATACTTACTTAGGGATGATACATGTTCATTTCTTTCTGTGAACAATAGACAGTGAACAGTGTAAGCATGTTGGACTCCTGTTCATGGTTATTAGTGCATTGTTGCAGAACGAGTAGTGTGATCTTACCCGGTTTGTAAGTTATTTTCTATTGGACGCTTGATTAGGGACAGACGGCAGATTATTTCGCAGGGTTCACAGCACACCTGCAGGGCAAGAATGCATTTGTTACTCACTGGGCCATTAGCAAGGCGTGTGCCCTGGGTTTACACTCGTCTTCAATCCTTAACGTACCGATTAGTTGTGGCGTATTCTCTCTGAATGCCGGCGTCAGTCTCTGGTCTTGTTCAATTTTTGTTATTACAGTCCATCGTAAGTCATTGTCTGCATGATTCTTTTGTTGCCAATGGTTTACCAATGGGGCATTGGGTACCTTTCGTTTTATCCTGGACTTGTGCTGTTGAATTCTTACACGGATCTCTTGGTTTGTTTTGCCAATATACAGAGAATTACAAGGACATCTGATCCCGTAGATCACATATCGGGTTTTACAATTTGTAAACGTGTTATGTTTCCAAGTTGTTTCATTATGTTTGAAAATTGAGCCTTCATCAGTTGAGTCGCAACAATTGCATCCTCCACATTTGTGATGTCCTATCACTGGAGGTAATCCAATCATGCTTCTTAAATTTGGTTGTTGTTTCGTAGGTAATGCCGCTCTGACCAGTTTATTTGCTAGGCTAGATTCTTTTTTGAATGCAAATAAAGGTGGATTTTTTAATTCGTCACTTAGATGTTTAACCAGATGCCAGTTACTATTTATCACCTTTTTCAACTTGTTTGAATTTGGACAAAATGTGGTGACCAATACTGTTCGATCCAGTTTCTTTTTTTCTTTTTTCTCCAGAAGATGTTCTCGCGGAGTCCACCATGCTCGTTTTTTTGAACGGCGTAGAAGTTTTTTGGGGTATCCACGTTCAATTAGATTCAGGGTCAATTTTTCAGCATGTTTCTCATATTCCTGTTTATTTTGGCAATTTCTTCGAATCCTTAAATACTGCCCATATGGCAGGTTCTCCTTTAAGCTACGCGGATGATTGCTGGAAAAATGCAATGATCGGTTTCGATCAGTTTCTTTTTTATATAGGGTTGTAATTAAACCTCCTTCATCCGAAGGGTATACCTCTACATCAAGGAATGGTATTTTAATTTGGGAGTACATTAGGCTAAATTGGATTTCATGTGTTCTGTTGTTAAGCCATCTATTGAAATTTTTAAGTTCTTCTTCAGACCCAGACCACACAAAAAAGACGTCGTCAATGTAACGACTCCAATGGCTGATTGCATGTCCAAATGGATTGTCTTGATAGATGAATTTATTTTCATAACATGACATAAAAAGGACGGCTAATTCTGGGGCAAAGGGACAACCCATTGCCACTCCACCTATTTGGAGGAAAAACTCCCCATCAAACTGAAAGTAGTTATGTTTCAAAGCAAATTGTGTCAGCTGTATAATAAAATCTGTTGGTACTTTTTCTGGTTTTTCTCTAGTTTCCAAACAGGATTTCAACACCTGTATTCCCTCGTCTTGCGGTATTTTAGTATACAGGGATGTTATATCCATTGTTACCATCCAATCATTTGTTTTGTCATATTGTATGTTTTCTAGTGAATTAATAAAATCCGTTGTATCTCTCACATACGATTTTACATAAGGAATGAATGGCTTTAGAAAGAAATCGACAAATTTGGATATTGGTTCTATGAGGGAGTCACAGCCAGACAGAATAGGGCGTCCAGGAGGACAGTTTGCATCCTTATGTATTTTCGGTAATACATAGAAAAGCGGAATCCTGGGATGTTGTATTTTTAAATATTCGAATTCCTTTTTTCCAAGAAAACCTTTTTGGAAAGCTTCATCAAGAATAGCATGCAATTGATGTTTGAATTCCATTGTGGGGTCTTTATTCAATTTACGATAGCAATCCGTGTCGTTTAGTTGTCTCTTAACTTCATTAATGTACAATTGACGGTCCCATATCACGATAGACCCACCTTTATCTGCTTGTTTAATTATCACAGAAGTATCTTTTGACAATTGTGTCAGAGCGAGAGATTCAGATTTTGTTGTGTTGTATTTTATCCACTTAGTTTTTTTCTCCATATCCTGGATTGCTGAAAGAATAGTTCGTTCAAATGTCAATACTTCCTTAGGTATTTTGTAGTTGGGAGGGCAGAATGTGGATTTGTTGTAAAGTCCGGTTGTTTCCATGGTTGAATTTAAAGGATTTTCTGAAAAGAATACTTTTAGCCTAATTTTCCGGAAAAATTCTATTGTTTCTGTCTTTAGTTTGACGAAATCTGTCTTTTTTGTAGGCACAAAGGTAAGTCCTTTTTGGAGTATACTTTCCTCGTCTTTAGTTAGGATTTTTTGGGAGATATTGAAGATTAATGAAGGCGTCAATTCTTGTAGTTTTGACGTCTTGTTGACATTTCCCAAGGTTGAGTGTATCTCGGTTTTCCTCTTGGTTTTGTCTGACCTCTCCCTAAAAAAGTAGAATGGCCTTGTTGATTTTCTTGAAAAGAACCTCATCTGTTGAAAGTTCTTCGAGGATCTGTATTATCTCCTTCGTTACTGCTGCCTGAGGATGAAGTATCCGAAAAAGTGGTGTATTTTTGAGAAGATCTTCCTTGATACTCCTGTAGATATTTACGAGAATCCGGTCGTGAATAAAAATCTTGTTGGAGATACGGATATACCTTTTCTATATTGAAATTCTTTTGATCTTTATCGAATTGGTTGGTCTTTTGGTTAATGGTATAATCCTTGAATTCACTGATTTCTTTTTCAACTTTTTCAAGTAGTCCTTTGGCATCAGTAATTAATTGGTTTGTAGCAATATTTGTTTGAAGGTTTTCTATTTCTTCCAATTGGTCTTTTGATAATCTTTGTGCCGTCTCAATGGTTAAGACCATGAGGTCTCTACTACATTTCGTTTCTATAAAACTGTAACCCTTTTTATATATAGGGTCTTCTGTAAAAATTACAGGTACATTTTTAATCTGTAGTCCTCCTGGGATAGTTCCAGCTCGTAGGTGCTGGAGCAGGAAGTGACCATGTAGGTCTGTGCGGATCTGTTTTTTCTTTAATCTGAGGAGTTTTTCTGTCTCGTTTTGGTTTTGTGCTGACACACTTAAAGAGGCCGATGCAAAGAGGGGTGGAGCCGCCAACAGCTTCTTTATATGATCTTCACTGTAGGCGAATGCCTCATTTTCTGACATACTTTCCTTATACTCTTATCACATTTTTATCACACTCCCTCACACTTCTCAACCAATAAATCAAAAAGAACCGACGCAGGACCAAGTTCCTACTTCTCAAGGGAGAATATACAATTCAACTATTCACAGTTACCCACAATTCCACGAAGAGGGGCTACCACACAGGCTGTTGCCTGCTATCACAACTATAAATCACCACTGGGTATGGGCTCCCAAGCAGTAAGGCCAAACCCTGCCTTTAGTATATCGAACACAAAATGCCAATACTGCTACACAAATTTACCACTATTATTCTATTCTAAACACACGATTTCTTTCTAAAGCCATTCATTCCTTATGTAAAATCTTATGTGAGAGATACAACGGATTTTATTAATTCACTAGAAAACATACAATATGACAAAACAAATGATTGGATGGTAACAATGGATATAACATCCCTGTATACTAAAATACCGCAAGACGAGGGAATACAGGTGTTGAAATCCTGTTTGGAAACTAGAGAAAAACCAGAAAAAGTACCAACAGATTTTATTATACAGCTGACACAATTTGCTTTGAAACATAACTACTTTCAGTTTGATGGGGAGTTTTTCCTCCAAATAGGTGGAGTGGCAATGGGTTGTCCCTTTGCCCCAGAATTAGCCGTCCTTTTTATGTCATGTTATGAAAATAAATTCATCTATCAAGACAATCCATTTGGACATGCAATCAGCCATTGGAGTCGTTACATTGACGACGTCTTTTTTGTGTGGTCTGGGTCTGAAGAAGAACTTAAAAATTTCAATAGATGGCTTAACAACAGAACACATGAAATCCAATTTAGCCTAATGTACTCCCAAATTAAAATACCATTCCTTGATGTAGAGGTATACCCTTCGGATGAAGGAGGTTTAATTACAACCCTATATAAAAAAGAAACTGATCGAAACCGATCATTGCATTTTTCCAGCAATCATCCGCGTAGCTTAAAGGAGAACCTGCCATATGGGCAGTATTTAAGGGTTCGAAGAAATTGCCAAAATAAACAGGAATATGAGAAACATGCTGAAAAATTGACCCTGAATCTAATTGAACGTGGATACCCCAAAAAACTTCTACGCCGTTCAAAAAAACGAGCATGGTGGACTCCGCGAGAACATCTTCTGGAGAAAAAAGAAAAAAAGAAACTGGATCGAACAGTATTGGTCACCACATTTTATCCAAATTCAAACAAGTTGAAAAAGGTGATAAATAGTAACTGGCATCTGGTTAAACATCTAAGTGACGAATTAAAAAATCCACCTTTATTTGCATTCAAAAAAGAATCTAGCCTAGCAAATAAACTGGTCAGAGCGGCATTACCTACGAAACAACAACCAAATTTAAGAAGCATGATTGGATTACCTCCAGTGATAGGACATCACAAATGTGGAGGATGCAATTGTTGCGACTCAACTGATGAAGGCTCAATTTTCAAACATAATGAAACAACTTGGAAACATAACACGTTTACAAATTGTAAAACCCGATATGTGATCTACGGGATCAGATGTCCTTGTAATTCTCTGTATATTGGCAAAACAAACCAAGAGATCCGTGTAAGAATTCAACAGCACAAGTCCAGGATAAAACGAAAGGTACCCAATGCCCCATTGGTAAACCATTGGCAACAAAAGAACCATGCAGACAATGACTTACGATGGACTGTAATAACAAAAATTGAACAAGACCAGAGAGGAGGAGACCTTGACAAAAAATTATCCAAACAAGAAGCAATGATGATTGTAAGATTTAATACGGCAATTAACGGGTTAAATGAACTTTCGGAGATGTTCAAACTATAGCCACATACATTAGGAGTATTGCGAGTAGCAAGGTTCCCACATCAAAGATGGCCACCATAAAGAGACTATGTACCCAACATCATATCTCACAAAAAAGAAACAACGCGCTATATTGAGAGTGTAAAACCCGACGATCCACCTGTTTTATTTTACATAATTTTATATAATGAATACAGAAATCCATCCAAATTCAAGTAATGCACACACAAGCCCATTGCTCGAAGAACGAGCATGACTAGGCAAACATGGCGCCCGCAATTCCGGAACAAGTCATGTGACTTATACACATAAACAACACAGCGTCCCGCTAAGCGCTCAACAGAGACTGACGCCGGCATTCAGAGAGAACACGCCACAACTAATCGGTACGTTAAGGATTGAAGACGAGTGTAAACCCAGGGCACACGCCTTGCTAATGGCCCAGTGAGTAACAAATGCATTCTTGCCCTGCAGGTGTGCTGTGAACCCTGCGAAATAATCTGCCGTCTGTCCCTAATCAAGCGTCCAATAGAAAATAACTTACAAACCGGGTAAGATCACACTACTCGTTCTGCAACAATGCACTAATAACCATGAACAGGAGTCCAACATGCTTACACTGTTCACTGTCTATTGTTCACAGAAAGAAATGAACATGTATCATCCCTAAGTAAGTATGCAAGAGAATGTGTGCTATGCTGAATAACTGGAAATGGGCAACATGTATAAAACTGGATACATTTATCATATAGGTGGTCCCGCTTCGCGGACGTTGGCTTACTTAGGAACACATCCCGTTTGACATTGAAAGAGGTAAGAGACAGAGGTCCGGGTGTAGAGCCTATAGCAGCTTTTTTTACATGAAATGATATACTTTAACAGAGGTTTCTCTGTTTTCCATTACAGTCTATGGTCCTGACGAGAACTCTACATTAAAAGAGTTCGAAACGCGTAGACCTGCTTCTGTGACGTTGTCACAATGAAACCATAAGAGAATATATCAATAATGTGACAATAACAATTTATATCTCTACTGATACCCTATGGTTTCTTCAAAAAATTGTATATAAATTGTATAAATAGAGCATTTCATTTTTTTAGATTGTGATCTTGATGAAAGTATTGAGTGTGTCTAGAAAATTCCCCCTGGTTGAATGAGTATGAATGTGGTAGAAAATAAGAAATTGTTGTTTTTGATATTTTCGTGATGTGTTGTATAATATGTGTTTTTTTTTAAAATCTATAAATGTGTTTGAAAATACTAAAATCAAAAAATGTGCAAATAAAATGCAAAATTGATAAATGAATGAAAAAAATTGTCCTTCTGGCACAGTGTTTTGATCGTGTGTTTAGAATAGAATAATAGTGGTAAATTTGTGTAGCAGTATTGGCATTTTGTGTTCGATATACTAAAGGCAGGGTTTGGCCTTACTGCTTGGGAGCCCATACCCAGTGGTGATTTATAGTTGTGATAGCAGGCAACAGCCTGTGTGGTAGCCCCTCTTCGTGGAATTGTGGGTAACTGTGAATAGTTGAATTGTATATTCTCCCTTGAGAAGTAGGAACTTGGTCCTGCGTCGGTTCTTTTTGATTTATTGGTTGAGAAGTGTGAGTGAGTGTGATAAAAGTGTGATAAGAGTATAAGGAAAGTATGTCAGAAAATGAGGCATTCGCCTACAGTGAAGATCATATAAAGAAGCTGTTGGCGGCTCCACCCCTCTTTGCATCGGCCTCTTTAAGTGTGTCAGCACAAAACCAAAACGAGACAGAAAAACTCCTCAGATTAAAGAAAAAACAGATCCGCACAGACCTACATGGTCACTTCCTGCTCCAGCACCTACGAGCTGGAACTATCCCAGGAGGACTACAGATTAAAAATGTACCTGTAATTTTTACAGAAGACCCTATATATAAAAAGGGTTACAGTTTTATAGAAACGAAATGTAGTAGAGACCTCATGGTCTTAACCATTGAGACGGCACAAAGATTATCAAAAGACCAATTGGAAGAAATAGAAAACCTTCAAACAAATATTGCTACAAACCAATTAATTACTGATGCCAAAGGACTACTTGAAAAAGTTGAAAAAGAAATCAGTGAATTCAAGGATTATACCATTAACCAAAAGACCAACCAATTCGATAAAGATCAAAAGAATTTCAATATAGAAAAGGTATATCCGTATCTCCAACAAGATTTTTATTCACGACCGGATTCTCGTAAATATCTACAGGAGTATCAAGGAAGATCTTCTCAAAAATACACCACTTTTTCGGATACTTCATCCTCAGGCAGCAGTAACGAAGGAGATAATACAGATCCTCGAAGAACTTTCAACAGATGAGGTTCTTTTCAAGAAAATCAACAAGGCCATTCTACTTTTTTAGGGAGAGGTCAGACAAAACCAAGAGGAAAACCGAGATACACTCAACCTTGGGAAATGTCAACAAGACGTCAAAACTACAAGAATTGACGCCTTCATTAATCTTCAATATCTCCCAAAAAATCCTAACTAAAGACGAGGAAAGTATACTCCAAAAAGGACTTACCTTTGTGCCTACAAAAAAGACAGATTTCGTCAAACTAAAGACAGAAACAATAGAATTTTTCCGGAAAATTAGGCTAAAAGTATTCTTTTCAGAAAATCCTTTAAATTCAACCATGGAAACAACCGGACTTTACAACAAATCCACATTCTGCCCTCCCAACTACAAAATACCTAAGGAAGTATTGACATTTGAACGAACTATTCTTTCAGCAATCCAGGATATGGAGAAAAAAACGAAGTGGATAAAATACAACACAACAAAATCTGAATCTCTCGCTCTGACACAATTGTCAAAAGATACTTCTGTGATAATTAAACAAGCAGATAAAGGTGGGTCTATCGTGATATGGGACCGTCAATTGTACATTAATGAAGTTAAGAGACAACTAAACGACACGGATTGCTATCGTAAATTGAATAAAGACCCCACAATGGAATTCAAACATCAATTGCATGCTATTCTTGATGAAGCTTTCCAAAAAGGTTTTCTTGGAAAAAAGGAATTCGAATATTTAAAAATACAACATCCCAGGATTCCGCTTTTCTATGTATTACCGAAAATACATAAGGATGCAAACTGTCCTCCTGGACGCCCTATTGTGTCTGGCTGTGACTCCCTCATAGAACCAATATCCAAATTTGTCGATTTCTTTCTAAAGCCATTCATTCCTTATGTAAAATCGTATGTGAGAGATACAACGGATTTTATTAATTCACTAGAAAACATACAATATGACAAAACAAATGATTGGATGGTAACAATGGATATAACATCCCTGTATACTAAAATACCGCAAGACGAGGGAATACAGGTGTTGAAATCCTGTTTGGAAACTAGAGAAAAACCAGAAAAAGTACCAACAGATTTTATTATACAGCTGACACAATTTGCTTTGAAACATAACTACTTTCAGTTTGATGGGGAGTTTTTCCTCCAAATAGGTGGAGTGGCAATGGGTTGTCCCTTTGCCCCAGAATTAGCCGTCCTTTTTATGTCATGTTATGAAAATAAATTCATCTATCAAGACAATCCATTTGGACATGCAATCAGCCATTGGAGTCGTTACATTGACGACGTCTTTTTTGTGTGGTCTGGGTCTGAAGAAGAACTTAAAAATTTCAATAGATGGCTTAACAACAGAACACATGAAATCCAATTTAGCCTAATGTACTCCCAAATTAAAATACCATTCCTTGATGTAGAGGTATACCCTTCGGATGAAGGAGGTTTAATTACAACCCTATATAAAAAAGAAACTGATCGAAACCGATCATTGCATTTTTCCAGCAATCATCCGCGTAGCTTAAAGGAGAACCTGCCATATGGGCAGTATTTAAGGATTCGAAGAAATTGCCAAAATAAACAGGAATATGAGAAACATGCTGAAAAATTGACCCTGAATCTAATTGAACGTGGATACCCCAAAAAATTTCTACGCCGTTCAAAAAAACGAGCATGGTGGACTCCGCGAGAACATCTTCAGGAGAAAAAAGAAAAAAAGAAACTGGATTGAACAGTATTGGTCACCACATTTTGTCCAAATTCAAACAAGTTGAAAAAGGTGATAAATAGTAACTGGCATCTGGTTAAACATCTAAGTGACGAATTAAAAAATCCACCTTTATTTGCATTCAAAAAAGAATCTAGCCTAGCAAATAAACTGGTCAGAGCGGCATTACCTACGAAACAACAACCAAATTTAAGAAGCATGATTGGATTACCTCCAGTGATAGGACATCACAAATGTGGAGGATGCAATTGTTGCGACTCAACTGATGAAGGCTCAATTTTCAAACATAATGAAACAACTTGGAAACATAACACGTTTACAAATTGTAAAACCCGATATGTGATCTACGGGATCAGATGTCCTTGTAATTCTCTGTATATTGGCAAAACAAACCAAGAGATCCGTGTAAGAATTCAACAGCACAAGTCCAGGATAAAACGAAAGGTACCCAATGCCCCATTGGTAAAACATTGGCAACAAAAGAACCATGCAGACAATGACTTACGATGGACTGTAATAACAAAAATTGAACAAGACCAGAGAGGAGGAGACCTTGACAAAAAATTATCCAAACAAGAAGCAATGATGATTGTAAGATTTAATACGGCAATTAAAGGGTTAAATGAACTTTCGGAGATGTTCAAACTATAGCCACATACATCAGGAGTATTGCGAGTAGCAAGGTTCCCACATCAAAGATAGCCACCATAAAGAGACTATGTACCCAACATCATATCTCACAAAAAAGAAACAACGCGCTATATTGAGAGTGTAAAACCCGACGATCCACCTGTTTTATTTTATATAATTTTATATAATGAATACAGAAATCCATCCAAATTCAAGTAATGCACACACAAGCCCATTGCTCGAAGAACGAGCATGACTAGGCAAAGATGGCGCCCGCAATTCCGGAACAAGTCATGTGACTTATACACATAAACAACACAGCGTCCCGCTAAGCACTCAACAGAGACTGACGCCGGCATTCAGAGAGAACACGCCACAACTAATCGGTACGTTAAGGATTGAAGACGAGTGTAAACCCAGGGCACACGCCTTGCTAATGGCCCAGTGAGTAACAAATGCATTCTTGCCCTGCAGGTGTGCTGTGAACCCTGCGAAATAATCTGCCGTCTGTCCCTAATCAAGCGTCCAATAGAAAATAACTTACAAACCGGGTAAGATCACACTACTCGTTCTGCAACAATGCACTAATAACCATGAACAGGAGTCCAACATGCTTACACTGTTCACTGTCTATTGTTCACAGAAAGAAATGAACATGTATCATCCCTAAGTAAGTATGCAAGAGAATGTGTGCTATGCTGAATAACTGGAAATGGGCAACATGTATAAAACTGGATACATTTATCATATAGGTGGTCCCGCTTCGCGGACGTTGGCTTACTTAGGAACACATCCCGTTTGACATTGAAAGAGGTAAGAGACAGAGGTCCGGGTGTAGAGCCTATAGCAGCTTTTTTTGACATGAAATGATATACTTTAACAGAGGTTTCTCTGTTTTCCATTACAGTCTATGGTCCTGACGAGAACTCTACATTAAAAGAGTTCGAAACGCGTAGACCTGCTTCTGTGACGTTGTCACAATGAAACCATAAGAGAATATATCAATAATGTGACAATAACGATTTATATCTCTACTGATACCCTATGGTTTCTTCAAAAAATTGTATATAAATTGTATAAATAGAGCATTTCATTTTTTTAGATTGTGATCTTGATGAAAGTATTGAGTGTGTCTAGAAAATTCCCCCTGGTTGAATGAGTATGAATGTGGTAGAAAATAAGAAATTGTTGTTTTTGATATTTTCGTGATGTGTTGTATAATATGTGTTTTTTTTGAAAATCTATAAATGTGTTTGAAAATACTAAAATCAAAAAATGTGCAAATAAAATGCAAAATTGATAAATGAATGAAAAAAATTGTCCTTCTGGCACAGTGTTTTGATCGTGTGTTTAGAATAGAATAATAGTGGTAAATTTGTGTAGCAGTATTGGCATTTTGTGTTCGATATACTATTGCTACAGCCAGCCTGACATGCGTACTGTAAACGCAGCAATCCCCTGGCTATGAAACAACCGGGGACTGCTGGCACAGGCCCTCAGCCCAAAATTAGCACTGGTTTAGTCTGCTCCCACCAATCCTGGAGCTGCTTTCAGCATGAGAGCTGCTCCAGGATTGGTTGTATTGGTGTCCACTGAGCAGGAAGGAAGTCCTTCACTTTCCTACTCGTGGATGCTGATCGGGGACAGATATGCGCACCCTGGGAGCAGTATATGGTGAGTTTGGTGTTGTAGCCCCCACCATATTTTTATAGTTGTAGCTGCCACTGCTCTCAACATTCAAGCAGTGATATAGTCTTTCATTAATCAATCACATCATGGCTCAGTTCCATATGGACTGAAGCCTAGAATTATGCAGCATCGATGACCATATTATGATCTAGGATGATTAAATGATGTGCCACAGAAGGACACATTATTGAGCAGCTTATGTTAATGAAGACAAATATGTTGCAGAATATTTTGAATCATCATCGATTTTGATGGTTAAGCAAACATTGATACAAAAGAGCTCCCTTTGCCATAGAAAATAGCTATTTCCCAAAGCAAATAAACTGTACACATTGAGTAGCTCTAATCTGCAGGGTTATTCATCAACAATAAATAATGTTTTTGTGGGTAGTCACTGGAAACCTTTTTCTTTTATCAACAAGAGCCTTTCTACCTCTCAGAGCAGAATAGTGTCATTCAGCTGAAAATATCAGGGCCATTCAGACTCTGGCGGGCAGACCGCCAGCATCCTGGGAATCTCACTGCCTTCAGAACAAAACTACTGCTTCAGTTGTTCCCAAGGCAGAGCACTTTCCAGAGCAGGTGCCAGTCTGTATTGGCCCCACTTGAAAATGGTTTTATTTTTCAAAAACAAATTTTCAAATTAGGAGTTTGTTTTTGCAAAATAAAATAAGAATGATGATGTACAGGTCAATAATTCATTCTATCCAGGACCATTATGTCTCAGATGGTACTCCCAAGTATTGCCTGTACATTTCACTTTTTTCCCTCTACAACAAATTTCACATTCAAGTCATCGTTGTTCTGGCTCCACCTTTATCCGCCTCACTACTCACTACTCTTTTCTCTTGACCTCTCTTTCTGTGCATACCTTCTCATTTTGCACGTTTCTTCTCTCTCTCTCTCTCTCTCTCTCTCTCTCTCTCTCTCTCTCTCCCTCTCTCCCTCTCCCTCTCTCTCTCTCTCTCTCTCTCTCTCTCTCTCTATATATATATATATATATAATTACCACATCTCTCTGTCTATCTCTAACTTTTTCTGCCCCACTTTTTACCGCTATGGTTCCTTTACTGCACCTTTATTTATTTATTTATTTATTTGCAGAGTTTTATATGGCGCTGGCTAGACCCGGAGGTATCAGAGCGCTTTACAAGCGGATCAGCGAGTTACAAGTTACAAAATTACATCAGTTACAGGTAAGTATAACATTGGAGAAAAAAAGTGAATACACAATAACATATGTTATTAGCGTATAGCATAGCCAAGACACACGTCAAATGGGGCATGGAAGGTAAGGGGGAAATGGGTAAAAAGGGGTAAGGAATGCATAATCGGGTCAAGCAGACTGGCAAGAGGGAAAGTACTGTGAAAACATCACAGTAAAAGGCATACAAACCGGCCAGGGACCAACAATCATAACCATCTGTGAATCGTGATGGTATAAGATGGGAGGGGAATAGGAGGCCAAAAGGGGGGGCGGGACGGGCTCACTTGATGAAAAGAACAGTCCAGCAACAATGAGGATAGGTCAAAACCACCAAGATGGAGGACCCAGGCTATGGGAAATGAAATGAAATACCAGTATTTGTAAAGCGCACAGCTACCTCCGAAGTGGTGTTCCGGCGCTGGGGGCCCTCGGGAAGATTAAGCAAGCTATTGCCCAGAGTCACATAGTGCTGGGCTGACCTGCCGCCGGTGCCTGGGATCGAACCGTGAGCCCCAGATTCCAGCGTCAGTCACCCTGACCGCTGCGCCACACCTCTTCAACCGACAGCATCAACCCAAAATGGCAGAACACACAAAAATCCAACACGAAAACCACAAGACAGCAGACTCAAAGGCTTCATGCAGGGTTGCATGGGGGAGGCAGCCACATGACCACGCAGGGAGGAGGGCAGGACTCCGACGATCACAAATTGGGTCATCGACGTACACACACCCGGGGCTCTAGGGGCAGCAGCATCGCCACTCAGAATGCCACAAGAACAAGGGAAAGTCAGTCAAGGCAACAGCTCCGGAGAGGTGCTGACAGCAGCGGGGACCAGGAGGATACGCCTCCCCAAAACTCAAGAAGCAGAACAAGCTCGAGGGCACTGGTCAGCAGCGCCGCAGTAGTCAGCGCAGCTGAATCCCCTCCTGGAGAAGCAAGACTCATGCATCTCCGTTATCTCGAGGGAGGTGGTGCAAGAGGAAAGGCAACTGCAGCAAAACCCGGAGGGTAGGGGACGGCCAGGAGGGGAGATCCCCAGCCGATCCCCTCCTCAGGCATACTCCACTGGTCAGCAACCCCTGAAATGGCTCTGCTGCCAGCAGATCCTTGGCAACTCGTCAGAAGGCGGGGGAGGAGAGAAAAACATAGCGGAGAGACGAGGACAAACCATGTCCAATGTCGTGCTGTGTAGGTGACAGCTGATGGGGAGAGCCAGAGCCAATCTCCTCAGTAGCTGCCTAAATAGCTCCACTGGGCATGTTGATTGAGGCTCCATGTTCAGCACACTACTCAAGGTTCATCGGAAGATCTCAAACTGAGTCGCGGGAACTGGAGAGCCGAATTACCACAGTCCAGAAAGACCTCAGGTGAGCAAAACAAGGTCCAAAGGGGGTAGATTCCAGGGGACCAGGGCCAAAAAGGAAATCCCTGGCCAGGGAGCTCCTGACCGGAGCTCCTCACCTGGCGGCCATCTTAGGAAATCCTACCTGTGTACCTTTCTCCTCTCCCCTCTTTCTGCATTTCCTTCTCTTCACCTCTACATTTAATCACTTCTTTACTTCACTCTAAAACCTTACCTATCTCTCTTTCTTCACTGATCTTTTAATCCATCTATCTGTTTTGCCCTGATCCCCCCCCCATCTTTTGACTGAGGCTGGTGGTTCCTGACTCTGAAAGTGCCCAGGGCCAGTACTCTGTCCTCTAAAGTTATATGGTAATTGGTATAATTCTATGTGGCCGAGACAACTTACCTGTAAGTAACTAGAATATGGTAAGCATGTAGATTTAGAGACCCCAATGGGTTTAATGCACTTAAGTGTGCACAGGTGCGGTGTTTGGTGTCATTTTGAAACCATGCCTGCCTTGCAAGCTGATTTAAAAATAAAGCTATGTCCACCTTCGACTTTGGAACTAAAAGTACTCCTAAAGCCCAAACAAACTTTATATAACTAATAAGCCACCCCTAAGGTCTGCCTACACTGCCCCAAGGGTAGGGTGCATTGTCATAAAAAGCAGGGAGAATATATAATATGTTATAATGCATTGGTAAAGAAGACAGCCAAAGTTTTTTTTCCCTAATGTAGTGCTGCTAGCCCCATATGCTAACATGGGAAGGCTTTATTAAATGTAATAAAGTCAAACTTTTTATTGGAGCTAGCTAGATAGAGCATTCAAAGTACCAAAATAATGGTTACAGTAAACCCATCAACTTGCCAAGGCTGGATTTATCACAAATATTACAGGAAAGCAGTTTTAGACATTACTATCTTGAAGTTACTTTAAGCATCCCTGTAGCAGGCTCTTCTGATTGGTCAGCCATTTACAGCCTGAGCCAAGCTGCTACCTGGGTAGGTATGAAGAGTTCTGGGTCTGCAACAATAAAGCAATTTGGTGGAAGGAGATTTGCTTCCTGGTGAAATCGGGGGGAGTAAGGGAGCTGGAGAGACAACCTGGACTTCAAAGGCAAGAGATGTCATAGGATCTAAGCCAGCCCCTAGATCCCCAGCTATATACCCCCCCCCCCAATTAAATTAGGAGAGGAGCTGGAAGGAGAGTGTAGTAAGATGTTAGCCACACCTCTGGGTTGGGTTACATGGAGACATTTTGATTTTTGGAAAAAGAGTAAATTCTGGGTCAAAAATATAGCACACTTTACAGTAAGTGGCCAAAGCAGATAGTGGTAGCTTTATCCCTCTTAGTTGGGGTGTCCCCCCTCCTGCCAGCCCAGAATAGAGGATAAATGTGGGAGAGATGCAGGAGCTCCTCAGCCTGGAACTTCAGAAGAAGAAGGACTGCCCTGCTGGACACTTTGGCTGCTTCACAAAGGCGTGCACTCACAAGGACGGCACTTGTTGCACTCACAAGGCTCCACAAACAAAGAACTGTGCCTGACTCAAAGGAAAAAGTGTGGACTCTCTGATCAGCAACAGATACAACAGAGCCGGAGAAAGTCACCTGCCAAGCAAAAGAGAGAATCATACCAGCTGACCAGTTGCAACTGGATGTTACCTAGGATATGCAGGTGCATTGTGGGAGATCAAGTCTTAGCCCCCAAAAGGCAATCCAGAATCTCTGAACCCTTGGCCTGAGCAAGTGGGCACTTATTTTCCCCAAAGGAACTCAGAACTAACAAGGTCTCATAGTTTGAAAACTTTTTGCAAAGTTTAGCAGAAAAGTTACAGGATGAGACCTGCTTGACATCGAGAGTCAAGCCACTGTCGTCGACTCGTGAATCAGCTTGATCATGCTGGTTTGTCCTGCTGAAAGCTGTGGAGCCCCTCCCCATCCACATCAAGAAGAAAAACTTTCAGAGGCTCACCGCGGCAATGCGCTACAGCAGGCAGCCATCTTCGATTTGTAGTTTTGAACTGAGAAGTCCGAGGACCCACTGACGAGCTCGTCGATAAGAGAAAAGCTCCAAGAAAAAGACTAAAGGGCCTTATTTAAATCTTAGTAATATTACTGTCATCCTGTAATGTCCTCATTTAACAATTTCTGCTAGATGTAAAACATTGCACAGATATGCTTTAATTCATGTATTTTAAACATGGTCTATTTTTTTGTCCGAAATTATCTATCTGGGAACATGTATTGCCTGTTTACATTGTTTGTAAAGTTTATCTTTATTGCAGGAAAAACTATTCTCAGAGTGTGAGTTTTGATATTAGATGCTTTGTGGAAAAGTAAATTTTGCCATGTTGTATGTGCCTACGTGTTCCCCATATTATGTTATATGTGCATGATCGATATGCATGTATCCCCCTATGATCGATTAAAGACGCAATTACAGTTGTGTCCATCTCTAGTATGCCAGTTTCCAGTTCTCGTGAAAGCAACGAGTATTAGGCCTATGTTGCCACATTTTACAGTGTGCACGTTAATTCATTGAATTGTCCCCGTTTCTAGGCCTTCAAAAGGGCCCGGACATCAGATTCAGCTCCAGACTTCTGAACCCTCTCCGAGGAGCGATACAGCCCCCACCTGCATCCCTGACCCTTCACTTACTTCCTGCCTCGCAGTGCCCTGCCCGGCCTGGCTCTGCCTGCCAGCCTGCCAAGAGTATGTTATGCTTCTAGTTATCAGTCCAGCCCTCCTTCTCTGCATTCCTAAGCTACTGAATCGCATCAACAGTTTCAGCCATGGTCTAGCCTTTCTGTCTCCATGTAAGAGAAATACGGTATTAATATTCATAGAATATTCCTCGCACACGCAATACATGTAGAATTATGCACGCACCAGTCTTAGTGTCAAGTAGCCTTTGCCCTGATAACTTTTGGATTCTATCAATATGTACTCCAAACACCAGATACCAGATATGATATAGGTACATGTCGTTCTGACACTACAGACTGTAGTCTGCTCTTCCAGCGCAGAAGTCATAGCCCCAGTTCCTCCTGGTAACACGTCATTGCCCGTTTGCGCGCACCACTACCTTAAAGGTCCCAGCTACTCAGGTAGCCCCCTCCATGTTTCCGCCCCATTTATGACACTTCTGTTACGTTTACATCACATGTCTATGTATACGCCCTGTACACGCCTTCTTGTTACTCCCATTTTACCCTTATCTTTCGCGACTGCTACGAGTTACGCCTACTGCTACGCCTACTGTATTGAATGTAATGTATTTGTTTAAGTATATATACTGTGCACTGTTACTAAAAGTTACCCTTACCCTTATCCCGATTCCCATTTCCCTGTGCAGCTGCCGTCCCGTGCATCCAGGCTGTTCTGTCCCTTCCCTTATGCCCGATTAAAGCCTGAAGACTCAAGATACCTCGAATCCTGTCTCTTATTTTTTGAGCTATCTGTTTTATTCACTGTATTCAAAAATAGTACCGGTAATTAATTATTTATTTACCACATAATGGCGCCCGAATAGGGACTTGCCCTTTCCCCACGCGCCGGCGAAGCCACGCAGGCCCCCTGATCCTCTGCAGCCGTGACGGAACCACACCGTGCACGTGCAGATATTTCTGCTTCAAGTATCCCTCAGGCCCACGGAGGAGACGGAGGTTGCGGTCCAGCATCCAGACGAGGCGGTGAGGAACGCGGCGAGTCCCGACCAGAGCCCAAGCCGAGAGTCCAAGGTCCGAGGTATCCGGAGGCCCACCTGTAACTGAAGTCCGAAGTTCGTAGTCCGACGTCTTAGCAGTCCAGTCCAGTCCGAGGCCTTCCGTTCTTGCTGCCCGGTGCGTACCGTTGCTGGGGTAGTATCTAGACAGGGTCATTAATTTGTCTCTGGTCCGTGGGTTTGGGTACGCAGATCCAGTCCGAAGTGTTCACCTAGGTGGACGCGGGTCCTGACGTGTCTCTTTATGGGACCGGTAAGTTTCGTACTGTTTAGCAGTACATCTAGTCATTCTAGTAAGTTTCGTTCTCGAGAAATTCATGTGTTCTGTTCTCAGTATACCAGGTAATATTCTGTCCGAACTATTATTTTAAATGTCGTTTAATGTGTTTTAAATGTCGTGGTATGAGTGATTTGTTTTTTTCCAGTCATTACTGTGTTTATCGTGTATTGTATTATGTTCAGATTCAAGTAGAGAATGCCTCTATTTTCCAAGTTACGTCAGTTAAAAACCCGAAAAGGGTTACTCGAGGAAGCAGTTCCTGTCCCGCCTAGGGACAGTCCAGGTCATTTTATGTATCACAAGCATGGCTTAGATGCCATAATATATCTAGACTTATGGGTGGACTATACCAAGGAATTAGAACAGAAATATAGATGGCCCATATCAGGTACATGGGATGCCGAGTGCATCATGCGAGTAGAAGAAGCATTATGGAAAAAGAAAGCCAGACAGTCCCAGAAAGATGCCATCGAGTTATGGCGCAAAGAATCTCATAAAAGAACAGAAAAAGAAATCAGAAAAACAGAATTAAGTAGGGAATCCTCAGAAAGAGCCCAAGAAAGGGAATTAATCGAAGTAGGTGAACGAGTTAAAGCAGAACAGTCAGACAGACAGAGAAATGCCCTTATTAAGGGTATGTATCCTCTTCTTGCCGAGGGCTTGCCAAAAGCAACCCCGGAAGCACCATGTAATTTTCCGCCGCCATTAGTCCCGATTAAGCTACGTCACAAACCGACCGCAGCTGATATTTTTCTCTCGTCCTATTTGGACGACACAGTCCCAGAATATGCAAATCCTGTTCCGCCTGCTCCCGTAAATAATGTAATTCCTGTTCCTCCAGCCACCGGGGCACCCGTTGCAGCATCTGTTACGGCACCCCCGGTCCAGCCTACAGTACATGTACCCGCTACATCAGTCACTCTCCCAGCACGTACAATACACACCGACGATTCTAGTTTAGGAGCCGCGGGGGGAAGTCCTCCTGGAACCCCACCTCAACACAGACGTATGACGCTACTTGAGCTACATGAACGAGCGTTACAGCGTACGCCAAAAATTCAAACATTTACAGATATCAAGCGAGCACTTACCGAATGTCGTTATGATCCAGTTCCAGGCGATGGTACTATGGTCATATATTCATTACGTTTAAGACGGGTGACCGACTATTTGGACACCCTGCCCAATATGAAAGAATATCTAGACAGAATATATTGTTTTATCCGTACAGGAGTAGATCCAGAAAGTGTTCGCGACGCCATGATTCAAAGAAAAGTCGAGATCCAGCTCATGCTTTTGAAGTTTTTAATTAATTGTTTAATAAGAGAACAAGATTATCCGGATAAAGATCCAGAAGAAATGAAAGTCTTGACCAGGTGGAGTGACCATATAGCCGAGGGAAGACACAAGACACAGAACTGTATAGAGAGTATGTACAAGAAAATCCGTAGGGAAATAATAAAGTTACACGAGAAACGAGAAGCAGCACAAGTAACCGAGAAAGAAGACGACTCTCCTACTGAAGAGGTAGACGACGAGAATCCCTCCAGAATAGCGTATGTAGGTAGAACTAGACTTCCCGACCGACATTCACGCCCAGATCACAAGAAAGTTTTCCCTCCTCCAGCACCAGAACAGGGTTCTCTTGAGCAAGTATTCCAAGCTACCGATCACATTCTGAAATCACGAATAGGTTATAGTGAGCTTAGTACGATGCATGAACAAGAACTAGCCCGATCAGCAGTCCGGTGGACTACTGATTCTACCACTTTTCCAGACGAAATAGTGGCACAAATGTTTCTGAAATTGCCCCCAGCCGAGCAGCGACTGGTGGGTATGTATATGATCCAGCACCTCATTACACTGTATGAGGGACAGCATTCTGATCCAGGTCCACTACATGATGTTTTGAACGAGTTACTCCAGTATAGATGGAAAGGTCTAGGTACCGATTTAATTAGTATCATTCTAGAACAGCGCCACAAATATCGAACGTTTCTGAATCCGCATTTTGTTCACGTCTCACCCCCAGAAAGTAAATCATTTTACATAGATAGACAGAATCCGTTACGAGAAGTACACCCAGTTAGGACAACGGGTGGCGATCTAGAACGAGTATTTGTTTACACCCCTATCACAAAAATGGAACTCTTAGAGATGAAAAAGTTAATTCCCTGTCACGATAAAGATCCAGCAGGGTTCCATCGAGAATTAAAAGACATGCTCCGTATGGGAGAATACACGTATCCTGATATCATTAAAATGTTAAAGGTCCTGTTGCCCGCAGGGGTATATGAAAAACTCAAAGAAAAAGAATGGGAGGTGGGAGAGAAAAAGATAGATTGGACAGCTTTAGAAGCTGAAGATAATTTACGAGTACCAGGTACCGGTCTTGGGGAGAAATGTAAAGATTTGCCCGAGTTATTGATACAAGTTTTGCCAAGATTACTAGCCACGAAAAAGGAAGATTGGGATGCAATCTCAGCTTGTAAACAGAAACAAGACGAAGACACTAGTGATTTTTATTCAAGATTTGAAAAATGTTTTATTATTAACAGTGGTCTGAAAACAAGTAGTGAATCGTACCCTCATCTTTTTGTTACCAAACTAGTCGAGAATTCAAGTCCACAAGTTAAAAATCGAGTATTGAAAGTCGAAAGTACCTGGCAAGCTAATACTCCGTCACAAATGTTACAAATGCTCCAGTACCACCAGAACAGAATCAGGGAAGAGCAGGAACACGAAAGGAAACGTATGAAAGACACGAAAATGAAAGTATTAGTTGCACAATCTGTTCCACAAGACAGTCAGAAGAGGGGTCTGAATCAAGCCAGTCATCCTGCAGCTCCCGTTAAAGGGACCTGCAATTACTGTAAACAGCTAGGTCATTTTATAAACGAGTGTGCAGTTCTGAAACACAACATAGCTACTGGTAAAACTAAAGAAAGACCACGTCCGCCTAGACAAGAACAAGTTTCACAGACTTCTCAGTCACCACAGAATGCACAACAGACAGTTACAGCACCGCAGCCTATCGCTGCAACACAGCATGTTACACAGCAGATGTACCAGTATGCCCAGACAGAGTATCCAGATTATCAGCCGTATTCATGAAACAGCCTAGAGAGGGAGGTAGGCTTGCCTCTCATCGAGATACCTGTAGATCAAGAGGGTCCCTATGTACACAGTCAAGTATTAGGGAAAGACAGAAAGTTTCTGATTGATACAGGGGCAAGTAGGACTACCATCAGTCATGACGAGGTTCCAGGGGCTCCGCTCTCAGGCTCTAGAAATGTTTCCCTTGGATTTTCAGGAAAGCCGATTGTTAATGAAATTTCGAAACCAGTTATTCTAGAAGTCGGTCCATTGTCCCGAACTACTGATTTGTTGCTCACGAAATCATGTCCAGAAAATTTGTTAGGCATTAAGACATTGAAAGAATTAGGAGCAGTAATTTGATGTTCCCCAGAGGGGGTCGCTTGTTTTTGAGAGACTTCAAAGGTCATTATGTATTACGTGATTTTGATCCAAGATTATTGAATGTACCACAGCATTTATGGGCGCAAGGTCCAACTGATGTAGGTTGTATGCATATCACACCCCATCGTGTGACTCTGAAGCAAGGTGTAGTTTTGCCACGAATCAGACAGTACAAATTGCCACCTGAGGCTGTAGCAGCCTTATCCAAAATTATTGACGAGCTTATTGTTCAAGGAGTGGTTGTATAAACTGACTCCAATGTATGTAATTCTCCTATCATTCCAGTCTTGAAACGTACTGATCCAAATGCACCTCCAGTATATCGATTAGTGATTGATCTCCGAGAGCTTAATAAATGTATCATACCTCAGTATCCAGTAGTCCCAGATATTTCATCCCTCTTGACAGCCATTGATTCTGAAGCTACGTTCTTCACAGTTATCGACCTCAAGAACGCATTCTTCAGTGTCCCCATTCACCCAGACAGCCAGTACCTTTTCGGTTTTTGTTTAAATGGAAGAAGCTATCAATTCATACGAGCTCCTCAAGGTTTTACAGAAAGTCCTAGTATTTACAGTCAAGCACTTAAGAGACAACTAGACAATATTCACATGCCAACTGACACTGCCCTGCTCCAGTATGTCGATGATCTACTGATCACAGCCCGTTCTGAACGTGACTGCGAGCGTGCGTCACTTACAGTTCTGTATTTTCTGGCCGAGCAGGGGCACAAGGTGTCCCCTTCCAAATTACAATTCTGTGTCCAGCAAGTGGTCTACTTAGGACACTTACTGTCCAAGAGGGGTAGGCAGTTGACACCTGACCGTATCCAGTTAATAGCGAGTCTTCCACAGCCCAAGACACAGAAGGAGGTACGAGCTTTTATCGGCCTCACTTCTTACTGCAGACAATGGATTCCTCAGTATGCATTTCTAGCCAAGCCACTGATACAGTTAACGACACAGGAGGCAGCCGTATCGACTGTCCTCCCTTGGACCCAGGAACATACACTTGTTTTTAATGAGTTAAAGAAAGCCTTATGTCAAGCACCAGTTCTAGCAACACCGAACTACAGTAAGCCTTTTACACTTTTTGTCACAGAACGTGATGGTACTGCATTATCTGTTCTCACACAAGATCAAGCAGGACAATACAAGCCCTGTGCTTATTTTTCAAGCACATTAGATCCAGTGGCCCAGGCGCTGCCTGCGTGCCTCAAGTCAGTTGCAGCCACAGCTCTAGCTATCAGACAAAGTGATTCCATAGTATTAGGACACTCCCTGACAGTACAAGTTCCACACTCCGTGGAAGTTCTTTTAAACAGAACACAGACTCAGCACTTGACAATTGCACGTTTAACAGGTTACGAACTGACACTGTTTCAGCCACACATAGAAATCAGACGCTGCAACATTCTAAATCCAGCTACACTGTTACCGTCAGTTACTTCAAATCCTGCCACACATGACTGTGTGGAAGTTGTTAACACTATGACAAAGCCAAGACAAGATCTGACAGATATTGCATTACCTGATCCCGACCTGACACTTTATGTGGATGGTTCATGTATGAGAACAAGTACAGGAGAACTAGTAGCCGCGTATGCAGTGACTACTGATACTGAAGTTATAGAAACACGTCGTATTGACACCCTGTCTGCTGAAGCAGCAGAGCTAGTCGCTCTGACCCAAGCATGCATACGTGCCAAGAACCAGAAAGTAAACATATACACAGATTCACGTTATGCATTCGGAGTCGTACACGACTTTGGAGTGCTCTGGCAAGAACGAGGTTTCATGACTTCTCATGGAACCAAGATCCAGCATGGTCTTCTCATTCAAGCTCTGTTAGATGCAATACATTTACCGACAGCTATCGCTATCATGAAGTGCAAGGCACATTCGAAAGTCACTGACATCATTTCCCAAGGTAACGATCTAGCAGATCGAACAGCCAAGCTTACAGCTCAGACTCCAGATATTCCAGTTAACACGACACAGACACTCACTCCAGATCAGATTACTTGTATGACAGTTAAGGACCCTACACAAGATGTCATAGACATACAGTTACATGCTACTCCTGAAGAAATCAAGAAATGGTCCGAACAAGGAGGGGTCCAGACAGATCAAGGATGGTTGACGAAGGGAAAAGCCACATGGTTTCTCCCCGACTCTATGGTTCAAGTCATTATTAATACCGCACATAGTCCAGCACA
Organism: Lissotriton helveticus; assembly: GCF_964261635.1. Taxonomy (NCBI): domain Eukaryota; kingdom Metazoa; phylum Chordata; class Amphibia; order Caudata; family Salamandridae; genus Lissotriton; species Lissotriton helveticus. Next base: position 1,138,955,029 of record NC_136072.1, on the reverse strand, counting down.
TCTAGGAGAAAAAGCTATGTTAGACAGTATTCAGAACCTTTGGTTCAACAAGCATTTACGAGCTGCAGCCAAGCAGAAAGTCCGTACCTGTATGATATGTTGTCAGTTCAATCCAGGTAAAAGTGTTCCGGTGGAACAAGGGGGATTCCAACCTCCTGACCACCCTTTTGAAGTCCTCCAAATGGATTATATTCAGATGGAGCGATGTCGAGGTTTCAAGTATGTCCTCGTAGTTGTATGCGCTTTGTCCAGGTGGACAGAAGCATATCCAGTTCCAGATTACACAGCCGCGACCACTGCCAGGCAGTTGGTTCGTGAGTTCTTTCCCCGCTATGGACTCCCTAGGGTCGTGTATTGAGATAATGGCCAGCCATTCTCATCCGAGCTCATGAGACATGTTTCCCTTCTGTTAGGGTACCAGTGGAAGTTCCATTGTGTACGCCATCCTGAAGCAGCCGGTCTCGTAGAGAGACATAACCAGACTTTGAAAATCCGCATTGCTAAAGTATGTAGAGAAAAAGGTGTAGACTGGCTAGTAGCTCTGCCAGTTGCTCTGTTCTACATGAGAATGGTTGCACATTCCAGATCAGGTCTGTCCCCGTATGAGGTCGTATTCGGCCGCCCTCCAAACATGTGGGGTACACCTAGACCCGGTAGTATTACAGATGTTTCCAGTAATATGCTGACAGATTACCTAGCTTCCTTGATGTCTGCCCTACACTCTTGTCGTTCACAGGTTGCCGCTGCATTTCCAGACAACACTGAGGTGAAACCGCATGAAGTCGTTCCGGGAGAATATGTCCTGGTGCGCAATTTTGATCGTTCAAGTCCGCTGGAGCCCCGTTGGAAGGAGCCCCAAATGGTGTTATTGACAACAAGGACCGCGGTCAAGCTTGAGGGACGCCGAGGATGGGTCCACATCAGTCATATCAAGAAGTTCCATGGATTACGACAAAAGACATTTATTAAGGACTGCCTTATTCCTAAGGACTGCCCAAAAACAGACTCTGAGCTCAAAGTTCCCCAGTTAGAGAAAACTCCGCAGCAGGAGTATAAAACGAAACTGAGGTCTAGTAAAATAAGTCAGCCAGTTTAATTGTCTAAGTCCCTCTCGGGTGAAACGGTTAGACAGGTTCCTGACATGTATGAGACAGACCCACACAGTGAGAGAGTTAGTCAAAACTCTAAAAGATGTATTATCGTTCTATTCTTCTTGTTATTTTTGAGTCTTATGATTACCTGCACAAGTTATGCTTTACATTTATGTTTTCCAATTTCACATGTACATATGTTTTCTAATGCTACAGTAAAGCACACATTTACTGATCTGCCTCCTCACGAGCTATCCTATCGTCTTGCTATGCGTAACAATACATTCATCCGAATGTTACACTATTCACATCAGACCAGCAATGCCACTAATTGTTGGGTGTGTGGTCGACTCCCCCCTTTCCAGACACCGAAGGGAGTTCTGCCACTCTTTCCTTATCCGTTTTCATATAATGGTTCGTGTGGAGCATGGTCCACGTTAACATCATCCTCAACTGATATGTCCCTTCTGAATCGAACATGTTTCCCAGACAAGCAAGGTCTTTCCCATAGAACAGGGTTAGATCTAGAAAATGAAGTATATGATTTAGGTAATTATTCTTCGAATTTCATGGTCCTGAATGTTCAGTCCGATACTACTCCAGATTTGCCTGCTATTTCAGTACTACCAGTTAAAGGCGAATTATGTGTCAGAAAGAATGGTTCCGCACATGTAGGACATAGTGATTGTACTACTATTATCGAGTATAGTGACAGTGGGAAATCTATTTTCAAAGCCTCACGTCATTCTTATTTTGTTTGTGGTCAGGCCGCATATGTTCGTCTGCCCCTCGATTGGGATGGAATATGTTATATTGCTTTCCTACTGCCACCAGTTTTTCTAGCCCCATCTGATTATCACAGAAACACACATCTAGTACACGTTAGACATAGAAGGGAGATCGAGTCCCCAATTGTCGATCAGACTGAAACTACTCTAGTACAATATCAAGACTTCAATAAAGGTTTCTTTTTCTTTATAGGACCTGTCCAGAATAGTAAGTTAATACGTAGGTTAACCAGAACCCTTGAAGCAGTAGTGAATGAGACTACTTCCGCTCTAGGTAACTTAACTGAAGAACAATCTGCTATGAGATTTGTCGTGCTCCAAAATGGTCTCGTTCTTGACGTCATACTGGCCGATAGAGGAGGAGCTTGTAGAGTCATCGGATCTAGTTGCTGCATTTTCATTCCTAATAACGCGCCGTCTGTTTATTCAGCTATAACCAGACTTCATAAAATTGCCCATCAGTTACACCAGAATCCAGGCACCTGGACATGGTCCGGTTGGCTCTGGAGTATCATATCTGCCTGGGGATGGAAAGTATTGTCATTCCTGGGTATTGCAGTAATGATCGTATTCAGTTGCTGCCTCTGTTTACAATGTGGCCCTGCGATTTGCGGCATGTGTGCTACCTCTTGTATTCCTAGTCCTAAATCCCGTTCCAAGACAATTTGAGACGAGCAAATGATGTTATATGAACAGATAGATGGTATCATGAATATTGATGTTTCCTGATGGAAACGTAGGGCACAAGGAGGGAATGTGGAAAAGTAAATTTTGCCATGTTGTATGTGCCTACGTGTTCCCCATATTATGTTATATGTGCATGATCGATATGCATGTATCCCCCTATGATCGATTAAAGACGCAATTACAGTTGTGTCCATCTCTAGTATGCCAGTTTCCAGTTCTCGTGAAAGCAACGAGTATTAGGCCTATGTTGCCACATTTTACAGTGTGCACGTTAATTCATTGAATTGTCCCCGTTTCTAGGCCTCAAAAGGGCCCGGACATCAGATTCAGCTCCAGACTTCTGAACCCTCTCCGAGGAGCGATACAGCCCCCACCTGCATCCCTGACCCTTCACTTACTTCCTGCCTCGCAGTGCCCTGCCCGGCCTGGCTCTGCCTGCCAGCCTGCCAAGAGTATGTTATGCTTCTAGTTATCAGTCCAGCCCTCCTTCTCTGCATTCCTAAGCTACTGAATCGCATCAACAGTTTCAGCCATGGTCTAGCCTTTCTGTCTCCATGTAAGAGAAATACGGTATTAATATTCATAGAATATTCCTCGCACACGCAATACATGTAGAATTATGCACGCACCAGTCTTAGTGTCAAGTAGCCTTTGCCCTGATAACTTTTGGATTCTATCAATATGTACTCCAAACACCAGATACCAGATATGATATAGGTACATGTCGTTCTGACACTACAGACTGTAGTCTCCTCTTCCAGCGCAGAAGTCATAGCCCCAGTTCCTCCTGGTAACACGTCATTGCCCGTTTGCTCGCACCACTAGGTTAAAGGTCCCAGCTACTCAGGTAGCCCCCTCCATGTTTCCGCCCCATTTATGACACTTCTGTTACGTTTACATCACATGTCTATGTATACGCCCTGTACACGCCTTCTTGTTACTCCCATTTTACCCTTATCTTTCGCGACTGCTACGAGTTACGCCTACTGCTACGCCTACTGTATTGAATGTAATGTATTTGTTTAAGTATATATACTGTGCACTGTTACTAAAAGTTACCCTTACCCTTATCCCGATTCCCATTTCCCTGTGCAGCTGCCGTCCCGTGCTTCCAGGCTGTTCTGTCCCTTCCCTTATGCCCGATTAAAGCCTGAAGACTCAAGATACCTCGAATCCTGTCTCTTATTTATTGAGCTATCTGTTTTATTCACTGTATTCAAAAATAGTACCGGTAATTAATTATTTATTTACCACAGCTTGCCTAAGAAATTGAATAAGTGCACTTTAATGCTGCTAGCTGTAAGCAATCGCGCAAGTGCATTTTAGTAATATCTGCTAGATGTCAAACATAGCACACGTTCATTGTAACAATTTTCATTTTAATTATGGTATTTTAAATTTGGATTTTAAATTAGGGGTAGTGTAGGTGGGTAGCTGTTATCTAAAAAAATTGTCATTAGATGGATAGGAATGGTATAATTAAGTGGAAAGGAAACATTGCTGCTAAATGTAAGTCATTGTACTTGTGCACCTTAACTAGTGTACTTTAATTATGATATGAATTTTATAATTTGGGGAAGTGTAGGTTCTATCGAGATCATTTAAAAAAAAAAATATTCCCAATTTGAAGTGAAGTGATGTCTTATGTAATCGGCATGAAATATGGAACCTTGTTATTATTTTCAACCTAATGATTTTAGCTAGATCAAATTGGTATAATTAAGCTTTTGTCATAACCCAAAGGATTTTTTATCTTTCGTTCTTTCAGTTTGTAATGATTTCTATTAATCAACAATAAATTATTTCTTCTTCTACTCCGTCAAACTGATGGCTGTCCGGCCGCCGTAGTTAGATGTCGCGGCAATAGACAGTGCCCTGCTGTGGTGGCGGTCTTCTCTGCTGGCTACCAGCACTCTGTCGCCAGCAGGATTGCACCAAGCCAATTTAGATGTTCCCACTGTGCTGGCTGTGTCCTTGCGTGGAGTCCTGATGGAGTGAGGCCATGGTGGTGTGGAGACAGGTAAGTACTACTTATTTTCATCTCAACACACACATCTTTTGAATCTGTTAAAATGTATATGTAGGTAATGTGTACTGCCCATTTTTTTACAAAGGGAGGAATTAGCAGCCAATGTGTGGAATTCCGGATCACTGAAATAATATCGAGGGACAGAATATCGACCATCAAAAATATCGTTGAGAAAATATCGACAGTCAAAATATCGAGTTTCTATCTACAAACAGGTAAGTACAAAAATATCGAGTTAAAAATATCGTTTACAAAAATATAGTTGTAAAAAATATCGTATTCACTAAAAACAGTGTTAAATTAAAATGATATTAATAATTAATTACTAAAATATACTTAAAATTACTTAAATTAACTTATAATAATTAAATAATTAATGAAAGTTAAATAAATATTTTTTTATTTCATATTTATTAAAACATATATATATAGTAACAAAATATAATAAAATAATACCCAAAAACTGAAAACTGACCCTGAACCCTAAAAATACCCCTTTACCCAAAAACCCAAAAACCCAAAACTGACCCTGAACCCTAAAAATACCCCTTTACCCAAAAACTGAAAACTGACCCTAAACTCTAAAAATACCCCTTTACCCAAAAACTGAAAACTGACCCTGAACCCTAAAAATACCCCTTTACCCAAAAACTGAAAACTGACCCTGAACCCTAAAAATACCCCTTTACCCAAAAACCCAAAACTGACCCTGAACCCTAAAAATACCCCTTTACCCAAAAACCCAAAACTGACCCTGAACCCTAAAAATAAAAACGAATTTTTTTACTATCTATATTATATACTTACATAGTTTCACTTTCTATATTATTTACAGTCGATATTATTTCACTTACCTTAAAAACGATATTTTGGCTGTCTATATTCTGTCCTGTCGATATTTTGTCCAAACGATATTTTTGACTCGATATTCTGTCCAAACGATATTTTGGAGTCGATATTATGTCTGTGCACCGTGGAATTCCACATAAAGTAGTGTTACCAGACTAAAAATCTAGATCCATGTGCAAAGAAAAAGTATCAATCATTTCTGCATGACCATTGCTGTACATTTAACATCTACTTCAACACAGTTTTCCATCAAAAGGCTTGAATTAGCTGGAAATGGGTAATACATTCAACATTTTACTGAGCAAAATATGTCTTGTCCTACCACAAATAATATCAAAAAAGTTAACTGACATCATACTGGGAAAGGTGACGGACATCCTTTGCAAAATGTCCTTAGGAGTATAGCACTCTGCATGCAGGGTTTTAAGGTTTTCTCCTGATGTCCCAGAAGAATTTGTTGAAGTATGAAATTATGCAGAAGTTTGGGGACTTTTGGAAAGTGAAAAACATCAACAGTTACCTAGAAAATGGAACAGCTATCGAATTGCACAATCCCACTGCCCTATGTGGACTAGTCCTAACACTCATTAGCAATGTGAGTGTAAATTGACAATCTAACTTACTAACCTTTACAGGTGATTCAGGGCAATGAGCTCCAGTGAGGTGTACTGTCCTCCGCTGAGCATTAATAATGAACATTATATTGCACTTGCATGGATGCATCTTTTAAGTGGTTATCTTTTTCTCTGCTACATTCCCTATCTGTAACCCAGTGAATGTATCTGTGGCGTGTCGCAGACATTTCTCTTTTCCCTCTCTCAAATTCAATGGCTGTCTTTAGCTCTTACTATCTTCTCTCACTTCCCTCGTTAGGGCAACTTTAGAGTTTGGTGGACAGGGTACTCCATCACAAACACATTTTGGTTAGAGAACAAGTATTCCACTGGTATCTGGCAAGACATTTTAACAGTAGATATGTGATGTAAATAAAAGATGTGTAGTGAATGAGATGCTAGTATCTCACAATATTATTTTATCTGAGGTGAATGACACAGGATGCAGGCAAATCACATTTCACCAAGTAAATGTAATTTTGCAAAATCTTCAAGAAATATCATAAGATTTCACAAGAAAAAAATATGTAATTTCACCCAGCCCCATAAGCATGTTTTTTCTGTGTGTGATGGCGTACCCACACACAGGTGTTCGGTGTCCATTTGGAATGATGTGTGGAAGCATCATGAGATGGCTGTTACTGTTAGTCTTGGCTTACCCATGTTGGACATGGCACTGTGGACGTGTTTCCCACCCCTAATATCAGCACCTCGTGGCATGCCTTAATTTTGGGTGGATCAGTGTTAACCTGAAATCACAAGGCAATGTGCCCCAGAGACAATATTCAAACCAGCATTTCAAAATAAAATCAATCAGAAAAGGACATGCTCGAAAGTGAGTTTTATAGTGGCATTTAAGGAAAACCATTAAGATGTATTAACAACTTAAAATGAAATACAGGATTTAGAGAATTGCAAATGCAGAAAAAATCTTGTTTAAATACATAGGAATCACTAACCATGAAGACTCTCAGTATTTAGAAACATGGAATAATTAGCAAAGTCAGAAATGTAGTAAGTTTGAAATGTGCAGCAAAATCAGTAATAAGTTGGGCAGCATCATTAGTAGCATAGGAAAGGTCTTCTGGCTCACCTCCAACGATTGCTCCTTTGGTGAGAGCTGATAAACTAGGGAGTCTACATGTTCCCGGAGAACACTGTCTTCAGATTGGTTCATTTGGTGGAAACTGATACAGAGAAGCCTTCTAGAATCTTTTTTCATGCTGTAGTTGTGTGCTCTATAGAACAGTAGACCAGACCCTGTCTTGACTGTTGCTGAGAGAAAACTCTTGACTCTGCTGATTTCCATTGACTAGAGTAATGAGCTTCAAGCTTAAGAATTCACACCTTTTCCCTTGAACCCTAAACTTGGTTCACCTGATACTGACACCTTCCTCATAGAATTTCCCCTTTGCTACTTTCAATTTTATGGAACCTGCTTGGGTGATATTTTGCTTGCTGTAGGTAATTCTATTTTTTATCTTTTTCCTTTTAATAGACAAATTCAGACTGCATGGTCATTTAAATATCTATGCTCTTACTAAGGGTTCTATTACAATAGCGGGCGGATCGCCACCGCCCGTATGACGGTGGCGATCCGCCCGCCATTACCCACCGCCCGCCTCCCAATTCTAACTGCCATATTACGAAGGTGGGGGGACCCGGGCAGAAGAATAGACCGTCTGCCGGTTTTCCGCCCGTCGAGCGGGCGGATAAGGGGCTGAATAAGGTGGCGGTGTCCGCAAGACACCACCATCCATATTACAATGCAGGCGGAAAAAGTGCCTTTCCATAGCGGTGTTGCCGCCATGGAAAGCCATACGGTTCCTGAATGTGGGAGCATGTTTCGGGCCCCCAGGGTGTTGGGGGGGTGGGGGTGCACATGGAGGGTACATAGGTACCCCTCTGCATTTGCATGCACAACATGGCAGGCACCGTGCGGTGCCTGCCACGTTGTGCATGCAAATGCACAACCTGCCTTTTTTACATTGCGGCATGTGCTGCTGAAAGCACCGCCCGCTGAAATGTAAAAAATGCTGTATGCGCCCGCCAGTGTGGTGGGTGCATCCTAGTATGCATCACAGGACCGCCGCACATATGGCTGCCGGTCCCCTTTGCTGTTACTGTGGCAAGCGGATTTTGTTCGCCCGCCATCGCAATAGACCCCAATATATTTACTTCAGTTTTGCTGATTGACTTAACTTGGAATCACAACTAAGTTATTAATGCACATGTTTACTTACATGCATCAAGGCGTTAACAACATCCTCCTTTCCCTTTGTTTTAGGGCACCCTTGGCATTACTATATTTGTCCGGCAGGCTGAGGGTGAATTCCCATGCTCATCCTTAGAAATGCTCTCCCTAATTTCCACTGAAATGCACCCTACACCTTTATTGTGTTGTGCACGTTGTTGCTTGCCAAGCATTGTACAACAATTGGACCCCCAGACTGGCTCTAGCCAGACTGACCAATATAGCCTGCTTGGAAAACCCCAGGAAGCAGCAAGACAGAGAAGCATGGTGGCCTTCATGACTGGAAAAATATTTCAGATTTCAAAGAAAACTTGCACTTTGGTAGGCTTTGGATTTGCACCACTGTCCCCAACCAAGAGTGGCGAACACTAGCCCTCTCTCAGCCAAGGACTTTGTATTTCGAATGGTCTTCAAGGAGCCTCTCCAAGAAAGACAATACAAAATTGCATAATTTTCATAATTATATTTTGTGGCAATTATGTGAAACTCTGCTTTTATTAAGAAATGTGATCTGCTCATGTCTCTCCTGACTTTTTTGCAGCAAAATTGTGCTCACTTAAAAAGGAAACGTGATACCATCAGCAGACTGGTTTCAGCAGACATTCTGCACAAACAAATCTTATTCAGGACACATTATGCAAATTTCATAGTGCAACATTTGTGTTAATTTTTTTAATTTCACCTTCATAATTTACATTTCGGCCAGGCTTCATCTGCACATCACTGTAAAGAAGATATTTGCCTGGGGCAAGGCCTTTGTTGGTGCCTGTTAACCTCAAAGGCCAATAATGAGCCATGGATTCCCGACAATTTCTTACTGTTCTGACCCACTACAAAAGAGAAGATGATGTAGCTGAACTGTCAAGTGAACACAGGAGAGTGATTTGTGCAGAGCAGCAAAATCTTTGCGGCTCTGGTGGCCAAACCTTTGAAGACGTTACCAGATGTCACAAAGGCTTGGAAAGCCACTAAGACACTTTCCACATTAGTGAGTCAGCATCACGCGTGGCCTAGGTACCCAGTGTTCCCCATCCAGCCCAGGACGCAGAAGCATTCTTGCGCAGCCTAGGGGGCCCACGTATACCCCATCCAACCCGAGAGGGATGCAGAAGCCCTCATGTGTGGCCTAGAGTAACCACGTATACCCCATCCAGTCCGAGAGGGATGCAGAAACCCTCATGTGTGGCCTAGAGTACCCACGTATACCCCATCCAGCCCGAGAGGGATGCAGAAGCCCTCATGTGTGGCCTAGAGTGCCCACGTATACCACATGCAGCCCGAGAGGGATGCAGAAGCCCTCATGTGTGGCCTAGAGTGCCCACGTATACCCCATCCAGCCCGAGAGGGATGCAGAAGCCCTCATGTGTGGCCTAGAGTACCCACGTATACCCCATCCAGCCCGAGAGGGATGCAGAAGCCCTCATGTGTGGCCTAGAGTACCCACGTATACCCCATCCAGCCCGAGAGGGATGCAGAAACCCTCATGTGTGGCCTAGAGTACCCACATATACCCCATCCAGCACAAGAGGGATGCAGAAGCCCTCATGTGTGGCCTAGAGTACCCACGTATGCCCCATCCAGCCCGAGAGGGATGCAGAATCCCTCATGTGTGGCCTAGAGTACCCACGTATGCCCCATCCAGCCCGAGAGGGATGCAGAAGCCCTCATGTGTGGCCTAGAGTACCCACGTATACCCCATCCAGCCCGCGAGGGATGCAGAAGCCCTCATTTGTGGCATAGAGTACCCACATATACCCCATCCAGCACGAGAGGGATGCAGAAGCCCTCATGTGTGGCCTAGAGTACCCACGTATGCCCCATCCAGCCCGAGAGGGATGCAAAATCCCTCATGTGTGGCCTAGAGTACCCACGTATGCCCCATCCAGCCCGAGAGGGATGCAGAAGCCCTCATTTGTGGCCTAGAGTACCCACGTATACCCCATCCAGCCCGAGAGTGATGCAGAAGCCCTCATGTGTGGCCTAGAGTACCCACGTATGCCCCATCCAGCACGAGAGGGATGCAGAAGCCCTCATGTGTGGCCTAGTGTACCCACGTATGCCCCATCCAGCCCGAGAGGGATGCAAAAGCCCTCATGTGTGACCTAGAGTACCCACGTATACCCCATCCAGCCCGAGAGGGATGCAGAAACCCTTATGTGTAGTCTAGAGTGCCCACGTATACCCCATCCAGCCCGCGAGGGATGGAGAAGCCCTCATGTGTGGCCTAGAGTACCCACGTATACCCCATCCAGCCCGAGAGGGATGCAGAAACCCTTATGTGTAGTCTAGAGTGCCCACGTATACCCCATCCAGCCCGAGAGGGATGGAGAAGCTCTCATGTGTGGCCTAGAGTACCCACGTATACCCCATCCAGCCCGAGAGGGATGCAGAAGCCCTCATGTGTGGCCTAGAGTACCCACGTATACCCCTTCCAGCCCGAGAGGGATGCAGAAGCCCTCATGTGTGGCCTAGAGTACCCACGTATACCCCTTCCAGCCCGAGAGGAATGCAGAAGCCCTCATGTGTGGCCTAGAGTACCCACGTATACCCCATCCAGTCCGAGAGGGATGCAGAAACCCTCATGTGTGGCCTAGAGTACCCACGTATACCCCATCCAGCCCGAGAGGGATGCAGAAGCCCTCATGTGTGGCCTAGAGTACCCCATCCAGCCCGAGAGGGATGCAGAAGCCCTCATGTGTGGCCTAGAGTACCCACGTATACCCCATCCAGCCCGAGAGGGATGCAGAAACCCTTATGTGTAGTCTAGAGTGCCCACGTATACCCCATCCAGACCGAGAGGGATGGAGAAGCTCTCATGTGTGGCCTAGAGTACCCACGTATACCCCATCCAGCCCGAGAGGGATGCAGAAGCCCTCATGTGTGGCCTAGAGTACCCACGTATACCCCATCCAGCCCGAGAGGGATGCAGAAACCCTTATGTGTAGTCTAGAGTGCCCACGTATACCCCATCCAGCCCGAGAGGGATGGAGAAGCTCTCATGTGTGGCCTAGAGTACCCACGTATACCCCATCCAGCCCGAGAGGGATGCAGAAGCTCTCATGTGTGGCCTAGAGTACCCACGTATACCCCGTCCAGCCCGAGAGGGATGCAGAAACCCTTATGTGTAGTCTAGAGTGCCACGTAAACTCCTTCCAGCCAAGAGTAACACAGAAGGCCTCATGGGCACCCTAGGGGCCCATGTATACCCCATCCAGCTCAAGAGGGATGCAGAAGCCCTCATGTGCGTCCTAGGGGGCCCACGTATACCCCAGCCAGCTAAGAGGGACGCAGATGCTTTCTTGTGCGGCATAAAGGGCCCAAGTGTACCCCATCCAGCCCAAGATGGATGTAGATGCCTTTATGCGCAGCCTAGGGTGTCCATGTATACCCCGTCCAGCTCAAGACAGATGCAGTAGACCTTGTGTGCGGCCTAGGGGGCCATGTATACCCCATCCAGCCCATGAAGGACATAGAAGCGCTCATAGTCGGCCTAGGGTGTCCATGTATACCCCATCCAACCCAAGAGGGACATAGAAGCACTCATGGTCGGCCTATGGTGCCCATGTATACCCCATAAATCCCAAGAGGAACTTAGAAGCCCTCGTGCGCGGCCTAGGGTGGCCATGAATATCCCATCCAGCCCAAGAGGGACGTAGAAGCCCTTATGCACGTTCTAGGGTGTCCATGTACACCTCACCCAGCCCAAGAGGGAGGCAAAGGCCATCATGCGCGGCCTTTGGTGTTCATGTATTCCCCATCCAGCCCAAGAGGGACGCAGCAGCCCTCCTTTTAGCTCAGACCTTTGGGTACAAATGGCTGCAACTAAATACCCTGAATCCAGAGGAATTTGAAGATTCATGTGTCTTCCTTAAATAACTGTTGGCATGTGCAGCAACCATGTTTCAATGTGGGCGGTGGGTTTTGGGCTTACTGTGTTTTCGCGCAATTCTTTTACTGGAAAGGCAGCCACAAGGTCCCAAACCCATCGATTTGACAACCTTTGCACACAAAGCTATAGATCTATTGAAACAGAGGGTAAGACATATCATCGCGTGGAGATAAAAATTGTATCATTCTATCTCTCACCTCTGCTCCATTATTCTGTGGGAAGTCAACATTGTGCAGGAAGTGGGTGGAAGGGAAGCTGTCTCGACTTGTCCTGGTTCCTTAGAGAGGTACAAAGACTAGCTGCCCCTTGTACCGTGATGAAACCACCACGTGACAGGCTGGGCCAGGCATTTTTCAGGGTACAAAGATGCAAATCACCTGTTCTACATATGATCCCCATGAATCACTCTTAGACAGCTGTGCCCCAGTGCCCAACATGCCAACTCAGCTCTGATCACCTGCCTCTCTCCAATGGTGGAGAAGTGTGGCTCAATGGCTAGAGCGGCAGACCCTGATGCAGAGGTCTAGCCGGGGACCAGGGTTCAATTCCCCGCCTCAGCGGGTCTTGAGCTCAAAATTCCACGGACCTGATAATTCTCGCCTCGGTGCCTATTCCAATCATGGAGTCCCACTCTGCGACTCTGGGCAATAGCTTGCTTAATCTCCACAACGGCCCCCACAATGCTAAGGATGCCTGGCCTCCACCTTGGGGGTACCCAGGAGTGGACACCTCACAGGGAAAGCCAGGATGGGTTCCACAGCGGTATTCGTACAAGCACCTTGAGACCCTTGCGGGTGAGTAGTGCGCTATACAAGTATCAATTTACATTTACAATGATGTGGCCGGTACCCCAATGAGTGAAGAGTCATTTATAGCTTAGGGGTGCGATTCCCAACCAAATTTGTCAGACCCCCTCCTTGCCACACATGTGGTTTCACTTCCTCATTTAGAAGGGGGCGAGTGGCTACGTTCTGATGGCAAACTCTGGTGTGACCGACGCCCAACACGATGGAGCCATTGCGGGTGGGCATGGGAGGGGGTGTCATTGTGGCATGGTATATAATCTACGCCCCCTCCCCCCCCCCCACCTGGCCTGGCCCCACCCAGGGAGAAAGCTCTCACTGCCTCAGGGACATTGCTAATTTAATTCTCAGAAACACAGCCCTGGTTGAAAAATGGACCCCCAAAATAGGCTTTTCTCAGTGGGCGGGAGCTCCCTATAGCTGACAAAATACTCTTTCCTCTGCAGTGACAAAAATACCTGCTACATCATTCCTGCTCTGCTTTTATAACCCACCCTCGGTAGATTTCACGTCCACTCACATTTAGGAAATCTTTTTTAAGAAAGTGCCAACCGCCGAGAAAATGGAGCTCACACATTTTACGCTCCATGAGCCGCGCCGCGGGCTCTTTTAGTTTCCCATTTCCGGTACACGTGAAATAAATTGGATTTTTCAGGACGTCAGAGACCTGCATCTCTTTGCTACCTTTCTGAAACCTTCTCGACTTTCATCTACAGACACTCTTTTTTTTCTCCTCCTTAATGCGTTTCCCATGACATGTTTTCTGTGTTTTATCGAGTGTTTCTTGGATTGACGCTTAGCGGAAGAAAGTTATAATTTCTGCTAACATGAATAGAGTCTGCTATGTAATTACAAGAAGAGGCTGGAAAAATTAATTACACATAAATTAGTTTCTTTCTTCAGCATTTTTTTTTCAAATATTAGGTTCGTAGGGAAATGTAAACATCGTTTTCCTAGTACACCAAATCTCCCTACAGAGTGTATGCAGAAGTTTGTTCTTGGAAGTCAAAAGTCATTCAAACAAATAGTGAAATGTTAACTTCACACTTTCTTCTCAGTGTGACTTTTCCCAACGTCAGGGGCGGCCTTAGGCATGTGCAAGCTGTGCACCTGCACAGGGCCACCAAACCCCAGGGGCCACCACACCAATATATATCCTTAATATAATAATCCTCTGAGGATGGATACATGTTTGCGTGGCGGCTCCTGGCAGGGAATTGGCGGCCTCCGGCTCTGTTCCACTTCCAAACACCCTGCCCCACCCACTTCAGTGGCCTCCGCGCTCCGCCCCGCCAGGACCCCCTCTACCAGGGCCCCCTACCTACGCTCCCTGCACAGGGCCGCCATGAGCCTAGAGCCGCCCCTTCCAACGTGCTTTATGTAGCGCCAACAAAGCTACAGAGAAAGTAGTGAGCTCACGGCCGTAGCCACCGGGGTGCATTTGAGAGCCAGGCCAGCCCAGCCCATAATAATCTTTGCCCCCCCTAAACAACCAAGACATTTAACACAGCATAGAGGTGCAGGAGTTCCGAAGGTGAATGAGCAATAAAAATGGCTTTAATTTATGTTTTTTTCTTGTTACATTTCTGTGTGTTCCAAGGCAAGTTAAATGTCAGGCTATGTCTTCTGTCAGCCTCGGCGGAGTTCTGCCAAGCGAAGTGCAAAAAAAACTCTGCTGTGTTACGCAGAGCTCCGCAAGCGACGGAGTGCTTTAGATAAATGTTGTTCGCAGTGATTTTCTGTGCCAGGTACTTGTTGTCAGTGTGCAATCATCACGAACGGCACCATGCACAGCACAAGCAGGCTCTGCTTCCTTTCTGCCGCTCGAGTAGATTTTTACTCGAGCAGCAGCTTTCTCAACGCGAACGGACAGTATCCCAACGCGAGCTGTCGCGAGCATACGTGACCACTCGCAATGAGAAATCTGACCGCCCACATTGAGAAATCTCACTGGGAGGTTGATTTCCCACGTTTGCGCTTGCCAACTTGATGTTGATGATCGAGAACAAGGAAAAATCTTGCCGGGAGGTGGATTTTACTCGCTTGCCTTCGCCAACTTGACGTTGATGAACGCGAGGGAGAAAAAAAACTCCGCTCCACGAGCTCCGCGTAACGCGGAGTGCGGAAAACTCTGCAAACTCCGCAAGCAGAGCTGAGTTCACTGCCCACACTTAATCTTCTGACAAATTGCTGCTTATGGAGATGTTGTTTACCTTTCTTCCTTTGACTGCAGAGTGAGAGGATTTAGAAAAGTGAACTATGTGACAATCCCTCTGTGGTACAGACAGGACCACTGGGATTAGGCAGCAGGGGAGGCCTACCTTTTGCGGCAATGTTTACTCAATTATGTGGCAAGAAAGCACAAAACATGCAGCTTAATGGGGCATATTTGTTTTAATTTCTCACTTTCTTACATTGTCATGTTTACACCTAAGCACTATCTGGACAAAGGTTTCACTACTTGGTACCAGTTCCACATCCAAATACGGCTGCAAGCAAATGAAAATGACCATCCAACCTTAGCCAAGGACCTTTTATTGCACAAGCAGCATATGTTGCAGCATTTTTGTAACTTTTGATCTGCTTGAGCTAGAAACTACATTTGTTCTTTGCTTAAATCTACAAATGATGCAGCAGATGATGGATTATGCAGCAAATATGGTAAATTTATGGTTATGAGGAGAACACAGCAGTGGCCTTGTGTACAGAGTGTGAGAAAAGAAATATTGCAAGACATGAATTTGTTTCTAATTACAAAAAAAATTAAATATCAATGAATAAACAAATATTTCAGCATATACCAGCAGTTATGAAAGCACACATGAAGCACTTTTGCTTTATAATTATGTGATGGAAACATTGGGGCAGGGATCGACAAGCCCCCTGCACATCACTTTTTGTGACATACTGGTGATGTATTTTGCTGCTCCATATTTACAAGGACAGGAAAAGTCACACTGTGTGGCTTTTCCTGTCCTTGTAAATATGGCCCCTTTACACACAGCACTTTGTGTGAAAGGGGCGTTCCATGGGTGTTGCCCATGGAGTCAGACACATTTACAAATTTACGAGGAATCGTAAATCTGGAAATGCGTCTGAATCTGGAAATGCGTCTGAATGCTGCGCCTCCCGAGGAGAGGCATAGGGTCGGCGCTACGATGAGAAATGTTTTCATTTCTCCTCGTATTTTCCTCTTTCAATGCGTGCTGCATTCTATAGCACGCATCGGAAGAGGAAAATGCCTTTATTTATTTATGTAGAGTTTTATATAGCGCGAACTAGACCCGAACTGAATCAGGTATCAGAGCGCTTTACACAGCACAAGTTACGTTTTTTTTTTTTTTTGTTTGTTTTTTTTTTTACACGAGGACACACACTTTCAATTTTTAGGCACGAGGAGATTAAGTGATTTGCCCAGAATCACAGGAGGTTTTTGGCGTCGTTACTGAGACTCGAACCCAGATCCCCAGGTCCGAGGTCGAGCGCCTTAGCCGTTAGGCTAACTCCTCTCTCCTCTATTATTAATAGTTTTTGTGCAGGAAGGTGCTCCTTCCTGCACAAAAACAATCTCCCCATGATGCAGGCATCCTTGCATTAAGGTGCAAGGGTGCCTGTGCCGGCGCATGGCAGCTGGTTGTGCACCAGCGCAGGGGAGAGCAGAGGAATGCGACATATTATTGAAAATATGTTGCATTCCTGTGCTTTAAAAGTGCTGCAGCATGAAGCAGCCAAAGGGCTTGCGGTGCCGGGCTGCTGCACTTCCTCGTATATCTGCCTCAAAGCTTTTAATAGGATCAAAAAAGTTTGGGTGTTTCACAAGTGATAAATATTGCATTACACATTTGTATAGCGCTTACAACCCCTATGTATGGCACTGAAACCCTTACCAGCAAGCTATGCCATATAGGGTGGTGTGTGGTTAGAGGGGCGTTGCCTTTCTTTTGTGAGCCTATGTGGAAGGTGTTTCCATTTCGTGCGTGATGCTAAATGTTAGTAAATCTGCCCCCTAATATATAGTTCCAGGCCAGAGCTGGCATTGTTGGAGGGAGAGAGAGAAGTGGATAGATCTGCTGGGATGTGCATTGTAAGTATCATCTCATATCGGAAAGCCATTGCGAGATATAAAGAAGCGGTCATAGGGTACAGATATTTGGGACCTGCAGCCAAGCCCTCTGATTGACCCGCAGTTCGTGACTGGTCTATTCTGTTATTACATGCCTGTTCATTTACTGGTGGCTGGTTTATTGGCTGCACAGTACTGGTGATGGATAACCCTCATAGCATTTATACCTTAATGGAATGTAAGAGGTGTAAGTTACAGTCGTTTGCCTACCGCTGAGCGTTATGGTATGAGTATTAGTGTGGGCCGAGCCAAATTATTTTTTGAAGTTGTATAACTATATAATACCCGATGAACCACAGATTAGCTCTCTTTAACTTACCTGCTTCTCAAAAGTACTTTGCTAGTTGGGTTGTTTCCAATCTGTGGATTGTTAAGTAGAGATTGAGCTTGAGTGTGCAACTGTCTTTGGAAACATATATGCTGGATGCTACGCTGGTAGTGCACTCCAGAGCTTGGTGACTTGTACTTACAAAGCAGTGACTCCTACGGATTTCTTATGGTAAGGTGGTATGATAAGTAGTGCAAGCTTGGACCGCAGTGTCCTGTTTTGTTTGTATTGCTTATATTTAACTTATAGGTATAGCGGTCCTTTTCCTTAGAGGGTCCGGGAACAATGCAAAGTGCCTTGAGCATTTCCCTTCTTGCTATAGGTAGCCAGTGGAGGGATTGTAAGACTGGAGTCATCTGTTCTTTTGGGTGGATGCAGAGAGGAAATCTCACCGCAGTATTTTTGATGAGTTGTATTTTGTGTATTATGAATGCTGCACCAAGACATAAGCTGTTGGCACAGTCAAGCTTTGAGATTACAAGTATGAGGATGGCTTGTAGTTTCTGTTGATATCCAAGGTATGGGAGGATATAACCTAGGGTTATTTTTAGTAGAGGCAGTCTGTTTTACATTGTTGACATGAGGTGTTAAATAGAGGTCTGAATCCATGGGTACCCCTAGGTTTCTGTCCTTTCTTAACAAGTTAGAGGGCCTCATATTCTTTACGCCATATGGTGGCAGGTCATATGGTGGCAGCAATTTTCTTTGTCATTGTCCACATGTTATAAGCTCTGTCTTTTGGGTATTTCCCTTTAGATGGTTATTCATCATCCATGTGTTTATGGCCCAAAGGCAATCCTCAAGTTTTAAATTGTAGAAGCCTTTTAGACCATCCATTTTTAAAATGAATGAGTTAATCAGATTTGATTAGGAGGTTAGGTAGATGTTGAATTGAGAGGACATATGATGGACCTCTGTGGGACGCCACAGTGTTATGTGTCTGGAGCTGATAAGAAACGTGGTGCCAACACAAGTGCACTGTCACAGCTGAGAGACCAAGAATTCAATGGACATTAGCTTAACTCACTTCTCACCTTTCATATATGGTATATCAAACAAGAACTTGCTGAGTGAACAGACAGCACAACTGTACAGGACACTGAGTCATTTGTTTCTTAAGCCAACAACTTTCATGACATTTGTTATTTCGGATACATAAGTGGTTTCCACTACCGAAACCTACCAGTCACTCAGAAGCAATGTCCAATCAGAAAAACTCCAGATTCCAATATGGGATGGTGCTTTGAGTAGTATATTGTGCTGGGGCAGAGTTATCACAAGTCAGCTACAACTTATATTTGACTGACGTTGCTCAAGCCTACACTGGCCTGTTGTGAAATATAGCCTAGTGAGATAATGTATCTCCTCTATTGATTGTTATTTTGTTTGCAGAAACCAGAGAGTATGTTAGGTGAATGTGTCCTCTGTAGAGGGGTGCAAATACCACAACTAGCAGTAGTGTGAATTTGAAATGACCCAATATAGCCTGCTATGTCACAGAGGGCTGCTGTAACAAACTAGCTTTGAAAAATGAATTAATATCTAGATAACCATATCAGGGTCAACACACCGGGGATTCATCTCCTTGAACCAAATATTGTCGAAATCATACTCAGAGCATCTCTGGCTGAAAGCATTTGTATTATAATTGACCTCTCTAGGCTTCTCTTCACAATATCAAACAACGTTTTCTGATTTTTATATATTGTAACGTAAGATCTGTGTAGTATGTATCTGAGTTTTGAAATGTATCGACTCCGTAAAATTCTTCTTTATCTTTATCTACTTTATGGTAATAACAGATACATTACTGTTATGGGGTCCTATTTAATTAAAGAACTAAATGCAAAATATTTAGTGAACATTTGGGGCAGTGTTTCTATTGGGAGAAGTGTACGAACTCTGGGAGGCAGGAATTGTATGGATCCTCACACATTACAGAATTGTCCATCACAGAAATATATGGAAAATCTGTGATTTAGCCAGGGTTTGGCGCTCACAGGGCATCCAGGGTATGAAAAAGTATTGGGTTCCACGCAAACTACACCACTCTAGACTTCCCCAGGTACCAAGTTTTCTGACATTTCTGGGCCTGGAAGGTTTCCCTAGGTGCCGATTGGGCCCTGTCCTAAATACCACAGCTACTCACATTGCTACAATTGGTCAATCCGCAGGGCAACATTTTGATGTTTCCTTGTGGTTTAGGGGCCTTAGGGAGTCTTTCCTTCCATGGGCAATAGCTCAGTCACACCAGTGGGTTATCTGTTATCGGAAGAAGTGTAGGAATGCTGTGTAGTTGGACCGCTGTGGATCCCTGCATAATTCATTAATGCTAACTACTTTTGTTTAGCTGTTTAACATCACGGCACAGAGCATACTGCGTAATATAGGAATGCAAAAAATCGAACTTGGGACTTGTGGGAAGCATTTCCCTCACATGCCAAATTTGATTTTGGGAAAAAAACGCTTCTGACCCGTTGAAGTCCACTGTATTGTGAAAGTAGTGTGGTGGACGCAAAGGTTCGTCTTCTGCCCTAGACCAGTTAAAGCCCACCAAAATCATGAAGTCTGGTGTCAAGACCAACATGAATTGACAGCAGGCTGCTGGGATACAAGTAGGCCTGGGCGGTAAATTCTGTTCCGCTCGCGGAATTTGCGGAATTTGGGTAATTTCACGTTCTGCGGAGAATGCAAAATTGGCCAAAATTCTGCGTCCCGCGACTTCGCAACATTTTTTGCTTGTTGTTCACGAAATGCGTTTCATGAGATATTTCCCCCCGAATATGCAAACAGAAATTGCGGACAGGAAAAAAGCATTGCGAACAAGCAATTCTGTGTGTTCGCGGAAATGCTGCGTGTTCGCGGAGATTTTTTACCGTTTTGCGGAGATTTGCAAACGCGATTACACAAATTCCACCCACCCCTAGATATGATAGACTCATTGTATGAACTTCTTTTTTCCACAATTGTAGAGGACTTCCCCAGTTCAAGTGCATGCTCTTTCAAGCAATGTTAGCCACTTGTAGGGTGGCACATTGAGTGTCCTATGCAAGGAGTCTACTATATATAAAAGAGTAGAGAATGTCCATAATCCTGGAAGCCGGATGTCTCTGTGGCATCCAAATGGAAAGTGTAATGCATGCACCATCAAAACAAGGTTATCACAGGGCAGCAACTCAGAGCATCAGAGGCTGTGCCGCTGCTAGTGTCCTCAGCCAGGCCACAGGCCTCATATGGACCTATTCTGATGCACTCAATAACTTATATTTTGCAATGCCTACCTGTTCTGCTAGTCGATGTCTAACAAAAGTCTCTTATGTACAACACCTTTCACACAACCTCCCTATAACTATAACTATGAGGTGTGTATGCCGATGTCGAAGCCGGCTTCAGGTCCAAGAAGTTTTGATTGGTGCTTTTGATGAAATATAATTGAACTATCCCTCTTTTGCCATAACCTGACAGTGATTCCTTGTGGGACCTTTGTAACTTACCCTGTAAAATTACATTTAAATTAGCTTTAGTTCTCATCATTGTTGCATCCCGAAAATGTTTAAAGCACACTCTTTGCCATTAATTTACCAAAATGTTCTTCACAGATACACTCCAAGCTCTCTGTGAAGTTACTTTAAATTAGTGGCGGGTGAAATTAAAACTTAACTTATAAAGTTGGTAGGAATTAGGAAACTCTCTATTTTATGATGCAGATGAAGTTTCCTAACTTTACTTGAGGTGAGGTTTATTCTTTCAGGCTTTCCAGGTGTGATGATTACAGGGACATTCAGAGGCAGAATGTCTCAGGTAAGACAACTTTCAGCAAAAAGATTTGAATGTGCGGACTGTACATCCACCACCTCAGATAATAGGTGTGGGAGGGAGGGCTCTGAGCTGTGAAGAGCTCATGTTTTAAAAAAAAGAACTTAATAAGCTGTGCATTGCACAGCATTTGAACAGCTGAGAAAATACAAAAGTTGAGTTAGCCTACTTTACAACTTTAAATTCTTCTACTGTAAAGTCCATGTAATAGATAGGGTTTAAAATTGGATTGTAGAAGGTCGATTGTGTGTGCTTTATTATGTATCTTAAAACATCTACAAATTCCTTCACATAGACTGACACAGTGTGCACCTGAATATTGAAACCACAATATCAATGGCACTGAATATTGAGGACAGGATATTGAATCTGAAATATTCACAGGTAAGTTTTGTTTTTCTCTACATTACTCCACATATATGCACCTACGCAATATATACAACTTTAAGGTATGTAGGAATAGTAAATCTATACTTCCATATATGTAATTGGCTACGGACCTGGGTTGAGCCACGTATCACTTCATCAAAGCACCCTGGATAGACCTCTTAACTCTGATCAATCAGGGGGACCAAAGGAAGGCTGAATTTTGGCTTATAGACAAAAAAGTCTTATAACTTTTGTGTATATTTCAGAATAAATTTAACAATACCATATTGTTGGATTTATCAATACCATTATCCTAAGTTTCTGAATTATATTTTTTGTTAATCCCTAGCACTAGTTATTCATTAATAAACTATTGCCATGTTACCCTATGTGGCCGGAGATCTACAATGGGGAAAATGAAATGTAAAATTTCTGTCAACACAAGAGCCTATAAAAAATTTGTTATAAGGACCCTGCTTATATCTACATGATCCACCACCCCTGGGACACCTAGAGGAGACTTTAGGGGCCCAGAAATTGCAAAAATACTGTAGATCCTAACTCCACTGTGCTCCTAGAACAAAAGTCGATTTTGAGAAGCACTTTAATACAATGGTGTAAGTGAAATTGACAATTTCTCTATCCCCAAGGCATAAAAACCTCTTTTACAAAGGCCCTCCTTATACATACCTAACCCTCACCCCTGGGACACCTAAGGGAGACCCTGGGGGTACCTAATATGTCATAATATTGTAGTTTATCACTTTTTAAGTTCCATTACCACCAAAGTTGAGTTTTGGCACAATTTACATTTACAAGCAGTGCTGAAATACAGGGGTGCTGTTCAAATGACCTCAGGCTCTCAGCAGTGCACACCTTCAAGTGCAGAAAGGGCTGCTGGCCTCTAAACTGCCGTGCTCTATTATATACTAGTGATTTAAAGGAAGTTTTAATCCCCCAGCCCTATTAAATATTAGGGACGTATAGGGTAGGCCATGCCAATTTTAAGTGGACCCTAACATATAGTGTAACCTCATGTAAATCTTTTCACACAGTGGCCGATTCACAGAACTAACTTAAGACAAAATCCTAAACTTACTACTTTTGGTATTCACAGAAGTTAGGATTTTGTCTTAAATTTGTCTTAAGACAAACTTAAGACAGACTTAAGACAGACTTAAGACAGATTCCTAACTTAAGTCTGTCTTAAGTCTGTCTTAAGACAAACTTAAGACAAAAGCCTAACTTCTGTGAATACCAAAAGTAGTAAGTTTAGGATTTTGTCTTAAGTTAGTTCTGTGAATCGGGCCCTGTGTGTTTAACATAGTACTGGGTCTGCCCAGATGTGACCAAGGAACTCTCAGGGTCAGAAAAACATAATCTAGGAGTCTCAAATGGGGCAAAAAGTGGGGGGACACTGCAAACATATCCTGATTTCCAACAGCAATCATTAGCATTAATAACTGCATTGATATGTTGTTATGCACTGACATCACCTAACAAAAAAAGATCTGTGAAACCACTTTTTTTTTTTCAACATTATGTGAAATTCCTCTAAAATGGTGTAAAATTACCGGTTTTTAGGTATCTTGTAAAACTCTTTTCATGTGTACACAGTTTATGTAGTAGGGTTTTGAGGCATGGCAGGAAATTGGTAATGCAGAAAATGTCTCTAGCCTAGAAAGTTTGGTGCAACAATTTACACGTTGCATAATCTGAATGTTCACACCATATTTTGAATTTAATTTAATGTGAATTTTAGAAACGTTTCTGCAACATAACGTTGTGGGATCAATGCAAGCCATACCTCGCCGGACTTTCCCGGGCGTCCTATTTTCAGAAATTTGTGGTAGTTTCCCTAGATAGATGGCCGCCGAGCCCGGAGCCACAAACCCAGGTGACCCCCCCCCTTGCAAAAATAGGTTGTTCTGTATAAAGTAATTTTGATATATCCTCAATACGTTTTGGGCCCTTGCCTGTCGTTTGTACTTGACCAACCCACGTGAGCGAGGTATCATTTTTATCGGGAAACCTGGGGGAATGCTGGGTGGTAGGAATTTTGTGGATCCACGTAGGTTCCAGAACTTTCCCACACAGAAATTTGAGAAAAAAGTGATTTCTTTTCAGCTAAATTTGAGGTTTGCAGGGATACTGTGTAGGAAAACGTTGGGAGACCCACGCAAGCCATACCTCGCTGGACTCCTCTGGGTGCCTTGTTTTCAGAAATGTGTGGGTTTGGTAGTTTCCCAAGATGCCTGCCGAGCACGGGGCCAAAAACTCATGGGACCCCCTTGCAAAACCAGGTAGTTTCGTGAAAGGTAATTTTGATGTCGCCCGAAAGGTTTTGTGCCCTTGCCTGTTGCGGAAACTTTACCCACCCACACGAGTGAGGTATCATTTTTATCGGGAGACATGAAGGAATGCTAGGTGATAGGATATTTGTGGATCCACGCAGGTTCCAGAGCTTTCCCACACAGAAATTTGAGAAAAAGTGATCTTTTCAGCTAAATTTGTGGTTTCCAAGGGATTCTGGGTTAGAAAATGTTGGGAGACACATGCAAACCATACCTTTCTGGACTCCCCTGGGTGTCTAGTTTTCAGAAATGTGTGGGTTTGGTAGATTTCCGAGAACGGCCGCCGAGCCTGGGGCCAAAAACACAGGTGACTCCCCTTGCAAAACCATGTTGTTGTGTGATAGGTCATTTTGATGTCTCCTCAATACAAAGTCAAAGTAGTCTTAATTCGATCTCATAATCATAAAAGACATATACAATTTAAAACAGTAAATATACTTCATTTCATTTTTACGGAATACAAAATACAATAGGCCCATAGAGATAACCAAGGTTACATAGTTCATTTATAGCTTAATAAATAATTTGTTAAAACACTTAATTTAAAAGACAATGATGTCCATAAAATCATCAGTTAATATCAAGTTAATAATCAGGTCTTTACATCCTATTTTTCATTGCATGAGCACGATTTATCCACACGCCATGTAAAAATTTCGAAACCGCAATTATGGTTAGCTCTTTCTCATCTGTTTTTAAAATCCGTATAGCTTATATACCAGTAGAAACCCCCAATGTCTGGAAAATCGGCTTTAGCCATTTATGCCTTACATTCCGGTATACTGGACAAATAAAAAGAACATGGCCAATGGATTCCACTTGGGTTACACAAAACGGGCAATTCATACATAGGCCTAAACCCCATTTGCCCATAAAAGCATTAATAGGAAGAGTGCCTATCCTAAATTGATGGAACCATTTTCTATCACTCGAGACTGTTAAAAGGTCCCAGTATTTCTCATACGCAGGGAGATGTTTAGTCTCTAGGTACACCCTAGACAAGGAAGTGCTGGTCAGGGTTGAGAACCGGTTTATTGTGACCATATTCCAATATAACTCTTTCAACTCTTTACAAGATGGAAAACTTGCATTCGTTGGGGTTTGCCACAACTGGCTCAACCCAAGGTCACTAAAAGTTTTCTTAACCTGCTTAAACCACAGAATTTTTCCTGCACCTACAGTGTAACTAAACCTCCAGCATAGAATGGGCATATTCCGTGAGCTCTGGGGTAACCCAGAGCCTTCTCCAGTAGGCCACAGGTCTAAAATGAGCCACATCCTCCAGATAGTGACTACCAAGATCATAATAAAGTAGTAGGGGAGTGGATTGAGGTAAACCTGTAATAGACCGCATACATTTATTTTGAAAGGTGCCTAGTGCAGATAAGTTACTACTAAATACGTTTTGGTCCCTTGCCCATATCGTGGGTACTTGGGGCACCCACATGATTGAGGTACAATTTTCATCAGGAGACCTGGGGAAATTTTGTGGATTTACATAGATTCCAGAACTTTCCACCACAGAAATGTGAGGAAAATTTGTTATTTTTTACAAATTTTGAGGTTTGCAAGGGATTCTGGGTAACAGAACCTGGTGAGAGCCAGACACGTCACCCCATCATATATTCCCCTGTGTGTTGAGCTTCCAAAAATGTATAGGTTTACTAGGTTTCCCTAGGTGCCGGCAGAGCTATGGTTCAAAATCTAAAGCTAAGCACTTTACAGAAAATAGGTTCAGTTTTCACTATGAAAATGTGATGTGTCCAAATTGTGTTTTGGGACGTTTCCTGTCATGGGCACTATGCCTACCCAAACAAGTCAGATAATATTTTTCTCGGAAGACGTTGGGGAATACGGGGTGGGTGGATTTTCATGGATCCACGCAGATTCCTAAACTTTCCATCACAGAAACACGAAGAAAATGTGTGTTTATTTGAGAAATGTTGAAGTTTGTAAGGGATTCTGGGTAACAGAACCTGGTGAGACCCAGACTAGTCACCCCATCCTGGATTCCTCTGGGTGTCTAGTTTTCAAAAATGTATAGATTTGCTAGGTTTCCTTATGTGCCGGCAGAGCTAGGGTTCAAAATCTACAGCTAGGCACTTTGAGAAAAAGGGTCAGTTTTCACTGTGAAAATGTGGTGTGTCCATCTTGTGTTTTGGGCTGTTTCCTGTCGCGGGCACTAAGCCTACCCACACAAGTAAGGTACAATTTTTCTCAGAAGACGTTGGAGAATGCGGGGTGGGTGGAATTTTGTGGATCCACGCAGATTCCAGAGCTTTCCACCACAGAAACGTGAGGAAAATGTGGGTTTATTTGAGAAATGTTGAGGTTTGCAAGGGATTCTGGGTAACAGAACCTGGTGAGAGCCAGAGAAGTCACCCCTTCTTGGATTCCCCTGGGTGTCTAGTTTTTAAAAATGTATAGGTTTGCTAGGTTTCCCTATGTGCCGGCAGATCTAGGGTTAAAAATCTACAGCTAGGCACTTTGCAGAAAAAGGGTCAGTTTTCACTGTGTTAATGTGGTGTTTCCACTTTGCGTTTTGGGCTGTTTCCTGTTACAGGCACTAGGGCTACCCACACAAGTGAGGTAACGTTTTTCCCACTTTGGGGGATGTGGGATACATGGAATTTGGTGGATCCACACAGATTCCAGAACTTTCCACCACAGAAATGTGAGGAAAATATGGATTTATTTACAAATTTTGAGGTTTGCAAGGGATTCTGGGTATCACAACCTGGTGAGAGCCAGAGAAGTCACCCCTTCCTGGATTCCCCTGAGTGTCTAGTTTTCAAACATGTATAGGTTTGCTAGGTTTCACTTGGTGCCGGCAGAGCTAGTGTTCAAAATCTACAGCTACGCACTTTGCAAAAAAAGGGTCCGTTTTTCTTGTGAAAATGTGGTGTGTCCACCGTTGCGTTTTGGGCCATTTCCTATTGCGGGCACTAGGCCTACCCACACAAGTGAGGTACCATTTTTCTTGGAAATCTTTAGGGAATGCAGGGTGGGTAGAATGTTGTGGCTCCACGCAGATTCCAGAACTTTCCTCCACAGAAATGTGAAGAAAATGGGTTTCTTTGTTGAAATTTTAAGGTTTGCAAAGGATTCTGGGTAACAGAACCTGGTGAGAGCCAGACAAGTCACTCCATCCTAGATCCCCTCATTGTCTAGTTTTCAAAAATGCATAGGTGTGCTAGGTGTCCCTAGATGCCGGCAGAGATAGGGTTCAAAATCTACAGCTAGGCACTTTGCAAAAAAAGGGTCCGTTTTCAATGTGAAAATGTTGCGTATCCACGTTGTATTTTGGATCACTTCCTGTCACGGGCACAACGCCTACCAACACAAGTGAGGTACCATTTTTCTTGGAAGACTTTGTGGAATGCAGGGAGGGTTGAAGTCTGTGGATTCACGCAGATTCCAGATCTTTCCACCACAGAAATGTGAGGAAAATGTGTTTTTCTTACAAATGTTGAGGTTTGCAAGAGATTCTGGGTAACAAAACCTGGTAAGAGCCAGACAAGTCACCTCATCCTGGATTCCCCTTGGTGTCTAATTTTCAAACATGTATAGGTTTTCTAGGTTTCCCTGTGTTCCGGCAGAGCTAGGGTTCAAAATCTACAGCTAGGCACTTTGCAAAAAAAGGGTCCGTTTTCACTGTAAAAATAAAGTGTGTCCGCTTTGTATTTTGAGCCGTTTCCTGTCATGGGCAGTAGGCCTACCCACACAAGTGAGGTACCATTTTTGTCGGGAGACTTGGGGTGACATAGAATTGTAGAGCAACTGTTATTACCTATTGACTTTTGATGCATTTCTGCCTTCATTAAAGACAATGGGTAAAAAAGAAGTCACTTTGAAAAATGTCCTATCATGCTAGTATGGGTACTCATAATTTTGGAACTGTGCAAATATCTATGGTTTCTAAACTCTTTATTTTGTTCCATTTTCAAAAATGCCTAGATGCCTTTCATACCGATTTTTCCATGTGTATATTTTCCTAAAATAATTGCTACATGCCTAGTACATAATAAAAAATCATTGCAAGACGCTTCTCAATTATTGACTCTGGGTTCGTCGGGTTCTTGGTTAACCTACAACTACTATATATCCCCACAACCAGAAGGATCCAGCGGATGTAATGGTATAACGCTTTTAAACAGCTGTCATACTTAGAAGAAGGTATAGGTGAAATGATGGCACAAATGGCTGTTTTTTCAACTAATTTCTAATTTTTCCAATATTCAACTGTTCGTTTCTATAAAGAAGCCTTGAAGGATCTACACAAATGCTGAATTCAAAATGTTGTCTACTTTTCTAAAATGTATAGCTTTCCAGGATCCATTATTGCTTTCATGCCCATTTCTACCATTATCTGGAAAAAGGTTGAAAGCACAAAAAAATTGCAAAAATAGGCTATGTCCCAGTAAAATGCCAAAACTGTTTAAAAAAAAGTTTGTTCCATGAAAAAAGTCTGATTGTCCCTAAAAGCTGTGAAAAGGGTGATTTCATCCCCACAAACCTTTTGTTGATACCATTTGCAGGGAAAAAAACAGAAGCTATCATTTGCTGCACTTTTTCCCATTTAGAAAATAATAACATTAAATAGCTGTATTTTGGCAAATTTCTGGGTCCCCTCCAAGGTAATTCACAAACCCTGGGTACCTTTAGAATCCCTATGATGTTCGAAGAAAAGGATGCAAATTTGGCGTGGATACCTTATGTGGTCAAAACATTACAGGAGCCTAAGCGCAAACTACCCCAAATAGCCAAAAAAAGGCTTAGCACACGGGGGGAAAGGCCTAGCAGCGAAGGGGTTAAGCACATTACAGATGTAATAGCAAGGTATGTATACATAATTTAAAATTGTGGTAACGTAAAAACAAATAACAGAGGTTTTTCACATTGAGGTTCTGAGTGACATCACAGACAACTAGAGCTTTGCAATCATTGAGTATTTGATTTCACTCAAAAGCTCTCAGTTAAAGAAAACATCCCTGTTATTCACTGTTAGCATCTATGATTTTATGAATTCATATCTTGTTTATATGTTATTGCACTTACTGCTTTTTATGCAATAAATAAGCATTTTTACATTTGTCCTTCTATTTCTCTTTCAGCCTGAGATTTCACTTAGACACAAGGAAAGATACATAGTTTATAGAGGATTGCATTCTGCTCACTGCTTCAGATATAGTGGATGAGTCAATCAGCATCATTAGTTCTTCCCCACTTACTGCTTCGTATGTCACTTATTGTGCATTTATTTTATGTATTTATTGGCTTTATAGCTTAGCCAGAACCAGAACCATTAGAGCATCAGATTCTGCTGCATAGATACAGAAAGTCAAATAAAATACATAGGTAAATATGTAATATGCAGTACTAAGGTTAATACAAGGCATTACACAAAATATTCGGAAATGGTGCAATGCTGTGGGTAATTTTGCAGCACTGCACTGCATCATTTCCTACAGTGAAGGGATGCCCCATATTTACAAGATTATGGCACACTCCTTTGTTCTCCCTAGCACTGGCGCTCAAAATAGCTGCCTAGCACCAACACAGACACCCTTGTGCCATAGTGCAAGGGTGCCTGCATTGCAGGGATGAATGTTTATGTGCAGGAAGTTGTCCCTTACTGTACATAAACAATCAATAATGGTGATTTGCTATTTCTATGTGTGCTGCAGAAGCAGTACACATAGAAAAGCAAAAACCAGAGGAAATAAAACTATTTCTCCTCATTGCACCAACGCCTGCATTTGCATGGCGTCAGATTTTGGTGCTGCCTCAGATTTACACATCCTTGTAAATCAGGGGCAGCGTCAAAAAGCAATGGGTGTTGCGCCTGAATGTCCACAGGAACACCCATTGCATGCGTCTTTCACGCAGACACCTGTGTGAAAGGATACCACATTTACAAAGTGGCTTTGAGCCATGCAAAGTGTAAATGTGGTGCAGGGCATTGCACCACTGGAGCATCGAAAAAAGTGAAGTTCCACTTGTACATATGGCCTATAGTGTTAAAAGTTAACATATAGAGCTAGACAGCCACGCTTGAGGCCCAGAGGCTTACATGGGGGACAGATAGAGTGCATGGTGAAATATACAATAGACAGTGCCTCAGTTATACTGGGCCCGATTCACAGAACTAACCTAAGACAAAATCCTAAACTTACTACTTTTGGTATTAACAGAAGTTAGGATTTTGTCTTAAGTTTGTCTTAAGACAAACTTAAGACAGACTTAAGACAAACTTAAGACAGACTTAAGACAGACTTAAGACAGACTTAAGACAGACTTAAGACAAACATAAGACAGACAAACTTAAGACAGACTTAAGACAGACTTAAGACAGACTTAAGACAAACTTAAGACAGACTGGAGACACACTTAAGACAGACTTAAGACAGACTTAAGACAGACTTAAGACAGACTTAAGACAAACTTAAGACAGACTTAAGACAGACTTAAGACATACTTAAGTTAGGATATAGTTATGTGAATCAGCCCCTGTATGAGTAAATTGAGCTCTGAAGAAAGTTGAAGAACTTCATATGCCACTAACAAAATGTCAATTGTTGACCATTAGCACTGATCCCCATTCACTCATGCAGGATTTTCAGCTGAGAGGCAAGATGGACCCTCTCAGATGCTTCGGAGAGGATAGGGGGAACAAGCAGACAGGATTTGACGTTGTCTAAGCTGCAGAGCACATTGCCCACAGGTTGTAACACAGTGCTCTTTACTGCATCAGGACCTTAAGTCTGATTGAAAGTTAGAAACAGGTTGTTTTCTTCATTAAATTGATTTATGAAATTGATTCACTTACTTTATAATACTACTTTTTATAACTTGTGCTAGGAATGGGAGGTTGGACACGGGGCAGAAATTATTTAGGTCTTCATGGCCCTCACGCAGCTTTTAAGTACATGTCTGACCTGGTCTATTTCAAAGACTGTTCTTTTATTTATTTAGAAAGGCATTGATCATGGACGGCAAGTATCAAGTGAATGGCCTGCCATATGTATTTCACAATGTTGCCTTGAACAGTGCTTATAGATGGCTGCATTCCACTTACTACTTTTCGTGTAACTTGCAGCGAAAGTTAAATTGTTGCTTACACAACACTGGTGTAACAAAGACTAAACTTACCAAAAGCCACAATACCAAAAGTCACATCCTTCGTGCAGTGAAGAATGGGCAGGGCATGTAATTCGAGCAACTACAGCTTACTTACAGATATTCGACAACAGCATACAACAAGTTCTTGTTGTTTCGCAGAAACCTTTATATAACGTTGTGGAAGTTTTCTTTAATTTATTTTTTTAATACGCAATCTTGTGAAGAGTTTGTAACTTTGTACGCCCTTACCTAAAAACGAGTTGCGTGCAGTTCTTATGCCCCTTATGGTTCACTAATCTGGCTTAACATATTCTAAAACAATTGGTTTTTGTTTCCCTAAAGTACAATATGAATTTATCCAGAGTATGGGTAAGTGGAATTACAATTTCGTCTGTGAACTTGATGAAAATTGACAATTTTACAATTCATGGAGGTCAAAAGTTTGCACCACAGGAAAAGGTCTCCATGACAAATTTCTACTAAAAGTTGATTATGGCAGTTTTTTAAATCCTTCACAAGGGTCTATTAAAACCTACACTACTTGCAAAATTTGTATTGTGTTTTTTGTGCTGCCACATCAACATGAAAATCAAGACATGCAACAACTTGGGACTCAAATATCCTTATTTAACACTGTTAATCTGTGTGAGCTGCACAGTACAGACAGCAGTAAGTCCTCATTATGAGGTTCCTAGTTCCTAGGTGGAGATAACCTTAATAACTTTAATAAAGTATTCCAATGCTTTCCTATGGAGCAGCTAACCCCGCAATGGTGAAAATGGCTTTACGGTATTGTTACGGTAAGGACGCGGTTAACAGTATACTTTTACATGTCCAACTTTTAACTATTATGCAGCCTTCTTTGTGGGAATTTAAGACACACTTAGGGTGGCTTATTATTATTTTACAGCAGGATCTAGGCCTGTAAAAAGGGATTATTCTGACAGCTCAAAGTTGCAGTTTAAAGCTGCACAGTCAGGTTACTGGTGCAGTCGTGTTTCGCATTGTCACTTTAGTGGTGGCACAATATGTGCTTCAGACCACTAGTGGTATTTAAGTTGCAGGCTCTGGGTACACTTTGTACCGTAAACGTGGAACTTATAGGTAAGTTAAATATGCCAACTAGGTGCATACCAATTTGGCATTTTTCTAAGGGTCAGACCACATACACTGGACACTGTCCCAGTGTTGTATCCAAAAACCAAGCAAAAAAAATCTAGAAACAAGCATTTGCAATGCAATAGGTCTCGCATTAGTGAAAGTGTGAGCTATTGGCGTTGCTAATAATGCAGCACAATAGCTCAAACTTTTAGTAATGCAAGAGCTATTGAATCTATCGAGGCACTCACGCTTTAGCTTCAAACATCTTAAGATAAAGCCCAGGTGCCGCAATTGTGTCAAAAGTGAAGAAATAAAAAAAATGGCGGCTGCATGCGGTCCTTCTATTTATTTACTTTTGTTACAATGTCGGCACCTGTGCTTTAGCTTTAAACAACTTAAGCTAAAGCGTAGGTGCCGTGATTTCTTAAAAAATAAAGAAATAGAATATAAATGCACATTTTTTGCACAGCTTTATGCCCATATCCTGAATATTGAACACACCAGAGGGGATGGGCCTCTTACATCAGTATGGCTGGGCCACCATAAATTATCGCCCTAAAGAATGCAGAATAGCACTCAACACACATATTACTAATGACCTCTGTATTTAATATTAGTGATGAAACTTATTTTTGCATTAAATTTTGTCTTTTTCAATTTTGTAGTCATATACAATAGATTCTTTCCTCCCAAAGTGTGTCACAAAATTCATACACACAACCGCCCTGTTTAATCAAAACATATAATTACATGTATCATCAAAATATATTATCACGAAAACGTTGCAGCATAAAAATTAAACACCACAAAACATATTACATGCAAAAAATTAAAGAAACATGAACATTACACAGATCATGTACATCTACTTTTCCGTGACTTATTTAAACAAATTCAGAAATTAAATTTTATCGTTTTTGTGCATACAGTTCAGAACTCAAATAACCCATCACAGACAACTTAGAAACAGTATCCTATTACTGATGTTCCTAAATAATGGACAAAGCAACCATGGGAGATCGAGAAGTCCTGGAGCTCAGAGCCTGAATCTTACAGTGAACCTCATCACTGTAATTACTCCTTCACTGCGCACTTTGACATTCTGTCACAGCTACGATAATATCTGCTGCTACATTTTTAAGTACGCAGCACACAAAGTACACCTCACACATTCCATCAAAAACTTTATATCCAAGCTAGATGCCCCGGAGCTGCATCCATCGCCAGTGTTTATCGGCTAAAAAAACTAGTCAGTGATACTGAGACACACCAAGGGTGATCCCCGACACAATCTTTACAACGGAGCTTGACAAGAAACTGCTGTCAGAGCAAAATTGTGTATTTGTGATAAATAATAATAGTCAGGCGCACTGTAAAGCAAGTACATTTTAACGACAGGCGGAAATGCACAAGACTATTCCAATACGTGCACAAGGGCTTAGTGCGGCACTGGCCAACTATACATGGTTGCAGCACAGACCAGACTGAATGCAAACTTCAGGGAAGTAACTTGCAGAGCCGGACTGGCTACCGGGCAGTTGTGTGTGCTGCCGAGCTGGGGGCTGTTTTCGTTGATAGGGACCTGCGGGTGAAAAACGAAATTCGTTTTGCTTTTTTTATTTCAATGCGCGCGCAGGTCCCCATCAACGAAATAAGCCCCCACTACAGAGAAAGATAAAGAATGCAGAAACGCACTTGTGCACCTCTGTGGATGCATATCTCTTACCTTACATTGGCACTCGCGCTGTTAGCTGCACTACTTACTGCAACACCTGCTGCAGGGAAGATCCTGCTGCTGATGTCGCTCAGATGCCCTAGCTGGGTACAGCATCCAAAACAATAAATCTAAATGTAGGACAAGCCTGCATGTTCATGCCGTGTCAGTCCTTAGCTGTCTCCGTGAGCACAACTCTGTTAGCCTTCTTGGATACTGGACGTTCTTATTACAGTCAAAGCGGTCACTTAAAACGTCTAGCACACACATATGTTACCATTAAATGTAATTACCAGACCCGTATACCACTGTAGCTGAATTAACCATAATATTCTAGGCATGCAGTTCATTTATGTAACTCTATTGTACTGTCAGAGGCGGTGTCCACAGATGATGTGCTGATAAAATAAAAAGACAAAAGTTGTTTACGTATCAGTAGGAAAATACAAATGCTGTCCAAACATGCTGATAGGCAAGGAAAGGGAAAAACAACAAGCAGCGACCGGAGGTAACAAAAAAAAAGCTTTTGATGTGAGAGTGAAAGCGCGGGGCAGGAGATTTCCGTACACGTGCACAACTCCTGTACAAGCTGTCGCCGTGAGAGTGAAAGCGCACCATGTGCGCGTTCTGCTCAAACGCTGCAAGTGCGGGCAGGAGATGTGCGTACATGTGCACAACTCCTGTCCTCTGCACGCGTGAACATTTCCTGTCCCCCTTCGGCCTAGAAACCTACAACCATAGATCTCGCCAAGGTGTGCTAAACATGCGCTGCATTGCTAGGCGAGACCTAAAAACTGGAGATGCCAGCACAAAAAGAGGCACTTTCCTACAGTGATCATGTGAACGAGTGCAGATAAATTAACGAGTGGCACTATTGAGAGCAGCCTCAGTGATTCAAATCACCCTGAATGTTGTGACCTTTCTGCACAACAGAAGTGATGAGCGATATAACAAGGGGTATCAGTAAAAAAAGGGCAAAAATTGAGGACATGAA
The DNA here is from genome assembly GCF_964261635.1 of Lissotriton helveticus. NCBI lineage: Eukaryota > Metazoa > Chordata > Amphibia > Caudata > Salamandridae > Lissotriton > Lissotriton helveticus. Next base: position 1,138,920,104 of record NC_136072.1, on the reverse strand, counting down.
TTATCATGGGGCCTGATTCAAAAAGGTAAACTTACACTTTTGTGTAAGTTTACTATTTTTTGGACATTCACCAACTATGAGTTTAATTTTACTAATAGTAATTTATGTGTGTGGAGACTCTGCGCATAAAAAGATAGGACAGGCCTCTCTTATAAGAGAGTTCATTCTTACTCAACCCTGAACAACAAAGAAAAACCGTACTAGACGTGCACCCTTACCCATCCTGAAACCTAAAAACACCTAATTACCCAGCACCCTTACCCATCCCTTAACCGTAAAAAGACCTTATTACCCAGCACCCTTACCAATCCCTGATATCTAAAACACCTTAAAACCCTTACCACCCTGAAGCCTTACCCATTCCATAACCCTTAAATCCTCTTTTTTTCCAAATGACATAATATTTATATCATAAACAAATCTTATTTTCATGATAAAGAACCTCTTGGAAAGTCACCAAAACATGCCTGCATGGTACTTACTTGCTTGTCAAAGAAATTTGTGGTAATGTCCAGCAGGTTAAAGTCAATGAGGTAAAGGTTGTATAATATGTACTTATATTTGCTCTATCATCTTGTGTGATGAGTCGATGAAGAAGTGGTAGCAGAAGGAGGAGCATAAACCACACAGACAGGTACACTGCAGGCTCATGTCTAATGTTTCTAAGGTTGTGTAATCCCTCCACATCAGGTGTGACAAGTATCGGTACATCAGTTGTTCCTCAGATCAGTAGGTGAGCCGAAGAAGGAGCCGCTCTGGAGCTCCTTACTGTAAGACCCTCATCCTTTGCTGACTGACCTCCAGATTTCCAGATAAGGTTATCAAAGCCAGAAGAGAAAAGAAGCTCCAGGGGATGTAGCCTCACCTCTCGTGGAAGGGACTACCAGAGATCCGCTCTATCCGCAGGACTCGCTGAGGATTTGTGTCACGAGCCAGAAATCAATAGGCATTAGAGGAAGGTCTCAGGTGGAGAAGAGGACATTGACCCAGACCTGAGCTCAGACTTAAGCCCATCACTGGGGAGATCAGACAAGGAGGCAGGAGGGCAGGAGGTCACGTTGTTTGCTTATCCTCATAGAGGAACAAACAAAATGTGTCAGCAAATAGAGAAACAGAAAGCAAGTCTACATTGTGATACAAGGAACAGGATCTAGGGAGATGCACGTAAGAGAGAATCGGTGTTAGCCCGGGATAAACCAATTTAGTTTTCCTGGGGCTCTGGGAGTGCAATGGGTGTCTACTCCACTTCTGCATCCCTGGGGTACCTTGGAGTTCCACAAGAGGCTGCAGACACGTGTGCATCCCCTTCTGCAATAGAGATCATGACCGTGCATAAATAGTGATGTGAGATCCCATGGGAGTGTGTCATCATTTGCAATGACAGAAACACTTTGCCTCTGCACCCCCACCATATTATGTATGTGTGTGAAAAGGTAAAGAGTCTGTCAGGAGGTGCACTGACTGTGTGCCCCAAAGAGGTGGTGCACAGTCCTTGTGCCCTCCAAGGCAGTGCCCTACAAGCAGGGAAAGGCGGACCCATGTACTCACCAGTCATCCCCTTTTCAAAAGCAGGAGTGTGCCATGTGCAGTGTGAAATGGAGTGAATTCTTTAAACAGCAGCTTTGCTTTTCAGTATTTAGCAGCCCCAGGACAGCGTTGACTTTCTTGCTGCCCAAGGAGTAGCGAATTATCTGTAAATGTCCCCACTTGCACCCTGTGCACCTAGTTAAGGGGGCTCCATGGTGCAAATAGACACAGGTTCTCATTTATGGCATTTTTGTGTGAGGCAGTGCAGCAAGGAAGCTTACTTTCCTGACCTAGACCAAAGTGAAAGGGCCGGAATGCACTGCATTTAACCAATCCTGTCCTTCCTGCCTCCACTGGCTCCGTTGGTGAAGGGTGTCACTATTGCAGGCCGGACTCTTTTTGTGCAGAAAGAGGGCACATTCCTGCCGAAAAAAAATCCTGAGAGCCATTATCACACAATGCAGCCCACATGGAGAGAGGAAAAACGAGGAGAAATTAAGTTATTTCCCCTCATTATGCCACACCACAGGTGGCGTACACATTTGGCACTTCCCACATGTTTTTGAGGGCATTAAATTCCATGGGTGTTGCATGGGAAAACCCACCAAAATGCTCATGAAATACCTCCCGGGTGCAGAGTAAGGCAACGCAGTGATTCAGCTTTGCGTGGCTTCATAAATCCTCATGAGAGCCCTGCATCATGCTTGTACCACTTTACATGCTGCAAATGTGACACAGGACTCTAGTAAAAAATCCCCACAGTGTCCATAATGTGACAAGTCTGATGGACTTTTCATACTTGTAAAATTGCTTTTGAAAATAGTAAAAAGGTATCTTGTTGTTGTAAAACCTGAGATTTTGTGAATCACAGGATGTGCTACCACAAAATACTATTGAACATCAGGCACCATAATCCTATTCTGAAGGCAAAGTGTTTTTTTTACCCAGATACTGAATGTAGGCTGAAACAAATGTTCCTGTTTAACAAAGGTTTACCTCATTGCAGGGTTTGTAATGTAAATGTGTTATATATTCATGCTGTAACCTCCTGTAATGCAAGACTGCTTTCCTTCATGCCTTCATTGTAACTCATTCTAAATGTATTTAGGTAATGTCAGAGGTATAGGAAAAACTAAATAAATAAATGCCTTCCTCTGGAGTGTAGCCAGCTACATCTCTTTGGCTTTTGAAGGTGGGGGCTCTAGGCTGCAGTAGATTGTATGATCCTTGCCCAATTCAAATGAGATGACAATGAGGGACTCTACACCGCTCAAATACATTTATTTTCCTATACTCATTCACCACTAATCCTTTTTGGGTTTCACAATAGCGTGCTACTCACCTAAAATCACTTCAACAACTCATCAGGGGCAGCAAGCTCTATATAAATGCAGACCCGTCCTTCTTCTATACCTCCACTACCCTTTTCAATCCAAATAACAGACTAACATGTCCACGGTCAAAATAATTTCATATTGCACTATACTAATTCATCACTAATCCTTTTTGGGGTCCGGAATAGCATACTACTCACCAAAGAGTGCTTCAATGCCTCATCATGGGTAGCAAGCACTATATACATGCAAACCTTCCATCTGCTATACCTCCACTATCCTTTTCTATCCAAATAATAGACTAACATGTCCACTGCTCAAATTAAGTTCATATTTCCTTATACTAATTGACCACTAATCCTTTTGGGGTTCCAGAGTAGCATGCTACTTGCCGAAAAGTGTTTCAGCAACTCATCAGGGGTAGCAAGCACTATATTAATGCAAACCCTTCCCTCTTCCATTCTTTCCACTATCGTTTTCAATGCAAATAACAGACTAACATGTCCACCGCTCAAAATAATTTCATATTTCACTATAATAATCTCCAGGCTCTGACGAGTGCAGACAGGCATGCCCTTGGCTCAGACTTCACCTGGGCAGACCCCACCCGCGTCCAGGGCTGCATGGAGCAATGATGCGCTGTATAGTAAGCACAGGTGGGCACATTCCTTCCTCTTCTTGGGTCCCTGAGGATGATGGTCTTTGAAATCCATCTCCCACCAACAACACCAAATGGCAGCTTAGTCTCCCACGCTGCATGGAGCAGTGATGCACTTTATAGAGTTAAATAAGCACAGGTGGACACAGTGCCCTGAGACCGCCTCCTGAGGCCCTGGGGATGATGGTCTTTGAAGTCCTTCTCCCACCAAGAACACCAAACAACAGCTTAGTCTCTTTACATTTCCTGATTACCTACAAATTGTTGCAGAAGGCACATAACCCACTAGCCAATTTTACCAAGATTATAATTTGAGGCCTCTAAAACTGCACTTGTAACTCTTCTGCCAACAAGTGAACCGACAAAGGGTATCTTCATTGGGCCTATCACACCCAAAAACACCTAAAGGAGGTAGGATTACAAGAAAATATGGAGTATGGCAGATGTCCTGCATCTGAGGCCGATCCTATATCCCAGCATGAAAATGTTCAAAGGTGAACCAATTATGGTCCCACATAGTCAAAATATTGGTAGAGGTGATGGCATATTGCAGACATTTCAGTAGGAGTATGTAAAATAGTGCGATTTGAAATATTATGAGCGAGAAGAAGACTTGCAGTGATATTAGGCAGAGGACCACTTCTGGGAGATAAACATTAGGTAAGAGATTTAGGGAATGATTTTGGGCCCACTTCACACCAGTAATCTGAGACAAAATTCTAACTTTATGACTTTTGGTATTTACGGAAAGCATTTAGGAGTACTAAAGTTATGATTTTGTCTCAGTTAAACTTCAATTTTGGTCTTAAGTTAAATTTAAGACAAACGTAAGTTTAACTGAGACAAAATCCTATCCTAAATTTAACTTAAGACCAAAATTGAAGTTTAACTGAGACAAAATCATAACTTTAGTAATTCTAAATGCATTTTGTAAATTCCGATAGTCATAAAGTTAGGATTTTGTCTCAGATTACTTTTGTGAATTGGCTACTTAGAGTTTGGCAGACAGGGAACTCTATAACAAACATGATGGACTACCGTGTGCACCTGTTGAATTGCAAGTCAGGTGGACCGTCAGTTATCCAATGGAGGTGGCCCCGCTACTCCACTGTTGGACTACTTACTACGCCGGCCTGACAGAGATGGAGCAATCAGAGTAAGGACACCTGATGACTCTTTTAGAGTGGACGGCCTGACGTCCTTTTTTTTACGTAAAGAAAAAAATGATACCCAGAGCATGCAAGAGAACTCCCAGGCATTAAGGACCAGAAGCTTTTTTGCTTTTCAGAAACAATCTCCCATTTTGGAAGTTTGTTTATGCAAAATAATAAAAGTTTGGTAGGCACCCAGAAGACTTGTGGAGGACATGTACAAAACTTTTAGTTCCTTTCACAGGAGCTGATGTGGTGGCGGCTACTCTGAAAGCACAAAGATCCCCGCAGGTCTTGCTGTGATCTCTTAATTTGGCAGGTGGCAGTCCTGTCGGGCTGGTGAAGCCCCTGATGGATGGAAGGCCGCCCGCCTGGATCTGAATGTGCCCTTTAGGGTGTTAGGGTTTGGCGGATGGGATACTCTGTCACAAGCTTGGCGGATGACTCGTAGGCCATATTACAATTGCACTACAGCCTATGTCACATATAGTATGCAGAGGGGAAACCTGTAACATTTTGATGAAGTATTCTGTCTGTTAAACTCTAAATATGTTCATTCATTTAGAATAAAAAACTGTCTCACTTAGATAATACAACACTGCCCCAAACATCACGACCAACATACATCTGGGCGCTACTAGCAATGTTTCTAACAATACAGTATCTGCGCCTGCTATAGAAGATAAGAACATAAATATTTTAAAGTAGATGAGACACAAAGGTATATGGATATATGCTGAAGTTGTAAGCACCTTCCGTGCGATAATGCCAAACATTCAGAAAAAGTGGTAATGCCACTTGAGTGAGTATGGAAATTTGCCTAATTAGATGACTTTTTGGCAAAATTGTGCACAATTATGAAATGTTGGTAATCCATTCGTTTACACTATATTTTAACGCAAAATGTGTCTTTGCGTCAATTTCTGACATGAGGATGCATTTCGTGCTAACAGAAATAATGAAAAAAGCAAAGGCACAGTGTACAATAGTTGTTTGCATTCACTTGTCCCTGCACATTTGTGGTACATTTTTACCACAAATGGCATGCAATTTAGCCAAGTGGACTAATGGCATTATTCCCGGATTTCACATAACAAGTGTAATATAAAATTCCCAAAATTCCACAAATTACACCAGTGTAATTTAAATTTCACCCAGGGCTAATGTTAGAAACATATCCTACCAGATTCACACATACCCTTACCTTGAAGTCCTTATTAGATAAAAATACGAGTTCCACAACGACCTATAGTATTACCTCAACGTTTAAACATATAGATGAAACCACCACTAAAGCTTATCAACAGTTTTGAATTCATCTGCTACAAAAATGCAGATAACACACAAATAATTCTCAAACTGGAAAACTCCAGGGACAAAGGAGCATCAAAACTCAACACCTGCCTCATAGCTGAGATCAATTGTTGATGTGGAATCACCTCAAGTTGAATGCTTCAAAAATGTAAATACCAACCTGGGGTGACTGGAAAAATTGTACCACTCTATCTTTCTGTACAGATGAACTAGGACACCTGCCAAAATAGCTACAGATGTGACAACTCTACAGTTTCCATGAATACACAACTTTCTGCACAATTAAACTATTAGACCCACCTTTCCATATCATGGATGTTCTCAAAATGTACAAGAAACAGCCCCACTCATTCTCTTCACTCGCCTAATAGATTGTACTACAGCGCTCCACTCTCAACTAGCAGAAGGCTACAAAGAATCCAAATCTCAGCAGCAAGACAACTTCTAAATACAAGCTGCCTTGTCTATGGATCACTCGGTAAACTATTGATGGCAAAGGAACAAATATTTCCACCCCAGTCTGTGTTCCAGACTGCCACTACGCTTAATGATTCCTGATGACAGGAGGGAACCCGCTGATGGGGCTACTTTCTCCGTTCAAGTCATCTAGGATCAGAACCGCTGAACATCACTTAGAGTTTGGAAGGATGGCTACTCCCTAGATAGTCCCAATGTGAAACAAAGAATCCACAGGAGCTCAATTCCTGGCTACAAATGCCCTCCAGGACCTTTTAGGATCAAGGGAGCTCTAAATCACCAAAATCCCTTAATGAACAACCTCAAATATCAGGGAGAACCCCGTCCCCCTAGAAACACACCCACCATGCATATGTCTCAAACAAACACAGAATGGATTGATCATTACATATCCCAGGAATTGTATATTCCTCAAAATCTTACCAGACAAACTTGAAGGACCTGCTATTCAGACATACCACATAACTCAGAGCCTCATATTAACCCCTTAAGTGCTGCGCACGTTCAGCGGACGTCGCGTGCACTACCTCGGTAGTGCTGCGCACGTCCGCTGAACGTCGCGGCCCCTCCCGCGCAATAGAACGTTCCGCACCAGCGCTGAACGTTCAGTGCAGCGGAGGGGTTAAAAAATAAGAACAAAGTCCTACAATTTCAATAATGTTCAATATCTATGTAAAAGACAAAGGGGTCTATTAGGATGGCGGGCGGATTACCACCGCCCTATCGGCGGTGGCGATCCGCCCGCCAAATCACCCAGCCGGACGACCTTTTTGGCGGGGTATCCTGGTGGACGGAAAGTCCGTCCGCCACTTTTTCACCAGTAGGCTATCGCCCTGATTGCCTACTGGGCGGAAAAGGCCCATAACATGGTGGTGGTGCCGTGCAGGCACTGCCATCCATATTATGATGCGGCATTTTCAATGCCTTCGGCCATTGAAGGTCATACAAAGTTTTCTTTGGGGGCCCGTTGCGGGCCCCCAGGGGGTGGAGGGAGAGGGGGCTGGGGGCAGCACTTGGGGAGTACCCATGGTACTCCCCAACATTGGCATGCACAAGGTGGCATGCACCGCGTGGTGCCTGGCACTTTATGCATGCCAATGCATAACATGAATATATATTGCATTGTAGAAGGTGTTGCTTACAGCACCACCTGTCACAATGTAATATATACGGGATGCCACCGCCACCATGGCGGTGGCATCCTAATTGGCGGTGCGGGACCGCCACACCACTGGTGGGCAGTCCCAGCACCGCTAGGGTGGCAGCCGAACCGGAGTCTGCCCGCCATCCTAATAGACCCCAAAGAGACTGAATCAACAGCATCAACAGACAAACTGAACAGCCAAAGACGCAACAACATATGCCACCCGGTCATAGGTAATCAATCTCAAACCTTTTCTCCTACTCTTTCTTCTTCCACGGTTTGTATTCTATTTCAATATTTAAAAAACTCTGCATGAAAATTGACCATAATACATAGATGTGGTTATTCCATCGCCTAACTTTCTATTTGAGTGTTACTCTTCTCACATTCCATCCTCTGCCTGCGTTAGTGCATCTGAAAGTATCAAACCCTTTCACAAGTTTTCCATCTTATTCTCTGCTGTACTTCAGTAAATTAACCATATCCTTTCTTACAAATCACAAACACTCCTTCTGGATAGCCTGCAATATCTTACTTTTCTAGCCCATCTACTAATCCCACTCTCATAAACCACAAATTATCCTTCTTTGCAACTTCTCATTGCACTCTAACATCTATCTTCCTTCGCCCTATTTACTTATCCCATTTTTCCACTTACATGAGAGCTCTCTAATAATCACATCCAACTCCAATTAACTTAATCCACCACTATAAACTGAAGAAAATGTGTCAACCCGTTTCCTCAGAGCAGAAGGCTAAGACAATAACCAAAAAGATACACAACAATACCTGTTGACCACGAGGGTTTTGTTAAATTCATTTATTTTTACCTAACTACATAACATTTCGGCAAAATTATGCATCATTATGCATAATTACGTAAAATGCAACTCCATCATTTCAAGATATATTTTAGCGTGAAATGCGTAATTGTGTCACTTTTTGACACAAGGAATCATTTCACACTAAAAAATAGTGCAAAAAAGCAAAAGCACCACAAGCAAAAACAAGCTGCGTTCTTTTGCTAACCAATAACTTTGGGGCGCACAGTAGAGTGTTACCTGCCGTAAAGCTCCTTAACGCCTCGGCAGGTGTTGTAAGCGCCATATGAGTGGAATTACAATAGAGTACTATACAGCGTTTCTGTTTACAGGGCTATAGAGCAGAGCCACACATGACAGACGACAGGAGTACAGCCTCCTCACCAGGAATAGTCTCCACAGCAAAGAACCTCTACCATTTACAGGTTCTCCAAAGTCGGTCCTGCAGGACTTTTAGCATATCCTCATTTGAATAAATGTAGTTATCTTAAAAATCTTATTTATGAGCACTTGCGTCACTTTTGCGCCTCCGGTGTGTTACTTTTTGTGACGCACCAGTGGCGTAAAAAATGCACCATGTTGCGTCATATTTACAATGTGACGCATCTATATAGATGTGTCACTTTGCATACCCCTGCGCTTCCTTATACCTGTGCCAAGTATAATGTATGCAGGGTGGGCGTTCTGACGCAAGTAAGCCTCGTAGAAGTGACGCAGTAAAATCTATGGGATCTCTCTGCGCCACTTCTAGGACGCAAATGCGTGAATATCTTACGCACGCCTCACAGCAGGCGTAAGACTGACGCAGGCACATTTGAAATGGGACTTGCCCCATGTGAAAGGACACATTGCTGAAGTTGCATCACTTTTGGGACACACTCCAAAAATGCTTAATTTTTGTGCCTACAGATACGTCAGAAATACTGAAGTATCTGTAACTCCTTGCGACATGAGGCGTCATATTGTAAATATGACGCATCCAGCATGTCGCAATGAAAAGTGACGCATCGCTGTTTTTTACGCAGCGATACGTCACTTCTCATAAATGAGGCTCCTGGCATGGATCCGACCCTCCAGGGCTGACTCTGGAAAAACCCAAGACAGCTGGAAGCCAAGCAGTGTTCTGTTGTAGTCCGTTTGATTTGACTACATCAGATACCCCATGAGTGCCCACCTGACTCCATGTCACAGTGGATACATCTTGACCTTTCAACCCACAAATCATTGCTATCAGGTATTTAAGTCTGTTAAGTTCAACAGAAATAAATGAAGACTACAATACCCAGAATGCAGCATTCGACTGTCACAACAAAGCCCAGGACTGGAAATCGAGTCTGTGACGCCATGAAGTAAGGTGCCAATCCAGCGTGGTACCTACTGGCACAGGGGCATCTGATTTACTGATCATCAAAGGCAGGCGTTATTAACATTTGCCATTAACGACAGCCTCGAATATCTGCATTTAGTAAAAGGAAACAGTTTGGACAATTCATCTTTAAGCATGGCGTCCGTGACGTGGCGATATGGGGCTCCTGGGCACCTCTGCGGGCAGTGCCAGCCGCCCCCCGCCTCTACGCCACTCTTCCACCCTCAGCTGCAGCGTATGCTGCCTTGACAGGTACCGCCCCTCCCCCACCCGCTCCGCCTCAGTAACCCCTGACTCTTTCCACCTGGCTGCTCCCCCCTCCCCCCTCCCGGGCTCATCTGCATGCCAGGCAGGGCGCTGCGGCGCGGCTGTCAGTTCGTGTTCTCCTCTTTGCTCCCTGTGGTTCCTCCCAGACTCTCCCCAGACGCGCTCTCCTCTCGTCTCTGACGTCTCTTCGCTGTCTTTACCCTTCGCTGCCTCCGCCGTCTCCCTCTCCGGAGCTTCCCTCTGTAGCTGCGCCGCTCCAGCGTCTCCGTTACAGTCCGGCCTCGCCGACATATGCCCACTTATCACATGACAGCCTTCCCTTCACATGCCAGCCTTCACTTCACATGCCAGCCTTCACATTCCATTCCAGCCCTCATATCATATGCCAACCTTCACATTCCATTCCAGCCCTCATATCACATGCCAGCCTTCACATTCCATTCCAGCCCTCATATCATATGCCAGCCTTCACATTCCATTCCAGCCCTCATATCATATGCCAACCTTCACATTCCATTCCAGCCCTCATATCATATGCCAACCTTCACATTCCTTTCCAGCCCTCATATCATATGCCAGCCTTCACATTCCATTCTATCCTCGATATCGTGTGATAACCTCTTTAACATCTGCCCACCTACCACATGCCAGCCTTCACTTCACATGCCAGCCTTCACTTCACATGCCAGCCTTCACTTCACATGCCAGCCTTCACTTCACATGCCAACCTTCACATTACATTCCAACCTTGCTATCCTGACAGCGTCTCCATCTGCCCTCCTATCACATCCCAACCTTCACATTACATCCCAGCCCTCATCACATGCCAGCCTTCACATTCCATTCCAGCCCTCATATCGCATGCCAGCCTTCACATTGCATTCCAGCCCTCATATCACTTGCCAGCCTTCACATTACATCCCAGCCCTCATCACATGTCAGCCTTCACATTCCATTCCAGCCCTCATATCACATGCCAGCCTTCACATTCCATTCCAGCCCTCCTATCACATGCCAACCTTCACATTACATCCCAGCCCTCATCACATGTCAGCCTTCACATTCCATTCCAGCCCTCATCACATGCCAGCCTTCACATTCCATTCCAGCCCTCATATCACATGCTAGCCTTCACATTCCATTCCAGCCCTCATATCACATGCCAGCCTTCACATTGCATTCCAGCCCTCATATCTCATGCCAACCTTCACATTCCATTCCAGCCCTCATATCACATGCCAGCCTTCACATTCCATTCCAGCCCTCATATCACATGCCAGCCTTCACATTGCATTCCAGCCCTCATATCACATGCCAGCCTTCACATTCCATTCCAGCCCTCATATCACATGCCAGCCTTCACATTACATTCCAGCCCTCATATCACATGCCAACCTTCACATTCCATTCCAGCCCTCATATCACATGGCAGCCTTCACATTCGATTTCAGCCCTCATATCACATGCCAGCCTTCACATTCCAATTCCAGCCCTCATATCACATGCCAGCCTTCACATTCCATTCCAGCCCCCATATCACATGCCAGCCTTCACATTCCAATTCCAGCCCTCATATCACATGCTAACCTTCACATTCCATTCCAGCCCTCATATCTCATGCCAACCTTCACATTCCTTTCCAGCCCTCATATCATATGCCAGCCTTCACATTCCATTCTATCCTCGATATCGTGTGATAACCTCTTTAACATCTGCCCACCTACCACATGCCAGCCTTCACTTCACATGCCAGCCTTCACTTCACATGCCAGCCTTCACTTCACATGCCAGCCTTTACTTCACATGCCAACCTTCACATTACATTCCAACCTTGCTATCCTGACAGCGTCTCCATCTGCCCTCCTATCACATCCCAACCTTCACATTACATCCCAGCCCTCATCACATGCCAGCCTTCACATTTCATTCCAGCCCTCATATCGCATGCCAGCCTTCACATTGCATTCCAGCCCTCATATCACATGCCAGCCTTCACATTCCATTCCAGCCCTCATATCACATGCCAGCCTTCACATTCCATTCCAGCCCTCCTATCACATGCCAACCTTCACATTACATCCCAGCCCTCATCACATGCCAGCCTTCACATTCCATTCCAGCCCTCATCACATGCCAGCCTTCACATTCCATTCCAGCCCTCATATCACATGCTAGCCTTCACATTCCATTCCAGCCCTCATATCACATGCCAGCCTTCACATTGCATTCCAGCCCTCATATCTCATGCCAACCTTCACATTCCATTCCAGCCCTCATATCACATGCCAGCCTTCACATTCCATTCCAGCCCTCATATCACATGCCAGCCTTCACATTGCATTCCAGCCCTCATATCACATGCCAGCCTTCACATTCCATTCCAGCCCTCATATCACATGCCAGCCTTCACATTACATTCCAGCCCTCATATCACATGCCAACCTTCACATTCCATTCCAGCCCTCATATCACATGGCAGCCTTCACATTCGATTTCAGCCCTCATATCACATGCCAGCCTTCACATTCCAATTCCAGCCCTCATATCACATGGCAGCCTTCACATTCCATTCCAGCCCCCATATCACATGCCAGCCTTCACATTCCAATTCCAGCCCTCATATCACATGCTAACCTTCACATTCCATTCCAGCCCTCATATCTCATGCCAACCTTCACATTCCATTCCAGCCCTCATATCTCATGCCAACCTTCACATTCCATTCCAGCCCTCATATCACATGCCAACCTTCACATTACATTCCAACCTTACTATCCTGACAGCGTCTCTAACATCTGCCCTCCTACCACATGCAAGCCTTCACATTCCATTCCATCCCTCATATCACATGCCAGCCTTCACATTCCATTCCAGCCCTCATATCACATGCCAGCCTTCACATTCCATTCAATCCCTCATATCCCATGCCAGCCTTCACACTCTATTCCAGCCCTCATATCACATGCCACCCTTCACATTCCATTACAGCCCTCATATCACATGCCAACCTTCACATTCCATTACAGCCCTCCTACCACATGACAGCCTTCACTTTACATCCCAGCCCTCTTATCACATGCCAACCTTCACATTACATTCCAGCCTTCTTATCATATGCCAACCTTCACTTTACATCCCAGCCCTCTTATCATATGCCAACCTTCACATTACATTCCAGCCCTCTCATCAATTGCCAGCCTTCACATTGCATTCCGTTCCTCTTTTCACATGCCAGCCTTCACATTGCATTCCGTTCCTCTTTTCACATGCAAGCCGTCACATTACATTACATTCCTCTTATCACATGTGAGCCTTCACATTACATCCCAGCCCTCTTATCACATGCCAGCCTTCACATTACATTCCAGACCTCTTATCACATGCCAGCCTTCACATTACATTACATTCCTCTTATCACATGTGAGCCTTTACATTACCATGCAGCCCTCTTATCACATTTTAGCCTTCACATTACATCCCAGCCCTCTTATCACATGCCAGACTTCACATTTCATTCCAGCCCTCATATCACATGCCAGCCTTCACATTACATAACATTCCTCTTATCACATGTGAGCCTTTACATTACATTGCAGCCCTCTTATCACATTTTAGGCTTCACATTACATCCCAGCCCTCTTATCACATGCCAGCCTTCACATTTAATTCCAGCTCTCTTATCATATGCCAGCCTTCACATTTCATTTCAGCCCTCTTATCATATGCAAGCCTTCAGATTACATCCCACCCCCATTAGCACATGCCAGCCTTCGCATTTCATTCCAGCCCTCTTATCACATGCCAGTCTTCACATTCCATTACAGCCCTCATATCACATGCCAACCTTCACATTCCATTACAGCCCTCCTACCACATGCCAGCCTTCACTTTACATCCCAGCCCTTTTATCACATGCCAACCTTCACATTACATTCCAGCCCTCTTATCACATGCCAACCTTCACATTACATCCCAGCCCTCATCACATGCCAGCCTTCACATACCATTCCAGCCCTCATATCACATGCCAGCCTTCACATTCCATTCCAGCCCTCATATCACATGCCAGCCTTCACATTCCATTCCAGCCCTCATATCACATACCAGCCTTCACATTCCATTCCAGCCCTCATATCACATGCCAGCTTTCACATTACATTCCAGCCCTCATATCGCATGCCAGCCTTCACATTCCATTCCAGCCCTCATATCACATGCCAGCCTTCACATTCGATTCCAGCCCTCATATCACATGCCAGCCTTCACATTCCAATTCCAGCCCTCATATCACATGCCAGCCTTCACATTCCATTCCAGCCCTCATATCACATGTCAGCCTTCACATTCCAATTCCAGCCCTCATATCACATGCTAACCTTCACATTCCATTCCAGCCCTCATATCTCATGCCAACCTTCACATTCCATTCCAGCCCTCATATCTCATGCCAACCTTCACATTACATTCCAGCCCTCATATCACATGCCAACCTTCACATTACATTCTAACCTTACTATCCTGACAGCGTCTCTAACATCTGCCCTCCTACCACATGCAAGCCTTCACATTCCATTCCATCCCTCATATCACATGCCAGCCTTCACATTCCATTCCAGCCCTCATATCACATGCCAGCCTTCACATTCCATTCAAGCCCTCATATCCCATGCCAGCCTTCACACTCCATTCCAGCCCTCATATCACATGCCACCCTTCACATTCCATTAGATCCCTCATATCACATGCCAACCTTCACATTCCATTACAGCCCTCCTACCACATGCCAGCCTTCACTTTACATCCCAGCCCTCTTATCACATGCCAACCTTCACATTACATTCCAGCCCCCTTATCATATGCCACATTCACTTTACATCCCAGCCCTCTTATCATATGCCAACCATCACATTACATTCCAGCCCTCTTATCAATTGCCAGCCTTCACATTGCATTCCGTTCCTCTTTTCACATGCCAGCCTTCACATTGCATTCCGTTCCTCTTTTCACATGCATGCCTTCACATTACATTACATTCCTCTTATCACATGCCAGCCTTCACATTACATTCCAGACCTCTTATCATATGCCAGACTTCACATTTCATTCCAGCCCTCATACCACATGCCAGCCTTCACATTGCATTCCGTTCCTCTTTTCACATGCATGCCTTCACATTACATTACATTCCTCTTATCACATGCCAGCCTTCACATTTCATTCCAGACCTCTTATCATATGCCAGACTTCACATTTCATCCCAGCCCTCTTATCACATGCCAGCCTTCACATTACATTCCAGACCTCTTATCATATGCCAGACTTCACATTTCATTCCAGCCCTCATACCACATGCCAGCCTTCACATTACACTACATTCCTCTTATCACATGTGAGCCTTTACATTACCATGCAGCCCTCTTATCACATTTTAGCCTTCACATTACATCCCAGCCCTCTTATCACATGCCAGACTTCACATTTCATTCCAGCCCTCATATCACATGCCAGCCTTCACATTACATAACATTCCTCTTATCACATGGGAGCCTTTACATTACATTGCAGCCCTCTTATCACATTTTAGGCTCCACATTACATCCCAGCCCTCTTATCACATGCCAGCCTTCACATTTAATTCCAGCCCTCTTATCATATGCCAGCCTTCACATTTCCTTTCAGCCCTCTTATCATATGCAAGCCTTCAGATTACATCCCACCCCCATTAGCACATGCCAGCCTTCGCATTTCATTCCAGCCCTCTTATCACATGCCAGCGTTCACATTTCATTCCAGCCCTCTTATCATATTCCAGCCTTCACGTTGCATTCCATTCCTCTTATCACATGCAAGCCTTCACATTACATTACATTCCTCTTATCACATGCCAGCCTTCACATTCCAATTCCAGCCCTCATATCACATGCTAACCTTCACATTCCATTCCAGCCCTCATATCTCATGCCAACCTTCACATTCCATTCCAGCCCTCATATCTCATGCCAACCTTCACATTCCATTCCAGCCCTCATATCACATGCCAACCTTCACATTACATTCCAACCTTACTATCCTGACAGCGTCTCTAACATCTGCCCTCCTACCACACGCAAGCCTTCACATTCCATTCCAGCCCTCATATAACATGCCAGCCTTCACATTCCATTCCAGCCCTCATATCACATGCCAGCCTTCACATTCCATTCAAGCCCTCATATCCAATGCCAGCCTTCACACTCCATTCCAGCCCTCATATCACATGCCACCCTTCACATTCCATTACAGCCCTCATATCACATGCCAACCTTCACATTCCATTACAGCCCTCCTACCACATGCCAGCCTTCACTTTACATCCCAGCCCTCTTATCACATGCGAACCTTCACATTACATTCCAGCCCTTTTATCATATGCCAACCTTCACTTTACATCCCAGCCCTCTTATCATATGCCAACCTTCACATTACATTCCAGCCCTCTTATCAATTGCCAGCCTTCACATTGCATTCCGTTCCTCTTTTCACATGCCAGCCTTCACATTGCATTCCGTTCCTCTTTTCACATGCAAGCCTTCACATTACATTACATTCCTCTTATCACATGTGAGCCTTCACATTACATCCCAGCCCTCTTATCACATGCCAGCCTTCACATTACATCCCAGCCCTCTTATCACATGCCAGACTTCACATTTCATTCCAGCCCTCATATCACATTCCAGCCTTCACATTACATAACATTCCTCTTATCACATGTGAGCCTTTACATTGCATTACATTCCTCTTATCACATGCCAGCCTTCACATTTCATTCCAGCCCTCTTATCATATTCCAGCCTTCACATTGCTATCACTTGCAAGCCTTCACATTACATTGCATTCCTCTTATCACATGCCAGCCTTCACATTTCATTCCAGCCCTCTTATTGCATGCCAGCCTTCACATTGCATTCCATTCCTCTTATCACATGCAAGCCTTCACATTACATTACATTCCTCTTATCACATGCCAGCCTTCACATTTCATTCCAGCCCTCTTATTACATGCCAGCCTTCACATTATGCCCTAAACTATCTAGTATAGACCCATCTCTTGCCATATATAAACATTACATTCCAAACTTCCTATCATATGCCGTCCATTGCATTATATTCCAATCTTCACATATGCGCACATGCTTTCATATGCTGGCCTTCACATTACATTCCAAACTTCCTGTTATATGGCATCCTTCCCATTGCATTCGTAGCGTCCTATTATATGCCAGCCTTCACAATACATCTCAACTTTACTATTGTATGACATCCTTCACAATACATTCCAACCTTCCTATTATATGCCATCCTACACATTGCCTTCCAACCTTCTTATTATATGCCACCCTTTATATTACGATTCAGAAAAGGGGGTGGTGATGAACAGAGTGTCTGAATTAAGCAGACCACTCTTACCCAGTCCAAAGATCAGGGCTTGATCCATCACCGTTATTTAGCTCACTGCCCCATCCCAGCTCAGAACCTGGCTATATGCAAATTAGTCTGTCCCTGGCCCAGTGCATCATGGGAACAGAGCAGACCAAACTACCAAGCCAATTCTTCACCAGAAAGAAGACAAGCTTCCGGGGACCAGTTTGTGCCATTTCAGGCGTCGTCGGCCCGGCTTGCTTGAATCCTGATGGAGCAGTGAGCAAGGGACTCATGTCTGAGTATACCCTTCCACGCTTATGGTGGACAAAATGATTCAGAAAAGGGGGTGGTGATGAACAGAGTGTCTGAATTAAGCAGACCACTCTTACCCAGTCCAAAGATCAGGGCTTGATCCATCACCGTTATTTAGCTCACTGCCCCATCCCAGCTCAGAACCTGGCTATATGCACTGGGACAGGAACAGACTAATTTGCATAGTCTTAGACGGCTCCAACGGGACTCCATCACTTGTCAAAAGCTGCCTCTGTCGCTGCTGGGCCGTGCAGCCCTTTTTAAAATGATGGCCCTGCCGAGGTTTCTGTATGCACTTCAGAACTACCCGGACCTGGTGCCCAACTCTTACTTCACAGCAGTGGAAGCGGCGCAGCGAGACCTTCTCTGGTTTGGTACGCCTAGAATTGCGCTACACAAACTCAAATTGGGTTGGTACGACGGAGGGATAGCCCTTCCTGATATCTGTAAGTATTACTGGGCTGCACACCTCTCTGCGATCAACCAGGGAACATATAGTGACAGGGATGACCCAGGGTATGGGATGGACAGATGGCTCCTCCCCGGAGGGAACTTTGAAGCCGCACTCTATTCTCGACCCGGCAAGTACCCTCTCACAGGACCAACGAAACACTCGGTGCAAATATGGCATATAGCACAACATAAACTTGGCTGGTCCAATGTCCTTACCATGGCCACTCCACTTTGGTCATCCGAAAAATTAGGCAACTTGGGGGAAACCAAGGGTTTCCATGAATGGGATCTTATAGGTATCTCCCACATTAAAGATCTATGGGGGCCCCAAGGAATTAGACCCTTCACCTACCTGCAGGAAACCTATGAACTAGCCCAAACCGAGTACTTTAGATATATGCAAGTCAGACATTCTCTCCAGACTAACATACCCCCTGGGACCACGCCCCCACAAGCCTCTCCGCTCAGAGATAGACTGCTAGATGGGCACCTGCCAGAACACGCCATCTCCCTCACATATAAAAAACTAATCAATAATTCCCCTGATACTCTCCTCTCCCTTAAAGGGAGGTGGGAGGCGGATGGGCTGGAGATCGATGACGAGGAATGGATGAGTGCTTTGGCCTCCCCTAAGGAGGTAGCAATTACGTCTAGATTAAGGCTCTTTTAACTTAAAATATTACACAGAGTTCATCTCTCCTGTACTAGGCTGCAGTTAATGGGTAGAGAAGGGGAGGGGCTCTGCAGGAGGGGCTGTGGTGAAACTGGCTCTTTCTTTCATATATTATGGGATTGCTCGATGATGCGAAGGTACTGGAGGCGTGTGGTGTGTTGTATGCAAGAGGTGTGGAACGTAGAATTGCGATCAGAGGCTAAGAGATGCATCTTAAACATCTGGGAGCCCACAGATCTGCCTTCGAAGGATGGCTCTGGGTCACGCTGGGGCAAATGGTGGCAAAAAGAAACATTGCTCGATTATGGGGCGCTCCTGCCACGCCGACGCTGACTGAATGGAAAAGAGACATGGACTGGTGCATGCTGCAGGAAAAGACTGTCTACATGGCACGAGGGTGCCCACGTAAATGGGGGGAGGTGTGGTCGCGCTAGAATGACTTCAGAGGTAACCTGTGTGAGCCTCCCCCGGTCCGCCGTTCTGGCATAGAGACCGTGAACTAAAACCGCTATGCCTTGAATACCGATGCCGTCTATGTTGAATCGTTCGCTATTCATGTATCTCTGGTGCTGTACCTGATTTTATCATACGAATGTAATGACTGCACAATATTCACTTATTTTTGAAATAAAAAGAGTTTAAAAAAAAAAAAAGAAATCTATATAGGTCTAGATCTTCTAGTTGGTAGGCTGTTTCCAGCTCTGAGAATGTAATTGGTGTTGAGTCCCTTTCCAGCTGGTGCGGGTGTGAGATGCCCTTTTCTATCCATGACTCGAATTGGAGAGTTTTCCCCTTGTATCTGATCCTGTTGTTTGCCCAGAGAGTTTCTGATTTAGACCCTTTAATGCTAACTTCCATTTTTTTTGTCCAGTTTTAGAAGCACTATCTTGGTGTTTTCATAATTGCATTAGGCTCGCGAGGGTATGCGTTTGATGTTAGTAAGGTTAGTGGATTTAGGTTGTTCAGGATGGCTGGTTCCACCTTTAGCCACACCGGCGTATATTCCAATGTCTGTGTCACCCAGTGTGAGCCTTGCTTAGCTAGGAAGGCAAGTTGAAAGAGCCTAAAATCTGCCAAATTCACCCCTCCCTCTGTTTTGGGGAGTCTTCATTTCTTAATACTAATTCTCGCCCGTTTTCCTCTCCACAGGAATTTGATGAACATTTTGTCAATCTTATGGTGGAAGTCATCTGTTAGGAAGATTGGGAGCATGCCTGACAGGTAGTTTATCAGCGGAGTAATCATAATTTTTAGTGTTTCTATTCTTCCCCACCATGTCATGAATTTGGGCGACCAGGCTTCTAGTTTTTTCCTTTATTTTTCCTACTATGGTTTTCTCGTTGTGGCGTAATGTGGTTATTAGGTGAGAGCCAAAGAAGCTAGCCAGGGCAAACTGGATAGCCCAGGTGGTGAGCTCACCGGCAGGCAAAAAGAGGAGGGGAGTCCTTACCCTGGTCTCTAGGAGTTCGAAACTAACAATAGACTCTCATACACACGACAAGGAGGGAAGAATTCTTATAACGGAACTGCCGAGGGGGGAGCAACAACTCATATTGCAAACCTATACGCGCCTAACACGGATGACCCTACATTCTGGACAGAGGTATCCGACACACTAGTCAGAATTCCACAAGACAACCTCACTATTGTAGCCGGAGACTTCAACATGCCACTAGTTCCCCTATAGGCAGACAGTCCACTTGCCAATATCACCCATCCAACTCCTACGCAGAACTAGAGAATATATTCTCCAGATACAACCTTAAAGATGCATGGAGACTGCAGCACCCCGACACGAGGGACTACACTTTCTACTCCAACCCCCAGAAATCATAATCAAGAATAGACTATATTCTAATTTCAGGTAGCCATACACACCTGATTGAAGAATCAGCGATAGAACCTAGGTTAGTCTCGGACCATGCAGCCATCAACCTAAAACTAAGCGGATGCCATAATGAGGCAGTGCCTAGAAGATGGTGTTTCAGAAACGACATCATCTCAAACCCGAGCAACAAAAAAGAAATAGAGGAGGCCATAGAGGAATACATAGCTTACAATGACAACTGGGAAGTTAGCACTAGCACACTATGGGAAGCGCTAAAAGCAACAATCAATATTAAGGCAAGAATTAACAAAAACACGAACCTCAGGATAACACAATTAGAGGAAGAGATAAAAAAGCTAGAACTTAAACACATAAAAGCAAAAAGTGACAACACAATACTACACAACCCAATGCAACAAAAATACGAGTACAACAAAATCATAAGCGAGAGAGCAGGGCTGTGGTTCAACAAGTGCAAAGCCCTAAACCTATCCGAATCCAATAGAGCAAGGAAACTGTTAGCCTCATACCTGAAGCACAAACGCAACCAGGTTGCGATCTCTTCAATCACAGACTCACACAACAAAACACACACAAGACATAAAGAAATTCTCAGGACGTGCAGAGATTTCTACTTAGACCTATACATAACGGACAAGACAATGGACAAAGAGGCATGCTTAAGATACCTAGACAGGCTGACTCTACCCAAACTGGAGCAAATGGACACTGCACAGCTAGGGCAAGTGATCAGCCGCATTGAGATAGAAATGGTAGTGAAGTCCTTAAAAAAAAACAAGGCCCCCGGCCCAGATGGATACACTGCCGACTTTTATAAAGCCTTACTTCCCCAACTAGCCACAACCCTGAAAAAGGTTTTTAACCAAACAGCATCCTCAGGTATATTCCTACAATCCATGACAGAAGCAACAATAACAGTCATCCTGAAAGAAGGGAAAGACCCCAACTACCCAAAAATTACAGACCCATATCATTGATTAACGTTAACTGTAAAATATATGCCAAAATACTAGCGGCCAGACGGAACAAGGTACTACACAAGCTAATAAGCAACACTCAAGTAGGATTCATGAAAAACCGTATGGCTAGTGACAACACACTACTATTCTGCCACGTTTTAGAACAAGTCTCAAGGACGCAGACCCCAGCAGTAGCCATAGCTCTAGATGCGGAGAAGGCTTTCGATAAAGTATCCTGGGCCTTTCTAGAACAATCCATGCGCGCTTTTAACCTAGGGGAAGATTACATTAGGATGACAATGGCCCTGTACCAGACACCATCAGCTCGAATCACAGTAAATGGCTTACTCTCAGACCCCTTCAAACTCCATCACGGAACGAGACAGGGCTGCCCGCTCTCACCGTTACTTTTCCTCCTGGCTTTATAGCCCCTAATTCAGGACATAAAACATAAAGACAACATACAGGGGATAGACTTTAACGGCACAATGGTAAAACTGGCCGCTTATGCAGACGATATATTAATAATGACACAACAACCAAAGACTTCAATAAAAGCGCTAATGTCTACAATAAAGGAATATTCAGACCTTTCGAGGTACAAGCTTAACAGTGAAAAGTCGGAGTGCAAACCTCTGAACGTCTATGGCACTAGGGACATTCCAACCTTTCCATCTTATGTCCACCTCCTATCATGTGTGGGCCTCCACTTTACATTCCAACCTTTCTATCATTTCTCTGCCTTCACATTACATTTCAACCTTCCTATCATATATACGCCTTCATATTACATTTCAGCTTCCTCATCATATCCCCTCTTTCTATGGTATACCAGCCTTCACATTACATTCCAGCCTTTCCATCATCAGGTAGATTCATCAAAGACCCGTTTTGCGAGTCTTTAATAGCGATTCATAAGGAATCGCTATTAAGGACTTGCAAAACGAGATTCATGTAGGAATCGCTAAATAAATTGCGATTCCTACACATTCCTTATTTGCGATTAGCAAACTGCTAATCGCAAATAAGGAATAACTTCTTATTCATTCCTATGGGCCTACAGGCCCATAGGAATGAATGGGGAGTTATTCCTTATTTGCGATTAGCAATTTGCTAATCGCAAATAAGGATGCGATTTCAAGGGTGTCAGGGGTGTCCAAAGGACACCCTGTAGCACCCTTGAAATGCAAATTTACACAGGTGTTGCGCACACACATGTCCAAAGGACATGTGTGTGTGTAACATGCCACTTAAAAAAATGCACTAAAGTGCTTTTTTCTATTTTTTTCGCTATTTACCACCAAGTCTGACTTTGTGGTAAATAGCGACCAAATATTGCGAATTCGCAATTTAAAATTGGTTAATGAATTGGTTTAAGGAATCTCAAATAGAGATTCCTTAAATGCAATTCCTCGCAAATATGCGATTTCGCTATTACCGATTTTTGCATTTGGGATGATGAATCCCAAATGCAAAAATTGCGCTTGCAAAGGGCCAGATTCTGAGAATCTGGCCCTTTGCGAGCGCAATTTCCTTTCATGTATCTACCTGCATATGTCCACCTCCTGTCATGTGCGGACCTTCACATTATATTCCAACCTGTCTATCATATATACGCCTTCATATTATATTTCAGTTTCCCAATCATATCCCCTCTTTCTATGGTATACCAGCCTTCACATTACATTCCAGAGTTTCCATCAAGTGTCCACCTCCTATCATGTGCGGATCTTCACATTACATTCCAACCTTCTTATCATTTATACACTTTCATATTATATTTCAGCTTCTCCATCATATCCCCTCTTCCTAATGGTATACCAGCCTTCACATTACATTCCAGCCTCGCCATCATATGAAAGCCTCCTATTCATGTCCCAGCCTTCCTTTCAGGGAAATCTGTCATTCGCCAAGCTTCCCATCATGTGCCAGCCTCCCATTCATGTGCCAGCCTCCCATTCATGTGCCAGTCTTCCTTTTAGGGACTTCTGTCATTTGGCAAGCTTCCCATCATGTGCCAGCCTCCCATTCATGTGCCAGCCTTCCTTTCAGGGCTTTCTCTCATTTGCCAAGCTTTCCTTCATGTGCCAGTGTCCCATTCATGTGCCACTCTTCCTTTCAGGGCTTTCTATCATGTGCCAGGCTTCCCATTATGTGCCAGCTCCCCATTCATGGGCCAGTCTTCCATTCAGGACTTTCTGTCATGTGCTAGGCTTCCCATCATGTGCCAGCCTTCCTTTCAGGGCTTTCTGTCATGTTCCAGACTTCCCATCATGTGCTGCTAGCCTTCATTCATGGGCCAGCCTTCCATTCAGGACTTTCTGTCATGTTCTAGGCTTCCCATCATGTGCCAGCCTTCCTTTCAGGGCTTTCTGTCATGTGCCAGGCTTCCCATAATGGGCCACAGTTAGTATCATATGGCCCAGGTCCCATTATATGCCAGCCTTTGCATCATAAGGGTGCACAGACATAATATCGACTCCAAAATATCGTCTGGACAGAATATCGAGTTTTAAATATCGTTTGGAGAAAATATCGACTAGACAGAATATCGACAGCCAAAATATCGTTTTTAAGGTAAGTGAAGTAATATCGACTGTAAATAATATAGACAGTGAAAATATCCAAGTATATAATCTAGATAGTAAAAAATATAGTTTTTTAAATAATATTTAATTATTTATAGTGTGTTTATGTTATAATATGTGTGAAAAGTGTCAATTTTTTTTTTTTTTTTTTAATTAATTATTTTTTTAATTATTGTGTAATTTAATTCTGTAGCGGGTTGTGGGTTTATAGGGGAATAGGGTGGGAAGTAATTTAATTATAATTAATTAAATATGTAAATTTATTAATTGGTAGTAATAATTAATTAATTGGTAATTAAATAATATATGTTAATTATTTAAAATTTAATTGGTAATTAATTTTATTTAATTGATTAATTGCTAATTATGTCAATTAAAATAATTTATTTTCTCTAGCGGGTTGTGGGTTTATAGGGGAATAGGGTGGGAAGTAATTTAATTATAATTAATTAAATATGTAAATTTATTAATTGGTAGTAATAATTAATTAATTGGTAATTAAATAATATATGTTAATTATTTAAAATTTAATTGGTAATTAATTTTATTTAATTGATTAATTGCTAATTATGTCAATTAAAATAATTTATTTTCTCTAGCGGGTTGTGGGTTTATAGGGGAATAGGGTGGGAAGTAATTTAATTATAATTAATTAAATATGTAAATTTATTAATTGGTAGTAATAATTAATTAATTGGTAATTAAATAATATATGTTAATTATTTAAAATTTAATTGGTAATTAATTTTATTTAATTGATTAATTGCTAATTATGTCAATGAAAATAATGTATTTTCTCTAGCGGGTTGTGGGTTTATAGGGGAATAGGGTGGGAAGTAATTTAATTATAATTATTTAAATATGTTAATTTAATAATTGGTAGTAATATTTAATTAATTGTTAATTAAAAAATGTTTGTTAATTAATTAAAATGTAATTGGTAATTAATTTTATTTAATTGATTAATTGCTAATTATGTTAAATGAAAGGGGTATTTTTAGGGTTCAGGGTCAGTTTTTAGTTTTTGGGTAAAGGGGTATTTTTAGGGTTCAGGGTCAGTTTTCAGTTTTTGGGTAAAGGGGTATTTTTAGGGTTCAGGGTCAGTTTTCAGTTTTTGGGTAAAGGGGTATTTTTAGGGTTCAGGGTCAGTTTTTAGTTTTTGGGTAAAGGGGTATTTTTAGGGTTCAGGGTCAGTTTTCAGTTTTTGGGTAAAGGGGTATTTTTAGGGTTCAGGGTCAGTTTTCAGTTTTTGGGTAAAGGGGTATTTTTAGGGTTCAGGGTCAGTTTTCAGTTTTTGGGTAAAGGGGTATTTTTAGGGTTCAGGGTCAGTTTTCAGTTTTTGGGTCAAGGGGTATTTTTAGGGTTCAGGGTCAGTTTTCAGTTTTTGGGTAAAGGGGTATTTTTAGGGTTCAGGGTCAGTTTTCAGTTTTTGGGTAAAGGGTTATTTTTAGGGTTCAGGGTCAGTTTTTAGTTTTTGGGTAAAGGGGTATTTTTAGGGTTCAGGGTCAGTTTTGGGTTTTTGGGGTACATATACAATATTGCCTATTATGTAATTAAATGTTGTTACTATATATATATGTTTTAAGAAATATGATTAAAAATATATTTTTGTTTTTTACTTTCATTAAATATTTAATTATTAAAAGTTATTTTAAGTATTGTTAATTATATTTTAGTAATTAATTTTTTATATTAATGTAATTAAACATTGTTTTTAGTAAAGTCGATATTTTTTACAACGATATTTTTGTAAACGATATTTTGTAGTCGATATTTTTGTACTTACCTGTTTGTACATACAAACTCGATATTTTTGTAGTAGATATTTTCACCTCGATATTTTGGGTACTCGATATTGTGGTAGTCGATATTCTTTCAGTGATCCCATCATAAGTATCACTTCTGTTATGGGACAGCCAGTCCATCATGTACCTCTCTTCCCATCATGTGCCAATCTTTCACTCACCTACCAGGCTTTCTGTCTTGCAATATCATTGTGAGCTTTATTTAGATATTTCTTCTTGTCATGAACCCCTCACCACCCCACATCTTTTAGATGTTGCACCTGGCCAGAGTTCTTTACCCCTAAGAGGTGCCTTCTGCTTCTGAGGAGAAAAGTAGACCAGAAAGACAGTTCTCCCCCCTCATCTGCTATGCTTACAGGTGTGGTGGGGTGTGTAGTGTCCAACAGGCATGCCAAAGTCTTTTAGACTTGCAAGATATACCATCCTGAACCCCAAATCCACATGCACACGCAAGGTGATATTTTATAATAATTAGAATTTATTATGAGCGAATCTTATTAATGTCCTGTGAATAAGAATGATCGTAATAGATAGTATGTCAGTAATTATGAATATTGTTAGAATAAATTAAATATGGGCCCCAGACATTTGCCATCATCGTAATTGCTGTATAGGATGTAGACCAAAGGGTTTTCAGCTAAATAACCTGATAGACATCATGTATGTGTTGATATTTGTAGAGGGAAAACCTAGGGTGAAATCAAAGGGGCGCCAAACAAGAGGAATGGCCCTGGGAAGATATCATTATTGTGGAAAGGTCAAGAGAAGACAGTGGGGTCAGAGAAAGAGCTCTTTGATGTGGAGTGTCTTCGGCTTTTATTCCAATTTACCGGAGAGTAGGTGATGATGTGATGTTGACAGGGATGCCTAGATTATGGGGTGAACAAACCAAACACAAGGAGATGATGGACAGAGCGCTGACACTTTTCAGACACTCACCCCAGTCACATATCTGAGTTGAATCCATCATCATTCTTTAGCTCACTGCGCCACCTCAGTTCAGACCCATTCATATGCCTCATGGATCAGTCCAGCCCGAACTGCCAAGCCAGGTCTTCCCTGAACCGGAAACAAGCTTCCTGGGACCGGTTTCTGGGTAACACCCTTCATCAGGCAGGCTATCTTGAATCCAGTGGCAAAGTGAGCAAGGGACCCACGTCTGGGCATAACCTGCCAACTTAGGGCGAACAAAGAAAACACAAGGAGATGATGGACGGAGCACTGACACTTTTCAGATACTCACCCCCAGTCACAGATCTGGGTTGAATCCATCATCATTCTGTAGCTCACTTCGCCACCCCAGTTCAGACCCAGTCATGGGAGCATGAATGGAGAAGGCTCGCATTCTGATTTCTTCCCTCTTGCAGTATTCTGTCTCCAATCTGGTGGTATCCAGGATTCTGCTCTGGTGTTGTTCCCTACATATGGATGGTTTGTTTGGCAGGTAAGCTGGAGTCTTGATCTTGAAGAATTTATGAATGATGCATCTTGTCTTGAAGATTATCCAGGCTGTAGGGGGAGCCAGTGCAGGTCTTTTAACATGGTCTTAATGTGCTCAAATGTATTCAAGCGGTTGATGAGCCATGGTTTTGCATTGCGGATATCTTTCCGGGATGCTAGAGTTGTATCGGTGAGATCACCGAGCATGGTATTATCTCCATTCAGATGAGAGACGACAATGGCTTGTACAGTTTTTCTGAAGTCTTCTTCTGGCAGGAAAAGCTTCATTTTCCTGCCAGATCATTGGATCTGACCTTTCTTGGTCTTTCATGCAATGTGTTACTTGATTGAGGGGTCTGTGTTGAGGGGGTTGTCCAGATATTTTACATGGTCTGCCAACTGGGTGTGGGGGTAGCGTAGCCCGGTAGGTTTGAGATGGAGAGTCAGATTGAATCTGTAGTTGTTTGGTACTGTTGGCAAACATAAGGCATTTGTGAGATTTAGAGTCAGGAGGTTAGTTGAGATCTAGGATTGGATGAGATTGTGGCTGGATTTGAGGGTGTGAGGATATTGTTAGATAAGCTTGGATGTCATCTACGAATTGATAGACCTTGTTGCATCTCTACAAGAATAGATCTGAAAGACTCCATTTTGAGGTCAAAGATATAGGAGAAATTAATGGAGCCCTGGGGTACTCTGAAGGACGCTTGTGAAGCGTATTGGCACAAGATGGCACCGATTAGTAGGGTAGGATGTGCAGTGCTGATTTTGTAAATAAATGTCACTGCCGTTGTCTGGTAACCACTGTAGCTTGCACTACACTTTGCCCCTTTCAGCATTGCCAGTGTCAGTAACAACACAACTACTAACCATAATACAGCTATAAGTCTGCCATTTTAGACTTTACCAGGCCCCAATCCCTTAAGAATGACTTGGGTGGCAGGTATTAGTCATTTTCAATGTATATTGAATTAATAAACAACTGTTGTTGTGCTGATCTCTAAATTAGAAAAACAGTGCCATCATGTGGCAGACTGTTATAAGTGCCGGTCTTGACAATTGGTGCGGGTGCTGAGCACCGGAAACCACCAGATAAAATTAAGCACCTAGCTTGTGAGCCATCTCAAGACAGTACCTGAAATTCCCATGTGTTTTTTTCAGGATATTGATCAGAGATGGATGGGTGACTGTGATGAAGGCTTCGGAAAGGTCAAGCAGGATCAGTAGGTAGGGGTCATACCCGTCATTAAGGATGAAGCCATTGTCAACTACCTGAAGTGTTGCTGCCTCAGTGCTCCAGCATGGTCTGAAGCCTGAAGTCCTGGAGAAGCGCATTCTTGCATTTCACCTAGACGCCGCATTCTCTCCCTCCCTAAACTAGGGTGTTTTATGTGCCTTTCATTCTGAAAACAGCGCTTTCATTTGAAACATCATCACAAAAACATTAGCTTTGGGTACTTTTATACCTTGTTTCCATGGAGCTGAAAGCTTTCAAATGGTAGGCGAAGTCCTTCTCCACAGCAATAGCCCCTCCCCCCTCTTAGCATTCAGTAATAACACTGAAAGTTTAACTTTGCCTGAAGCAACATTGAACAAAAAGCTATGTGGCAAATTTTTTTAACACAGAAAGCTTTCTCTCATTTTGCAGAAAATAAAGCAAGAAACTGATATTTATTTTGGGAGCAAATGTTTACGCCTAGTAGACTTATGCTAAGTGAACACACTTTAAACAGCAGTCAAAGCTCAAACACAGACCATGGGAGCATGCATTAAGGCCTGTAGAGGATGCTAAGACAGTCGACCACATCTGAAGAAGGTGCACATGTCCACATGTCATCGAGACAGCAGTGCTTCTGTACTACCATCTCCAGAGAGTTGATGTCATCTGTCACTGTGCATAGAGTAGATCATCTTGCCTCCCACCCCTGAGAAGGTAGTGACAAGGACACCATTCCTGTTTCAGTGATGTGATCGTGTTCTCCTGCTCTGCGCAGGGTGGGCTGCACTGAGCTAAGGTCCTCGTACTCATCTGAGTATCTCAAGGAGTCTTACCTGCTACTCCCTGTTGCAGAAGCCCCAGTGACATCAGTCCTCCCAGTCCCATGTACAAGAGTGTTGATAGGAAATGAGAGGAGACAGTAGATGGAGTCAGTGCAAGGCCACAGGGCAGCTTATAGATTCTGGGACAGCAGAAGGAGTCTACAGACAGCTCAACACTTCAGGGGGGCAGTAAAGGGGTGGGTGGGAGCATGCAAGAGTTCTGGGGCAGCACAGGGAGTCTGGGGGCAGCACAAGAAGTATAGGGGCTGTGAAATGTGGCTGGGGCCATGCATGATTTCTGGGGGCCCAAGGGTAGTGTAAGGAATCTGGGGGATAAACAGCAGTCTGCCTGGGGCAGCACAAAGGGTCTGTGGGTCGGAGCAAGAAGACAGGGTAGTGAAAGAATCCCAGGACAGTTGGAGGAGTCCTAGCGAGCCCGAGGGGGGTTGTATGGCATTACAACGCATGCTAATACATCGCATGCCATTACATCACGTTTTTTTCAACGCAAGTCGTTACAACGACTTGCGTTGGAGGGCGCTGGACTCAGGAGTAGTTTAATTTACTATTCCAACTCCAGTCTACATACAGTAGGGAAGGTGTTGGATAGTAAATTATACTATTCCTTGTCCTAGAGCGCCATCCAGCGCAAGTCGTTGTAATGACTTGCGTTCTAAAAACCGCAATGTAATGGCATCGCGATGTAACGACGCGTTGTAAATGACGTTTCCCGGGCGGGACCGTAGACACAGGGAGCAGTGAAAAGAGTCTGGGAGAGCAGAAGGAGTCTGGGGCAGTGCAAAGAGTCTGGGGCAGTGCAAGGAGTCTGGGGCAGTGCAAGGAGTCTCGGATTGGTCAAAGAGGCAGGGGAAAGGATCCTAAAGTGCAAAAACAACAGTTGATGGACAGAATGCAGAACAATGTCATACATTTATTTATTTTATTTATTTATGATGTTTTATATAGCGCGAACAAGATCCCGAAAGATATCAGAGTGCTTTACAGTAGTATAAAAGAGAGGACATGAATGAGGTCTCAACATCAATTGGGTAGATATCCTTTGAATTATTATTTTCCAGGCTGTTCTCGCTCAGCACCCAAGGATTGTTCGGTCCCTTTAATTTGGCTTTATAAATCTGACCACCTATCCATCAATTAGAAGAGCAATTCCAATGATGGGTACAGTACGAAGAGAGTGAGTTCCTCACCAGCAGCATGCCTGTTGATGTTAAATCATAGCGTGTGCATTAGAAAGTGTTATTTGTCTATTCAATTATTTAAATATTTATCCGTTTTATATTTCTTCATATGTCAATCAATCAATCAATCAATCAATGCATTTATAAAGCGCACCACATACCCGTGAGGGTCTCAAGGCGCTGGGGGGGGGGGAGCGCCGCTACTGGTCAAAGAGCTAGGTCTTGAGGACTCTTCTGAAGGCCAGCAGGTCCTGGGTCTGTCGTAGGTTGGTAGGGAGGGTGTTCCATGTCTTGGTGGCGAGGTAGGAGAAGGATCTGCTGCTGGTGGTGGTTTTCCGGATACGGGGAACTGTGGCGAGGGCGAGGTTGGCAGAGCCGAGGCAGCGGGTGGGGGTGTAGAAGCTGAGTCGGCCGTTGAGTTATGCTGGTCCGGTGTTGTGAAGGGTTTTGTGTGCGTGGATGAGGAGTTTGAAGGTGATCCTCTTTTTGACTGGGAGCCAGTGCAGGCCTCTCAGGTGGGGTGTGATGTGGCTGCGTCGGGGGATGTCGAGGATCAGTCGTGCCGAGGCATTCTGGATACGTTGTAGTCGTCTCAGGAGCTTGGTTGTTGTTCCTGAGTAGAGGGCGTTCCCGTAGTCGAGTCTACTGGTGACGAGGGCCTGGGTGACGGTTTTTCTCATGTCAGGGGGGATCCATTTGAAGATCCTGCGGAGCATTCGGAGAGTGTTGAAGCAGGACGCGGAGACGGCGTTGACTTGCTTTGTCATGGAGAGGGTGGAGTCGAGGATGACCCCCAGGTTGCGTGCGTGGTCAGTGGGTTCCGGGGCTGTGCCTAGCGATGTGGGCCACCAGGAGTCGTCCCAGGCTGATGGGGTGGGCCCGAGGATGAGGACCTCCGTCTTGTCTGAGTTTAGCTTCAGTCTGCTGTCCTTCATCCATTCAGCGACGGCCTTCATTCCTCTGTGAGGTTGGCTTTGGCGGTGTGGGGCTCTTCGGTGAGGGATATGATCAGCTGGGTGTCGTTGGCGTAAGAGATAATGTTGAGGTTATGTTGTCGTGTGACGTGGGCGAGGGGTGCCATATAGATATTGAACAGCTTCGGGCTGAGGGAGGATCCCTATGGGACGCCGCAGATGATCTCGGTGGTTTTAAAGCAGAAGGGTGGGAGGCGGACGCTCTGGGTTCTGCCGGAGAGGAAGGATGTGGTCCAGGCCAGGGCCTTTCCTCGGATTCCGGCGTCATGGAGGCGTGCTGCTAGGGTGCGGTGGCAGACCGTGTCAAAGGCTGCTGATAGGTCCCTCCTCCAGCTCAGTTGGTGCGGTCTCTGCGGGTGATCTTGTAGTCCTGTGAGATGGCTATGCCAATGTCTGGCGCTGAGGTGGCGTTCAGCCAGGTCTCCGTCAGGAAGGCAACGTCGGGAGCGGTAGAGTCGAGGAGGTATGTCATTTCTGTATGATTTATTTAAATAACAAATGTAATGTGTATCTATTGCTGCTTTTTTTCTTGTACAGATGTCATCTATTTTATTTCCAATCTTATTGCTTTCTTATCTTTATTCTCATTATGTATTCTCATTGTAAAATTCAATAAAAAAAAGTCAACAAAAAATGGTGCGAAGTCTAACCCAGCTGGCATTCTGTACATCCTCAATATTTATGTCAGAATCATTGGAAGAAAAGGAGAGGCACTGATAATTCCACTAATTATATAATAAGAGGCATGTTTTTCAAAATCTTTGTCAAAGGAGGGTCTTCAGGTGGCTTCAAGTGTTTGTTTCAGTTATGTCCTTATGTGGCATCGTAGAGGGGCCGGTGTTTTACAACATATTTGTGTGTTGCACGAACTTTGACATCCCCATAACATGAAACAAAATGTGTTCATTATGAGAAGGATTGGTTCTAGACTAGAGTAAGACAACATTAAGAAGCTACACAGAGAACTAGCGGAACAGAGGATCCCAAAACATTAAAAGATGCCACCCAGCTGCCATCAAGGAAACCCAACATGGTTCTGTACTCCTGACCGCAAGATTTATCGGTCTCTAAATGTAGCATGTGTCAGGTCGCTTGTAAGCAGTGAGATAGGTACATGGGGGTGGGGGGAGGGGTCCGACAGCTATCCCCACAGGGGAAACATCGTTAACAACGTGGTCACTACACCGCAATGCTGTTACATCGCGGTCGTTACAACGACCGCGATGTAACCACGATATTCCATTACAACGCAAGCCTTTACATCGACGTGCGCTAGATGGCGTGCTAACATTACAAATAGTGTAGTTTACTATCCCAACACCTTCCCTACTGTTAAGTGTACTGGAGTTGTAATAGTAAATTACACTTTTCTAATGTTAGCACGCCATCTAGCGCAAGTCGATGTAAAGACTTGCGTTGTAATGGCATAGCGTGGTAACATCGCAGTCGTTGTAACGACTACGATGTAACGGCACGCGTTGTAATAACTAGCCTTGTTCCGTCATACATCCTACCAGAGCGCTGAACTAGTCAGGTAGACAATGTATCTTAAAAAAATCATAGGGTAGAAGCTCACTACTGTCATACAAGTGATGACACCCGTTTAGAGACTGAAGTGGTGCTGTGGGGGGATACACGTGCCATTATATAAATCTCTTAAACGCTGCCATCCCTCCATCACATGCTCACGGAAAGATTAGAAGCAGGCAGAGATCCCACGCCGCCCATCTCTTACAAAGTGGATGCTAGAGACACAAACTTGGCCTTATATGTCCTTGATGCCACTCTTTACGTAGTGTTGTTTTTACAGACCCCTACAAGAAGACCGGCAAAATGCCATCGGTGAGTCCTCTCGAGCCCCTAGGGCTCTTATTTGGCCTGGCCTCAAATAACGCCCATCAGTGCATTCGAAATGGAATAGTGACCAATGCTACACGGGCGACATAGTCAGCCTTCCGTACTTGAAGTTCTCTTTTCCATACCATCACATGCGCCTGCCATACTCAGAATGTCCTCCCCCAGAGGCCAACAAGGGTTTGACATGTGTCCTTGCTCTAATCTAACCCATTTGCACTAGGCATTCCTATAAACATAAGTCCACCTGTACATGCCGTGTCCCAGTCCTCATTGGCACGCCAGCATTTGGCATGCTAAAGTCATCAAGGTTTCAACTGCACTTGACCAGCCCCCAGGAGCCAACTGGGCTACTTGTCATCCACACTGCGCTGGCCCACCAAGACCCCACGGGCCCATATTTACTTGGCATGCTCAAGGTCCAGATGCATCTACAAATAATTGTGCATTTAGTACGAGCAACGGAACCAGATGTTCAAGGGAATCACTTCACCAGATCTGGGCCCATCGAGCACTGACAGCATCCCCTCTGTGCAAGTTGGCCACTATACCCCTTGCATTATTGGCCCTTGGCAGGCCCTCGCCCACAACCTCCACTCCACCGTACCGAGATCTGGGCCTAAATCCATCATTTTTGTGCTCACCATGCCATATGCAAATCAGTCTTGACCCTGCGCCCCATGGGAACAGTCCAGACCAAACAGCCAGGCCAGGTCCTCTCTGGACTGGAAGCAAGCATCCTAGGACCAGTTTCTGGCTTTCAGCCCTCATCAGCCAGGATAGCTTGAATCCTTAATCAGCCTGGATAGCTTGACTCCAGTGGCATGGAGAGCACGGGACCCACGTCTGGGCATAACCGTCCTACTCAGGGTGACAAATGCAAAAACAACAGTTGATGGACAGAATGCAGTACAATGTCATACATTCACCCCACATCTTTCTGAAATCCTAAAGTACCTTAATGAGTCTGGGGCAGGGCACACATGCTGGGATGAACAGGGACCAGTGGGCAATGCAAGGACCCTAAGAGCAGCTCAAAGACTCTGGGACTGTGCAAGAAGTCTGGGGCAGTTCAAGTAATGTGAGGGCAGTGCAAGGAGTCTGATGCAGTGTAAGGAATCTAGGACAGCTCAAGTAGTTAATGGTGGGGCAGAGAAGGAATCTGGGGGCAGTGAGAGGATCCTTGGTGCAGGGCAGAGTCTGGGAGCACCCAAGCCTTTAAGTGTAGCGGGTCCTTCCTGGTCAGAGGTCCAGCAGTAACTAAAAACTGACTTTAAAATTGGCCCCTAATGGGTCCTATGTACATGTTCTTAACTTTACAGAACCACTGATTGATTTTGCAACAATCACTGTGACAACGCTTAAGATATTGTCAGAGATGCAGACCAGGTTTACATTTCACATTTTACTTACTAAGAGTATTTGACTTCTACAACGTTGTGTGTGCTGCTGTATGTTTTTTCATACAACATGTGACTCTTATGTAGTGCAAGCTGTGAACCGAGTCGTCTCTAGGTGTCTGGGTGAGCTCAGGTTGAGTGTGTGAGCATGACGAGGCATGTCTGAGAGCTCTGGAGTTGTGGCTAAAGGCAGTACAAGTTTCTCACAAGAGCCACAGAAGAGTCCACCACAATTATGGGTGACTTCAACTTCTATCTGGAGCAAAGCGGTGATAGGGACTCTAATTCCCTTATATCCGATTTAGGAACAATGGGCCTCAAACAATTGGTCATGACCCCCACCCATCAGGCAGGCCACACGTTGGATGGAATTTTCACAAATGCGGAGGGTCTCTGTATAACCTCAGTTCTCCCCATGACATGGACAGACCACTCAATCATTCTCAGCAGCCTTACTATCAAAGGCTCGCTGAAGAAAAAGGCTGTTCACTCGAAAACTGGCACTTTCAAAGCATGGAAGGACATTAATTCCAACGACCTAACGTTGCTTTTAAACAACACCAGCCCGGATCTATCCACCGATCCCAATATCGCAACCAACCAATTCCAGAAATGGCTGGGCGATGCCACGTCTCAGCTGGCACCTACCAAAACCCTCTCAAGAAACAGAAATCTGCCTAGAGCTCAGTGGTATACACAAGAGCTAAAAACCCAAAAACAATTAACTAGGAACAGGGAAAGGCATTGGCGAAGAACTTATGACAGCGAAAATAAGGAAAAGTACAAAAAAGCTCTTGCCTCTTATAAAGCAATGATAATTGCGGCTAAGAAACATTTTTTCACACTCCATATAGAGACTGCGAAAAACTCCAGCAAACAGCTATATGACATCGCCAAAACTCTCTCGGGAAATGCACCGGATCTTAATCCACCGCCATCACAAGCATTATGTGATGCCTTATCCAAATTCTTCTTCGTGAAGGTAAATGACATTTACCAAGCCTTCAAATCAGACCTGAGCATCAGTAATGCTATCACCCCCATGATTACCCCTAAGAACACCATGACCAGTTTTAAACCCCTTACCACTGACCAAGTTGAGGGCATAGTAAAATCGATCAAAGCTGGATCAGCTCTGGATCCATGCCCAACTTCTGTGATCGCAACTGTACCAGACACAGTCATCCCTATTATTACTCATGTCTGTAACACTATACTGACTTCCGGAACCTACCCTGACTCATTAAAAAACACGCTGATTAAACCCCTGCTGAAAAAACCTGGTCTAGATAAAGGTGAACTAAAAAATTACCGCCCTATAGCGAGTCTCCCTTTTCTAGCTAAGGTTACCGAAAAAGCTATGAATCAGCAGCTGTCGGAATATATAGAAAGTCATAACCTGCTGGATGACACTCAGTTCGGTTTCCGTAAACATCATGGTACGGAAACCGCTCTCATCAAAGCAGCTGATGACATAAGAGTCATCCGCGATCAAGGAGGAACAGCTCTGCTTGTCCTTCTGGATCTCTCAGCAGCTTTCGACACGGTCGACCATAAGATCTTGGTCGATCGTGTCGAAAGGTTGGGTATTCAGCGTACTGCTAGGGACCTACTTGCCTCCTTCTTGGCCAACAGAACCCAGGCGGTTACACTGGGCCTTTTTCAATCAGCTGACTTGTCATTACCGTGTGGGGTCCCCCAAGGCTCATCCCTAAGTCCGACACTATTTAATATATATATGTGTCGGACCTTGCTAGTGTCATCAAAGCATACGGGATGGGCCTAACCACATACGCTGATGACACTCAACTAGTGCTGGCCATAAAGGGCGATGGACAGGAGGTGGCAGTGAGATTCCAAAACGGGATGAATGCCATCGGTGAGTGGATGGCAAAAAATTGCCTGAAGCTCAACTCCGATAAAACGGAGGTGGTTATCTATGGTAACCTTATGCCAGCTTGGTCCGCAGCCTGGTGGCCAACGGCTCTAGGAACTCCTCCCTGCCCCACCGTTAAGGTCAGAAACTTAGGAGTGACATTCGATGACCAGCTCAACTTCATGGCCCACGCAAATAAGGTGGCTGCTAATGCCCATTTTAAGCTTAAAATGATAAAACAAATCACACCGTTCCTACCAGACTCAGCAGCCAAGACGTTAGTCACCTCCCTTGTCCTTTCATCGCTAGATTACTGCAATGGTCTTCTGCTTAATGCACAAAACAGAGTTATCAAAAAATTACAGACCGTGCAGAACGCAGCGGCACGCGTGCTGTCCAAAAAACCTAAATTTGCACCCATTTCAAATACTCTGAAAAGTTACCACTGGTTAACTATCCAAAATAGGACAAAATTCAAATCATTGTGCATAGTTTACAAAACCCTGCAGGATCAAGGCCCGCATTTTCTCAAAGAGCAATTAATTCCCTACAATCCGTCCAGAACACTTCGTTCTACCTCATTTAACCAACTAGTGGTCCAACGCAGCAGAACAGTTTCTTGGGGCGACCGCCGCTTTTCAATCGCGGCCCCTAGACTCTGGAACACCCTACCAAACCGTATAAAAACAAGCTCCTCACTGTTGCAGTTTAGGAAAAAACTGAAAACATGGTTATTTAATCAGTAAATCCAGCTTCTAAACATTCTGATCAGGGAGAGACATCATCGCATATTAGCGCCGAGACGCCCACGGGTAATTGTACGCGCTCTATAAGTGTCATTAATAAATAAAATAAATAAATAAATCATAAAGGTGTTCCGGCTCAGTACTCATCCAATTGTTGGCCTCTCTGCAGATCGCCCGCAGAGGAAAGACATGCAGAAGAATAGAGGGAAAAGTCAGTGAGTCCGGGGGAAAGGAGATATGTGATATATGAAGCAGGAGGATTTCAGAAAGATGTGGGGAGTATAACATAATAAGTGATTAACAAAGTAACTGCAGAGGAAAGTGGTGAGACGGGCGAACAGGAGTAACTGAGGCACTTCCAAGACCACCTCTCTTTCCACAGACCCTTGTAATGTTTAATAGACATTAAACAAAAGGAATCCACTTAAGGAAGGGTTTCCCTACTATGGTGGGGAACACCCTGTGTCGTAAAATACCCCTCACACACCAAAAGGACCCTTGGTGTCATGCTTCATCATCGGGGTCGTCACACCCCTCTACGGGATGCGGCGTGCTGCGACCAGCGACTGCGCGGGAGCACTAATAGGACTATGCGTGGTGTATGTGAAGGAATATTATGTGCGTGAGTTGTGAGTTTTTTTTTTTTTTTACATACGCGGCTCCACTCTCAGCGGAGCCGGGTATGGGGCAGTCAGGCAGCAGTGTCTCCTAGACCTTTGTAGCGAATCTGCACGCATTCCCCTGCGTTTCAGAGCCTCATGAGGCATTTGAAGTGATTCATAACAGTCGAAATGAGCGACTTCTATATCAGCCTGTAGGTACATTTCATGTCCTGCACTCATTTTCACTTTTGTAAATAACTTCATGTTTTAAGTAAAGATACGTGAGTAAGGTGGGGATTTGTGTACCCTGTTCTGAAGAAGGAGCTCAGTCTCCGAAACATGTCGACACACACTCAAGGGAGGGAGTGCACATAGTCCTGCACATTATACCTCCGTTTACTGCACGTTTTTAATGGTGCCAGCCCGGGGGCAGATTAAAAATGTTTTTACCCCACAAGCCAGGCCCCTTTTTAAACTTCATTAGCCGTTTAAACCTCACCACTCACGCACATAATATTCCTTCACATACACCACGCATAGTCCTATTAGTGCTCCCGCGCAGTCGCTGGTCGCAGCATGCCACATCACGTAGAGGGGTGCGAAGACCCCGATGATGAAGCATGACACCAAGGGTCCTTTTGGTGTGTGAGGGGTATTTTACAACACAGGGTGTTTCCCACCATAGTAGGGAAACCCTTCCTTCAGTGGATTCCTTTTGTTTAATAACTATTGACCAGGGGGTACAAATCCACATGTGAACCATCTCTCCCCTTCTTGTTAATTTTGATGTTTAATAGACAGTCATGTTCTCAAAATGTAAACACTTTCCATTCCAATTCTTCACAACAAAATAATGGTTGTTACTTATTCTTCTGATATTGACAATAATCAATGACAAAGCTAATATTTCCTTGTTTTACGCAGGTTTATTTTGCAGTTTTAAATAGCGCAAACTCAACCTGAATGTATTGGAGCGCTTTACATGAGCACAAGTTATAATACACAAGAATACTTTCATTTTTGGGAGGCACAGGGAGATTAAGTGTGTTGAAGCAGTGCTGAGAAATGTTGGTACCCTCTCATTATGTGTATTTCAGCAGTGCTGAGAAAGGTTTGTACCCTCTCATTATGTGTATTTCAGCAGTGCTGAGAAGCGCTGGTACCCTCTCATTGGGCCCGATTCACAGAACTAACTTAAGACAAAATCCTAACCTTACTACTTTTGGTATTCACAGAAGTTAGGATGTTGTCTTAAGTTTCGATTAAAACAAATTTAAGACAGGATTTTGTCTTAAGTCTGTCTTAAGTTTGTCTTAAGACAAACTTAAGACAAAATCCTAACTTCTGTGAATACCTAAAGTCGTAAGTTTAGAATTTTGTCTTAAGTTAGTTCTGTGAATCAGGCCCATTATGTGTATTGCAGCAGTGCTGAGAAGCGCTGTTACCCTCCCCTTATGTGTATTGCAGCAGTGCTGAGAAGTGCCGGTACCCTCTCATTATGTGTATTTCAGCAGTGCTGAGAAGTGCCGGTACCCTCTCATTATGTGTATTGCAGCAGTGCTGAGAAGCGCTGTTACCCTCCCCTTATGTGTATTGAAGCAGTGCTGAGAAGTGCCGGTACCCTCTCATTATGTGTATTGCAGCAGTGCTGAGGAGCGCTGTTACCCTCCCCTTATGTGTATTGAAGCAGTGCTGAGAAGTGCCGGTACCCTCTCATAATGTGTATTTCAGCAGTGCTGAGAAGTGCTGGTACCCTTTCATTATGTGTATTGCAGCAGGGCTGAGAAGTGCCGGTACCCTCTCATTATGTGTATTGCAGCAGTGCTGAGAAGTGCTGGTACCCTCTCATTATGTGTATTTCAGCAGTGCTGAGAAGTGCTGGTACCCTCTCATTATGTGTATTGCAGCAGTGCTGAGAAGTGTTGGTACCCTCTCATTAAATGTGCATTTCA
Organism: Lissotriton helveticus; assembly: GCF_964261635.1. NCBI lineage: Eukaryota > Metazoa > Chordata > Amphibia > Caudata > Salamandridae > Lissotriton > Lissotriton helveticus. The sequence continues at coordinate 1,138,879,919 of NC_136072.1, read as the reverse complement.
GCAGTGCTGAGAAGTGCTGGTACCCTCTCATTAAGTGAATTGCAGCAGGGCTGAGAAGTGCTGGTGCTCTCCACTTCCAATCAAAGAAGTGCTGATACTCAGTACCGGACAGGGTTTAAGGCACTGAAGTCAGAGATGACGTCACCTCTCTGGTGCTCCCCCGGTGACTCGTGCCTTGACTAGGAGTGGAGCTCTGCCACAGGCCACGGGATTCTGCGCCTGCGCAGCTTCCGCTCCAGCAGCGTCGTCATATTTCACTCTAGGAATGGAGACGGAATGAGGCCGCCATTACGCAAACTCTGCGCTGATTTATGCCCAAACAACGCCCACCTCCGAGCTGCAGCCAGGCAGGCCCGCCGCCTCTCTCTGACAAGCGGTTGCTTTATGGTGGATTTAGAGGAGTTGGAAACACAAAAGAGAAAAATTAAAATCCCTCTGATCGGTGGGAATGAATAGGCCCGCTTTCCTGGGTGAAATTGGAACAGCGTGTTCCTGTGTATTATTTTTTTTTCTGCACAGTTTTCTCCAAGAGATGGGAAAGAAAGGGGTGTGGGAAAGAGGAGCTTAGCAAAAAACTCATTTCATGGCCTTCTCTGCTTTCTGATTACTATTCGGGATTACTGCCTCCACCAGGGCTTATCAAGAGCCAGCGCGGGTCTCAAAGGAGGCCATCTTTCTCCGGAGACACGCGCTTTAACGAGTCCATTTTCTTCCAAATTTCTCCTCTCGCGGGATGGAGGTGACCAATGCAAAGAGGTTGAAGTAGGTGCCGGGCACAATTCCTATAAAAAGAAGTGGGGGGACTGACAATATGCAAATGACCTCATAACATCACGTGCTGAACGTTTCCCGTTGTCTGAAGATGACACCGGGACACGTTCAGCTTATTTCTGTGGGGCCCAGCTTCTTGGCGGGGGGGGGACAGCGTCCACCCTGTGAAAAGAGTGAGGGGGGACACCGTCCACCAGCGCGTACCCCCGACTCGAGCCCTGAGTAGCTATTAACAGGGCATGAAACGAGATGCTCTGACCCCATCAGGTTCCCCTTTTACGTCGACTTACAGTATTTAATCAAAAGAGGGACTATGCAGCTGCTCGAGCGATTAAGAACCATGGTCAGTTAAAATGCTCTCGCTAACTGTCGGGTTATCAATTTCCAAGACAAGGAAACCTATGGTTCTTGTTCTTTTTAGTGTTTAAGACACCTACTCACAGCAGCAGCCCGTAGGGGTGAATGGGCCCCGCCAATCACCTTTTTTCTGAGAAGAAGAGTGTCTGTCAGGCTGAACACCAAAAATCAGTCTGTCAGACACTCTTCCAGTTCAGGCCAGGCAGGCAGGAGTTAGACATGCTCTAAATGCACAGGCCCCTGGCTGCCTGAGCTGAATTTTGCCAGGCTGAGGATGTCACAGCCCTCTGGGTGTGACCTCCTCATCCTTGAAAAACTGATTGCCTCGGACCTCGGCGCTTCAGTTTTAATCCCTGAAGGGCCCAGGGCTAAGTCAGCAGTCTCATTGACCCCATCCCACACTAGACGAGTGAGGGACTGCTGCCCTCTCTCATTGACTGGCCTTAGAGACAAGGCAGCAGTCCCAACCCTCCTGGGACCTCTGAGACTTTCCTCAAGGGAGCTGCATGTGGGAAACAACCTTTACAACGCAACTTTTACAACGCACTACCATTACAATGAAACTTTTACAACGCAACATCCATTACATAGCATGCCATTACAACGCAACCATTAGAACGCATGACACTACAACGCATACCATTACAACGCATGTCATTACAACGCAGTCATTACAACACATACCATTGCAACGCATACAATTACCATCCAACACTTACCCTACTGTTGTTCCCCCTGAAGTAAGAATAGTAATTTTTACCCCTACACTATCCAACACTTACCCTACTGTTGCACTCTCTGGAGTGGCAATAGTAATTTTTACCCCTACACTATCCAACACTTACCCTACTGTTGCACCCCCTGGAGTTAGAATAGTAATTTTTACCCCTACGATATCCAACACTTACCCTACTGTTGCACCCCCTGGAGTTAGAATAGTAATTTTTACCCCTACACTTTCCAACACTTACCCTACTGTTGCACCCCCTGGAGTTAGAATAGTAATTTTTACCCCTCCACTATCCAATACCTACCATACATGCAATGTAATGTTATGTGTTGTAATGGAATGCGTTGTAAAGGTAGTTTTTAAAAATTCGCTGTAGTGGCATGCGTTGTAATGGAATGCGTTGTAATGGATGTTGCGTTGTAAAAAATGCGTTGTAAAAGTATCCGTTGTAACGTCATACATCCGCTGCATGCCAAGTAAGTTTTATGTTTTTAAATGTTTGGTGCATGTGTGTATGTATAAATGTATGAATTTTTAGTGAGTGCTGTGAATTGGTGTGTGTGCACACGTGTATATGAATGCATGGGTGTGTGTGTGTGTCTATATGTGTGGTCTGCCCGCCCCTTCCCTGCCATAAGTAACAACCTCCACTGCCTACTCACATATTTTTAAGTAGCGTGACCTCAACACAGCAATCAGAAATAGAGTTGAGTGCCCAGTGGATACCACTCACCAGTCCCTCGCCCAAAACTTCGATCAGAACCTGGTTTTCAGGTAAAACAACAAACAATACAGAGATGACTGTCCGAAAGCAGAACATTCCAAACTGGCCAATCTCTTTGCTGCTAATGTAGTGGCCACAGAAAGGAGTAGGGGGCATATTACCAACCAATAGAGATAATTTTTGTCTCTAACTTGTTTAGAGACAAAAATTATCGCCGCACATCGGCGATTTTTATCGCAGATAAACCTTGCTATTAGCAAGCTTTATCGCAAATGCGATAAAAAACGGCCGCAATGCATGAATATCGCTGAAAAGTCAGCGATATTCATGCATTATCGAGCAAATGCTCTTAGCCATGTTATCCACCTCCCATTGGTTAACATGGCTAAGAACTGCTCAGGGCAGGTGTTAGCTTTTGGAGATATTCGCGCTTAGCGCGAATATCTCCAAAAGTTGGTAATAGGAGATAGCGATGTTAGCGACTGTTTCCAGTCGCTAACATCTTGGAACGCCCACTTTGCATGTCATTAGTGATAAATATCACTGATATGCAAAGCGGGGCCCAAGATGGTCGCTATCTCCTATTAGCTGTCGCTAACTGGTGTTAGCGACAGCTTGGTAATAGGGAGATAATTTTATCTTCGCTTTCTTGGCTTTTGAAGCCAAAAAAGCGGAGATAAACCCCCTTGATAATATGCCCCTAGATTCACATATAGCGCCACCCGACAGATTACACTTTGTAGAATGGAGGGCTCTTCCCGCAGGGTATAAAATCTTGCTGCACTTTCAGAGCCAAGCAAGGCATTGGTTAAAAGACCAGAACCACAGTCTTATATCGGGTGTTGGCCATGGACGGGCAGCCGTTGTCTAATGCTGCAACACTTATTAAAAACAAATAACAAAAACTCAACTGAGATTATCGGGTAAAGAGGGTTTACATGAGATAACTCTATACATTTATGCATCATTTACACCTATAAGACAACAACTTTTATATCAGGCATGCTGCTTTTAAACCAGATTTAAAGTATAGTGCTATGTTATACCTTGAAATGCAGACCTTCTCGCCTTCAAGAGCAGAAGCATCGTTTTCATCTTGGCAATCATAAGTGAGAAAGTTTGAATTCTGTTAGCTCTGCGATAGCAATATAAGGTCAATAACTTCGTAAAGGCAAAGCTACATTGGTTTGTTCTGTGACTTCTAACTTATTTGCTTTTTCTTACTAAACGTGTTCCTGGCTTGGACTAGGCTGAGGGAGTGATTGGTTAGTTAACAATTCCATCAATGGCAAAGAATGTATTTTCAGCTTTATGAAATGCCAAAATACCAGTATCTACAAAGAATAAACCCTGGGGGATGATTCCGAAATAAATCAGGTTGTTTGGTAAATAATGGGTCAAAATCTGTTTTAAAATTAAATCAGAGAGAGCTTTCTGTTGTTCATCTGGAGCCCAATGGCATCACCAAAGGCAGCCATCTTGGATAGAATTCTCACTCGATTGGTTGGGGCATCCCAAACACGCGCAGTGCACCATGGGCCTCATTTATGAGAAATGACGCATCACTGCATGAAAGCAGCGATGCGTCACTTCTCAGTGCGCACTCCTTGCGACATTCCTGGTGCGTCATATTTAATGTATGACGCATCATGTCGCAAGGAGTTACAGATAAGTCAGTATTTCTGACGTATCTGTAAGTGCAAAAGTGACGTATTGCTGGAGTGTGTCACAAAAGTGACGCAACTCCAGCAATGCGTCCTTTCACATGGGGCAAGCCCCATGTGAAAGGGCCTACGTCAGTCTTACGCCTGCTGTGAGGCAGGCGCAAGATTTTGACGCAACGGTGTCCTAAAAGTGAAGCAGTAAAATCTCATAGATTTCACTGCGTCACTATTACGACCCTTCCTTGCATCAATACACCCCCCTTGCATACATTATACCTGGCGCAGGTATAATGTGGCGCAGGGGTTTACAAAGTGACGCATCTACCTAGATGCGTCACTTTGTAAATATGGTGCAACAAGGCACATTTTCTACGCTGCTGGTGCGTCACAAAAAGTGACGCACCGGCGACGTAAAATTGACGCACGGCCTCATAAATGAGGCTTCATGAGTGTACACATGAAACTCCTTCACAGATGACATCTGTGTTTGAACTAACATATTACAAAAAGTGCAAACTTATTTGAAATACGTGCTTGTAAAACAGAAAACGAAGGCATCCCAACACAATCCTATTGGAGGTGTTCAGAATTTTTTGGCCACCATAATTACTGTCTACTCCATAATTTTGGCAGTGAAATAGGGATTTCGATGCTTTTCACACCAAACTCTTCATGTCTCTGTATTTCCCAGATGCTTTTCCTCAAGTAAATATTGGCAGTTTCACCTGCCGAAATTTACCTGGGGAAAATTGCAGGGATCATGTGTTTGTTGTGAGACATATTTTCTTTTCACTTTTACTCTATCCCATGTTAATTTCTTTTTTGTAAAGCAAAAGCATTAGCAGCATATGCCAGGCAGTAACTTATGCGTATGCGTGAGAGTTTTCCCTCTCAAACAGGTTAGTCACGTGGTTATCTACGTAGTTCTGGTTCGCAAAGCGAGGTTTGATCCCGCTGCAATTTATTCTTTGTTAAAAGCATGGTAAAGCTCTTCTCCTCATATATAAATGTGGTGTGTAGGTTAATTTTGTTTTCATACTATTTTACCAATTAGTACTGTTACTGAGAGATTGCTTCCGAGCACGTTTTGTTTTCTTGAATCCTTGCTCCATCACAGGACTTGACATACATATTTTTATGATCCTACTGATCAAGGCATTTACAAAGATCAACAGGAAAAGCATGTGTGTCAGTTGCAATTTTGAGGAGGGTTGGTGATATTTTTCACGTCAACCGGCGACGTGATACTGAGGCCTCGCTTTACAAGTTGGCCGCAGAGAAGCTGGTGGCTGCATCCACAGCATTTTGTGGGTTCCGAGGTATTGGAAGGTCTGCAGCCCGTCTCCCTATACAGGACATACAACGGTGGCGATGCATTGTCACTCCTGCCTCCCCGTAAGTGTTGCCTGCAGTGCGGGGCTGAAGCGGTGTTTGGGGACCCGAGAAAGCACTAGAAAATATCATTCACAGGATATTGGCCAACATAGGGGTACCTTCATCCATCCTGCAGCCTGCAACACCATTTGGGCAGAATTTTTCCCCCGCAGCACCTACATCGGTGAATGTTGCATCCTGGGACCTGTAGTTTATACGGACTGCAAGTTGGTGAGCAAGATCGGAACTAAGGGGCGGAGTGGGTCCCGCCAATTGGGAAGCTGCTTGACGGTTAAAATGAAGGTGCTCCAAGGCCTCTTGATAATTAGCATCTGAAGAAGGCCAGACAGGCCGAAATGCATTGAGCCGTCTTTTCAATAAATGTGCTTCTTAATAGTCCCCCGTGAGGCCTCAGCTCTTTCCTTGGAGGAGGTGTTGGTGATATTTTTCACGTCAACCGGCGACGTGATACTGAGGCCCCTGCTTTGCAAGTTGGCCGCGGAGAAGCTTGTGGCTGCATCCGCAGCATTGTGTGGGTTCCGAGGTATTGGAAGGTCCACGACTCACCTCCCTATGCAGGACATACAATGGTGGCGATACGTAGGGCGGGTTGCATTGTCATTCCTGCCTCCCTGTAAGTGTTGCCTGCAGTGCGGGGCTGAAGCGATGTTTGGAGACCAAAGGAAGCACTAGGAAAAATCATTCAAAGTATATTGGCCAACATAGGGGTACCTTCACCCATCTTGCACCCTGTGACCCCATTTGGAGAGAATTATTCCCCCGCAGCACCTACCTGGGCGAATGTTGCAATCTGGGAACTTTAGTTTTTACAAACTGCAAGTTGGTGAGCAAGATGGGAACTAAGGGGCGGAGCGGGTCCCCACCAATGGGGAAGCTGCTGGATGGTTAAAATCAAGGTGCTCCAAGGCCTCCGGATAACTAGGCATCTGAAGAAGGCCGGACAGGCCGAAATGCATTGTGCCGTCTTTTCAATAAATGTCCTTCTGAATAGTCCCCCGTGAGGCCTCAGCTCTTTCCTTGGAGGAGGTGTTGATATATAGAGGGAGAGGACGCAGATGGTCCCCAAAAAACAAAAAAGGAGAGGAAAAAGGAGCAAAAACCAACGAAAGCACAAAAGTGGGAACGGAAACACGCAGCATGCGTCAGAGGAAGAACCTATAGTGGATGAGCTCCAGGTGGTAAATCTATCCAAAAGAGCAATCTCAGAGACAGAGGAAAATCTATTGAAAAAAGGTATAAACTTCTGTCCTACAAAAAGGATGAATTTAGCTCAAGTACGGATAGATTTTTACTTATATATCAGGAAGATAAAACTAGCGAAATACTTTGCAGAGAAAGAAAAACTTGAAAAAGCAAAAAAGACACAAAAAACGGATAGTGGACTGTCATTAACAGTCAAAGATACAGAAGCTTTGATGACTCTAGTGAATCTAGACACGGAGGGAGATCAAGAAATCCCCCTAGAGGTGGCATGTAAGCAAAAAGGAGCTGGTATAAGTGGTAAAAAACCAAAATCAAAATTTTACCCACAACTAATGCCAGGCAACAAAATCGACCTATTCCAGGAAGCAGTGACCCAGGAGTTGTACAAAATGAAGAATGTGAATTACAAGGACAACCTAACAAGAGATGAGAGGGATGCACTTCTACAATTATCCAAAAATGAACAAATAGAAATCAAAATGGCCGATAAGGGCGGGAACATCGTGATATTGGAAAAAACAGCATACATAACGGAAGCACATCGCCAACTAAGAGACACCAGATATTATGATAAATTGAAAAGAAATCCTACCATGGAGATCAAAAACATGGTGGATGATAGACTGGTGGAATGGACAAAGGCGGGCCTAATTGACGAAGATGAGAGAAAGTATCTCACAGTAGTGCACCCCGTAACAGCCACCATATACTTCCTTCCAAAACTACACAAGAACCAGAAGATACCCCCAGGACGCCCGATCATATCTGCGAAGGGTTCTCTCCTTGAACCAATTGCAAATTATATCGATTACTTTTTGAATCCGTTTGTGACGTGCCTAGATTCCTACATACAGGATACAAGTGACTTACTAAGAAAACTAGAAAATACTCCCTGGCAAGACTCATACCATTTAGTATCGATGGATGTCATATCCCTATACACAAATATAGGGAATGAAATGGGCCTGAAAGCGTGCGAATCCTTTCTGAAAGAAAGAAATATCGAATTTGGAAACCATAACCAGATGTTACTGGAAATGATCACCATATGTCTAACAAAAAATATCTTTCTCTTTGGTGAGGAAGTTTATGGTCAAAACAGTGGGACAGCAATGGGATTTTCCTTTAGTCCCAGCTACGCCTGTCTAGCGATGGGATGGTGGGAAAAAGAAGTGGCGTGGAAGAACAGCAATGTAAATGTAGTATACTTGTAAAGCGCACAGCTGCCCCAGCAACGGGGCGTCCCGGCGCTGTATAACTCTGGGGAACCCGTCCTGGCTTTCCCTGTGGGATGGTCCCTTGCTGGGAGTCCCCAAGGTGGAGCCAGGCATCCCCGGAATTGGTGGGGCCGTTGTGGAGATTAGGCAAGCTAATGCCCAGAGTTGCCGAGTGGAACCCCTGATTAGAGTAAGCACCGAAGCGAGAATTATCGAGTCCGCTGACCAAGGTCCACAACCCTGCCGCGTCGGGAATTGAACCCTGGTCCCAGGCTGACTTCTGCTCTCAGGCCTGCCGCCTCTAACCAGTGAGCCACACTACTCCACAATGAGGATTCATTAAATAAAGTCATCAGTTGGACTAGGTATATTGATGACCTACTAATCATTTGGGATGGGAGCAAAGAGGAATTTCTAGAATACTTTGAAGTCATGAATAACAGCATACCAAACCTAAAATTCAGTTATGAAATAAGCAATGACCGAATCGTATTTCTAGACACAGAGATCTACATAAGAAACAACCAAATACAGACTACCCTACATCGCAAATGCACGGCCACAAACGCCACCTTGGAGGCTACAAGCTTCCATCAGGAGTCCCTTATCAGTAGCATCCCCTACGGGGAATTTCTAAGAATTCGTCGAATCTGTAGTGAGAATGATGAATGGTTGAAACACAGCGCTACAACCACAAACAGATTCAAAAGACGGAAATACAACAACGGCGTAATCAAAAAATGCTGGGAAAAAACAAATCAGAAAACCAGAGAAGAATGCTTAGTAAGTAAACAAAAGGAACCCCCGAGTGAATCAGAACCAGTACGAATGATAATGGACTATTCAAATGAAAGTAAGAAAATTGCAACCATTTTGAAACGCAATTGGAAAATTCTACAACTGGATGAAACAGTTAAGAATATTGTGGGACAACACCCGACGATTACGTACAGAAGGGCAAAGAACTTAAAGGATCACCTTATACACAGCCACTTCAGGAAACCAACAACAATGAAAAAAGACGCATGGCTAAAATCAACTGGTTTTGTCAAATGCTACTCATGCAAGGCATGTCAAATAGCCAAACCTATCAAGAAAGTGCAAATGGCGAATCAAAAAACATGGGAGATCAGAGAACTAATCACTTGCAAAACCACACATGTGGTGTATGTTGTGGAATGTCCGTGCCCCATGAGGTATGTGGGAAGTACGGTGTGTGAACTGAAAAAAAGGATCCTGGAGCACGTCCGGGCTACCATACATCAAGACAGAGCAAATGCGGTAGCGAAGCACATGGAACTAAACCACCAAAGTGACTGGACTCAATTAAAATTCTTTGGCATCGAAAGTGTCCCCAAAAACGATCGAGGAGGGGACAGGGAAAGACTATTGAGACAAAAGGAGTCACGTCACATCCTCAACCTAAGGACCCTAACCCCTTACGGGCTAAACCAGTCGGAGGAACTCTATACACATTTGTAACGACTTCGCTTTGATAGAGAAACAGTGCCAGTTTTTATGCAAATACTGCCAAACAACCCGGTGATGGGGATGAAAATGAAATGACAATGGACATGATGTGCAAAAAATGAGTAAATTGTTTACTGTAAATATTGTTGGTGACCCATGGGATGGTATACGATTCAAAACCCACTGGAGGGCATACATTAGGCGGAAATGATTGACCAATGAAATGATTCACGTATACTAAAAAAAAAAGGAATGTAATCCCACTAGAGGGACGTAATTATCATGAAATGATGTGGAGCACACATGCACACATAGTAATGGCAGTAAAAAAGCATGAAATTGAGAGAAATGTTAATGATTTACAATGAAAAACGTAACAGCTAAATTAAAAAACTACATATCCCAGAAAGCATAGAGGCGCTGGCTATCCCCAACAGGAAATGATGTGAGATGTAATTAACTATATCAAACAGGGGGGAGCCAAGTGGTCGGTTGATCGTGAGCAAGGTATTGTGTAATACCGAAACGCGTAGATCGTAAGCAGCTGCCTTTGAACTTGCATGGAATGTAAAAGAAAATAAAAAGAAAAATTGCAAAACGACCTGTGGAGTGCGACCCAATTGTTTCCCCTGTCGGAGGAATTGTGTGAGAAATATATATATATATATATATATATATATATTACCTACTGGCGGTCGCCAGTAGGTAGTTATAGTTAGGACCTAGTTTCCATAGGAAATCCGCAACATTCTATTTGGAATAACTCTGGCACCGGTTGAGGAATTTGCGTGTAATTTTCCAAAATTTTGGCCAGCTTCGCTCCGCTCTTTCCCTTAAAGTTTCGGGGGGATTCGTGAAGTGGGGGCTGAGAAAAAAGGGGGGTCCCAAAACGTATTTTCTCCATGTTATTTTCCATAGGACCTTTAGACACGGCTACAGCCCGAACGGCTGAATGGAATTATAAGAAATTTGGCAGAAAGGTAGAGTCTGGCTCGCAGATTACGCTTTTGTTTAAATGGTGTAAATCCCTCCAGTAGTGCCTGAGAAAATCAAAGATAAAATCAATTATATATCTATAAGCGCGCACCGTGCGCGAGCGGAATTCTGATTTGTTGTTTGACGTCTGTCAACATTCGATTTGGAGGAAATCAGGTAATGTTGACCAACATTTTGTCAGTGCGAGTCCACATATTGTAGATAAGAAAAGGGCACAACATGGAAAGGGGGCAGGGTGGAGACTCCCTGACCCCCTAAGTATTTTCAGGGGGTCCATTAACGACCCCCAAGGCCCAAAAAAATCTTTTTTTTTTTCTAAAAAGTTGCGGGGTGTGCGCACCCGATCGCGCACCTCATCTCAAAATGGCGTTTCACTCGATTTAAATAAAAGTTTCAAAACGTGAGAAGGAGGCTTCGTAGACAGTCCCTGACCCCCTAGGTATTGTCAGGGGGTCCATTAAGGACCCCCAAGGCCCAAACAAATCTTTTTTGTTTTCTAAAAAGTTGCGAGGTGCGCGCACCCGGTCGCGCACCTCGTCTCAAAATGGCGTTTCACTTGATTTAAATAAAAGTTTCAAAATGTGAGAAGGAGGCTTGGTAGACAGTCCCTGACCCCCTAAGTATTGTCAGGGGGTCCATTAAGGACCCCCTAGGCCCCAAAAAATCTTTTTTGTTTTCTAAAAAGTTGCGAGGTGCGCGCACCCGGTCGCGCACCTCGTCTCAAAATGGCGTTTCACTCGATTTAAATAAAAGTTTCAAAACGTGAGAAGGAGGCTTGGTAGACAGTCCCTGACTCCCTAGGTATTGTCAGGGGGTCCATTAAGGACCCCCAAGGCCCCAAAAAATCTTTTTTGTTTTCTAAAAAGGTGCGAGGTGCGCGCACCCGTTCGCGCACCTCGTCTCAAAATGGCGTTTCACTCGATTTAAATAAAAGTTTCAAAACGTGAGAAGGAGGCTTGGTAGACAGTCCCTGACCCCCTAGGTTTTGTCATGGGGTCCATTAAGGACCCCCAAGGCCCCAAAAAATATTTTTTGTTTTCTAAAAAGGTGCGAGGTGCGCGCACCCGGTCGCGCACCTCGTCTCAAAATGGCGTTTCACTCGATTTAAATAAAAGTTTCAAAACGTGAGAAGGAGGCTTGGTAGACAGTCCCTGACCCCCTAGGGATTGTCAGGGGGTCCATTAAGGACCCCCAAGGCTCCAAAAAAATATTTTTTGTTTTCTAAAAAGGTGCGAGGTGCGCGCACCCGGTAGCGCACCTCGTCTCAAAATGGCGTTTCACTCGATTTAAATAAAAGTTTCAAAACGTGAGAAGGAGGCTTGGTAGACAGTCCCTGACCCCCTAGGTATTGTCAGGGGGTCCATTAAGGACCCCCAAGGCTCCCAAAAAATCTTTTTTGTTTTCTAAAAAGGTGCGAGGTGCGCGCACCCGGTCGTGCACCTCGTCTCAAAATGGCGTTTCACTCGATTTAAATAAAAGTTTCAAAACGTGAGAAGGAGGCTTGGTAGACAGTCCCTGACCCCCTAGGTATTGTCATGGGGTCCATTAAGGACCCCCAAGGCCCCAAAAAATCTTTTTTGTTTTCTAAAAAGGTGCGAGGTGCGCGCACCCGGTCGCGCACCTCGTCTGAAAATGGCGTTTTACTCGATTTAAATAAAAGTTTCAAAACGTGAGAAGGAGGCTTGGTAGACAGTCCCTGACCCCCCTAGGTATTGTCAGGGGGTCCATTAAGGACCCCCAAGGCCCCAAAAAAATCTTTTTTGTTTTCTAAAAAGTTGCGAGGTGCGCGCACCCGGTCGCGCACCTCGTCTCAAAATGGCGTTTCACTCGATTTAAATAAAAGTTTCAAAACGTGAGAAGGAGGATTGGTAGACAGTCCCTGACCCCCTAGGTTTTGTCAGGGGGTCCATTAAGGACCCCCAAGGCCCAAAAAAATGTTTTTTGTTTTCTAAAAAGTTGCGAGGTGCGCGCACCCGGTCGCGCACCTCGTCTCAAAATGGCATTTCACTCGATTTAAATAAAAGTTTCAAAACGTGAGAAGGAGGCTTGGTAGACAGTCCCTGACCCCCTAGGTATTGTCAGGGGGTCCATTAAGGACCCCCAAGGCCCAAAAAAATCTTTTTTGTTTTCTAAAAAGTTGCGAGGTGCCGCACCCGGTCGCGCACCTCGTCTCAAAATGGCGTTTCACTCGATTTAAATAAAAGTTTCAAAACGTGAGAAGGAGGCTTGGTAGACAGTCCCTGACCCCCTAGGTTTTGTCAGGGGGTCCATTGAGGACCCCCAAGGCCCCAAAAAATCTTTTTTGTTTTCTAAAAAGGTGCGAGGTGCGCGCACCCGGTCGCGCACCTCGTCTCAAAATGGCGTTTTACTCGATTTAAATAAAAGTTTCAAAACGTGAGAAGGAGGCTTGGTAGACAGTCCCTGACCCCCTAGGTATTGTCAGGGGGTCCATTAAGGACCCCCAAGGCCCCAAAAAATCTTTTTTGTTTTCTAAAAAGGTGCGAGGTGCGCGCACCCGGTCGCGCACCTCGTCTCAAAATGGCGTTTTACTCGATTTAAATAAAAGTTTCAAAACGTGAGAAGGAGGCTTGGTAGACAGTCCCTGACCCCTAGGTATTGTTAGGGGGTCCATTAAGGACCCCCAAGGCCCCAAAAAAATCTTTTTTGTTTTCTAAAAAGTTGCGAGGTGCCGCACCCGGTCGCGCACCTCGTCTCAAAATGGCGTTTCACTCGATTTAAATAAAAGTTTCAAAACGTGAGAAGGAGGCTTGGTAGACAGTCCCTGACCCCCTAGGTATTGTCAGGGGGTCCATTAAGGACCCCCAAAGCCCCAAAAAAATCTTTTTTGTTTTCTAAAAAGTTGCGAGGTCCGCGCACCTGGTCGCGCACCTCGTCTCAAAATGGCGTTTCACTTGATTTAAATAAAAGTTTCAAAACGTGAGAAGGAGGCTTGGTAGACAGTCCCTGACCCCTAGGTATTGTCAGGGGGTCCATTAAGGACCTCCAAGGCCCCAAAAAATCTTTTTTGTTTTCTAAAAAGTTGCGAGGTCCGCACACCCGGTCGCGCACCTCGTCTCAAAATGGCGTTTTACTCGATTTAAATGAAAGTTTCAAAACGTGAGAAGGAGGCTTGGTAGACAGTCCCTGACCCCCTAGGTATTGTCAGGGGGTCCATTAAGGACCCCCAAGGCCCAAAAAAATCTTTTTTGTTTTCTAAAAAGTTGCGAGGTGCGCGCACCCGGTCGCGCACCTCGTCTCAAAATGGCGTTTCACTCGATTTAAATAAAAGTTTCAAAACGTGAGAAGGAGGCTTGGTAGACAGTCCCTGACCCCCTAGGTATTGTCAGGGGGTGCATTAAGGACCCCAAAGGCCCAAAAAAATCTTTTTTGTTTTCTAAAAAGTTGCAAGGTGCGCGCACCCGGCCGCGCACCTCGTCTCAAAATGGCGTTTTACTCGATTTAAATAAAAGTTTCAAAACGTGAGAAGGAGGCTTGGTAGACAGTCCCTGACCCCCTAGGTATTGTCAGGGGGTCCATTAAGTACCCCCAAGGCCCAAAAAAATCTTTTTTGTTTTCTAAAAAGTTGCGAGGTGCGCGCACCCGGTCGCGCACCTCGTCTCAAAATGGCATTTCACTCGATTTAAATAAAAGTTTCAAAACGTGAGAAGGAGGCTTGGTAGACAGTCCCTGACCCCCTAGGTATTGTCAGGGGGTCCATTAAGGACCTCCAAGGCCCAAAAATATATTTTTTGTTTTCTAAAAAGTTGCGAGGTCCGCGCACCCGGTCGCGCACCTCGTCTCAAAATGGCGTTTTACTCGATTTAAATAAAAGTTTCAAAACGTGAGAAGGAGGCTTGGTAGACAGTCCCTGACCCCCTGGGTATTGTCAGGGGGTCCATTAAGGACCCCCAAGGCACAAAAAAATCTTTTTTGTTTTCTAAAAAGTTGCGAGGTGCGCGCACCCGGTCGCACACCTCGTCTCAAAATGGCGTTTTAAGGACCCCCAAGGCCCCATTTTTTTTTTCTAAAAAGTTGCGAGGTGCACGCACCCTGTCGCGCACCTCGATTTACAAGACTATTAAAAACTATATTGGAGATCGTGGAAAGGGGGCAGGGTGGAGACTCCCTGACCCCCTAGGTTTTCTCAGGGGGTCCATTAAGGACCCCCAAAGCCAAAAAGAATTTTTTTTTTGTTTTCATGTTGCTAAAAAGGTAAATTAAAAGTTTGAGTGTGTAGATGTTAGATGGCTCTAAAAAGAGCCGTTGTGTTTATTGGGTGTTTTTGGTACTTACAAGTAAGTACCAATGCAGAGTCTTATGTTACAGAGGAAGTCTCTATTCCCCTCATCGGTGAAATGTACACCATCTCTCCTATAGATGCCTTGCATGTTGTAACGCAAGTTGTTGTGGTATATACTACCCATTCCATAGTCTCTCATGTATGCAGAAACAGATTTATTTACATGTTTCCTTGCTTTCTCAATCTGTGGACAAAATTGGTTGGACCAGTTCCATTTTTGCCTTAGGCATATATTAGAATATACCAAGGCAGTTGTTGGAAAAAGTGTCATCAATTGCCCAAAGATATCCTTTAAAAGCATTTCCAGACCTACCCCAGTCAAAGTGCCCAAGTCATTGCCGCCACAGTGCGCAATTATAAGGTCAGGGTGTGGAAGATGCATAAAGGATTTTACCAATGGTATCAATTGGTGACATCTCAATCCTCTCTGTCCAATCCATACAATGTCCACATTTGGTAAATCAAGGTTGTAATTACCTCTGTTAGCTGTGTTTTTGTGAGCCCAGTGGACATAGTTATGACCCACAAACCAGACTTTTTGCATCTTCAAGGTAGATGTGCTTGTATTCAGATGAGTTGTGGAAATGAAATGGCATTTTGAAAGTGGGAGTTATGAAAAAAATCTGGTTGAGATTCAGTGCACTTGAAAAACAAGAAATGATTGGTGCTTTCTAAAAATTCAGCACTGAAAATTAGGGTGCATGCTTTTTTTTTTTAAAGAAGTCATTTCAATGGTTGAGAAAAAGTCATTTAAACAAACATGGCACATGATTAGGTAGTACAGTGAGAGGTCAAACACCCTTGATGGAATATTTTTAAACATTGTATTATGAACTTCTGCACTGTGTGCTGGGTTAGGAGGGAGTTACCATGGTTACAGGGGAATGAGCACTGGGGGGATGGGTGAATGTTATGTGACTTTCAAAGTCTTCAAATGTACAACCAATTAAAATGTGCAGTTTGGTTTTGAATTTGTGTGGGAAGAATTTTTATTGGCTATGTACACGAATATGGGTCTGAAATGAAAAAGAATCTGTGCCATTATTATCAGGCTCTAGTGTCAGAAGCATAATTCAGAGATTCTGCTGCAGAAAATCCGTTGACTGTGATTGACACTGTCTAGATCTTCCAAAGCATTTTAAAAGGTGAGTAATTATTATTTTAATAAAGATAGAGTGCTGTATGCACTATGGGGAAGAGTAGAAGCTTATTGTGCTGTATTTTGTGTCATGTTATTTTGTAATGCTGTTTAAAAATAGAATGGTGCATATTGGAAATGTATTTTCAAAATTAGTTAGGTTTCTGCTTTGTTTCTGTAGTGGTAATTTAAATGAGCTGTGATCTGTGTCAAAAACGATTTACTGTGGAAAATATTTTCTGGTAAAAAGTGTGGTGTTTAGATTTTGGTCAAGGATTACTCTGAGTGTCTGTTTAAAGTCAGAAATTATATTTATATAATTTTCAATAATGTCACATGTGCTTTGTAACAGTTTGCCCCTTTTAGCTTAAAGGGTTTTCTGTGCCTGTGTCTCATCTTACTCTGTGCCTGTGTGGTATCTGAAATATTATTTATTTAATGAAGATACACTGCTGTATGCAGTATGGGGAAGATTAAGATATTGTGTTTTTGTATGGTGTATATTGGAAAATAATTTTTGAAATGAGTTAGGTTTCTGCTTTGGTTTGTAGTGGTCATTTAAATGGGTTGTGCTCTGTGTTTTCTGGTAAAAAGTCTGTTATATATATATTCTTATATATAGGTGGCCTGTTTTTTGGCCAGTAGAGACAGTGAAATATTATGAGCAGAGACACACATACTGCTTGCAGAGACAGAGATGGTAAATTACACATACTGCTTGCAGAGACAGAGATGGTAAATTACACTCAGTGCATGCAGAGCCAGAGATGGTAAATTACATGCAACATGCTGCTCATGTATTTAGATGACGTAAAAAGGATTTATGAGCAGAGACACACATACTGCTTGCAGAGACAGCGATGGCAAATTACACATACTGCTTGCAGAGACAGGGATAGTAAATTACATGCAACATGGTGCTTATGTGTTTAAGATGACTTAAAAACGATTTAGTATAGAAAATGTTTTCTGCTAAAAAGTCTGGTATATATATATGCTTATATATAGGTGGTCTGTTTTTGGCCAGTAGAGACGGTTAAATAATAGGAGCAGACACACATACTGCTTGCAGATACAGAGATGGTAAATTACACACACTGCTTGCAGAGACAGAGATGGTAAATTGCATGCAACATGCTGCTCATGTGCTTAGATGACTTAAAAAGGATTTATGAGCAGAGACACACATACTGCTTGCAGAGACAGAGATGGTAAATTACACACACTGCTTGCAGAGACAGATATGGTAAATTACATGCAACATGCTGCTCATGTGTTTAGATGACTTAAAAAGGATTTATGAGCAGAGACACACATACTGCTTGTAGAGACAGAGAGGGTAAATTACACATACTGCTTGCAGAGACAGAGATAGTAAATTACATGCAACATGGTGCTTATGTGTTTAAGATGACTTAAAAACGATTTAGTATAGAAAATGTTTTCTGCTAAAAAGTCTGGTATATATCTATGCTTATATATAGGTGGCCTGTTTTTGGCCAGTAGAGACGGTT
This sequence comes from Lissotriton helveticus, assembly GCF_964261635.1. NCBI lineage: Eukaryota > Metazoa > Chordata > Amphibia > Caudata > Salamandridae > Lissotriton > Lissotriton helveticus. The sequence goes on along the minus strand of NC_136072.1, from coordinate 1,138,862,440 downwards.
ACATATTAGGAGCAGACACACATACTGCTTGCAGATACAGAGATGGTAAATTACACACACTGCTTGCAAAGACAGAGATAGTAAATTACATGCAACATGCTGCTCATGTGTTTACATGACTTAAAAAGGATTTATGAGCAGAGACACACATACTGATTGCAGACACAGAGATGGTAAATTACACACACTGCTTGCAGAGACAGAGATGGTAAATTACATGCAACATGCTGCTCATGTGTTTAGATGACTTAAAAAGGATTTATGAGCAGAGACACACATACTGCTTGCAGAGACAGAGATGGTAAATTACACATACTGCTTGCAGAGACAGAGATAGTAAATTACATGCAACATGGTGCTTATGTGTTTAAGATGACTTAAAAACGATTTAGCATACAAAATGTTTTCTGCTAAAAAGTTTGGTATATATATATATATGCTTATATATAGGTGGCCTGTTTTTGGCCAGTAGAGACGGTTAAATATTAGGAGCAAACACACATACTGCTTGCAGATACAGAGATGGTAAATTACACACACTGCTTGCAGAGACAGAGATGGTAAATTACATGCAACATGCTGCTCATGTGTTTAGATGACTTAAAAAGGATTTATGAGCAGAGACATACATACTGCTTGCAGAGACAGAGATGGTAAATTACACATACTGCTTGCAGAGACAGAGATAGTAAATTACATGCAACATGGTGCTTATGTGTTTAAGATGACTTAAAAACGATTTAGTATAGAAAATGTTTTCTGCTAAAAAGTCTGGTATATATATATATGCTTATAGGTTGCAGATACAGAGATGGTAAATTACACACACTGCTTGCAGAGACAGAGATGGTAAATTACATGCAACATGCTGCTCATGTGTTTAGATGACATAAAAAGGATTTATGAGCAGAGACACACATACTGCTTGCAGAGACAGAGATGGTAAATTACACATACTGCTTGCAGAGACAGAGATGGTAAATTACATGCAACATGCTGCTCATGTGTTTAAGATGACTTAAAAATGATTTAGTATGGAAAATGCTTTCTGCTAAAAAGTCTGGTATGTACTGCTATGGAATCTTAGGTAGCATGTCTGTTAGGCCTCTTACTTGCCAAAAAGGCTCTATGCTGTGTAATAAAGATGTGTGTAACATGGTAATAGTTTTTTTAGTGTTTGCTGCTCAAATCCAAGAACCTAGGGTGTAATTGAGTGTTCTGAATCTTCAAAAACATTTTTAAAGGTGAGTTTCTAATTTGTAAATGGGATCTATTTTTCTGTAGTTTAAAATAATAAGAAAAAATTCTCTCAATGTTTCCACCATTTGTTTTGTGTTGTATCATTTTATCTTTTATGTGTACCTTGTCTGTATCTGCTTGCATTATTTATTTATGTTCTCATACTATTTTACTGTCTCTCGGCACTATCTTTTTATGGCACTGCTTCATGTGTTGTATTGTTTGCAGTACTACTTTATCTATCCTCTGCTTGTAACAGTTTACTATCTGCATTCATTATTTCTTCTAAATCTGCATTATCTCTCTAACTCTGCCTGTACTATCTCTCTGCATCCGTTCTTGTGTAATTGCAGAGGCCTATTATGATTTGGCTGTTGGTGTGTGTTATGCAGTCCTACCATGATAAATATTTTCCCTCTCTGTCTGTAGTTTCGCACTCTCTGATTGTACTGTTTTCTGTCTGTGTTCTCTATCTGCGCCTCTGCGTGCTTCTTGTAGCCTCTGTAACATTTCAGTGTCTGTTTCAAATAATTTTTCTGTATTATAATATTTTATTATCTGTATCTGTTTTCATACCATTTCACCGTCTCTACAGGCAAAAAACAGACCATATACATGCACAACATAGAGCCTTTTTAACAAATAAGAGGCCTAACAGATGTGTTGCTTAAGATTCTTTAATAGTACATATCCTGAAGCATAATTGTCAAATAAACATGATTTTAAAACACATCAACTAAGCAAATTATTCACCCAGATTAATTTAAAATCAAATTTGACTCACAGTGTGATTTTAGACACATGACCAGCATGTTACATGCAATCTACTATGTTTGTCTCTGCCTGTACTATGTATCTCTCTGCTCATACCATCTCACTGTGTCTTTACACCTTCTTTTTTTGTAACTGCTGCATCTGTTCTTTTACTTAGAGCACTGTACCATCTATTCTCTGACTGTAACAGTTTACTGTCTGCCTGCGTTATTTTATTTTTTGTCAGCACCATCTCTCTATATGTGTGCCTATACCATATCTCTAGACCCTTTTATATGCATTTGCAGAGGTCTATTATGATATGATTGCTCATGTTTAGCATGAAATGTTGTACATGCTGTACAATTTAGATTCTGAGTGTGCTGTTCAAAGGCAAAAGCAACTGTCTCTGTGGCAAATAGTAATCTTTTTAGTGAAGAATACATTTCTGCACTGTGAGTTCCACCTTCAGTCTGTACACAGTTTAAATACCAGTTTATTGTGCTAAACTTAGAAACTCCATTCCTAGAAATAAATTATAAAGTCTTTCATCAGTTCTATAGTCCAGAAAACCCTTAAACAAAACTCACAGTAAGACCTCCTTTGACTGCAGTAATTGCAAAGGATAGTGGGCCAGATGTAGGTAATTCCTATTTACCGATTCATAAATACAGAATTTTACCGAATCGGTATTTATGAATCAGTAACATTCGGTATTTATTCGGTAAATACCGAATCGGTATTGCCCATTGATTCCTATAGGCCTTGAAGCCCATAGGAATCAATGGGCAATACTGATTCGGTATTTACCGAATCGGTAAATACCGAATCCTGCAAGGGTGCAGGAGGTGTCACTTTGACACCCTCTAGCACCCCAAATACAGGCATGTGTGCCATGTGGCACACAGACATGCCCTAAGGGCATGTCTGTGTGTCACATGGGACAGGTGTGCATGCACAGATGTGCATGCACAATTGAATTCGGTATTTTACCACCCAATAGGATTGGGTGGTAAAATACCAACTTTTAAGGGCCTGTGGCACTCTCAGGAGTGTCACCTACATGTGGAATTACCGAATCGGTAAAATTATCGATTCAGTATTTTACAGAATCGTAAAATTTACCGAATCAGTAAATTTACCAATTCTGTAAAATGCTGGCCCCTACATGCCGAATCCTAGATACCGGTCGGTAACGGTTGAAATCGGCCGTTACCGATCGGTATTCACTTTCCTACATCTGGCCCAGTGTTCTGTGACTAGGATCACAGTGTGAGTCTGTTTTCAAAAAAGAGGAAGGTGGCAGATTAATTTGTGTAGTTAATGTATTTAAAAGTATGGTAATATATGTACTTATAAAATTGGTTAAGTTAGTTTTTAATTATCTATTTGTGAAAAAGATATAATTAAGTCTTTATATTTTTTTGGAAGGACCAGCAACATAATATTGCAATATACAATGGAAGAGAATCAAGAAAATGTTGCTTTGAATTTTGAAATCTCAACTGATGTATTGGAGGAACTGAAAGATGAAATTTTTTCGGAGGAAAATGAGACTGTAAATGAAGATTTTATGGATGAGAGTTTGGACAGTTCTTTTGTTGAAGTGCTAGAAGCATTTGAATTGGAAAATCAAAAAAAATTTATGATCAAAATGACATTCCAGATGATGTCATGTTGCAAGTTTTATTGGACTATGAAATGTTTAACGAATACATTTTACATGAGTCAGTCTTCTTGTAGTATTGATAATTCATGTTTTTAAATAATATGAAAACAAATGTTTTAATGAAGTGTGTAAGAGATTAGGGTCACAAACATTAATTCCACTATGACCCCCTACACCGCCTGAAAACTACTGTACTATTTTTAACCCTGAAATATTATTCTCAGCAAATACGTCTATAATTTTGACATATCAATGCTCTGCTATCAAGTCAGAAACAGCCCTCACTACATGATTTCCTACTTTGTTCAGAGACTGTTGCTATGACTTATTTTTACTTATAAACTGAACCAGTGTTTACATTATTTAGTGGTTATAATTTCTATGTTATATGTTAGTAGAGGTCTATATTTTTTTCTTTATTCATAACAGATTATAATTTTGAACAGAAAGAAAAATCAACATGCCGAACAAAAATGAAAAAAGGAAAAAACAAAAACAAACATACTATTCTAAGAGAAAACAATTAGAAGAATTACATAATCAACAAAAGACGGACAAAAAGAAGAGTGCTCCTGGTAAGACAACCAAGGATTTTCTTAAAAAATTATGTCAAAGTAGAAAAAAAAAGATAATGTGGGAAAGGAAAAACATTTAGCAGTATCTACAAGGACAAATCAGAGAAAAAAGAAAAATGTTTCCCAACTCTGCGGTGAACAAATTAATAGACGTACTAATCAGTTTGCAGAAATCAGGAAACGTATGTTTTATAATAGAGTAGTTTCGAATTTGTTAAAAAATGAAAAAATTCCTAAAAGGAAATCTGCTTTTTATAAGAAAAAAAAGTATATGGAGAATGTTGTTGAATGCGCATTTCAGACAAAAAAAAGTTATTTGTTTTAGTAATTAATAGAATAAATACACTGAATAAGGGAATCAAAGTTTTAAAAGCTAAGTGTAAATGGAAAAGAGTAATTAATCTGACTAATTTCTGTGATGTTTTTTTCTGGAAAATGGATGCATAGTTCAAGTTGTGAGCCATTTTTTAATGAAGAGAGTTACTTTCAAACTAATGATTTGTTGCTTGCAGTTGACGCCAGTGGTCGAGCATATGAGGTAAAGGATGGTTGTCCTATTGAAAAAGAGAAAATTGTGCCTAGAAATACAGAAGAGGTGATAGCTGATGAAGTTTTAGGGAGACGTCCTAAGGCTCCTGTGTACAGTTGGAATTGTAGTAGTATTTGCAGTGTACGACAGGATTCAATTGATTTCTTTCGCAATTTCTTATGTAAGTATGCTAAGAAAAGTCTTAAACAAAAAGTTAAAATGTTGCAAGAATTAGACCCTTGCAGAGTGAGAGAAAAAACAGGTCTGCAAGGGCATTCTCTGGCTTGTCTTTCTAAAATAGTATGCCAGAGTGTTTTTCACCATTTTAGGATGTTAGCAGTGCATCATACCGAAGTAAGGAAATTAGTGAGAAGGTTGTATTATGCAAAAAGTCCAGCACTTAAGCTCAAACAGTTAAATAGTGCTCTTTTGCATGGATCTGAATTAGATGTAAAGAAGATATGTGAAGAAATTGAGGTTAGTTACTTTGGTCCAGTAGAAGACAGTGCAGAAACTGATACAGTAATAGATGGAAATGTGGTAGAAAATGTCCGTAATTTTAATACTGAAAATTTTGAACAGGAAGTAACAAAATTTAAGGTTATTGCAGGTGAAAAACCAAATTTTCCTTGTGTGCGTTGTCGACGCACTCATTACAAAAATCAAACCAGGTTAGTTGATTTATATTTAAAAAGTGAAGAGGAAAATAATAGTGAGTGGAAAAATTTTGCAACCTATTTGTTGGTAGAAAATTGTTTTGATTTGGGTTCTGATCAACGTATTTGTAAATATTGTTATAATAAATTAAGTGATAATAGAATACCTGCTAGAGCTGTACATAATAATCTTGAGTTGGTGAGTATTCCATCTGAACTGAAGGATTTAAATACCTATGAGACTATTCTGATTCAGTGTGTGCATCCATTTCGGGCTATTGTTCGTATGGAGCCTAGGACAGGGAAATTGCCTCCTTCAGATTTACAGAGAGGATTAAAGGGAAGAGTTGTATATTTGCCTCTTGATTTAAAGAAAAACATTGAGACAATTGGTGTTGAAAATGTACAAGAGGAACCTTTAGTTATTCGAGTTAATGGAGTGCCTACAAAGAGTAAGAAAATCTGGCAAGATTTAGTGGATGTTAGAAAAGTCAAAAAGGCAACGTTGTATTTGGTCAAAAACAATAAATACTATAAAAATATCTACGTAGGAGAAGAAGAAATTAATGAAGAAGAGGAAAATGATTTGCCTGCTGGACAAATTGAAAAAGTAGATGTGTCCAGAAGTGAAGAAATGTATGAACATTACAGTGTTCATCCACTGCATTCCAAAGAAGCAATGGGGAATGATATTGAATTATTTCAGATGAAAAAAGCAGAAGGAACTCCCATTAGTGTATGGGAAGAGAGCTTGGAAGCTTGTTGTTTTCCTCAGTTATTTCCAACAGGTCAAGGTGCACGATACGATGACCGACCTATGCAAATTCCTGCATCTGAATACCGGTCAACAAGATTATATGCAGAAGATGCGAGATTTCGACAATGTATTCCATATTTGTTTCATCTTCTGTTTGAAAGTGACTTATCTGGACCTTCTTATGCAGTAAACCATATACTAAAACGTGGAGTACATCTGCAAAATGTTTCAGCAAGGAAGTTTATGGATAAAGTCCAACAGAAAGACACTGTTTTGGATTCTCACCTAATTAATCTAATGGCATGTCAACGTGGTACTAATAAGTATTGGTACCGTCGTCATGGAGATTTGAAATGTATGCTTGGAAACTTAGGAGCACCTACATGGTTTCTAACTCTAAGCTGTGCTGAGTATTCTTGGGAAGATTTACTTGAATTTCTTGGAGAGGCAAATGCAAACATCGAAAATATAGAGTACAAGACACCTGGAGAACTGTGCTCTTTGGATCCAGTTAATGTTTGCAGATATTTTAATCATAGATTTGAAGCTATGATGTCTTTTATTACAAACAAAAAAAATCCTCCTCTTGGCGAAGTTCTGGATTTCTTTTGGAGAAAAGAGTATCAAGCGAGAGGTGCTCCTCATATTCATATGCTATTGTGGATCAAAGATGCTCCCAAATTTGGAAAAGACTAGGATGACACTGTACTGTCTTTCATTGAAGAATATGCAACCTGTGATATACCCAAAAATACAATTGATAAGGATTTAAGAGGGAAAGTGTTACGATTTCAAAGCCATCGTTGTGGCAAATATTGTCGATGAAAATTCAAATCAAAGGATAAATTCTATACCAAATGTCGTTTTGGATTTCCACGAGCAGTAATTCCAAAAGGAAGAGTGAACAATTTTATGTCGTCTTTGCGACATACTGTTACAAGAAAATCACCAAAAAATACATACAATTTAAGAAGAAACGAAGAGTCAAAATACATAAATGACTATAACCCAGTCGGTGCACAGACATAATATCGACTCCAAAATATCGTTTGGACATAATATCGACTCCAAAATATCGTTTGGAGAAAATATCGACAGGACAGAATATAGACAGCCAAAATATCGTTTTTAAGGTAAGTGAAGTAATATCGTTTTTAAGGTAAGTGAAGTAATATCGTTTTTATTTTTAGGGTTCAGGGTCAGTTTTGGGTTTTTGGGTAAAGGGGTATTTTTAGGGTTCAGGGTCAGTTTTGGGTTTTTGGGTAAAGGGGTATTTTTAGGGTTCAGGGTCAGTTTTCAGTTTTTGGGCAAAGGGATATTTTTAGGGTTCAGGGTCAGTTTTCAGTTTTTGGGTAAAGGGGTATTTTTAGGGTTCAGGGTCAGTTTTCAGTTTTTGGGTAAAGGGGTATTTTTAGGGTTCAGGGTCAGTTTTCAGTTTTTGGGTAAAGGGGTATTTTTAGGGTTCAGGGTCAGTTTTCAGTTTTTGGGTATTATTTTATTATATTTTATTACTATATATATATGTTTAATAAATATGAACTAAAAAAATATTTATTTAACTTTCATTAATTATTTAATTATTATAAGTTAATTTAAGTAATTTTAAGTATATTTTAGTAATTAATTATTAATATTAATTTAATTTAACACTGTTTTTAGTAAATACGATATTTTTTACAACTATATTTTTGTAAACGATATTTTTTACTCGATATTTTTGTACTTACCTGTTTGTAGATAGAAACTCGATATTTTGACTGTCGATATTTTCTCAACGATATTTTTGATGGTCGATATTCTGTCCGTCGATATTCTTTCAGTGATCCAACCCAGTCATTTTGTCCATGTGGAATGCTAACATGGATATTCAATATGTTTCAGACAACTCTATTGCTGTGGCTCGATATGTAACGTCTTGCATCACCAAATCTGAAAAGACGGAACTAAAGGATATGTGGGAAGACATTTCTCATGAAAAGAGCCTAAGTAAGAAATTGTATACCTACAGTTTGAAGATGTTATCTCATCGAGAAATTGGAGCATATGAATGTTGTGATCGATTATCATCAGCAAGTCTTTACGCGAAATCTCGAACAATCATTTGGGTGAGTTTAGGACTGGCAAGATCACGAAATGGAGTTTTAAAAACTATTCAAGAAATTGAATATTTAGCAGAGAAAGAACCAAACAGTACAGACATTCTGAAGACAAACATGTCGGATACATACTATCCAAATAGAAGTAATCTGCTTGAAAACATTTGTCTGTATGAAATACTACAAAACTACACTTTTAAAAGGAATATTACAGAGGATATTGATAAAGGTGTATATGCTGTGATTGGATGTGAAGGATGTCTGGTGAAACAAAGAAAAGGATATCTGATTAATCACCGAAAGCTGAGTGGTGAAACTCCTGAAAAAAGAGAATTTTACTATTTAGCTCTTTTGCAACTCTTTAAACCATGGCGTAAAGAAGAGAAACTACTTGGTGACTTTGACAGTTATGAAGATTCATTCAACGCATCTCAAAATAGTATAGAATGTCCTGTTTTTAGTAATTATCTGCAAATGTTGAAGGACGAAATAGAGCAAGAAGCAACAATAGCAGCAGAGATTGCTAGAGACAGTTCTCAAGATAGTCAAAGTTCTGCATCGTTGAGTCAAGATCCACTTGGACAACCAATTATCCAAAATGAAGCAGCCACTGCCATGGATGAGGTGGAAAGAGCAATGGACCTAGTTCAAGAGGATGTAATACACTTAGAAGATTTGGAAAAGCAACTTAATCTGGAGCAAAAACAGATATATGATGAAGTGACAGAGCAGATTGAGCATGGTTTTCGTCATGAGAAAAAAGAATGCTCATGTATGTCATTTCAACCTGTCCGACTATATGTGAGTGGAGAAGCTGGAACTGGAGAAAGTTTTCTAATTAAAGGAATTGCTACATACCTACAGCAAAGAACGGACTCATCACTCTCTTGTGTTGTTACTGCTCCAACTGGGTTGGCAGCACACAATATTAAAGGGATTACTTTACATCGTTTATTGATGCTGCCAGTTGAACATGAAAATAAATTACAATACCACAAGCTATCTGGAGAAGCTTGTTGTGAAGTTTCTAGAGTCCTTAAAAAAAATGAAACTTCTCATTATTGATGAGGTAAGCATGGTATCAAATCTTATGCTTGCCTTTGTGCATTTAAGAATGCAACAGATTCTTAAAACAGAGTATGATGTGTTATTTGGACGCAAACACGTCATAGTTTTTGGAGATCTACTGCAGCTAACTCCTGTAAAAGGACAACCTGTATTTAAAACTGTGACACATGAAGACACCAGAAAGTGCCTGGGAAGTATTGGAAATGTTAATATATGGTCACATTTCAAATATACTGAACTTATTCAAAATATGCGACAGGCAAAGGATACTAAATATGGAAATATTCTCCAAGATATAAGAATTGGAAAACTAAGTGAACATGCCAAAGAAACTTTACAAACACGATTACTTTCCAATTTGTTTCCAAATGAAAATAATGTGGCAGAGAAAATATATAGTAAAGAGGCAGAAGATAAATCAGTTATACGCCTGATGCCAACTCTACACGAATGTTCTATGTTCAATGAAAAAATGTTGAAGTTAGAAAATGAAGAAATTAAGAAACTGGAAGCTAAAGATAGAATACAGCATGAAGGAAGTACTATTATTTTGTCAGAAAGGTTGAAGTTAAAAGTGGATTCTTTAGAGAAATCAATATCTAAAACTGCTGGTTTAGAAAAGAATCTGTATGTATGTTTAAAATGTCGTATTATTTTACGAAGAAATTTACATGTGGAAAGAGGTTTGGTGAATGGAGCAATGGGCAATGTTGTTGGTTTTGTGAATTACCCAAATAGAGATGAGACTGAATTTTTAAAAATCAAATTTGATGGAATTGAAGAGGTACAAGTCAGTCGTTGTTCAAATCGATTTTTGCTTGTAAAAGATTTATATGTCCGACGAAAACAGTTTCCTGTTTGTTTGGCATATGCAGTGACTATTCATAAATCCCACGGTTTAAGTGTAGATAGTGCTTTGATAAATATTGGAAGTACTGTGTTCAAAGAGGGTATGGCCTATGTTGCTTTATCTCGTGTTAGAACTTTATCTGGATTGTATCTGATTGAGTTTGATGAGACAAAGATTAGTGCAGATCTAAATTGTGTGAAAGAGTATAACAGGTTAAGAAGAGAATATGCTCCTAGTTTACCTCAATATCCTTTAATTGAAAAGTATGTGGTAGGTCGAAAAAGGAGATATGAGGAAAAATGTATGAAGTAGTTGAGAAACGAAAAAAAATAAATGAACCTGTGTTTGGTAGCAAAAAGCAAAAAGTTAGTACTGAAGAGATTGTTGGATTTAAATTTGAAAACAGTTATGGTGTCAACTGCTATGCAAATGTAGTATTTAATGTTGGTTTTTTCTTAAAAGTTTTCAGCAACAGATTGTTGAAAATCGGGACCAAACGTTTTGTTGTTCACTAAATTCTGTGTTTCAGAAATGTAACAGTGATAATAGTCAAATATGTTTCTGAACTTCGAAATGTTTTAGACATATGTACTGGACTAAATCAATTTTCTCAGAATATTCAGCAAGATTGTCAAGAATTTATTATGTATATGCTTACAGTTTTACAAGATGAAGGTGTAGATATTGATAGTCTTTTTGGCCTTTCTTATAAATGGCAACATAATTGCGACAATTGTTCATTTTCAAGTTTTACTGATATAGACACTGAAAGATTTATATATTTAACATTACCAGACTGTAAAGCAGTGTCTTTCAATAATCTAGTTAGAGATGCGCATCAAAACATGGCCTGTTCTCAATGTAACTCAGAAATGTTATCAACATTATTTATCAGAAGATATGGACAGTATGTAATTTTAATGTTCCAACGGTGCAGACCTGATGAAACAAAATTAACAACTTCAATTAAAAATGTTGTGGCTTCTCAACTATCAATTTCTGGAAGAACTTTTGTAACTGTAGCAATTATCTTCCATGATGGTCCTTCAACAACATCAGGACATTACACAGCTTATTTGAAATCTCCAACAGGCTGGACTCACTGTAATTGACTTTTAAAAAACGTTTTCCTTTTGACTTACCAAATTCTTATCTGGTGTTTTTGCAACCCAAATTTCAGTAAAATTACTTGGCATAGGAAGATTACTACTGTTAAGAAAAGATACACTGTTGGTCAGAAATATCATGCGAGTGAGGGTGATGGAATTTAAAAACTGAAACTTGTATTTGGCATAGTGAGAGTATCAGGTACAGGTTTAGTAATGTTTAATGGAACAGAACACGTTGGAACGTTTTATTCTAAAGAATGGTTAAGAGTACAATTAAGTAATTTGCAAAATAAGGACTTTACTCATACTATTTGGCCGTGAGGAATAGTATCTGAGAACAAAATGACTACTTCAGATAAATGTTGGTAAAACATGCTTATATGGAAGTTTATTGAGAGGTATTTAAAAATAAGTCATATTATTTTATTACTTTGTGATTGTTGAAGACGTAGCAAACTTCCACAAGAAATTGCGATTTAGAGAAAAACATTTAAGACATGTTTTTTTCTCATATTTACACTATGTAACCAAATGTTGTCTGGGTTATTTAAACACAATCATTTTGATTGCGTTTTTTCTTCCCCGCTGTTATATGATGAGTAGTATTGAACTCACTATTTATAGTGAAAATCAATATATTCTGAGAACAGCAAAAATAAATCATATAACATATTGTACAAGTTATTTTGTATTTTGTATTCACAAATATTTTTTATAACTGTTTTGTTTATTCTCTTCCACAGATATTACATTTATAAGGTAAGTACGACTAATAAAAAATACTTTTTCATTAGTTTTTTATTTCTGTTCCTCCCTATACTTCCCTTACTCTCTCTCTGTTACCCTAACTCCTTTCATCTCCTCACTTTGTCAGTCCCCTTCTCTCACGGTCACTCCCTTTAACTCATCTACATTTCGTCATTTACCTTTCTTTGCTCCTTCCCTGAGTCCCCTTCTGTCACTGTTTCATTCACTCCCTCTGACTCTTTCCTTTCTCACTCCCCTTTTCTCATGCTCACTTGCCTTTATCCACCCTCTATCACCCTTGTTTCCTGAATCTCAATCCCCTTCTCTTACCCAACCTCACCCCTGTTCCCTTACTCTGCTTCCTTCACTACTCCTCATTCTCTATACTTCAATCCATACTTCAGTTCCCTTAGCCTACTCTATTTCTGTTTGTCCATCCCTTACACTCCTTCCCTGTCTCTACCCCATTCACTTTCTCTTACTCCCTCTTCTTAACTCTATTTCTCTTAGTGCCTTAACACTCTTCTTAACTCACTCCTCTACCCTTAGTCCTTTTGTTTTACACATTGTTTCTCTCATCTTCCATTTTCTCATCACACTCTCCTTTCCTCCCTCACCATAAATTCCTTTCCACAGTCATTCCCTCAGTCCCTTCCTCTCTTTCACTCAGTCATCTTAGTCTTTGATTTATACACTACACATTCTGTCCCTCTCTCTGTCTCCCTTTCTCTTCCTTTGTTTCACTTTCTGTTTCCTGCAGTCCTACTTTTTTTTCTTTTATGAAATGTATGTTATAACTCAATTTTTTCTTTTCTTCTACAGATAGTATATTTTTAAAAGAAATTTACTATTTGTTTGTTACTATTTCTAAGGTAATTATGAAATACAGAAATTCTTTTTAATCACTCTCTTACTTCTCTATGTGTCTTGGTCATTGTTAAATCTATCTCTTATTCGCCTTCCTTAACTGTTTTTACTTTCCTTTAGTTTCCTTTACTTATTCCCATTATTTCCCTTCTTTCTTCTTTACAGTCTTTCTTTCATTATTAATACTGTTTTTGAGCCTCACTCACCTTGTCTAACTACCTTTTTCTCTCTCTGTCCTTTACTTGTCTTTTCTATCTTCTACTATCACTACGTTTGTCTTACTTTTTTTTCCATTACTCTTTTCCCCTCACTCTTATATCCCTTCCCTCATGATGGAGAGCGGTAATTTCTTCTGGTAGTTTCTCAATGCAAAACCCTCATGCTACCTCTAATTTACCGCTCAAAAGGTGTTGGGCCCTTCACACCATGTATTACCTTCAGGAGACTTTAAATAAAGATGAACAGTCAAAATACAATTATTATTGTAAGCCAATAAAGAGAGTTGTTGATTATTTTAAAGGGTTTTATTTTCTAGTCAAAAAGTTAATTTTTCTCTGACCCTTTATTCATTAGTAAAATATCAATCAGGTTACAGAATTTGGAAAACAGGGAAAATATCAATAATACAGAACACATTACAGTCTGCATATAAGCATTACATGTAGTTATGAAAAATGTGGCGCAAAAGTCTTAAAGAGTTTCTAAGAAAAATAGTCTTGCAAAGCTAATCAGTACTTAAATAGTTTGCAAAAATATGCTATTAAGAGAAATAAATGCATAAATCAAATAAATCTTTTCAGACCTAATTAATTAGTTAAAACATAAACTTAAAGTTTAGCATCTAATCCTATCCTGATCCACTGCACTCTCCGTCTGTCTGTGTCTAAAGAGGAAAGCAGCCCGCCCTTCACAGGCCTCAAAGGAATGTGGCATGAAGTGCCAAGATATGACGTGGAAGCAAGAAACCTCCCCCTGACACTCCTCGGACGCAAGCCCGCCCTTCAGCAATCTCCCGGGACGTTTCTCGTACCTAACCCATAGAAGCCAGCTGAGCTGAGAAAAAGAAGAAGTGCCAGCCCCCATCCAGAGAGGACAGTATTTATACCATAATTATTGGCAGAGTACACAAAGATGTAACATTTTTCAGTAAAACCTTTACGTGATTGGTCAGTCATGATGCATGAGGTCACACTTCCCTGACTCATTCTAAAAACCTGACTTCACTAGTCTTAACAAAAGAAGCATACATGAATAACTACATTTATAAACATTTGCAACATTTACTAGGAAAAATGTTTCATTCTTCCTTCCACAGCGTAGTCAGAACGGATACTTTTAACTAACTGGTACATTGGCACAATTACAAAAATGTAGAGTTCAGGTTGTCCTTGACTTTTTTGTCATGAGGAAAGCTGCCACAGTCTGCGCATGCTCCCTTCTCATTAAATTGCAAGTCATAGCCTTGATGGATTCACAGGCAGCCATGTTTTGTGTAGGCCCCAAAAATAAAACAAACACAAAGATAATATTAATTTCATGTAAATCAGTCCATTATGTTTCCCTCCCTCATACTAATACCCCTTATAAATGTTTACCTAGCCAAGCTATTAGTGAAAAGCAGCTTTTCTATTATTTATGACAACATGAAAAATAAATGTAAAAATAGCATTTTCATGCTTTTAGTGTAACATTTAAAAGCACACACAGTTAATATAGCGCACACTGTTAATACAGCACACACAACAACATGCTTTAATGTTTTAGATAGCTTTTCATGCAAACAAGCATTTAGTCCCTTGTGTCGTGTTTGGTGCATTATTAATTCACACACATTATAAAAAGAGGTGTTATTAACTGAAAATGTTTATCAAAATATGCAACAAGTCAAAGTCTATTAAGACAGGAATAATAAATTTAGATTGGCAAGGGATGAGCTGGGAAGAGAAAAACACATTCTATTAATCTTCAAAGGTAAAAAGGCCTCTTTTTCTCTACATTGCAAAAAAAACATGTTAATGCAGCAAAAGCATTTTCAGGTCTCACTTTCATGTTTTTCATGTGCCATGTTTTTAACCTGCACCAAAATGTGCGTGGCAATTTAAATGCAGCCTGTCTGAAGCACAAAAAATAAAACAATGCATGACTGCAGATGAAATCTGCTCCATCAAATCCACCCTTCTGATAATTCAAATCATAATAAAATGATTTATAATTCATCACACATATTTAATTTCACAAGTGACAGTATATATTTTTTTTTATTTTTTTAAATTGCAAAAGCTGAGCCTATAAGAATGTTACTTCTATTTCTAAGGCAAACACAAGTTTGGTCTGTAATCAGATCATATATAGCCAAGTTCAATTGTTTTAGTGCAGAGTTCTGTAAGTAGCTTTTTGGAACAGTTAGTCTTCTTTAAAATAAGTAACTAAAATAATAAAAAAGGAATTCAACATGACAGTTTCAGCATTTCTTTGCTCTGTGTCATCAGCTTGCCATCAGAATGGCTCATAAAGTGTGGCATTCTGTACTTTTTCCATGCAAATTAGACTACTTAGGTGCTGAGAAACTCTGGCAGAGCACCATCAATCCTTTGCACTTTTTCAACCAAGGCCTTTCACTCTTATTTTCACTTTGATCAGATTCAGATGTTTCACCACAGCATCTCTCAGATCAAAACCGTTGCACCATCCATTATGCAGATCTTGTGTAGCAGCTGCAATCTGGTGAGAAACTGCACACTGTACATCAACCAGACCTACACAGCAATGGCTAGTGTTCTCCTCAGTGTTTTCCACAAGTGCATTTGCATATGCATTTTCAAGCCACTTTAGTGTTGCTGAAACACAGTCTTTTGCAAAAGGTAACTCTGTGCTGCCATTGTGTTGCTTTATTATGCTCGACACTTCAGACAGATAGCTACAATCCACTCTTTGTCCAATCTGTTGTTCTGCACTCATTATCTTTGAGACCACATTATGATCTGATTTCAGAGAAACTGGCAATCTATACCTGGGCATCAGTCTTTGCAATAACACATTTGCCACTTTGCAGTTGTCATTTTTCTCAAAAACAGTTCTGATACAACCCTGTTGTGCTGCTTCAAAAACATTTTCTTGAGCCTCTTTAATTCAACTCTGAAGATTCCATAGAATGTATATGCTAACAGAACACAATTTTGTGCAACTGAATTAGCATTTCTCTCTCCCATGACTACAGTGACTCCCAATTGAGCAGATATACTGCATGTTATGGCAAGGGCAATCAATTTCGAATTTTGGGCTGGGGTAATTACTAAAAGCCATGAAGCTTTGACAACATCATGTATGAGGAGCACAGCATGTGCTGCTTTTAATGTGTCACCTTTCAAACATGGGCCATCTACAAAATGGACATTGTTGGGCTGACTCAGATGTTCATCCTTCAAGTCTGAATTTGGCTTTTTGCATATTTGCATGATATTTAGACACTCATATTCAGTTTCATCACAATCCAATCCATTTGCTGCCATTTCTGTGAAGTTAGGGTCAAAGGTCATTGGGCAATACATCACAGACCCTTGAAAACATTCATCTTTTTCAATAGGCAATGAGAGAGTGCAGCCCTCCCTCTCACTGCAAATTAGTGTATTTTCTTTCAAATAAACCTTCATTCCTAGTGCTGGGGCACGACATTTTTTCTCTTTCAACTCTAGGAATGCTTTTGTGCAGTTGTTGTCCAATGGAAGCGGATCAGACACACCTGAGTGTGTCAGCCTCAGTAAAGGCTTAGCCACTAGGGAAAGGTTTAGTAACCACTCTCTATGGTAGCTAACCATTCCCAAAAATGTCCTGACTTCTTTCTGAATTTGAGGTGGAGTCATCTTGGAAATTATTTCCACCCTCTCTGGTGACACCTTTCTACCTCCCTTTCCAATTTTGTGTCCCAGACATTCATCTTCTTTTTGACAGAACTCCTGACTATTCTCATGCAATGGCACTGTGACATGAACTTTGCAAAAATCAATAAAAATAAGCCATTCTTCACCACATGGAATGTGAAAAAATATATTGGCTGGATTCGGTACCACAGGACAACATGGGAAAAATATGCTTTTAATCTCCTGCACTATTCTGTTCTTTTCATTTATTTTCTGTGAACCTATGATCAGAAAGTTACACAAACTTCTAATCAATTCCATCAAAAATCCTTTTATTGGTAAAATTCCTGCAACTGATTGTGTTCCTGAATACATGTCATCTGGTTCAAATTTTAATAAGACATGTTCAGCACATTTTATTAGCCTGGCATCCTTCTCTGTGAACGCTCTTATTTCTGTGTTTATTATTTTTTCCAAAGCAGAAGGTAATTTTTCAACTGTCTTTTCTGAAAATAATGCTACAGCTGTCTCTTGATGGGCCATTTTTAAATGTACATCCTCATCAGGAATCTGAAAAATAACATTATCTGATGTACAGTAATCTGAGCTGCTTACTTTGCAAAATAATTGTTTTCCTGCTAGGCCTGAGTCACAGACAACAGTTTTGCAGATTTCCTCAAATGGGCCTATTTTTGGTGCACATTTTTCTAAAACTGGGTTTGTAATTTCTTTCTTTAAAACTCCTGCAACTAAATCTGGACTTTCCACTGCCTTCACAATGGAATTGGTAAATTCAGAATTGTGAGTGTTAAAACTCTCATTTGCAAACAGAGCAACCTGTTGAACTGTGTTCTGATTTTGTCTCTGGAAATAATTCACATTGGCTCTGGACAACTTATTTAAATTCATGTTGGCATTTTCCATATTTTGTGGGACCATCTTTTCTTGGAAAAGTTCTGCCATAGGTACCTGTTTCTGAACTGACATTTGCATTTGCTTAGCTTGCCTATTTTGCACCTGCATTTCTCCATGTTTTTGTGAATCATGTTTACATTTATTTTTCTTCTTCCAATGCTCAAATATGTTATAAAGATGGCAAAAGGACACATTTTCCAGCAGTACAACATCCATACCTGAATTTGCACTAACCAAAATACCTTTACTTCCATCCTGTGCTCTTTTAATCTGTACCCAATCAACATCCTTTGCTGGCACTCTGCCCTTTAGTAAATAAATCACTGCTATATTTTCCTCCATAACAACAGAAAATGATGGTGCATTCATGCAAACCATTTTCACTGTCTCCTCACCTGGCCCTTGAACAACAACTTTAGATTCAAACCACAATTTAGTCACCATGGCAATATAAAAGAACATTTCCAAATGAATGCACAACTCTTTCAAAATTTCAACAAATCCATCAACTTGTGGGTACCACAGCATAATTTTGTCTCTCCATTGTGGGATTGTGTTCAGAAATGCTGCAAGTTCACTTTTATTCTGTAGCATAGGAACACACATTTCTCCCACCTTTTCTCTCAATGAGTAAGCAAAAGCTTCTCCCTCATTCTGCTTATTATTTTTCTCAATTATATCTGGTGGCTTCTTTTCCTTATCCATTTTCCTTGCTAGATCTGGTGGTTTCTTTTTCTTCTCATGTTTTCTTGCCCACTTGTCTCCTAATTTCTCAAGCTCATTGCATTTAAAACCATATTTTATTTCTGCAATGTGCAAATGCATTCCTGAAGAACACATTTTCTCATTTTCTTCATCATCCATGTGTACCCTGAAACCTTTCTGAAATGGAAAACTTCCTGAAACATCATTTTCATATTTTTGAGCCAAATCTGTCAGTCCATAATGTGTAGTTAATGCACATGCAGCTGTTTCCTTACTCAGGGAAATTAATTCTTTTTCCTGACACTGGTTTACATTTTCATTATTTAAACAGCAAGGACTGTTAATTTCTTCATGTTCACATGTTCCATTTAAAACACTAGGCTGTTTCTCTTTTTCAGGGCCTGTGTTGTTATGTTCTCCCATGTGCTCTATATTTTTAATCACTGCTGCTTCCTCATAGCAGGTTTGAAAAATCCCATTTTCAAATATATTTATTTTATCCTGGGCTGCAGAAGTTGTAAATACCATTTTTCCCCTCACCTTTCAGTGCTTGGGGTAATTTCTGTTCACTAATCTGTGAATTCTGAGTTTGTGAAATAAACCCTTCCATAATCACTTTTTCTGCAGCTCTTTCAACCTTTTCAGTAGGGACCATATTAATTGGGACAGTCATAATTTTTCTAGGCACTATCTGTGCATCTGCAGTTTGCAATTCTTGGACTGAATCAGTCATATTTAAAGCAGTAACACCTGGAGGTATCACTGTCAGTGCTGAATCAAAAGGTAATGGGTCAATATAAAATGTCTGCACAGTTCTCTCAGTCTGTATTTCTCTCTGTTCAACAGAAGCAGTAGCCCCTGTAGTATTTACTGGTGCACTATTTTCAGTATTTTTCATGGGAACCACATAAAGTGGTGGACACTCAGTTAACAATTCATCGACTATTTCATCCCCTGAATTATTTATTTGAAGCTCTTTATCAGCATTAATTCCCTTCTCCTGCATCTGGTGCTTTACCTTTTTATCCTCACTTGCTTTTTCTCTTGCTTTCTTTTCCCACAGGCTTAAGGCCTCAAATTGTGCAGCTTTAGATGGTGTCTTTATTTCACATAACACTTCCCTTAATTTTTCAATAGTTTGCAATTCAAAAGTACCATCTTTTGGAAACCTCAAATCACCTTCTTTTTCAGTAATCTTGCACCATTGGTGAACCCACATACATGTATTTTGTCCCACATTGGTAGACATAAAATGCACAGGTGTTCCTTCAAGAGCATCACCAATAAAAAACAAATTTTTCACTTTACCTCCTAACAGCTTCTTTAAACCTTCAAACAGTTTCATTTTTGCAATAGTTCAATGCAATTTATTTTCTCCAAAACTGTCAGTCTCAATTTTAGTCAGTTTTACTCCTACCACTGACCCTCCACAAAATCTTACTTCAATATTTCTCTTAATCAA
The DNA here is from genome assembly GCF_964261635.1 of Lissotriton helveticus. Taxonomy (NCBI): domain Eukaryota; kingdom Metazoa; phylum Chordata; class Amphibia; order Caudata; family Salamandridae; genus Lissotriton; species Lissotriton helveticus. The sequence goes on along the minus strand of NC_136072.1, from coordinate 1,138,842,586 downwards.
TAACTCTGTTAGTAACAACATAAATACATTCGCTACTCTGTCTGTTGTGCCAAATAAAGGATAGATTATATTCACTGCGAGTAACACATTCCGCTTACCCTTCACAAAGTAAGACTTTCCGTTTACTCTTCAAACACTACAGGTAAATCCCTTCCGCTTACCTTTCACTCAAGCTCAGAAGAACCTGCTACTCCTTTGGACTTATCCTTCAGGATATATCTTAGTCCAAAGTTTCACCAGCGAACCCTTTTGCTGTCAATCAAGCTCAGAAGAACCTGCTACTCCTTTGGACTTATCCTTCAGGATATATCTAAGGCCAAAGTTTCACCAGCAAACCCTTTTGCTATCAATCAAGCTCAGAAGAACCTGCTACTCCTTTAGTGTGACCCTTTCTAGGTGATATCAGACCAAAGTTTCACCAGCGAACTCTTTGCTATTAATCACTCACACAGAAAATAGTCCCTAATTTAACATTGCCAGCCCTCCTTAGCTTCTCAGTGTTATTCCAACAGACGAGTAACCTCAGTGCAGTGTGGCTTCCATTTACCACCCGCTATTCCTTCCCGGGATTCCACAGGTGTGCATACCTGAATGTTCCAGACAACAAAGAACAAGACACTAACTTAACATGAAGAGTTAAAACATGTAATCAATAACCAAAAAATTATGTCTTATGAAATTACCAATATAATCAATAACACCATCAATTCAAAATGGGCAAAATGTCACCAACAGTAAAAAAATCCTTACTATTTTCAACACTTCAAAAATACATGCTAGCATATTAACAACATTTCACAACCCTATTGATACTCACACTACTTCTTGCATCACCTGCCAGTACTGCTTTGCCAGTCTTCAGGTTCTGAGCATTGGAGTCAGGAATCAGGACTTAGACATTTATCTAACTTGGGCAATTATTTTATTTCCCTCTTAAGGTCAATGATCCATTAGTTGAGTAGTTGATGGTGAATCAATAATCATTAATCACCAAACTATTCAATAATGACCATCCTCTGCTTACCAAAAACTGATGGAGAGCGGTAATTTCTTCTGGTAGTTTCTTAATGCAAAACCCTCATGCTACCTCTAATTTATCGCTAAAAAAGGTGTTGGACCCTTCACACCATGTATTACCTTCAGGAGACTTTAAATAAAGATGAACAGTCAAAATACAATTATTATTGTAAGCCAATAAAGAGATTTGTTGATTATTTTAAAGGGTTTTATTTTCTAGTCAAAAAGTTAATTTTTCTCTGACCCTTTATTCATTAGTAAAAAAATATCAATCAGGTTACAGAATTTGGAAAACAGGAAAAATATCAATAATACAGAACACATTACAGTCTGCATATAAGCATTACATGTAGTTATAGAAAATGTGGCGCAAAAGTCTTAAAGAGTTTCTAAGAAAAATAGTCTTGCAAAGCTAATCAGTACTTAAATAGTTTGCAAAAATATGCTATTAAGAGAAATAAATGCATAAATCAAATAAATCTTTTCAGACCTAATTAATTAGTTAAAACATAAACTTAAAGTTTAGCATCTAATCCTATCCTGATCCACTGCACTCTCTGTCTGTCTGTGTCTAAAGAGGAAAGCAGCCCGCCCTTCACAGGCCTCAAAGGAATGTGGCATGAAGTGCCAAGATATGACGTGGAAGCAAGAAACCTCCCCCTGACACTCCTCGGACGCAAGCCCGCCCTTCAGCAATCTCCCGGGACGTTTCTCGTACCTAACCCATAGAAGCCAGCTGAGCTGAGAAAAAGAAGAAGTGCCAGCCCCCATCCAGAGAGGACAGTATTTATACCATAATTATTGGCAGAGTACACAAAGATGTAACATTTTTCAGTAAAACCTTAACGTGATTGGTCAGTCATGATGCATGAGGTCACACTTCCCTGACTCATTCTAAAAACCTGACTTCACTAGTCTTAACAAAAGAAGCATACATGAATAACTACATTTATAAACATTTGCAACATTTACTAGGAAAAATGTTTCATTCTTCCTTCCACAGCGTAGTCAGAACGGATACTTTTAACTAACTGGTACATTGGCACAATTACAAAAATGTAGAGTTCAGGTTGTCCTTGACTTTTTTGTCATGAGGAAAGCTGCCACAGTCTGCGCATGCTCCCTTCTCATTAAATTGCAAGTCATAGCCTTGATGGATTCACAGGCAGCCATGTTTTGTGTAGGCCCCAAAAATAAAACAAACACAAAGATAATATTAATTTCATGTAAATCAGTCCATTATGTTTCCCTCCCTCATACTAATACCCCTTATAAATGTTTACCTAGCCAAGCTATTAGTGAAAAGCAGCTTTTCTATTATTTATGACTACATGCAAAATAAATGTGAAAATAGCATTTTCATGCTTTTAGTGTAACATTTAAAAGCACACACAGTTAATATAGCGCACACTGTTAATACAGCACACACAACAACATGCTTTAATGTTTTAGATAGCTTTTCATGCAAACAAGCATTTAGTCCCTTGTGTCGTGTTTGGTGCATTATTAATTCACACACATTATAAAAAGAGGTGTTATTAACTGAAAATGTTTATCAAAATATGCAACAAGTCAAAGTCTATTAAGACAGGAATAATAAATTTAGATTGGCAAGGGATGAGCTGGGAAGAGAAAAACACATTCTATTAATCTTCAAAGGTAAAAAGGCCACTTTTTCTCTACATTGCAAAAAAAACATGTTAATGCAGCAAAAGCATTTTCAGGTCTCACTTTCATGTTTTTCATGTGCCATGTTTTTAACCTGCACCAAAATGTGCGTGGCAATTTAAATGCAGCCTGTCTGAAGCACAAAAAATAAAACAATGCATGACTGCAGATGAAATCTGCTCCATCACTCACTATCACTGCCCTTTACTGAATCTCACTCATCTAATACCACTACATGTTATCTTCTCTGTGCATCACTCCCATTCCTTTTCTTCTTCTCCTATTTCTTCAGTACCCCTCTTTTTCTTTTCCTCACTTCATCTGTCAATCTTGCTCCCTAATTCATTTTTCTCATTCCCTTGTGCTACCTCCTTTTCTTTAACTCTCTCAGTCATATTTTGAATATTTTGTTCTCCTTCTTTTATTGTGTGTAACTCAGTCTAACTTCTCTTCCTGTTTGTATCTCACCCCTTTTCTCTTTTCCTCTCTCTTTCCATTACTCTCCCTCACACTCTTTCACTCATTTAATTACTCAGGGGCAAATTTTAAAAACCCATTGCGCCTCTTTTATACCGCCTGTGTATCAGTTTTCTTACACAGTGGCAGTGCAAAAGAAGTGCCATAGTGCAGAGAGATGCATCACGTTGTAAAACCCCGTACCACATCAAACCAGTCTCAGGTTTCATGTGGGCATTTCCACGCAGGGGTAGGTGTTCCGTCAAAACAACTCCTTTGAAAAGTGATTCAGTGAAATCTACAAGATTTCACTGAGTCACTTCACCAACACTAATGTGTCAAAACATTGCATCTGTTGAAGCAGGTGTAAAGGTTGACATAGCACGTTACAGATAGAGGAAGTTGGAAAAGTGCTGGAGTTGCGTCCTGCATGCAACTGAATTTCAATACTGTGCAAATTTCAGCCCTAGATGTGATGTACATCATGAGTGGTGCAAGGATTAATTTGTGTATTGCATCTTTCCTGGTGCATCTTTACTATTTTGCAGAGATGTATTGGTTAACATAAATCTGTCCCTCTGTTCCATTCCCTTTCTATGCTTTCCTAAGTCCCCTCATTCTCTTATTCAATTTTCTAATCACTAATTTACCAATTCTCACTTTAACTTACCTCCCTTTTATCATCCTCAAATCTCCTTCCTTCATAATCTTTCCATTTCCTTTACCTTCACTCACCTAACCCTACTCTATGTATCTCTCTTTGTCCCTTACTGTCCATCCATATATTCATCCTCACTCCCCTTCTGTGAGTCTTGCATCTTTACTCTCTTTTCCATACTGTTCTTCGCATAATTTTTAATTTCCTTTAACTCACTACCCTACCTTTAAACATCTTGGGGCAAATTTACAAGCCTTTTACGCATCTTTTGCGACGCTGTTGCGTCACTTTTGTGACACAGCGGCGGTGCAAAAGATGCAAAATGGTGCATGTTACTTACAACGTGACACATCTGGGAGATGCGTCACATTGTACACCCTGTGCCTTAAGGAAGCGATATGGTGCGGGGGGGGGGCGTTCCTGCGCAGGAACGCCTGCTAAAAGTGGCTAAGAGAAATCTACAAGATTTGACTCAATCATTTTTATACCATGTCAAAACCTTGCGCCTGCTTGAAGCAGGCATAAGGTTTGACGCAGCATTGAAACAGCATTAGTTGAATGACCACCCAAGGAGCTTTGCTGAAGCTGCATCGCGCATATGATGCAACTCCAGCAATGTGACACCTTTACGACACAGATGCGTCATGCATATGTGCCGTTTTTGACCCATGGTGCGCCACATTGTAAATATGGCACATTAGTGGTGGCACACAGGTGGTTTTGCTTGTCATAGGTTATGTGGCGCATCCCTGCTAATTTGCAGAGACATTCCATGTAGTTTCAGTCACTCTTTTACTTCACTATGTTCAGTCACTATACTTCCTTTACCTCACTCATTTGCTCAGTCCCTTACTCCGTTTTTGTCATTCATTTCATTTAGTCATTTATACACTACACATTCATACAAAAGAAAGATGACACAGTGCGTAACAGATAGAGCTCTTTTTGGAAAAATAAGTTTGTTCTGAAAAGAACTTTTTGTTTTGTTTTGTTGTTTTATATTTTTTTTCTTTTTTGAAAGTTTTATATTTTTGGGGATTTTTCTAACAGAAACAGAAATCTTCAACTGAAACACTGTTCAACAGGAACAAAAGAAATCGAAAGTTTGAAAAAATGTATCTTCTCTGGGAGCATTGATGTTCATTAATTCTGCGCTCAACCAGAGTAAGGCTCTGCTCCCCGTATACAACAATTTCACCACATTTGTTGCATCTCATGTGGACTTAGGATAAGAATGGTCTTAGGTCCATCTGTGCAGTTGATGGAGATGCAGGTTGTCCTCCAGATGATGTGCTGGCCACAGCTGGTGGTATTTGGGTGGCCAGAGCTCTTGTTGATGCCTGTGCAAATTGCACAGGGTGCACTTGTCTGACATGCCTTATCATAGTGTGAATTGAAACTTTTTGGATGGATTTCCTCTGGATAAAACAGTGCCACATATAGTACAAGTGACTTTTGGGGCATTCACTTTTTTAAGTCCTTCAGGAAACGTAAAAAAATTCCATATAAAAGATTCCTTGCCTTTTCTTTGTGGAGGCTGATAATCTTCCCCAGATTCAGAAGAAGATTCCTGTCTTGCAGCCATTTCAGATAATTTTCTGGAAACTTCGAAAAGGCTCCTTCTCCCATGAGAGTAAGACAGATAGTGAAGGAAGTGGGTGGGGTTCCTGAAGATTCTAGAACTGAAACTACTATGAACCAATAAAAAGTGTTGTTTTTGAGTCACATGACTTGACGTGCGCGACCGGGTGCGCGCACGTGGTGGCGTTCAACTCGATTTACATAAAAGTTTCAAAATGTGAGAAGGAGGCTTGGAAAACACTCCCTGACCCTCTAGGTATTCTCAGGGGGTCCATTAAGGACCCCCAAGGCCCAAAAAATCCTTAATTTTTTTTCTAAAAAGTTGCGAGGTGCGCGCACCCGGTCGCGCACGTCGGGTTAAAATGGCGTTTTACCCGATTTACATAAACGTTTCAAAACGTGAAAAGGAGGAAACATAGACAGTCCCTGACCCCCTAGAGTTTCTCAGGGAGTCCCTAAACAACTCCGACGGGCACCTCACATTTGAATAAAAAAAAAAATCAAGTCATGTGAGTCAAAAACAACATTTTTCATTGGTTAATATTAGTTACAGATCTAGAATCTTCAAAACCCCACCCATTTCCCTCACTATTTGCTTTATTCTCCTGGAAGTCGGACCCTTTTTGGAGCTGGAGACAGAAAAAAGAACAGGATGGCAGAAAGACAAGAAACATCATCTTCTTCTTCTGACTCCCACATGGAATATCGTCAGCCAGCTAAGAAAGGGAAATCTTCTTTTATTTGGAAGTTTTTTACTTTTCCTGAGCATCAAAAAAAGGTAAATGCTCTTAAAGTAACGTGTACCCTTTGTGGTACTGTTCTTTCAATGGGAAACCCTCTTAAAAAATACTCTTTTTCTATACATTCCATGTTAAGACCTGTGAAAAATGTGCACCCTGTGTAATATGCCCAAGCAGCCACAAGACCTCTGGCCCAGCAGATTCCACCAGCTGTGGCCAGCACATCTACAGCTCCACATCCATCGCCAGCAACAGCAGAAATGGACGTTAGGCCATATTCGGGACATGTGCATATGCGGTGCAACAAATGTTGTGATATTATTGTTTATGGAGAACAGAGCCTGAACCTAATTGAACGCAGTATTCAAAGTCATAAATGCTCTGAAAGGAGATAATTTCTTTTCTATTTTTCATTTATTTTGTTCGGGTTGAACAGTTTCCTTGTTGCAGTTCCTGAATTTTCTTTAAAAAAAAATTTAAAAAATCTCAAAATTAAAAAAAAGGAACAAAAATATAAAACAACAAAAGAAAAAAAAAGTTCTTTTCAGAACTCATTCCCTTTTCAAAAAAGAGTTATATTCTTAAACACTGTGTCGTTCATTTTTTTGAATGAAAGTCTAGTGCATAAATGAGTGATTGAAATGACTGAGGGAAGGAAGGGACTGAGTGAAAGAATGAGAAAAGGGAAGTATGGTGAGTGACAAAAGAGGAGTTGAAGAGTAACTGAAAGAAGGGGACTAAGGGTAGAGGAGTAAGTTAAAGGGACTGAAAAACTAAAGGAAGGGCAATAAAGAAAAGAGAAAAAAACTAATTTCAGTGTTTTGATGTTGTATTTAAATTCATAATAAAAAAAACCTTGCAAATTCACCAAAAAAACCATAGGTTTTACACACGTTATAGTTAGGAATTAGCATTTAAAAAACCTTGCAAATTCACTGAAAAAACCATAGGTTTTACACACATTATAGTTAGGAATTAGCATTTAAAAAACCTAGCAAATTCATTGAAAAAAACATAGGTTTTATAACAGTTATAGTTAGCTGGACAATTTACTCATACAAAACCATTGAAATTCCCACGTTATAGTTAGTTGTACTCACTATAACTGGCGCGCCTGCAAAGCACTGCTAATGACATCACATATTACATCACTCATGACATAGTCAGTGACATCACTCATGACATCACTGATGACATCTCAAATGACATCACTGATGACATCATCCTTGTGAAAAAATGGCAGACTCTCTCTCAGTGTAATATAAGTTTTGATACACATATTGACAAATAGAATCAAATAATTACAAAACAATGTAGAAACTAATTCCACTTACAACAATCTATTCAGAAATTGCAAAATCTACATACACATTCGCAAATTCACCAACATATCTACATAGTTACTCATGCACATACTCAATCATCATAAATACTCATTCATCTATACATTTTGTTACAAAACGACACTCCTCCTTAGAGTTACTCACACACATACTCACACAAGCAAATAAATTATAAAACAACCATACACTTGCTTATACAGCTATACATCCACCACTGCTCTTACTTCTACAGAAACGTACATATACTTTTTTACTAAAACTATCTCTTATAGGAACAAAAAAGTATTTATACAGAAACTCTTACAATTTCTCACTCTTACACATACTTACCTATATGCATCAATTCTTACTTATAGTAATTTAAAACATATGTAGTTACTTATAAAGAAATGATTCTGACAGTCATTCACTCACTAACACACCTATACACAAACTCATCCAACCATACAGTCGTGCACACATGCTGTCTTCAAAACATATGCAAACAGTAAGGCACTCATTTATTCATATATGCACAAAGTAATACCTCCCACCAAACTTAACAGACACTCATACTAATACTCAAAAAACTAACTAATAACCCATTTAGACAATCATGTACCTACTCACCAACCTAAGCATCCGTCTATAGATAAAGGGAGACAGTGATACAGATATTTACAACTTTAAACAATGAATGGTAATACATATATTTATTAACATACACTTAATAAATTAGTTATACAATCAATTAAAAAACCTCATCCATTTAAACTCTAATTTAATCGTTTGTTCTTCCATCGATTTTTAGGTACACATATATAAAATATATTTTTTTTTATAAGAAAGATACACATTCACTGGATGATGTCATCAGTGATGTCATTTGAGATGTCATCAGTGATGTCATGAGTGATGTCACTGACTATGTCATGAGTGATGTAATATGTGACGTCATTAGCAGTGCTTTGCGGGCGCGCCAGTTATAGTGAGTACAACTAACTATAACGTGGGAATTTCAATGGTTTTGTATGAGCAAATTGTCCAGCTAACTATAAGTGTTATAAAACCTATGGTTTTTTCAATTAATATATATATATAGAGGAGGGAACTATGAATTATCCCTTAGAAAACTTGAATCTAAGTACATCATAGATTTTCAGTGCTTGTTTCCGATGGGACTTAACATGAGTGAAGAATTGAAGGTTCATTTATATGAATAAGGAATGCACATAATGTAATATGTAGAGTTGTCGGCTGTCTGTTTCTGATTTTAATATTTTAATTTTTTCAGATAAATGTGGAGGACCTAAATGACAATTGCATGTCATGGCATTGCAGTGATTTCTGACGGATCATGAATTCAATAGACCTAAGACTTGATGATATTTGTGATGATGAAAGTAGGCCTTTTTGAGTTTGAGGCTACCAGGACAATATGAATTCGCCCACTTGGGCGTAATATGTGTTGATGAATGACGATATTTAATTCTGAATTGGTCAAATAATTACCTGATCGAATATATGGGTCGGAATATGATAATGTTACATTGGTCTAGGATCAGATTACCACGTGCATAAGGAGATCTAAGCACAGTCGCTATAAATATTTGTAAATTTGTATGATGTGCGAATTTCTTTGAAAAAGTGCATGTATTTTACATACGATATATGGTATACTAATACATGATACATTCAATGTAATTTTGACTAGTCTAAAATGTCCTCCTCCTTTACTGGGGTTATCACATGACCTGCACGTTGGGTGTGTTTGGGGAATTTAAAAATGGTCGTTTGTTGTCGACCAGACGAGCGTGAACAAGCCGTAAAGGTGAAACGCATCGACTTTTTTCCTGTCCAGAATAAAGGATTTACCACAAACGCTGAGTGTCCAGGTTTACTTTTTGATGTGAGAAGTTGTTCGGAGAATATTTCGAGGCCAGCCAGTGACCTTACTTGGACCGCTCACGACAGCAGCATTTGCTCTGACTGGCAAAGGTGGAGTGAATATATATATATATATATATATATATATATATATTGCTTGTACTCCGTTGACGCTGTCGCATCCCAGTCACACCTCTTGTACTGCAAAAACGGATAAGACAGACCCAGATTTCGTGCAAATTCAGTGGTTTATTCCATCAAGTAGAATACCACCCAGCAAGCCCGCATGACGCGTTTCGCCTCTAGCCAGAGGCTTGATCACATGATACATTGCTTGAAAGTGATGAGGGTACTTATTGAGCCTGTGCAACGAGGGGTGGCGCTAGATGTTTCTGGCCATCCCTCAATTAACCCTTAAATATCCAGTCTATTTGTCGACTTGCTTTAACATTAATGGCATAGTGCCCAGTATTAACGATTAGTCATTTGGTTAAAAACATATATATAGTGCAAAATACACAACAATAGTATAAAAAATACTAGTAGTTAGGTTAGCTTCAATCTCAACCATAATATTGTAAAACAAGCAATGTGTTTCTACTGATCTGCAATGTATAAACATTTGCTGATTTCATCAAACAAATAAGTAAATGACATGGTGTCTTTTTTTGTATTAACATTGCTTGCTCTTAGAGGGAGATTGTTTCTTAGGCTAACCCCTCTATTTACATATACTGTACATCAATTTTGTAATAACAATACAGTTCTGTACAAAAAGTCTCAATAGATATAGTTATTAAAACCATCTTGTTCTTAACCAGAAAAAAAAAAGGGGGGGGGCCAATATGAAAACACGAACTCATATAGGGTATGATCAAAATCCAATTGTTGTCAACAAAATGCTCTAAGCTCTAAATAAGTATACATCCTCATATTTAATCCTACCAATAAAGTGCTTAAATGGTTCAAAAAATGTGTACTATACATCTTAAAACCTATTTTATAGCTCATGAAAGGATATAAAGGGAGGTATTACAGTTATTAATAATTTCATCTACACCCTTGACCCAACTTCATATGGAACATTACGTTCAAATCTTGATACAAAACAGAATAAAGTGCATTGTGCAACCATGAAACTAGAGATGAACTGTAGGCATGATAGATTGTGACTGCTAGAATGATACCCTTGGTATGATAATACTACAGGCAGGTGTATAAATCCTCACTTGCGTTGAGACCTCGCGGTGTCTTACAGTCTAATTCAATAATATATCTAGTTTCTAAAAGACGGAGCTTAGCATCTCTATCTCCTCCTGTCTTGAGTGGCAAAACGCAGTCGATGGCATAATATTGCAGGACTGAAGGGTCACTGTTGTGCTGAGTCTCAAAATGGCAGGCCACCGGGTAGGCTTGGTCTTTTCCCACGATGGCCCTAATGTGCTGCAGTATCCGTTTGTGAACGGGCAAGCGGGTACTGCCCACATACCTGAGTTCACAAGGACACTGCAGCACATAGACTGCGAATTCAGTCCTGCACGACATGCGTTTTTTAAATTTTGACAGGGCAGCTTTTGAAAGGCACAGTATACTGAGTTTTATTGCAGCCATGTCTGCAAGCTTTGCAGACAGAACACTTCTTGAAGCCTCCGCTAAGAGCGCCCCAGGTATCGGAAATCGGTTTCTCTAGAACATTGCTCACTAGTCGATTCGACATAGATTGGGATTTCCTATATGTGATATCAGGCTTGTTGGTGATGAATTTCCCAATAACCGGATCCCCGGTTATTAAATTCCAATTTTTATAGAAAATCCGCCGAATTTCCTTGTGTTGTTTATTGTATGTGGTGCTAATCCTGGGTTGGATTTTAGTGTCTTCCACCGGTGGAAATCTAGGTTTGTTTTTACCTGCTAAACTTTCCTCTCTCGTTACTAACAGAGATCTGTTAATTGCCCGCTGGACAGTCTTTGCAGAATATCCACGGGACAGAAAACGGGCTTGACTCTCCTCCTGAGCCTTATGACAGTCATGGTCATTGCTACAAATACGCCTTATCTGCAGCATCTCTCCAAAGGGGATGCTGTTGATATGGTGCTGAGGATGTTGGCTGGATGCATGCAGCACCGTGTTTCCTGCCGTGGGCTTTCTATGTAGTTTGGTGTGTAAGCCCGAATCTGAAACATAAACTTCAGTGTCCAAAAAGAACACCGATCTGGCATCAATACATGAGGTGAATCTCAAGTTTAGGCTGTTTTCATTCAATGCATTCACAAAGTTGTTGGCTTCTAGAGATGTACCTCGCCACACCAAAAATATATCATCGATATATCTCAAGTAAAGTGGAACATGTTTCTGCATTATTGTCGCATGAATGCTGCCAAGGGTCTGCTCCTCCCAGAGTCCCATGTGAAGACATGCTAGACTCGGGGAGAAGCAAGACCCCATAGCTACCCCTCTAACCTGCTGGTAAATCTGGTTATTAAAGAGGAAATAGTTTTGTTCCAGGCACACTTGAATCATAGATAGTAACATTCTATTATGCGAAGAAAAGTTCATAGGTCTCTTATTTAAATAGAATTCCACAGCCTTTATACCATCAGCATGTTTGATTGATGTATAAAGGGAAGATAGATCCAGAGTTACCAATAAACAATCAGTGTTCCAAGCTACATTGTTCACTTTTTTGATAAAATCAGAGGTGTCCTGCACAAATGATGGAAGACCTTTTACCCACTCCTGGAGGAAAAAATCAATATATTTTGAAATGTTCTCTGTAGAACTGTTGATCGCCGATATAATCGGCCGACCCGGTGGTTTATTTAAATCTTTGTGTATCTTAGGTATTAAATAAAATGTTGGAATAACCGGGAAATCTTTCTTCATAAATTTGTATTCGTCGTTGGAAATTAGTTTGGCGCTTCTCCATGCCATGAGTTTCTGGTTTTGATCTTGCCAAGTTGCTTTCAAAGTTGTCAAGTTACTCTTTTTGTAGCATGTGCCATCGGAAAGTTGACTTTCTGCTTCCGCTATATAAAGGTCGCGAGGCCATAAAACAATGTTCCCACCTTTATCCGCTTGGCGGATGATTATATTTTTATCTAATTCCAGTTTTTTTATTAGATTTTGGTAACATTGGTTCTTGTTATTAGCCATTTTGTGTTTTTTGTTGGTCAATGTATATAGCTGTTTAAGTTCCTTCACAACCAAGTCATGGTAGACATCTATGTTATCATGGGTTAACACAGGTTGGAAAGTTGACTTTGGTTTGAAAGGAGTATTGCTCATACCCTGGTCTTCCCTTGAGGTCACCAAAGGCAAATCCAGTGATGGTTCAACTTCCTGTTGTAGACTCCAGATCTCATCGAAAGTGCCATGATCCCCGGCTTCCAATAGAGAGGGACTTTTTTGTGTCCCTACCTGTTTTTTTCCTTTCTTTGGTTGGAGAGCAAACAATTTGTTTAGTTCTAATTTGCGTACGAAACGATACGTGTCCATTCTAACGTCCACATAGTTGAAGTTCGATGGTGGACAGTAAGATCATCCTAAGTTTAGGATCATTTCATCATTGGCAGAAAGAGTGATGTTCGAGAGATTGACAATGGATTTGGATCTCAATTCAAATTTGCTTTGCGTTTCGATCTGTTCCATCGGCCCCTGGCTGGTTGATTTGCATTGGGCTGCTTTGTGCTGGCGACATTTCCTTCTTGCATGTCGTTTTTGGTTTGCCCGATTTTGTTTGCCTGTGTCTTTCCTAGGACTCTTGGTCTTAAAGTGGCTCACCGGTCTTGACACAGACAGCTCACTTCCTTCGCCAGAGACAGTTTTGTCAACCCTACCGTGGAGGGTCCTGCCACCTCGTTTTCCGCCTCACTACCAGACGTCAGGCTTGCGTCCGTTGAAGAAATTGAGACAGTTTTGCTGCCCTCGTTTGCCTGCCGTACTTTTCTTGCCCTTGCTTTCACATTTTCGTACTTTTTTGCATACGTGAAAATTTGGTCGTTTAGATAGTCAAGGCGGTCACGCTCAAATTTGAATGCTTTGCGTTTTTTTTATCACATCTTCATCTTTTTGAACCCTCTGCATCATCTCATTTCTGAATTTGTCTGCCTGTTCACTTGGCCCAAATCCTTGAATTTCAACTTCGAGTAATTCAATTTGCGCTTGTATTTTTACTCGGTCGCTTTCAGCGTATTCCACTAGGAGGGCCATTAACTTGCCAGAACAGTCCAGGTTAGTTTCCGCCCACCTTGTTAACATTTGTGGATCAGGTGTTTCGTAGCTGGGGGCTAATGTGATTCTCAGCCCCCTCGGTTCTCTTCCAACTGCCAGATACCTAGATAGAGATTTATTTTCCCACCATTTTGCTTGCTCCTTTTTTATGAGTTTTTCCATTTTTTTTAACAAGTCTTTAAGAGTGGGATTTACCTCAATGGTGTTATTCAAGGGTGTTTGTTTCTGCGAGTCCAAATCCCCAGCCGGGGACTTGTCAAACATGTTACCCGCCGCCTCCTCCCTGTTCCGCAACGTATCCGCTGACATTTTGCTTGCAACTATATAGCTGTATTATGAGGGTAAATGAACTTAGATATAACCACTGAGACTCCCGTAGCGTCTTTTGTCTCGGAATCCCGACTACTGGTGCGCTAATGAAGTCAGCACCACTCCCTATTGGAACTTTCCGAAAAGGTCCTACCTGTCTCGGGCTGTCTTCAAGACTGTCAGATATTAAGCCGTTACAGGCCACAGCGAGCCGCTTGCTGAAGCTGTGGAGAGCACCATTTGCTGCCATGGAGCAGCTTTTAAGTTGTTTTTAGGTGCTCTTTCAGGCAGCGTAGCTAATGATAGGTTGTATGCAAATTTCAGAAGAATCCTTTCCAATATTAGTGCTCTCATGTGACGTTTGAAAAACAATGCAAAGTAGATACTGTTTCAAACATGCGGCTTTCCAAAGCACCTTCTAACATAAGTGATAAAAATACTACAATATTTGCACCAGTTATGAGAGATGGTATTCAGTCACTATACTATTATACACTGCACTCACAGTCAGAGAGTTAACTACAAAGAGTGGGAGGGGGAGGAGGCGGTGGAGCCATGCTGGCTGAAATAGATTAGCAAACAAAAGTGGGCTGCAGCCATATCTAAAAATAAAGTATGGTATGCCGAGCTGATATAGTGTTTGAACCAAAAGATGGCTGCCACCATATGTAAAGATAAAGAGCGGCATGCCGCACTGATATGTACAGTGCCGGACTGGGAACCACAACCGGCCCTGGCAAAGGGCTCGGCCGGGATTGGAGGTGCCGCCGAGCTCCTTGCTGGGGGCCGGTTTCTAGCCGATTTTGGTACAGGGCCGATTTTGCAGCTATGCCGCAAAAGCGGCCCTGTAAGAAAAACGGCCCCCAGGGGCCCAAAACCGGTCCCAACCAGTGCGGTGCACCGGGGGATTGCCCGGTGCCCGCTATGGCCAGCCCAGGCCTGTATATGCAGAAGCAAACAAAAGGGGCGCCCGCCATATTTAAAGTGAAATCCCGAAGCTCAGCATGCTGTCTAGATACAGAACTTGGTACAAGAAAAAGAAAGTAGTCCTCAGAGGAATACCTGAACACTGAAAGCATAAGGAGACAGTACTTGGCCAGTGCTGCCTGGCCGGAAAGCGGAAACACAGAGGAGGAAAAGAGGAACGATTGCCCAGTAGCAAGCAAGGATCTCTAAAGGACAGTGGCACAGACAAATAAAAAGCAATGGCAAGCAGTGGGCGGCGTTTAACTCCACAAACCATCTACAAGAGGTCGCTAAGCGACAGCACAAGCACTGTTACGCCCGACCTAAAAATGATGAAGAAAGTTGTGAAACCTACTGGTGTCTCTGAGAAATAGAAATCTTGTGCCTTAATTGGACCAGGTTCTGAACTGGGATGGTGCAGTGAGCTAAAAAACGGTGATGGATCAAGCCCTGATCTGTTGACTGGGTAGGAGTGTTCTGATTAGCTCAGATACTCTGTTCATCACCACCCCCTTTTTGAAATTATTTTGGCCACCATAAGTGTGGAAGGGTATGCTCAGACATGAGTCCGTTGCTCACTGCACCATCAGGATTCAAGCAAGCCGGGCCGAAGACGGCTGTAATGCCAGAAACCGGTCCCCGGAAGCTTGTTTCCTTTCCAGTGAAGAATTGACCAGGTTCTGAACTGGGATGGTGCAGTGAGCTAAAAAACGGTGATGGATCAAGCCCTGATCTGTTGACTGGGTAGGAGTGTTCTGATTAGCTCAGATACTCTGTCCATCACCACCCCCTTTTTGAAATTAATAAACAGTCATTACTGGGTGGGGGCATGTGTGACAATATATTAGAAGGACCAGGGTCGCTGTGGCTCGTTGCTGAGTGGCTAATACCAGAGTCCTCTTCTCTGACCTGGGAGGGCAGCAAAGGGACTGTGGAATCTTGTGTTTGGTCCTGTGCATTATTCCTCAGTATCGCCTCCATGTTAGCCGGCCAGATCCATAATGCTCAGACACACCAATTGTGTGATCTGTGTCTTCTCTTGTGTTTGTGGCCCACTGAACAAGTCCCACCGCCTTTCGCCACAAGTCTCTGATCAACAAACCAAGGTCTGGCCAATGGTTCAGAGGAGATGCTGCCACCAACTTTAGAACTGGGAACCAGGTTCAAATCCCAGCTTCTGCTCAACATCCTGTGATTCTGAGCATATTACCTTTGAGTCCCACCCCCTTTTGCTACAAGTCTCTGATCAACAAACCAAACAAACCAAGGTCTGGCCAATAGCTCAGAGGAGATGCTGCCACTGACTTTGGAACTGGGAACCAGGTTCAAATCCCGGCTTCTGCTCAACATCCTGTGATTCTGGGCAAATTACCTCTCAGTCTCCCTGTGGCTATTAAAAAAAAACATGCATCTGAGTTTGTGTAATAGATTCTCATTATGAGTACTCTGGTGTAGCAGCTGGTAAACCAACCTCCCAGAGTAACCATTACTGGGGGTGCCATTAAATCTGAGGTGCAAGTTAACAGGCATTACCAGTGGGACCCATAGTGTCCCCCAAGAATGGAGTTTCAATATTCTGATTTCTCTGGACACTCCTCATTTCATACCTGCTGTTTCATTCAGAGAATAGCGACCCTTTCAGACTTACAGAGGCACTGTAATCAGCCCTTGGAAGAAGAGGAACTGCTGATTGTAGACCAGTGGAGCTTTCATCCACTCCACCACCATAATTTGCTACTCCTATTAGCGAAATGGCTGATTTTTTAACTTTAATGCATTGCATTTAAGGAATCTTAATTTGGGATTCCTTAAATGCAATCGCAATTTAAGAAATCACAATTAAGAGATTCCTTAAATTGCGATTTTTGCATTTGAGATGATGCATCCCAAATGCAAAAATACCGGTCGCAAAGGGGCAGATTCTGAGAATCTGCCCGTTTGCGACCGGTTTTTCCTTTGATGCATTTGCCTAATAGCCCCCTCGTCTGCGTTCCATTTTGATGAAAGTGCATCCGTCACATGAGGGAATGCAGTTTTGGCATAGGGGATTCCCAGTGACACAGCAAGGAGACCTGTGGAGCTTTCATCCATTCTACCGGCACCCAATCACAGGAGCTTTCTTCCACTCCATCAGCACCCAGACACAGGAGCTTTTAAACACTTCACCAGCACCCAATCACAGAAGCTTTCATCCACACCCATCAGCACCAATCACAGAAGCTTTCATCCACTTCACCAGCACCCAATCATGGGAGCTTTCATCCACTCCACCAGCACCCAATCACAGGTGCTTTCATCCACTCAATCAGCACCAATCACAGAAGCTTTCATTTACTCAATCAGCACCAATCACAGGAGCTTTCATCCACTCCACCAGCACCCAATCACAGGTGGCGGTCTGCCCATCATAAGGCTGTCACTACCAGAGCATCAAGATACGTCTGTCTTACAGGCCAGCCTGCAGGGTTGGCTGTGAGAGGCATGGTGTAACCCAGCAGGAGAAATCAGCATTGGTTCATAGGTGCGGGGAAGAAAGCCCCTTGCATCTGGAGATCACGTTTTTTTGTTTTGTTTGCAAAAACAAACACCCACTTTGGCGGTTGGTTACTGAAAAACACAAAAAGAAGGCAAGGGAGGCTATAACAATATACAAACACATGCATCAACAGAAGGAATTGCGATTCCTGAATAGCGATTTTTAAGGAATCGCTATTTAGGAATCGCAAAAGCCTATGCATGTAGGAATCGCTATAAAAATAGCGATTCCTACACATTACTTAATTGCTACTCGCAATTAAGGAATGCTGTCACATTCATTCCTATGGGCCTTCAGGCCCATAGGAATGAATTGGAGATTGCCTGAGCAATTTTCGAGTACCATTAGGTACTCGCAAATTGCTCATGCAATTTCAAGGGTACATGGGTGTCAAAATGACATCCTGTTGCACCCCTGAAATTGATCTGTGCACATATGTTGCACAGGGCATGTGTGTGCGCAACATGTAACTCTGAAAAATGCAGAAAAGTGCATTTTTCAAAGTTTTTGCAAATTACCATGAAGTTCATCTTCATGGTAATTTGCTACTCCTATTAGCGAAATCGCAATTTTTTTTACTTTAATGCATTGCATTTAAGGAATCTCAATTTGGGATTCCTTAAATGCAATGGCAATTTAAGGAATCGCAATTTAGAGATTCCTTAAATTGCGATTTTTGCATTTGAGAGGATGCATCCCAAATGCAAAAATACCGGTCGCAAAGGGGCAGATTCTGAGAATCTGACCGTTTGCAACCGGTTTTTCCTTTGATGCATTTGCCTAATAGCCGCCTCGTCTGCGTTCCGTTTTGACGAAAGTGCATCCGTCACATGAGGGAATGCAGTTTTGGCATAGGGGATTTCCAGTGACACAGCAAGGAGCTCTGAAGTGGGCGGTGGCCCTCCAATGGGGAGGTGAAGTCAGGAACCCCTTTGCTTATTGCACCAGAAACAGCTGAGGCTGACAAACAAACTGGTAGCAAATTTATCCTGCTGTTTACAGATATTGACAAGGTAGAGTTTGGCAGAATATACCAATATAGCGCCCACTGCAATGCCAACTTCAACATCACCATAGTGCATAAACCTCATACTTAACCTAGGTCACCTGGAGCAACACACTTGACCTGATTGGCTGAGTGTTAGAGCAGAATCTGTAGTGCACACTTATGCGGGCTGTCTCCATGCCAATGTGAATTGAAGAAATGGAGTAGAGGCGCAATAATGCAGAGTGTGGTGGCTTAGTGGACTAAAGCATCACTGTAGAGGCTTATGTTTGACCTCATGGTCACAGGTTCAAATCCTGGTGGGTTCATTCAGCCTTTCATCCTTCTGAGGTTGATAAAATGAGTACCATTGAGATGGGCCAACAATAAACATCTGTTATTCCATGCTAACATTCTATTTTGGATGAATATACGCTTTACAAATAAACATGTTATTTTAAGTTATGTTATGTTATATGAGGAGAATTCAGCATAGGAAAGAATGCTAAGAGACTTTCTTGAAGGAAGGTGAGTGGAAGTAAAAAGCAAGCCATAGAGAGTGTGGTTACCGGGGGCGTGGCTGAGCACGAAATGGCGGCAGACGTGCCTGGGTAGAGCTCCGTGAGGGACTCCCCTACCACAGGCCATTTATCCGTCACCTTTGCCCGTTTTCTCCTGAATCTGTCAGCGAGTGTGCGTAGACCACCCCTCTATCGACTGCCGAAGTTTGGAGCGGCTGGTACGGTCCGGGCCGCCCCGGCGGAGACGATCACTGTCTGCCCGATCTCCGACCATCGCGAGCCGGCATGGAGAGTCAGCCGAGGCCGGGGATCCGGCCGGCTGACTAGGCCTTCTGTCGCAGATTGCTACCCCGCACCTTCCGGCGCCTCCTGAGCGCCGCCGGAACTCATCTCGGAGGTCTGACACGGGGCCCGGGGAGACGAGGTGAGATCGGCCCCCACCGGACTGCAAAGCGGAGGGACTCAGGGGTGCGGACCAATACCGGAGCGCACACCCGGCGCTGCGATTGCCGTATTTACCTGAGGACTTCCCTCGGGGCGCTGTGCGGCGTACCATCTTAGCCGGCCGGGTACCGGCTCACGCTGCGTGCCTCCCTCTACACCCCTGAGATCTGGCTGCGACGCCCCTGTCTGGGACCCCTCCTGACGGCCGCACCAGAGCACTTGCGACCGGAGGTGCGGCCAACTTACTTGGTCCTGCAGAGCCGCGGGGTGCCGAAACCTGCTGAAAGCAGCGACGCCCTACCTGCGACCCCACATGGTGCCACTCTCAGTGATGGTGTGTCGCTAACTTCTGTGCTGCAGCAGCGCCCCGAGGTCGTCCGGGGAACAGATTGGACAAGGCGAGGTACATAGCGAGTCGCGCCAGGAAGAAGAACCTCCCCCCCCCCACTGATTATCTGAAGACGGGGCGCAGAGACAGTTCCCTGTGTGTGCTGACGCTGTGGTGGGGGTCATCATTGGGGGGCTTGCGCTGGGGCGCACTTGACGGCTTGCCCTGCCATCTGTTGTAGGAGCGCGCCTAAGCACGAACCTCCGCTATAGGCCTGGACAACTACCGCGGCCCCGCCCTGTGTTTTACACACTTCTTTCCGCCTCCTACCACCTTGGGACAATAATGACGACCCTTGGGGTTACATCGCCACAACAAGATCACTTGCACATCCACACAGTGACCTTCTCTGTGGCGCTACCATTGGGACGCCTACACACGGGCGTGACTGCGAGCCACCAGAGGCCACCGGCGATAGCCCCACGACGCACGTGGGGGCTGCAAGGGCCTGCAAGCTACTCTGTCTGCTTTGCTTGGAGCTGATCTGCCCTATCCTGTCAGTGGGTCTCTTCTTGAATGTGCCATAGCGAAAACCTTTGAACCACACCTCTAACTGATCACGTCGACGTCGCCCATGTTGGTGGGACCTAAAACGCGGGCTGTAACAAGCAACACGCTGGTGAAGGGGAAAATGGCGAAGCAGGCAGAGACAGACCAAACCGCCTCCAAGCTAGATACGATGTTGGCAGCTATGGAACGACTTGAGGAATCAATGCAGCTCACCCGCGCCTCCTTGGAGACCAAAATTGATAGCGTGGCCATAGATATGATGCACCTCCGAGCTGACCACAAAAAACTCTCTGAGAGGACGTCGACTCTGGAGACTGCGATGACGGAGCTGTCTCCCAAAGTCTCCCAGATGGATAAACATGTGCAAGACCTCCTTAACAGGGTAGAGTTTTTGGAGGATCGTGCGGAGGATGCGGAAGGGCGGGCGAGACGGAACAATATTTGCATCGTGGGCCTGCCGGAACGTTGGGAACCCAGAGAAGCACCGGAACACGTGGAGCGGTGGCTCAGAGACATTCTCCCGGAAGGCACCCTCTCGCAGCACTTTGTGGTGGAGCGCGCCCATCGCATTCCAACTAAACATCCCCCTGAGGGCTCCAACCCTAGACCCATGCTTATTCGGGTATTGAACTATCGCGATCGAGACGCTATTCTGCTTGAGGTCAGAAAGCTGTCGGAGGTCAGGATTGACAATGCAACGATTATGTTCTTCCGGGACTACACAATACAAGTGCAGAGTCAAAGGCACTCCTTTCTGGGGGTCAAGCAGCGACTCCGCCGCCTAGCACTCAAGTATTCCCTACTGTTCCCTGCCCGCCTGCGAGTCGTTGCCCAGGACAAAACACACTTCTTCAATACTCCAGAGGCCGCAGAATTCTGGCTTGACTCGGGCGTTGTTACGGAACCAGGTGGCCTACCCCTGAGGCCGCGCCATGGTGGGGGAGCCCGTAGGCGCCGACGCAGGAGACACTCGGTGGCGAGTTCGGTGCACCCAGAGACGACGGTGGGCCCTACCCCTGAACACCGCCATGAAGAGCAGCAGGAGGCTATCCGCAGAGTGGCGGAGATCAGCGGTTCGCTGACGGAGATCCCAGCCCCGGGAGTTAGCCCTGAGGAACTGGTGAGCGATGATGAGTATATATATGGTTTGCCGGATTCTCAGGTGTCAACCGAACTCCCTGATGTCACACCACAGACAGCTGATTTGCTTCATTTACTTTGCTACGGACTCACTGGCTGCTAGTGAGAAACACGCATCACCCGCCTGCGTCCTCTGTACTCCTGCGCTACTGTTGGCCGGGAGAGCTGCTGATAGTGTTTTGCAGGTACCGTGGAAAAGTCTGGACTCAAGAACCCTGGCTCTGGACGCCGAGTCTGCTGTTGGCGCCTTGCTGTAGATAGTCCTGTTACTGATGAGTCTCTACGGGGGGCGCGTATGTGCCGTCCCCCAGTGGTAAGTGCTTGCCCACGAACTTTCTGATGTGGTTGCGGGTCAACTGCCGCTTAGACTGCACCTGATACCGAGTACTCTTGTTGCTGAAGGTCAGTGCGACACTGGATGCCTGTGGTGGGGGAAGTGCACCCACGTCATGCCTGCATGAACTGATTGTACATTTAGTACACAAGCTCAGCGAACCCCCCCCCCCCTTGAACTTACGAACAGTTAGTGCTCATTAGAGCGTTTGGACGACGGCATGTTTCGCAGTCGACCTTTTGGTATTATTGTTCTGTATTTCATATTTATGAGTCTGGTGCTTATTTCCCTTCCCTCTGATGTGTGTTGGCGAGGTGGTGTGATTATATGGTCCACACAATGTGCATTTTGTAACAATTTGATCTGTTGGGCTATTGCTTGTGGTGCTGTGGATGGGCGGGGGGCCTGGGTGGCGGGGAAGCAATGTCGAAATGTCTGCGATTAAGTTTTGCACCTGGAACGTGCGTGGTATGCACACCCCATCACATCGCTATCAGGTGTACTCGTATCTCAAGCGTCACCAGGTGCAGATAGCGCTGTTACAAGAGACACACCTGACAGACACAGAGGTACATACACTGCGCCGCCGACGGAGGGGGCAACTATACACTACAGGCTACTCGGCATACGCGCGTGGGGCTCTGATATGGATTCGTCCGGGGGTCCCCTTCGCTCTCACACACAGCAACATTGACGAAGAAGGCAGATATGCGCTACTTCAGGGCAGACTAGATGGCCAACACATAGTTAAAGCCTCTATCTATGCTCTCAACACCGACCAAGGGCGATTCCTTACACAATTGTCGACAGCGATAGCGTCATGGCCGGGAGTACCACTTTTGCTTGGGGGCGACTATAATTGTGTCCTTGATGTTACATTGGACAGGTCCTTCCCCCCTTTGGCGAATGCGACGATGCATGGTACATCGAGGGCATTTGCTGACTGGGCGACGCAATGGGATCTCAATGACGCCTGGCGTAGCCGCAACCCCAACGCAAGGGCTTATTCATACTACTCGGGCGCTCATGCGTTACATGTCCTACTCGACAGATTCATGCTAACTAGTGACCTACTACCCTTAGTCACTGACTCCTGCTACTTGGGTCACACCCACTCAGATCACAATCCACACACACTTGACTTCACCTGGGAACGCCCACACCCATCGATTCCCACGTGGCGCCTTCAGCCGGATGTTTTATTGGATGCCCCATTCCGGGAATTGCTTTCGGCTCGTATTTTACAATACTTTGAGGATAACACTGACACTGCATCTAGCCCGCAGGTTGAGTGGGACGCTTTCAAGGTGGTTGCGAGAGGTCATTGTCTGGGAGCGCAGGCGGGACTGCGGCGCCAGGTGGACAGGGAACTGACGCAGGTAGAGGCGGAGCTACTAGCAGGCGAGCGGGAGGCAGTGGAGGGTGACGATTGGAGATTACTGGACACTCGCGGGAAACATGCACAACTTCTTGATAGATTAAAGAACTTAAATTACGCAGCACACTCGGCACACACGCATCACGCTGGGGATAAATCTGGCAGACTGTTGACTTGGCTGATACGGAGAGACTCCCAAACACTACCGGTGATGTCGATCCGTACCACGCACGGCACTGTGGTCTACACCCAGAGGGCTATACATGAGGCATTTACGAGTCATTATGAGAACCTGTACTGTTCCCGTTTGAGAGCCACTGGAGCTGACATCGCTGAGTACTTATTAGACCTGCCGTTACCGATGATCACTAATGCACATTGCGAGGAACTGGGCGCACCGTTCACAGCAAAAGAAATCTGCGCTGTTATATTCTCTCTCTCAAACGGTAAGACCCCAGGCCCCGACGGCCTGCCGGCGGAGTTTTATAAGGTATACTCTACCATTCTCATCCCCGAACTATTGCGGGTGTACGCGGCAGCGGTACAAGATGCTGCCCTCCCTCTGTCTCTGAATGAGGCAAATGTGATCTCACTCTTGAAGCCCGGCAAAGACGCACTAAACATGGGGTCTTACAGACCTCTTGCCCTTCTTAACACAGACTATAAAATCCTAGACCTGCCGTTACCGATGATCACTAATGCACATTGCGAGGAACTGGGCGCACCGTTCACAGCAAAAGAAATCTGCGCTGTTATATTCTCTCTCTCAAACGGTAAGACCCCAGGCCCCGACGGCCTGCCGGCGGAGTTTTATAAGGTATACTCTACCATTCTCATCCCCGAACTATTGCGGGTGTACGCGGCAGCGGTACAAGATGCTGCCCTCCCTCTGTCTCTGAATGAGGCAAATGTGATCTCACTCTTGAAGCCCGGCAAAGACGCACTAAACATGGGGTCTTACAGACCTCTTGCCCTTCTTAACACAGACTATAAAATCCTAGCATCCGCACTGGCCCAGAGGTTGGCACCTCTGGTTCCTGCACTAGTACATGCGGACCAAAACGGATTTGTCCCCACCCGCAGCACATCTTATAATATCAGGCGGCTGTTTTGGGTGCAGAGTCTGGCTGTGTCCCGGTGGCCCTGTTCGGGATGTGTAGTTCTCGATCTTGAAAAAGCGTTTGACTCAGTGGAGTGGCCCTACCTAGCGCTGGTGTTGGAGAAATTTGGTCTGGGTGCAGCCTACCTTCGTATGGTGGAACTCCTTTACTCCGTTCCCGTGGTGCGTGTGTGAACGAACAGGCTTTTCTCGGACCCGATCCGTATTCGCAGAGGCACGAGACAAGGGTGTCCCCTCTCCCCCCTCATTTTCGCACTCATGATGGAGCCACTGGCGGCACGATTACGTGCTTCTGCCGAGGATTGGGGTATTCCATTGATTGACGGGATACATTCGGTATCACTATATGCCGATGATTTATTGATCTACGTCAAAGACCTAACTTGCTTTCCGAGCGTGCTCACGGACATATTTAGCAACTTTGGCGAAATGTCGGGGTTGCAGGTTAACTGGGCAAAGTCGGGTGTGTACTCTTTTGCTGCGAATACCCCTGAGTGCGAGATCACGGTGATGGGTGAACGGCTCTTTTGGTACCCAACGGTTTTTCGTTACCTGGGAATCCATATTTACCGTGACCCCGCCGACCTGCTGGGAGGCAATCTCACGAGATCAATATCATCGCTTATGGCTCAAATATCCTTTTGGAATACTCTCCCGCTAAGTGTACCCAGCCGCATTGCGCTGGCAAAGGCGATTGCTCTGCCCAGGTTGCTGTATTACTATGCGAATCTGCCGGTGTACGTCCCGGTCCCCATCTTTCGCGAACTGGAATCTCTGACTAGGCGATTGATCTGGAACAAGGGGCGCCCCAGATTTGCGTCGAAAACCCTTTATGCAGCGACGGAGAGTGGTGGGCTATCGGTCCCTAACCACGAGCTTTATTACCTGGCTGTGCAGTTACAATGGGTTGCTTACTGGTTGGTTGGGAAAAACTTGGGGGATACGGCCACGGCAGAGACAATCATGATGGTCCCGCAGATACATGCGCTGTTTCATCCCTTGACTAAGACCCACACTCCGGGCCAGCTACACCTTAAGGTGGCAAGAAAGTGCTACCTGAGAAGCTTGAAACTCACCGCAGCGACCATACCGTATGTGCCCAATCTGCCACTGCTGGGTACGCCTTGGGGTTCCAGAGTGCTCACAACGCCCGAGCTGGACAGTTGGGAAGCAGCCGAGCTGGAAAGTCTGGGCGACTTGTTTGTGGAGGGGGCATTGCTCCCTTTTGCGACACTAGCGGACAATACGGGACTACCGGACGGACAATTCCTGACTCATGCAAGGTTTCTGCGTACACTGACGTGGGCCTGGGGACCATTAGCAGAGGAACCGCCTACACACCTACTCATCCAATACCTGCATGTGATGGGAAATGGTTCCCATATAACACACTGGCTTGCTCAAGCACTACACACACACACAGTTCTCCCCTCAGCGCCTGCGAGACAAATGGACGACTGACAAAGGCCAGGACTGGACTGACAGAGAATGGGCGCAGATACTAGCTGGGGCTTTGCATATACCGCGCAATGCACGCTGCAAGACCATACAGTATTACATTGTACATCGAGCGTATCTGTCTCCAGACAAAATTAACCGATACTTTGGGCTTACTACATCAGCGTGTCCCCGGTGCAGACTTGTGGATGCGCAGTTCCTACATGTCCTCTGGACGTGCCCTTCACTGCAGACCTACTGGACCGCAGTATCAACTGTCTTGGCAAAAGCGACAGGGGGCACCTTACCGAATACTTAGGAAGCTTGCCTATTGGGCTTATTTAGAAGGACAAAGCAAACGAAAGTCCAAGCGAGATTCTGGGATCTGGGGCTGATCACAGCGAAGCGCCTCATTACTAGACGCTGGAAGCATAGTGTGCCTCCCCAGGCGATACAGTGGCGTAACCCACTGGATAATTGGGCGAGAGCGGAGAGTGTGGCGCTGCATAGGGAAGAGACGGCAGGGCTCCGGAAGTACCCCATGGCGCTGGACTGGGATAGTATCCTGATGACCTACCACCAGGTGTGCTTGCAGAGTGGCATTATGTAATCATTTACGCCTCTCTTTACATTACCGCTACTAATACATTTTCTACACCCCCCTCATGCCCCCCCTCCCTGGCCCCCCATTGCGGAACACCCCCCCACACACTTTTCCACACATAAGATGAAGCCTACGAATTGCTCTTTTCTACTGCCACGTGGCACTATGGACCTGCTCCCCGCCTACCTCGATGACTCCACACATACACACACGATTGTTGTTACTCACCACCCAGTCTTTTGTTTTCTGTATATTTTGGACTGTTCTTTATATTTGATTGTTTTAAAATGTTGCTTTGGATATGTGATATACTGTCAATGTGATACACTCCTTTGGTTCTACTGCCATGGCATGGCCTATGCTCTGCTTTGAACAAGTCTAGGATATGCAGTCATAAACAGATTTTGCTTTCTCCGTTGTGGAGCACTGCCACTATTGAACATTATTCTTTTATACATATGCCGGTATTACACGAATCTGTCATGCTGCTTAATTGTGTTACTTTTCCTTTTGCTCCTTGCTACCATGCCTTCACATGAGTGTGATTGACTGCAACGGCTTGTGGAAAATACTTTCCACTACAGCATCATTTATTATTTCTGTATGCATATGTGTAATGTTGTACAATGACAAAATGCATTAAACATATTCAAACATAGAGAGTGTGGTTATGAATAAAAGAGCACTAATACTGGGTAATCGTCATTAGGGACGGTGACTTTGAGGAAAGGTTACACATGGACAGAGAGTTTCATTGTTGAGCATTGAACACAGGGTAAAATGCATGATACACAAGTAGGAAAGATTTAAACATACTGTGCTGTGGAAAGGGAAGGAACTTAGGGCCTCATTTATGAAAAGTGACGCATCGCTGTGTGAAAACAGCGATGCGTCACTTTTCACTGCGCTCTCCCTGCGACACTAACGATGCGTCATATATAAAGTATGATGCATCATGTCCCAAGGAGTTACAGATACGTCAGTATTTCTGACGTATCTGTAGGCGCAAAAGTGACGCATTGCTGGAGTGTGTCACAAAAGTGACGCAACTCCAGCAATGTGTGCTTTTACATGGGGAAGTCCCATGTTGTTAGTGCCTGCATCAGTCTTACGCCTGCCATGAGGCAGGCGTAAGATTTTGATGCATTAGCGTCCAAGAAATGGCACGGCGTCACTTCTATGACTCTTTCTTGCGTCAAAACGTCCCCCTTGCATACATTATACCTGGCGCAGGTATAATGTGGCGCAGGGGTTTACAAAGTGACGCATCTACCTAGATGCGTCACTTTGTAAATATGGTGCAACAAGGCACATATTTTACTTTGCTGGTTCGTCACAAAAAGTGACGCACCAGCGGCGTAAAAGTGACGCAAGGCCTGATAAATAAGCCCATGTGGCCTTTACCAGGCCTAGATGACCTGATCAAATTCCCAAAAGCTGCAAGGTTCTGTATACACTAGAGTTCCCCAAGAGTCCCAGGCAAAATGCAGTGCCATAATCCGGTCATGAGAATACAAAGGCAACTCTTGTACATCACGCACAAGTATTGGGATTTTTTTCAGCAGATAAAGATGCTGGAGGTGGGAGGAAGTGCATGGATCGGATTAGCGACTGAGAGATCTTAATCCAGAAGTAAGCCTATGTTCACCAGTTCAGTGACTGAGTTTGGAGAAGGACTAAGCGACGGGGTCCAAAACCATCAACCTTCTCATTGACCACAGGCAAAAACTTGGTCCTGATGAAGGCACCTCGAGCTCTTTTGAACCCATCCCTGACTGGAAGTGAGACATTCACGGACACTGTGAAGGGTGTGAGAAGGCTGGAGTGGGAACCAAATCCGGCCTCGGCAAAGTGCTTGTCCGCATCCCCCCCCGTGTTGGGGGTGGGGGGGGGTTGGGGGGTGCCACCAACCTAATTGGCAGGGCCGGGTTTCGGCCGATTTTGTTGCAGGGCCGATTTTGCAGCTATGTTGCAAAAACGACCCTGTAACAAAAACGCCCCCCCGTGCGGCCCACTGGGGGATTGCCCGGTGCTCACTACGGCCAGTCCTGCCCTGGGTGTGAGCCACATTTGGATCACGCTGGATAGTGCTTGGTGTATCACATGCCCTCTAAAATACTCTCAAGCTGTAGGGCCAGGTAAGGTTTGTTAGCAGCTGGGTATAGGCATTGAACACCATGAGAATAAGGGCAGAGCCCACAATAGGCAGGAAAGAGTCAAGACTTCAAGAGGGGTGGGGATGAAACATGGGAACAATCACCCTGTACAGAACAAATCCAGTTTAAAACTTTTCATGAGAGAGCTATACCTGCTCAGAATGGGTTAGTTGGCTACGTCACCCACAGCGGATAGCTGCAAAGAACTTGAATAGTTGCAATACTAGAGTCTAGGACCAACACAAGCCCTCAAGTTCAGCAGCCAGCTCCAACTACGTCAGATGAGCCGTCCTGAAGCTGTGTGGGGAAGTTGTGGGGAAGTGTGGCTCACTGGTTAGAGGAGGCAGACCCTGAAGCAGAGTTCAGACCCAGGACCAGGGTTCAATTCCCGACGTGGCAGGGTCTTGAGCCCAAATGTCCACGGACTCGATAATTCTCGCTTCAGTGCCTACTGGAATCACGGGTTCACACACTGCAACTCTGGGCAATAGCTTGCTTAATCTCCACTACAGCCCCCCCGCGGCAGGATGCCTGGCTTTCACCTTGGAGACCCCCAGTACGGGTTATCTCACAGGGAAAAAGCTGGGACAGGTTCCAAAGCAAGCGCTTTGAGACCTTGTGGTGATAAGACGCTATATACGAACCTTTGACATTTACAAGCTTAGTCAAAGTGGGATGTGGAGTTGAACTGTGTGCACAGCCAGTGGAGCATGTCTTTTATAACCATGACTGGAGGGGTGAGTGTATTGGTGATAAAATTAATAACAGTGGGAACAAATCTCTAAATAGAGAACTGGTGCAGGCATTATCTGGAGAACCTAATTTCAAATGAGAGCAGACAAGCCATCCCTGAATCTGTGACAATGGGGAATACTTAGATGCTTTCGGGATTTTAGTGAGTTTTTGTTGCTTGAGTTCAAGTGATGTTGTCTCAAAGCAATTGTGATGGTTTGATTTCGTAAAATGTTCACTTTTGCTGTTTTCAGCTCATATGTGATCAATGACAGCTCACTTTTACAATCAGAAGCAGACCTGATGATAGGGATAAAGAAGGCAGCTTTGTCCCACACTGAGATGCTTTTGCACCTGCAAAGCTGGAGTTTGTAAGCTCCATGGAATTTCCCCCAGAAGGAGCCACCATCAAACTCAAACCCATTGGTAAGGACTTTCCTCGTGCAGAGACAGGGAGGGGCCATTTTTCCAGTGGCTCCTGATAATAACTGATTTCATAGGAACCCAGTGATTGATGGTGAATGTAATCTGATCATTGAGGAAAACTGCAAGTAGGTCAGAAATTTGTTTTTGAGCTAAGAGGTAGGTACACCAGGACGAAAAAAAAGAGGGAGAGAGAGAATGTGAGAGGAGAGAGTAATGACAGATCAAGGTTCCTGCCAATGGCTGCTTGTACTTTAGGCTGGCGGTGACACGCCTCCTTGGTATTCGGCCCGTTAGCATGTTTAGTCTGTTTGTATGCACACTTCAATATCATGCAGTCCGATCCTAGGGGCCTGGCAGCTTAGCACTGCCTGGTGGCTATCCATGCATGTGCACAAACACTGCAGGAAGGATCGACCTTGCAGAAGCCCTGATTCACATAAGAGGTGCAGGTGTCCAGTGGCACCAATGCAAGGTAGCCTGGGCACTGCCGGCTGTATCTCTGCCAGACCCTAGTCTGAGGCCCATGTAACTCACAAGCAGTCGCCCACCCTTTCCCTCTAGTCACAACCTGGGGCGAGTTCATCAAATGTGGAAGACAACCCCATTATTTGTCAAGCGAAAGGGTCAGGTTAACCCCTTCACCGCAGGGCTAATTCCCCCGCGGTGCGGGGGGAGGGAGGCCGCGCGCAGCATGGGGTGCTCGTGATGAGCTCAGCTCGTCATGTTGCACGGTGGCGCTGTGCTTATGACGAGCTGAGCTCGTCATTATCACGCCCATTTCCGTGGAACGCTCAGCACAGCAGGGGAATTAGCCCCGCATGTGAGCGCCGCGGCGGTCATGATGGGTTCAGCTCTTCATGAGCACAGGGCCACCGTGCCTCTTGACGAGCTGAACTCGTCATGTGCATGCAAGGTGCTAAAGAGAGATCATTGTTTATACCTGCCCTGGTGCTCCTCGGCATCGCCTTCTAGAAGTGTAATTGTGAAATTACATTGCAACACTAAGGAGCATATGCCCAACCCCCTATCGCCATGACAACGTCACCTACAGTGATGTTGTGGTGGCGATAGGGGCTGTGCCTTATATACAAGGCAGCGTTAAGCCACTTAATGTGGCTTATCTCTGCCTTCTACATATGGCGCCCTTTCACGCTATGGTTAGCGTGAAAGAGGTGGGCAGTGGGTGTTGCGGTGGACGTTCCACAGCAACAACCATTAAGTTTGAGGCTGTCCCCTATGTTGAAGGGTGGCGTACATAGGAGGCAGCGCCAAAATTAAGACCAGGTAAAAACTAGTCTTAAGATGGCAAAACAAGGAGAAATGCTTTTTTTCTCCTCGTTTTTACAAGGCACCACACATGGAAAAAGCAAAATGCCATTCTTTGTTTATGTGTAGGAAGGTGTCCCTTCCTGTACCTAAACAAACTTTTTTTTAAATGCCATTTTGTCACTTTCAAGTGTGCTGCATGAAGCAGCTGCATGATAGGGACCGGATGGCATTTAAGGATTGCTTATGTGTAGGAAGGGCCACCTTCCTACACATAAACAATCCTACCCTGCACACAGACACCCTTGTACCATGGTGCAAGGGTGCCTGCGTTGGTGATACGTTGCTAAATGTAGTGCCATCGCAGGGGGAACTTCAACGCTGTACCACATTCTTGTAAATATGGTGCAGCCCTGCGTTTGCGAAGTAGCGAAGTGAGGCATTAAGCCAGGTAGCTAACACCTCTCTCCGCCACTTCACTGTACATATGGCCCTAAATATGTTACGTTTTCATTGTTCTGCATTTACTCCACTACATCAGAACTGGAGCTGCACCGCCACTCTCAGTAAAAGTGAAGAATAAATACATGCTTTGACTGTGTTCTTAAAATGCTCTAGTCTGGCCCTTTGTGATGTGACAACCTACCATGGAGGCAATAAATTGTGGTTTATTTCAATCTTATTTGAATGTCTCTATTACCACGGATGACTATATATTCATTTCCCCTGCCCTCTATCACTTTTTAAGTCCATTAAGCCTTCCTTACCAGGACCTATTAGTCCGTCACAGGGGTTGCCGCTCACGTCATAATTATAAATTGTGCTGTTCCACGTGGAGATGTAATGTCATCACAAAACGCCAGTGAAATATGCACAAAGTGGCATGGAAACAGCACCATTTCTTCATGTTATTCCCCAGAATCTTGCAATCCCCGTCATTACCCCACCACTGGATTTAGCCCTGTGCACCTCCCACCAGGGCAGGTAATCCCAAGGGAGGTGTGTGAGGACAGTCCTTCACTTTTTGTGGGATGCCAGCACTCTCACTCACTCTCACTTAATACATAAGAGGGCTTTTCGGTCATAATCTTAGGAGCAGCTTCAGTTGTGTAATCATATTAGGTTGGAGGTTAGCTCGCTCCTAGTGCCCCGCGCCTCTAGTTCCCTCCCCTAGGTCTTTCCTAGAGTTAGTGTGTTTCAATCCCAAGGGAGGAACATGTCAGAGATTATAATAGGACTGTGTGAGCAGAGGCTATGCTCATATCCTGAAGATGATGAAGGAGAAAAAGTGGAGCATGCCATGTTGTTTGATGAAGAAGACTGGCATATGTTGAAATTCGGAGGCCTGCTATGCGGTTGGCACTTGTATTCTGCACTGCCACATAGACTGCCAACAGTCCAATGAGTTACCAGTAGGTTATTTGGTTAAAGACGACTTGGTGCCTCTAGAATTCTAGTACGGCAGGGACAGAGTAGGTAACATTTAGGGGCTATTGTCAGATATGACAGAACTCATAACCAAAGCAGAAGTGCAGGTTCTATCTTTTATGTCTGGATCCTAATAATACAGATGCACTTGATGGGCACAGGTGGTAAGATCGATAACGAATCCGGAAACAAGAACTCCCTACGGCCCAATAAACTTATTAAGAGTTGTAGAATAAAATATTTAGGCTTTCCTGTTTTCAGTTTCTATTTTTGGTAAATTCTGGTGGGGGGTTTTCAGTGTTTTCAGGTGATTTCAATACCTTAAAAAAACAGTGGTTATCAGTGGTTACATATTTTCTGCCATTAAAAACTACGGAACACAGTATTTTTCTGGTGTTTATGGAACGTTTTGCTTTTATTATTGCTTGCTGTCTGCACTGATAGTGCATGGTATATAGACAGTGTAAGTATAGTATATATGAGGTCCAAATAGATTTTTGTAAATAAACTTATTGTAGTACACCATACAATACTTCTTCAGTGAGTCTTTGGTCATGTGCGCTCGCTCTTTCCTTCCCATGTAGACAACATTGGCACTTGAGCTGGGCAACTCCAAAACAGGCAATACACAATTTGTTAACTCTGGCCACTGATATAGCTTTCCATGCCAATACTGGTTCACTTGAATATTGTGAATCCCAGGGCAGGTTTTGAAACAATTGCGCTGATCTGGCCTCAGAGTTATTGAAACTGTCAAAAATGTAGCAGTACTTTTAAAACTACGGAGGAAATTCCCCCCTACGGAAGGGATCTAGAACAGAGTACCACAGTGAGGTTTCATTGACTTCAAATGCAATTGGTGGCGAAGGGACATTTCAATGCATCATTGCAATTCATTTCTCATACATTGTAAAGTAAAATTCCTGAATTGCTCTTCGCCATTATTTTGATTACCAAGTGGCAAGCGCTCTAACATGGAACATGTTGCAGTGGCAAAGTCACTAAAGGTGTCGCCCAGCCTACTCTCGAGGCGATGTTTCACATCTACACCAATTAAGCTGAACACTTGGCAGACAAGGGTCTTTTCACATATACTTGACACTATACCTTGCATTGAATGTTTAAAGCCTAAGGTGTTGGCAATTTGCCACCTATCGATACTGACTCACTAGAAACTGGGGGCTGATGTATTAAGGGTTTTTACCCATTTACTGTGGGTAAATGTGATGACACATATTAGGAAAGATTGTTATGGAACCAGCCAGTTTACCTATCAGCGAAAGAATCAAAAACCGCCAAAACATCAACTATGAATTTGATAGTTCCTGATTCTCTACAGTTTATAAAATAATTAAACAAGACCTAAACTATGATTGTAAACCCTGCATGTTGAAAATTAGTACGGTTTGGTGAACATTATCTGCGCCATCTTGCCTCTTCCCCTGATGCCACACTTTTGTCGTGCGCACCCGCCATTTTAAGATACCCTGAACAGAACAAACCCTTTTGCATGCCGCTGGCCCCTGACATAGCCCTTCACCCTCACTAAGCCTGCACGCTGACCAACCCCCTGCTTGCACCTGCCTTGAATCATAAACCCCTCTTCGGCGCTGCTCTGCCTCAGGCCCTCATCCTGTTCCCAGCGCAACACCTCCCTTCTTCCCTTTCATGATCCCCGGCCCTTTGATGCAAACCCCCTTTTCCCCGTGTGCCCGTTTGTCCTCCTCGTTCCCAGGCCGGCACCCAGCTCTGCCGATACTATTCCTTGCCCCTCCCCGTACAATAGAAAGCTTCCCCCATCAAAGGATCCCCGGGTTGATCAAAGCCCCCACCCCACGAGATCCGATCGAACCCCGCATTCCATGAATTGACGGAATATCCAGCTGCGCGATACTCATCACCTGTTGTGACTAGGGTGGGGACCTCTACTGTAAATGTGTGTGGGAACGGGCCCGGAGGGGGGGTTCCGGGAATGTCTTTCCGTACATCAAAGCTTTGTCATGAGTATGTAAACTGTAATAAAAACCGCAAAACCCTGTATATAAGGGGCCAGACCTCAGACATAAGTTAGAGCACCTCAGAACGATACCTGCTGTCCGTTTTGCCGTGTTCTCCTCCGGAGAGAATAAAAACCTTGTTTCCTGCTTTCCAGTCTCCAGCGCCTGCCTCTTCATTGATTAAATAACTAGAGGGTCACAGAGGCAATACCGCCGGGCAAATATCGATTGTCCCCGACCCGAATCAGGTTTTTACAATTGGCGTCCCAAGCGTGGGGCCCATCAGCGACTCGTGGATCCAGTGGGAGAGGTCCCGACGACAGAGTGAATGACTGCAACGATCGGGAGAGCTCTTGCCCAATAGACCCTCGTCTGGCAGCCGATCATCCGAACTTCACTAGTTCCGAACAGACCTCTCTCGAGTGATCTACGGTCCTGACTGGGGACCATTAGGAGTGCCGTGAGAAATACGAGAAAAAGAGGACGAACGGGCGCTGGATTCGGAAGACAAGAAACTGTCCACACGGTCCGGGTAAGGTCGTGTAAACACGACGGATTGCGAAAATAATTGATTGCTTGATTGTTTACAAAAAAAAAAAATATATACTAGTATTACTCTTTTTTAACTTATTTGGAGATTCACTGTCTGCACGCGGAGAAACAGTAGGCTCTTTCCCTTCTGCAAACAGTGAAGGATAGGTAACGCAACCGTCGCGCCTATCTTTCTCCCCCACTGACTCTATTATTTCTTAACGGTTTTGGGAGACTCCCTCTCCCTCACTGATTAACTGGGTTCTTTGACCCCGAACTACTGTTCGCAGATTGTCTTCTGGAGATTCTCTGTCTGCAAACCGGAAACAACAGATTCCTCTTTGCGGATAGTGAAAGGGTAGAGGACGCAGACTTTTGCGCCCTACTTACTCTCCCCATTGACCTTACTCTATCTTATTTATTTATTGATTGTTTGATTGTTCCTCGTTATTTGTTACTTTTTGTTCATGAGGTATTCACTGCCTGCAAACAACGTAGAATAGGAATATTCTGTCTAGTCTTTGCACCTAGTGATAAGATAGGCAGTGCTGACTTTTTAGTCCCTCGTTACGAGCCGTCATGTCTGTCTTCTCCCCACTGATTGATAATTGGTTCAGCCCGGACCGTGTATTAGAGGTGGACCATATAGCTCCACTAGAAGGCACCCCTAATAAGGACATGTTCATAAACTATGGATTAGTTACCATAGCCTATAATAAATTGTGGCACAGGTATACCAAAGAAAGTCAAGACAAACAGTGGCCACTGGCAGGATCCTTTGACCTTGATAAAATAGAAACGTTGGAAATAGCCCTTCGCAATAATAAGACAACGCCTATTATGCTCGACAGTCTCGGTATGTGGCGCAGAGAGGCTATGCAACGACAGAGAAAAGACGAGGACAAACCAGGTAGAGAAATATACCGACAGGACAACCCCGGGACACCACGACCCAAAAGTTATCCCCCGACACTACGCAAAAGACGGCCAGACTTAGGGCCAGACCAATGCGCTTTTTGTAGATATGTCGGACACTGGAAAGCCCAATGCCCGACTCTACTGAGCGTGAGTAAGGGCAAAGGGCCGACAGGAATGACAGGCCAGCAGAATGAGAAAAAGCGCGAGACAAAGAAAAATCCGATTCGCACGGACAGACCAGATAGAACCACCACGTTTGATTATGCCCGATGGCACAGGTTCCGCCAGAACGATTTCAGCGACATGTTCGAGTTTTCCTAGGTCGGACAATATAAAAACGGGAACCCAGCCTAGTTCTAAATTAACGGACGGAAAAAGATAATTTTGGCCAAATAATCACTGTTTTATGTTTGTCTTTGGATCTTGTGTGTCATGCTTTTACTGTCCCCCCGTCTGAGTTTGTGTGTACGTAATATATGAATCTGCGTCATCCCCCTGCACGCGCTTCCATGTTACATAAACTATGTTAATAGAAATTTTAGCATGAAACAACCTGGAAAGAAAGAAATGGGAAACGAAATCAGTAAGCCACTGATAAACACGAACTTTTATTTTAACATAACAAGCAAAGAAAAACACAATAACGCTAGAGAAACAAGAACGGTAAACTATAGAACATGAAAGTCAACAGAACATTCGCCCCCCCCACATTCTGGAACCTTCCAAAGTAGGGCTGGGTTACGGCTACGCCCAACCGGCGGCAACCCATATAAGGCGGGCCCTGCTGCCAACACTTGGTCAGGAAATCTTAACGTATGGGGGAGCCGGAGGAGAGGCAGGGGCCAGAGGAGTCCAGCCGCAACGGCCCTAGGTAGTTGCCGGTAGTCCCGCCACATGCCTCCTCGGCCCAGCCGCAACGGGCCTGGATAGTCTTAGGTAGTCCCGCCACATGTCCAGAGAAGAACGAGACACCTCTTTCTTTTCCCTTCCGTAACAGTCGCAGCAGCTCTGGGCGGCGGGATGCCCTGTCCATACCTCTGCAGGAATGCGTCCAGGTCGGGCTGGGAGGGAGAGGCGACGCAGACGAGCCTCCCCCACCTCCATGGATAGGAGGTCTCCCTGCCCCCGGCCCAACGCCGAACACCCCCAGTCAGGCGATGGTGCCCCAATACTTGCGCAGCACCGAACGTGCAATGGTGCCCATATTTTCGGAGCACCGAATATGCAATGACTGCACCGATACTTGCACAGCACCGAATGTGCGCCGCAGGTGGCCATACTTCCACAGCATCGAGCATGGACCTTGTGGAGCACAGGGTGTGGAGAGACCTTCGTGCGGGCCGATGAAAAAGAGCAGCCTGGAGTGCACCGGGAGAAGGAGACGGCGCGAACGAGTCTCCCTCGCCCCCCCCCGGTGGGGGCATCACAGCTGCACCCCAGCCGAACGTCCTGCTTTCACAAAACAGAGCCCTTTTCCTTTCACTCCGAAGGATCTCTTCCACTCTTGCAAACTCGACGAGAGTGGCCCCTGTAGGGCCTCAAAATGGCGTCTGGGTCCGCTGGAAGGCGGGCCCCGGCCGCTAGAGTAACTTTGACCAGCAATATAACTCGGACACTTGCCCACTGGGGCACGAGCCCCCATCTCCGACAGCATCTCCGCAGCCTTGAAGATTCTACAAAGGTCCCCGGCGGAGCCTTCGGCCCCTGCAGGCTTCCGGTAAGGGACGGCTGCCTTGATCACTAACGAAACAAGCATGACATCGCCACTCCTTCTGTTAGCACGAATTCTTGAACTGCCGAAAAGGACTCTGGTCCAACTGCCAGTTATGGGAAACATTTCCCCCTGATGCTACTTCCGGACTGAGCCGGCCCCGCCCAAAATGGCGCTGGTATCAATAGGAACTTGCGAACACCTCGTGGTGTTCCTTCGCACTAATACAAACTTGATGTTCTGAGACTTATATGATCCTTTGTACACTTGGCTAGAAAAGACAAGGAGAGCTCACTCGACGAACATTGTGAAAGGATCCCGTTAAAAATGTTGATTACAAATGTACGGTGTATTATATTTTTATAGCTGATGTATAACCCCATTTATGACGCACACATACGGTATGCATATAGGAAATCTGATTGCAACTATTCTGACTATGCTTCTAAATTATGAAATAAATGCCCCCGAACCCCCAGCCAATTAATAGACGTTTTGGTTTCTTACAAATGAATGAATAAAACTTTCCAATGTTTTTATTGCTGCAAAACGACACCCCCCACTGTACGCACTTTAGCCATTGCCACGTCCGGCCAAATACGACCGCACCCTCATAATCCACGTGCTGAAATGATTTTGCAAAATAAAGGTTTTCGAAACTATGGACGGGTATTGCATGCTTTATTTTAAAAATGTGGGATCGGTGGGAGAGTTCTTTTCTGTGCACCCTACTCTGCTCTCTCTTTAAGGTTGAAAGAAGATGGTTGCCCAGCCCTGGAGGTCGGATCGGATCGACAACACGACACTCTGCCTTCAAAGTACGCGACTGACTCATGAACTCTCGCATGGAGGAAGACCTCGACTTCCAAGGATGGGTAAAACGAACGGTGTAAATGAGGGAATGTAAAAGAAGGGTGAAATGAAATGATGTAAATATTATAAAGTACGACGTTCAAAGGTATTAGGGAACAGAGCTGACCCAAGAACCGAAGAACCTTAGAACGTCACAGCGTTGAAGGAGGTTTAAGGATCCCGATAGTGAGATACATCTTTCGACTAGATACCTCGCACTAGGCACCTCTGGTTTCCTTTTTACGTTTCCCCGCACACGACCTATATGGACACCCCCCCCCCCCCCGACTCCAGAAACCATATCCCCGGGGACTCTGCCCCGAGGAGGAAAGACGAGTAAGAGGTAAGTAAAGGACTCTTGAATCCATGTATTTGAATATGCGCGAATGCTATTCCCCCCCCCTTTTTTTCCTCCCTCTGCAGGTTACATCAGAGATTACAGCCGAGGTGTGGCGAAGATCTGAAGCCTTGCCGTGTCTAATACACGAAGCAGACTAGCGCTGCAAGGTGGTGCCTAAGCACGCCTACTAACTACTCACGTATTGAACAAACCCGTAAAATTAGTATGACCTGATAAAAAGTGATCACCCTTAAACCAGACCACACGAATGAACCCATGTCACGTATGATGCGAAACTATGAGAGAATGTGTGTGTGTGACTGAGGCGTTGACCCAACTGGTCGAAGGACCGAGAATGCGAGAAAGTGCGACAAAATGGTACCTCCTTTCTTTTTTTCCTTTTTCTCAACGCACGTCCCCTCTACCCTGTCTAATGCTCAAACTGCATGATTACAAGATTCTAACGCAGACCCGTGAATGTCCTTTACTGTGTAATGCACTAAATAGCCTTTCTTGAATACACTGCCACCCTCTCTGTTGCACGTGTACTATTTAGCCTGCCGTTGCACTCTCTCTCTCTCGTCTCTCGTCTCTCTCTCTCTCTCTCCTCTCTCTCTCTCTCTCTCTCTCTCTCTCTCTCTCTCTCTCTCTCTCTCTCTCTCTCTCTCTCTCTCTCTCTCTCTCTCTCTCTCTCTCTATTTTTGCACTCCCACTCTTCCGAGCGATTAGCCCCGAAATTGGCAGACTGCCACCCCTAGCACACCACCTAATTGGCTTCAAATACCACCGGTATTTGCTCAAACTTGTCTTTAATAAAATCACCCTAATGCTGTGTCACCACCTCTCCTTTCCGGAAATATTTTGATGAAACCGAGAATTGGTCATAAAGGAAAGGACAGGTAAGCTGACTGAGGTTCCCTAAATCTGACCCGAAATAAGGGAACTACATGTCAGCGGCTACTACTATGAAATAAAAGTGCCTCAGATAACGCGCCCCTCCCCGTCCCAAATTGTCGCGATACCCAAAACCATAAAGGTAACCGAAACCCCCCATCGTCTCAGGACGCACCCAGTATTGCGTTCAGTTGCCCCCCCCCGATAACTATCCT